>NC_137697.1:49347997-49947997 GCF_964034855.1 Anser brachyrhynchus | reverse complement strand
AAGGACGTAACCATGAGAGCACAGCACACACTTCCTTCCCCCAGCCTTACTGGCATTATCTAGCTTTAGACTTCATGCAAAACCTCCCACCGTTATGGCTATTTCCCCCTTGACACTGTAAACAACTTGCAAAAGGACAGATTAGTACAGTCTCAGGGACAGCATTTCAACTGCATCAAACACAACTGATAGAGCCAGCTCTCACAGAAAAGCCAATACTGCATTTTTTATGCCTGTTTTGTAACTGTTTTTTCAGCATAACAACACAGTACATTAAAAAAAATACATAAATGAAGGAGCAGTGAGGAACGATGCAAGCACGTACAGCAGCAACATAAAGCACTTTGGTGTTAAATCTGAGAATCATGCAAACATAACAAATGTCTTAATTCTCGAGAGAAAGAGAGGAAGTGGGGAGAGAGAGAACACAAACCAACAAGGTTGGAAGTGATGACATTACTATTCCTACCAGATCATATCTAAATTTCATGACATTTGAAATCCTGTCTCAGATTTAACATGCCACTAATGTAACCTTCATAAATAGCATTACAAGTTCTTAGTTTTCAGCAGGCATGGCTCAAAGGCAACTGGCAACGAATAGGGACAATCTAATAGAGAGCTACATGCGCACACTACGAAGCTCATAATGTAATTTTCTCTTAAATATGCACAGCTGGCAAGACCCACAAAGGGAGGATTTAATCAATATCCAGAACATACTTTACTCTCTAAGATAGCTTTTACATATGTTACTATGTACCTACAGAGAGGCCACACATTCAGAGCTCCATGTCAGTAAGTACACAGATGACTGCTATGGTGTATAAAGCGCATATGCCTCCAAACAATCGTTACTCTTAAACCAGAAAGGCAACTGCTGTTCAATGCAAAATTTTAACTATCTACAGTCCAAGGTTTCTGATTGCTCTGCTTTGAAGCAAGTTGCACCCTTTGAAATTGCGATGGTTTTGGTTATGATAGAATTAGTTTTCTTCATGAGAGCTGTCATGGTGCTGCGCTTTGGATTTGAGGCCACAACAGTGCTGATAAGGCACTGGCCAGAGGGATGTCCCATGCCATGTGGGGTCATGGTCAGCAATAACAGCTGGGGTAAAGCAGGAGGAAGGGGGGACATTTGGAGTGACGGCGTTTGTCTACCCAACAAACCGTTGTATGTGACGAGCCCTGCCTTGCTGGGAGCAGCTGACACCTGCCTGCCGATGGGAAGCAGAGAATGGGTTCCTTGTTCTGCTTTCCTTGTGCATGGGGCTTTTGGCTTACCTAGTAAACTGTCCTTATCTTAACCTGCGAGGTTACTCACTGTAACTTACGGCCCTCTCCCCATCCCACTGCAGGCAGTAAGCAAGAGGCTGTGTGGGGCTCAGCTACCTGCCAGGGTTAAACCACAAGAAGAAGAAAGCTTAAGCAGAACTTTTATTTACTGGTACAAGCAGTGTACGGGGGCACAAGCCCCACATTTCCATAGGAGGGAAGCCACGTATATTTCAGTTCAGAAATAAAAGATTTCATGCTTGCAGTTATTTTAAATGTGTTAAATCTTATTTTTAGAACCTTTTCATACGAAAAACATTTCTGAAAAACAAAATCAAGTTAGGCTGCTCCAGGACTAGTGTCACCACTTTCTCTCTTGGTTTAATGAACTCAGAAGGGAATAATCCAATAGAAGAAAACACAATCAAGAAATATTAGGAAATACGACGTATTCCTACAGAAATCCTTGTATCATACATGTGCCTTGCTGAACAGAAGCAATAGGTGGGCTAAGAGCATACCCTTACCTCCCATGATGTTACAAGATCACATTTACACATTTTTAATAGACCAAAAACACACATCTGAACATATAAGCATATGTACTTTTATATAATCAACATAATCATTTAGGAAGAAAGAGAAACATCAAAGCCACTTGTGCTTTGAGCATAAAGCAGCATTTACTAGTCCTCTTAGTATTACTTAAGTACAGAAAACAGAACAGAACACTGACACAGGCGGAATAAATTCTAAAAGCCTTACATAAACCACTATCTCACTGAAGTAAAGTGGGTGTTTTTCAGTTATAGCTAAGAGGTCTGCACCCTTCACCCACACAGACAAAGACGTTTCCATTTGGCAGTCATAAAAAACAGGACAGGCTCTGTTGCTTTTTGTGGTGTTATTACTGAAGTGCAAACATACGTGCTGACCACCCTCTGTACAATTTTACTGCAAGCTTTCACCAAAAGGCAGGCACTACAGGAAATCCATCCAAGACACAAAGTACTGGCAGCATCCTAGTGACAAACACCACTTTGCAGGAGACTGATTTCAGGAGACAAGCAAGTCTACAGGAGCAACCAAACTGGTAGAGGTTCACAGGAATCTGTGCCGTTAAGTATGTATCACTGCTTCTTTAATTGGGTCACAAGGGAAGGACAAACAAAAAATGCACAAAGCAGATGCTAGTTTAAAAAGAAAAAAAAAACACAATTTTTTGTATGATCCTAACTTGAACTGTTTTTCCTGAATTGTAAAGGTGGATAAATGCCACTTTCCAAACCAAAATAAACAAGGCAACCTAGGATCCAAGCCATACAAGGTCTCTCTCTATTCAACTTCCCTTCCACCTGCCTGTAGTGGAAGGCCTACTTTTGCCTTTTTGTTTTGTAATTATTTTTATTCCACTTACAAATGCGAGATCAAATATTTCAATAGCAAGCTCTTGCATGTAGCTTAGAGCAAAATTCCACCAACAAGGCTGTATGATAGAAATTAAAACAATACATGGTTATGTGTTTTCAAACCCTCTCTTATCTTAAATTGCCATAAGAAACATGAGCTGAGAGTGTAATCTCATTTAAGCCTCTGTTTATTTGCCTTGGGTGCTTCTGAAAGACTTCCTTAAAGCCTTTTCCTGATTTTTAAGGAAAGCACAAACACATTTTCTTTGGCAAGACCTCAGGCTGAAGAACCACATGAATCAATTACATTTCAACATCTAGCAATAAAGTTTTAAGTAGACTGGCACACAATTATTGATATGTCATTTCAAATCACTACAGTTTTTGCTGTCAATAAAAATAAAATGTTTCAGAAGATAAAAAAGAGTGACTATCATTTACTGAATCCTTTAGCCATTCAATTGGCAAAAATATAAGTATATAACTTTCCCTGGAGGTATGTAGAGATTACCGGAGAATTTAAAGCTACCCAATTCAAGCTTCGTCCAGATTTTGACATCCAACGTAGGCACATCATGTCCATTCACACTTTGCCAAATGTTGTCAGTTTTCAATCTGCAGGACTTCGGCTTCCACAGTGAAAAGTAAGGGGGAGGTGGAGGGAAGGGAAGAGCAGAAGGTTGTTTTAAGTGACACTCCTCTTTAGCTGCTGGGAGAGGAAACCTTACACGAGCCCCAGCAGCATTAAGGCAGCACTCTATCCTCAATCACTGATTGGGCAAAATGCAAGGACATAAGGGAAAGAGGGCACTGAAAATTAATGTTATTAGATAGCCTTTTAGTTTCCTGTTTCCAACCTGATCAAGGTTATGTTTTGCAATTAAAATGATAGAAAATCTTTGACCACAGGGATCTAATGAAAAAGCATCCAGCCTTGGGGACTCACTGGGAGCTGTCTTAAATTTCTTGAGCTTCTGAAGCTCCCGTATTCGGGGCTGTAGACTATCTTCTTGACTACATATAGCCATGGCTGATGAATGCCAGGCTGTTCACAGCTAAGTTAGAAAAGATTTCTCAGCCAGTTATCAGTTGTTCTGTAGAAATAAAATACAGAACTCTGCAGCTAGTGGATTGTTAGACATATTGTAAGACTGCATACAACCCAGTGCTTACCTAGTTGGCTTTGTTTGTTTGTTTTCTTAAGGAATAAATTCCAACTATCAAACCCTCTCATCTTGAGCAGGTTCTAAAACAAGCAAGAAAACCCATCGACAACAAACGAGAAAGCCTGATGTGCCTTTTGGATTGCTATTCTTACTTGATACACATTTGATAACTCCTACGATACACTACGATGCATAAAAACACCTGTAAGTCAGCAGCAAACGAGTATCTGTCAGACTTACTTTACGACAAGACAAAGCACTCCAACCAAGAAAAAAGGCAGTATGCCTGCATGGTAGCTCAAGAAATACGGAGATCTAAGTTGCTCCAAGAGCTGTCACATACTCACTGTCAGCTTGAAATCAGCTTCATTACAGCCACCGCCTCGCCGGAAAGGAGACAGCCCAAATATCAGCCACTTTTCAGAAGGTACCCGGGGGATCATCTCTTTCACTCAGTGTCACCACAGGAAAAGCAGGTGGGAGAGCTGCTGACTACGCAAAGTGCCAGACCAATCTGTGCATCAGATAAACATGCCCTGCAGGGTTTGTGGAAGGTTTCTGCAGAAATACCAGCAGGGTCACTCTAGAGCCAGCCCTGCCAGAGCTCCAATCGACAATCCATGCCCACCTGCAGGTATTTCAGTCTTGTGAGTACTCTGGGTTGCTCTGACCAGAACCGTAAGTAACCCTGGCTTCATCACTGTTACTAGATTTACACATATTTCAAAACACAAACTGCTGCCAAGAAGAGGAAGAAAATAACAAGGTGAGAGGAAGAGACACAACAGGGGGAGAGGGACACAACTCTCCCTCTCTAGACAAAGCATATTTCTAACCACCATTTTTTATTTAGAAGAATTTTTGTAAATCTTAGACCTGTCAATGACACATCCACTTAAACTAATGCTTCAGTTCTGCTCCACAAGTGTTTTTTTCCTTTCATTGATCTTAATCCCACAACCACTACTTCTGCAGATGAAAAGTTGTAACTCCCTGCATTCAGATACTGCCCATTAATAGCTGTCACTGCTTTTCATACACAAAGGAGGGAAAAAAAAATATCACAAGGAACATAAAGGATATTGACATTTAGCGTAGCCTCTTCTATTCTAGGCACAATCCCTCCAGCACAGCAGCAGCCTGAACTTTTGCCAAATCAATCAACAGAGTTGCCAACAAGTCAGTTGCTGTGATGGAGCCTGCTAGCTCAATCAGAGTACATAATGCAGAACAAAAACAGCGCTCCCACCACTGCAATGCAGACCACTGTCATAGTAGCATCACAGCATCATGACCACAGAAGACAGACATGAAGGAAAATTTAAACTGTTTCCTTGAATTGTTTTTATTTTTTTCCAAAGTTTAACAAGTTTGCACACTTTAAACAACATTATTTAGCTCTTATCTTCCTCTCATTTACATTTTATTTGCTGCAGTGGATATTCTGTGATGGTCCCTTTAACCACTTTCCAGTTGTTTGTAGAATAGCACTTTACTCATGCACATCTTCATACTTAAGAGACTCACTTGTGCCAAGACCTCATTAATATGCCTGTCAGCGACAAGTTTGGATAGTAAAACTGACAGCTCATACAGCCTGCATTCACAGTTCCATTTTCTGAAAAAAACAAACAAAAAAAACACACCTATTCTTTGTCTTTTTCTTTTACCTGCAGAAGCTTCAGCTTAGAAGCAATGAGGGTTTTAAAGTATTCTGGAGCTTTCTGGGCTCCCACAAATACAAGCCTGGCTGTTCCAGAAAGATTGGTTTACGTGCATGAAAAACAATCACAAATGACTATCGATGTATTAACAATTCATTATTACAGCAGCAGAAGTTGTTTTCAAGTGTCAGATTTTACACAAAAGGAAAGCTTAAAACTACAGCAGTGCTTGGCCCCAGAGCAGTAAGCAAATGAGGCACATTCTTAGCTTTAACCACAAGTGGTTCCCCTTAAAAGTCAGGGACACTGTGACACGGATGTACAGTTCGACAAGAACTTGAGTGCTTGCAGAATCGATTCCTTCCTTGTCAAAGAGTGATTACAGACCAAAAACAGCTCTCTGCACTCAGCCACGCTCAACAAGGAGGTCTGAAACAGGATCTTCCAAACAGTGAAACTTCATGAGGAAAGAAAAACTTAAAAAAAACTAAAACACTATTTCCACAGTAACAAGAAAACATCAAAACATCTCAAATTTCCGTGGGACTAGGACTCCTGTCTCTAGTTGTAGTGAAGACCAGGGCATCCGTATGTTACCCCAAACAAACCAACCAAAGACCTGGGCACTGAGATACTGTTTGAGCCTCTTTCACGAGACAATGCTCACCACAGGCTAAAACATCATCTGTGCCTCAAGGAGGCAAGCAGAGCAGAGCACATCCTATGACCGTGAAATCCCTACCTCTGTGATCAGCTCAATGAGTTTTCTAGGGCTCTTCCCTCTCTCCACATTCCCTTCAAGAGCCTCCATCTGTTCACTTCCTTTCTTCCTGGCTACAGGGTACAAAATATTTTTGTGGTTCTTACAATTTAAGTTCAACATACCTCCACTATTTAAAGCAGTACCAAAAATAGTGAAAATGCAGCTATTAGCATGTACTTATGACTCTAAAATATTTAGATACATAAACACCAGCTCATAAAGATGCTGGAGTGTTTCAAAAGTTCATTGGATCTCATTTTAAGGTACTGCTGGGCACAAGTCCAAGCAGTACCTGCAAACAAATTTGTCTCATAGCCAAAGGATTAGTATTGCTTTCGCTCAAAGAAAACCTAGTATTTTTGTTCTTCTACATGATCTCTGCTATTGTACATCATGAACAAAAATGTACTTCACTGTCCAGCTAAGCTGGAAATTCACTGGACTTTATTTAAATCACTGTGTGATGGAGGACAAGGAAAGCTTAAGCTGAATTCATCATTAAAAAAAAAAAGAGACGTGCACTAAATAGACGTAATTCTGGCTTCTTTAGTAGGTAATTATCATACACAATGGATATGAAAAAATATTCTGATTAGCTGCTTGTTTAGTTGATCAACAGGCTTTTATTCTAGCTTTTATTAGTTTAACGTTTTCTATAGCTGTCATTATAGGGCTTTATCTCATACATGTGCCTGTGGCCTCCTAAGTATCAAACTGGATACCAAACCTAAGTATCAAGCTGGACTATGCGTGCACCATGTTGTCAGAAAAAGAGTCCTGGAATACTTTTCCAGACAACAGGCAGTGAGCTCAACAAAAGGTTTCAACATTTTTGACTCATTAGATATCTTGCAAGTGGAATACCATCTCCTCAGCAGAAATGTACTAACAGGCAACCCATGCTGAACATTCATGCTCTGAACTTCAGATGTAGTTTTAGCAGGGCAAGACATTTTCAGTCTCTTTCCAACTCAGTGTTTGCTCTTGCCAAGAGAAAACACTTTAGACAGATTTATAAGTTCTTTCAACTCTATTATTCTCTTCATATGTTCATTACTTTTCTTTCTACAACAGACGCTGGAGTACTCTGTCCCAGTTATGTTGCTAACACAATGCATCCAGATCCAAGCTTGCAGAGTAAAGTACTAGCAGAACAGGGCACTTAATTCTTTGTCTGTGTATATACAGTAATGCAGCTAAGAGAGGGATGACCTCTCGCAGCTACACAGACTGTATCTGAATTACTTCATTTATTTCTAAGCATTCGCTGCTAGACAGAGACCTCATAGGAGTGCAGTAAAAGCAAACAAATACCCAGCTCATTGAGAAAAGGGGTTCTAGTTTAGCTTAGCTGACACAGGAACACAAGCTACAGATGTTAAAACATGGCTTTGTGAAAAGACACCATCTAGCAACATGGATTTGAACAATTTAAGATGCATTTAGAAACATATAAATGGAAGCAGAAAATTGTTGTTGGTAATATTTGATTAGAGCAAAACGCTGGGATATGTAAAACAAGGGAGAAAAAAGGCACTTAGCACAGACATCTTAGACTTTTTATCTATCATCCTGCTAAAACAGATTGTTCAGTATTGCTTTAATCTGTACTATTAGGTCCTAAACAAACAGGATGCCTTCTGGTCCATGACACAACAACATATAATACTGACAGTTAAGGGTAAGCATATACTTAGGCTTATCCCAATACTTCGACTACGCACACAGAGCATGCTCCTGCAATCTCCTACATGTTCCTCCTAGCACTAGTGATACAATGTCAGAAAACATTTCAGCATTGGCAGGAACAAGCTGAAATAAATTTCGCAAATTATCTTCTTCCACAAATTATTTCGCTACCTTGCTTGCCTTATTTTTGTTTCCTTCTGCAAAAGGATTCTGCACTTATTCCCATGAGAACCTTTTTATTTTGTTCATCAGTTTAGCTACGTAATGAGCTTTCATTTAAAGCTTCCATTTGCTGTGAAAAAGATTAAAATGATTCAAAAAAGTTAATGAAAGTGATTGTTGTTTGCATTTCAGCATATTATCACAAATTACTCTTTGTGTACCTCCTTCATTTTGTACATCACCTATCTTAAGTGAGAAACATGCTGTTGCAGTGTTTCTACATTTATTTTCCTTGCATGTCAAATGGGAAAAAAAATTAAAGCTTAAGGTATTAAACAGGAAATTGTGAAATAGTTTTTCAGAAATATATACAATCTAAAAGTAAAAACAGAAGACTTGCAAAATAATTTGCAATATTGTCCAAAAGAGACATGCCCCAAATTACATAACATATCCCTGTTAGTCAGAATTTCGTTTGTTATCACTGGAAACATTTCACTTTTTTTTTTTTTCCTGAAACAGTTTAGGTAACAAATTACTAGTCAGAATTAATGAATTCTGTTCACTACTTTGCAGTTCCCAGTTTAGAGGGATTTGAGATCACACAACATAGAAAAAAATCATGTGCAACAAAAACAAAGTCTTGCATGCACTTCTAATTACGCTAACTACTCACATTTTTGGAAAAGTCTCAAATTAGGAACGGTTACCTAAAATAGAAGAATTTGGGTTAAAAATAAAATGCTATTGGTAGCATAAATGTTCCTGAAACATTCACTAATTCAGCTATTCCAGGCCCTAAGAATAGATCTGTGAGATCTCCAGAGCTAAAGACCTCAAACATACCTCCACCTACACTCCCGGGAAAGAGTAGCAGAGATCTCTCCAGCCAGGACTGGACCTAGGCTTCTAGTGAAGAGGTGGGACAACATGATGTCAAAGAAGAAAAGGAGGGAGACTAAATGCTATTTGTAATTTCTACAAGGGGGGCTAAATGCTGTTAATTTCTGCAAGGGAAACTAAACTGCTTCCTGAAAACCTTAAGATTCAACTTGTTCCCTCTGTTTTAGAATGGTAAGAACCCCATAGAGCTCAAGAGCTATAAACAACATTTTCAGCTTCCTGTGATAGTCATCTTTCCTTTTGAGTTTACACAACATTTCACACAGGAAGTCAACATATAGATCGACAAAGAGAACTCATTACTACCATGTAAGACCAAACCAAAAACCTTTCAGTTACTGTGCAACACAGTTTGCTTGTAAGATTTGATGCCTACAAATCTGCCTTCCAGACCACCAGCACAGAAACAAATACTCCATTCAAAAACTAACAGTGTAAGCCTCCTCTTCACTTCAGATTTCAGCAGTTGCTGTTGAGCACCAAACACACACAAAGATCATCAAAATAACAAGCAACATCTCTGCTCTAATCTTTGCACATTCTCTTTAGACTCCCTTCCAGCAGAGGCAGCTTTCTGGAGGAAACGTATTGACTAATGCCAGCCAGCTCCAGGTTTTCTTCCCAACAGCCTCACCACCACCTCTGGGCCACAGCTTTCACTTCAGGGAACCGAGTCAGGAAGCTCTGCAGAAAGCACCCTCGAGCTGTGTGTTCAGGCCACGACACCACTTCCATCTCCACTGATGAAGAGCAGACCTTTTTGGTGTTTTGTTGCACAATGCAGGAACAGGGTTATGACAAACAGATCTTAAAGTGACAGCAACACGATGGCTGCCTCTCTTAAGAGGAGGGAAAAAGACTTCGTGAGACGACTCCCTCTCGAACTGCATTAAAGATGAAGTCTCTTCACCGTGAGTACAGGAGCGTAGATTACAACTCTGTGACTGCAATTAGCTGAAAGATCTAAAGCCAGGATTAAGTAGAAAAACAAAATACCAACTGCTTGTACAAGCTGCAATAACAACATAGCAAAACATCCCCTCCACAGAAGTATCGTTAAAAAAAAAAAAAAAGAAAGAAAAAGAGTCAATATCGGTAGTTAAACCAACAACCCCAGAGTTCTGGCTGCTAACCTTCTGATTTTAAACTATGAGGTGTACAAGTTGTAGTTTTAGTGTATTTGAGAAGGTGGAAGCATAAAGTAATAATGACACATTTCTCAAGTAACACAGAAAAGTTACTTTTTGCTGCATGCTTTTTTTTTTTTCCCCCCTAAATCTGTCATAAGTTCTGTCCGGTCACTGAGAAATTAAAATGCACTGCAGCAAACTCTGCCTCACGCTGGAGGTAGGGCCAGCCGGCATGCCCGCAGTGTGCCAGCCCAAGCCGTGCAGCAGCAGCAGCCCGGGACGGATCTTTGCTGTGTGCCCAGCGCCGTGCCCCGGCTCCATGTTTGGCTGCCGCTGCCTCGGCTCCGACCGAGCACGATCCGGCCTCGCTCCGGGCCGAGGGCGCCGGAGCTGCACCAGGAAAGCTGCGACCACGGCGGGGAGCGGCGGGCACGGAGCAGGAGGAGGAAGAGGAGGAGAAGGAGGCGGCTCCTTAACCCTGGCAACACCAAGACCCGAGGACACGTCCCAAGCCGCGGGCAGGGGGCCGCCGTACTCACCGCTGGGGAACGGCTCCATCTTCCTGCCGGGCTCCTCCCGCAGCCCCGACGGCGAAACCCTGGCGAGACGAGCGGAGGAGGAGAACAAGGGGGGAGGAGGAGGAGGAGACGCAGCCGCCGCTCTTCATCCGTCCTCCCCCCGCCGCCGCATGCTCGCTCCCCGGGCGCTGCCCTGCCGCGGATCGGGCCGGGCCGGCTGCAGTCCCCGCCCGGCACCGCCCCTCCGCCGGCCGCGGGCAAGGCAGGCCCAGGCCGCGGCCCCCCGCCGAGCGGCTCCCCCGGGGCCCCGCCGCCTCCTGCCGGCTGGGCGGTCTGTGGAGGCCGGGGTTGCGGGGCGCAGGCCGTGGGGAGGCCTCGGGGGTGGGGGGTGCCTGCCTGCCCCCAGCTCCTGTTTTCGGCGTAAGGTGCCATTTTGTGCACTTCAAGGCGGGGAATTTCGGCCGGTGGCTCAGGCGAGATGGCTCGGGATTTAAAGGCCCCGTGTTTGTTCTGCCAAAAAAAAAAAAAGAGAAGAAAACAAAGTCTGGCCCTATGTTTCTTCCTCAGCTTTCTGAGAGGGCTTGAGGCACACAAGAGCTAGACCCCTGTTACCACTCCTGTGGTCACTGCTTCATAAACCTTAACAGGCACTTTTCCACACCACAGTGACTTACCTGCATTGACCATAAACTAGGTGTTGGTTATGTTTCACATTTAAAATTAAATACTAGCCCCAACGTTAGGCAGGCTGCTGTATGATTTCAATGACCGCTCGCTGCGATCTTCTCACAGCTGCAGCATGACACTCCTTTTAATAAGACAGCACAACAGCCCATCCTTGTAAGAAAGACTTTACATTACCAACTTATTAAAACAGCAAAGCATTTCTTTTAACAGCTTTAAATGTCCTGAGAGGCTGCTTTTCTAAGCACTAACCCTGCCTGACCTGTATTTAAATACATTAACAAAGCATTAATAAGACCACAGCTGACTCTGCAGCACTGGTATCCTACACGGTGTCACACAGAGACTGCAGAGAGGCCTGGGTGACTTTTCTGAGCTCTCAATCACTTCCTTTCACCATTCTTCATTTTCTCAATCCAAAATCCTTAATTAGCACGATACATCTCTGTGAAGTAGAAGAGCCAAAATAAGGTCATGGTCTTGAGTAGAAATTTCCGTATCTGGATGTTCCTATTAAAATCAATTTTCAAAAGAATACAGTGAAAACTATTCATACAGATAAAGTTAGGTATAGAGGTAATTTCATAGTTCTTATTCATATCCATCCAGTATTAGATGAATAAGTTTCAATATAATTTATATAATCACATTTAGAGCAGAATTAGAACTGAAGCTCCAGTTTTGCTGGAGCTGTTAAAATCAAAAAGTATGATAAAAATCTATGTCCAAAAGTTAGAGATCCTTTTCACTGTAAAATTCAGTTTTTAGTCATGGTTCTAATGGTACAAGTGATTTATAAAAGTGAAGAATGTTAAATTCTTTTTTCTGTCTTTAAACCAACAATTACCATGCTGTCTCTTTTTTCCTTTCTTTTCCTAAAATACAGAACAAAACATTTATTTAAATGCTTGAAGCCCTGAGCGCACTCTTAAAATGTCTGCAACAGCTTATGTTTCACCCTTGTTTGGCAGCCTGCATTCAGCAATATCTTAGCTGAGTCTTTTCCATGGGATTGCTAGCAAGCCTGCCTTTTTCTCATCTTTGAAGACCTGCTTTCCCTAAACAATGTTTGAGATATTTCAGCTTTTAAACACCAGGAAACATGACTCAGACCTTCTTTGTTCTGGTTTATTTTTCTGGTCAGAGAAACAGAGACCTGACCCTATGAACAGCACAAGCATCAGGTAGACAGTTGGGTGCCTTTGATACAGTGGAAAGTCTCCAGTTGTGTACAGCTAGATCTGTACGCTGTAATGGGACATAGAGGTTTGTAGTTGAGAAGTTACCAGGACTGCAGAGGTTCAAAGGCAAGCAAGTTACTTCACCAGCCTTGCTAAAATATGTCAGAGGTAGCTCACACTCAGATGTGGGACTGGTGAAGCATCTGGCCAACAACCTTAGGAGGAAATGCAAAGATTGCCCCAACAGATCTTTGTGCCTAAAGCCTGAGCAGAAAGGGGGCAGTTCTCTCTATTCCTTGACTTTTGTGGTTGATATCACAGGTTAATGTGTTAATTTTCTCCCTAATGTGAGGCTTTGTGTTTAAAGCTGAAATTGTTTCACTGCTGTACTCACAACTGCATAGCTCTGACACCCTCTCCCACACCTCCAGCCAGTACAGCTGTTGGTAGCCAGCGTTTACTCAGAGTATTATCCCAAGTAATTCACAGCATTATGTTTTCAAAATAGACAATAGCTTTATCTATCTATCTATCTATCCATCCATCCATCCATTTATTTATTTCTGTGGGTGTTTTCATACATGAGATAAGCAGGTCCTTCCACAGAGTCGTCACTGCTGTGTTTTATCGGCAATATTTCCTCGATCTACCTTTTTGAATAGTTTGGCCTCTTTCTGTGTCGCTTTCAGAAGTTTTGAGACCATTGATTGACTACAACACATTTATGATAGGGAAAACATCTCAAAGGCAATGATATTTCTAACAGTTACATGAAAATAAATCTAAGAGAGGAAACTACTGTAAGTGCCTTGGTGAGAAAAAATATTCCACCGTGAACTAAACACCAGAGAATCCTTGCACAGGAACAATTATAATTTTGTATATAGAAGTACGTAAGAGACAGGGAGCATTTCAGTAACCAGTTGCAAGAACATCTTCAATCAAGAACTTGAAATGAATCAAGAGATATAAAGACAACCACATCTTATTAATTCCATTGCTCAAAAAAAATTTACTTTAATTGCATAAGTGTATATTTTCTTAGAGCCTAGAAAATATTGTATTTTCTGTGGCCGAGAAGAAGGATTTGTCAAAGTGACATTTGCAGTTCCATTCTTGACAGCCGCATAGAAATGACAGTGGCACATAAGACCCTTGATGGATTACAGTGCTACAAAACAGACCAAGAGCCAATCTTAGGTGTGTTCTCAGGAGGAAGAGTCATGGGTTAGCACATTAGACCATTTTATTGTAGTACAGACAGGTTGCCTGTAAATGGTCTATATGCTTCGCTGTTTTTGTTAAGTCATAAAAAGAAACAAAACACTATAAAAACTTCCAGGCCATAAAATTAAATCTATTGTTTTTTCTCTTCCATATGAAATATTTCTAGAACATTTGTATCTTACCTCTAGACTGTAAAGACTCACATCTTATTTTTGATTTTAAAAAGTGTTCTAACAAGAAATTATCATGTATTATTAATACATACACCAAGTAACACAGAAATGACTTGCCAACTTTTGTGATCAAAATACTACATAGCATGATTGAAAAGCTGACTCTTCTTAGATGATATTAGAATACAGTTATGCATGATAATTTAGGCCGATCTAACAGCTTGCCACTTACCCAAATGGCAATGTCCTCCTTCTCCCTGCTCAGCTCTTCCCCTCTGCCTATACCTGTCTGATGCTCTCCCTGCTTACTTTGCACCAGCTCTGATGCATGCCATTTCCCTTGGCAGGCTGTTTCAGCTCTTCCAACTCCATAACTTGGCATAAAACTAATTCAGCAAATCAGTGGATAGTTTAATTCTGAGTTACAGATTTTTATTGGAACCTGCAAGGAATCTGGATAGCATTAGTAAAAAGGAGGGCTTAGGAACGTGCAGATGAGCAACCTCAGCTCAGAGTGAAAGGCAAAGAAGAGAAGGGAGATTCTCCACCTCTCCTGGGGGTAAGCTGACAAACCTGCACAGCTTTCTATGCCAATCCCCACCTTGGAGCTCGGTTTTGCAGCTTTCTACAGGTATGGCCTTAGCCCTTCCTTTCCAGTAATTCACTTCTCAGCTCAGTTCAGGAGGCTGTCAGTTCCTCTTATCTATCACTAACTGAAATTTTATAGTATTGAAAATAGCTGTTTTTGAATAGTGGGGGAAACCATAATAAACCCGAGAAAGAAGCTTTATAAAGTAGGAAATGTAGCCAGAATAAATCCATGCTAATTTTGAAAACACTCGACATTGGCAAGACTTTTTTCCTATTGAAGTCAACACGGACTGACATGTACAGCAATCAAGTCACAGCAACAGTCAAGAATTTTGAGAACTTTAACTATGGTGCTTAAAGAGTAAATTATAAAAAGGATGCTTAAGTATCCTGTTTTTCATAGCCGTAATAATACTGCAGAATTAAAAAGTGATCCATGTTCAGAGCTCATCTTTGAAGCACTCCATTGGGCAATGATTAGTATTATTTTCTGCTTCTGCAAACTGGGAAACTGCAAAAGAAAGATGAAATGAAAGTGAAATTATCACCCACTTATAAGAAGCAGAGTAAAGCTAGCACTGTAGCTCTTGATGTCACATGTTTATTTGTATTTGTGCTGGTATCACAAAACAAAGTGGTGTAAATCATGGAAGTGTTGAAATAGGAAATATGAGACTGCTGCATCACCCAAAATAGAAAACTTGTCTTATGATGGATATGTCCATAGAGCACAGAAGGCTGTGGCATCTGGCTGATGTTTTATTTATCTTCCATACAGCAGGAACAAGCACAGAGGATAGTAGGATAGTCAGGGTATTGCTACAGAACACATGCATATTGTGGTACATACTTTTCTGGAAGGTTCAATGTTGACATCACTATTTTGTTTGTAGTTGTGCAAAGCTTTCATGAGTGTAAAAAACGTTGCAACTGTTGCAAAATCTGATGAAGAATGAATCTCTTAGAATAGAGAAAATTGTAAGAAAACAATGAGAATAAAACTTCAGTAGCAAAATAATTTTGCCTAGTGGTTCTCTCTCATAGTCTTAAATTATGTAGTAAGCTGTAGAGCTTTTACTTGCACTGCAAATGTAGCTTTCAGTCAGACAACATAGGTTGAAGGACAGAGATCACAGAATACTGTAAAAAAGATGCACAGGCCAGTGGTACATTTTAACCCATGCTAATCTAAGTTGCAGCAGCTCAAGAGAACAAGGAGGCATGAAGTGACACCAGTATTTTTCAGCTCTGATTTAAGTATATATTCAGCAGCTAAAGTTCCTTCCACTTTCCTGTGGTGAGTTTTGCTGGTGTTTTATTTCTTCCACTGAAATCCATATATATGTTGGCAAAGTTCCTTTACAAACAAATCATTGAAGAAGGCAGATAACAAGTAATATGATAACACCAAGTTGAAAAGAGATAACATTACTTCTAATTAGAGTGTAAGTATTCTGTTAGGTTTTTCAATAAAAGGTGAAAACAATTTCAGGAGTTAATACAACCCCTTTCATTTTCTCTATCTTAGGCAATACTTAATGCTTTTCTCTCTCTCTCTCTTTTTTTTTTTTTTTTTTTTTTTTTTCATTCTTAACAGTCACTCTAAGCAATAGATTGGACTTAGTCCATTTACACAAGAAGCCTGTTGGGGCTTGTGTGCTACTGTGATGGTAGTTATCATTTCACGAGAAACTTATTAGACAACTGTTACTGCTTTAACATTATACTTCACATCCCATTCATTGGGAAGTCTCTCCATACATTTGTTTCACAGCCACATCCATAAAAAACACTGATTTTATGAGATTCTGGTTATTAGAGTAGTAGTATAATTACAAGATTTCTACAGAGAAATTCAATGCAATCTAAATTACAAATAGTAAATAGTCACAGATAAGCTATACCTTCACATAGAGGTATGTGAACTCTCCTTGTAGTGACAATTGGAAAAGATAATTATGCGTAGTGTACAAAATAATGTTGTTTTAAAAATCAGCACGCCACTTGGTCAGGATAAGCTCAGAGCAGTGGATAGTATAGATAGAAACTGACCCAAATAGCTAAAGAATCCATATGGTTTTCCAGAGGGATAGTTCTGTCAGGTATCCAAAATTTTATATGGGTTCACAATGCATGATCCCTCCACATCCGTCTTTGAAGGCAGAGAATAACTACCAGTTGGCAAAGGACCAATAATGCATAAAATATTTTTGTGGACTTAAGACACTCTAGTACTGAATAAGTTAACCTGGAACAGCTTTCAAGTATTGACAAGCCCTTGCACTAAGAAACAAGCCATGTTGTGGTTCAGCTTTACTCAGGAGATATATCCAAAGATCACATGCTCATATAAAATGGCTGGTGCTCCATTTTTTAACTTGGCACCTTTCATGTTAGTGGTTCCTTTGAGACTGAGTCATACAGTGAAACAAGATATTGTCATGGGACTCAAAGACAAAGAAAGCATAACTTATACAAGAATCAAATAATGTAAAATGTCAGTCTCTCGGAGTTAAGACAAGTTCTGCCTGCTTTTATTCCTTCACTGCAATGTTTTTAAATGCATGAGTTTTTGAAAACTTTTTAGCTAGACTCTAGTTTTCAAGATTTTGTGCATATTTTAGATTGTGTTAAGGGGCCACACTACTGATACAAAAGGCTAGACTGGTGTAGTTTTATTTGATTTTAGCAGTTTTACGGTGATTTACAAAACCTCAGCAACTAACTCCATACTTTTCAGGCTGAAGACTAGTTTTTCCACAGCCTGTTATGGAGAAATCAACAGGTTGCTATCTTCCCTGCAACTGAAACCATGGAATTCATACACACATACCTGCACATTAATGGCAAGACTATGCTCATTCCAACAGTGGTGATTTCTGTCCAAGTGTAAAATCATCACCTTTATGATTCAATAAAATCTCGCCACTACAGCTGCCAGCTGCCATCTAGGTAGAGGAGAAAAAGAGCTCTGCATTTCACAGTAATTTTAATTGTCACAGTTTGGTGAACTGGGATACCTCACTGCAACATTGCATTTCCAACACCGTCTTCTGCAAAATAAATAGATAAATAAATAATCATGATTTACATTCCTTGGAATGGCCAACTGCAAGTACACATATGCAATTACTAGTCTGCTCTTGCAACATCCTAGCTAGCTTCCCGCAATACCCGCAGCATATCTGGCACTGTGTCCCCACCATAATTAAAAGGCCATGCTTTCTATCCTGCTTCCTCCACCCTCATTACCAGTGTGAGAAACATAGGAGAGAATCTAAGTGATGGTTCAGGAACCCTGGACCAAGCTTCTGGGAACAGTGAATAGAAAATGCTCTCCTAGAGCATCCAGCTTTGAACTTGCCACAGTAGTTTCTAGCCTTCAGTGACATATCAGCAGCAACAAACAGTAAGTGGCATACTGCCAGGAATGTTATGGTTACCCTGGCAGTCTCTTATCTACCAAAAATTAAATACAAAGTTGAGGGTGACATCCAAGAGTAACATCTAAGAGTCTTACCATCCTATTTCTGAGGAATTCACAGGACTTGAGCTGTGTGTGCAGCAGCCTATTTGTGCTCACTGTTATGGAAACCTTAGCACTCATCAGGTGCTACCTTGGCTGGGCACTGAAAAATGTCTTTGGAGCAAAAGAATGGACAATGTGATAAAAGAAGACAGATAGGACTATGCTGTGACTAAAACTTCTAAAGCACTTTTCATGTCTGGAGGAAATACTGCAAAACACTGAGTGAATACCACCAGATGCTCATAGTATTGGAACAGTGCAACGCTTGGTGGGGTGTCCAGCTGGAATGCAGAATACGTACTTTGAAATACCAGTGTGCTGTGAGGTGATACAACACTAGGAACATGTAATGTAATCACCATTTAACAAGGTGAGGGGTGGCCCGCTGCTTGTGCAACAACTGCCTGGGATCGCTTAGCACCGATACACAGCAGTATGTTTCAAGCAGAGATATTGCCATATAAGACAAACTACAAACTACAATAGTGTCACATTTCTTTGGGAAAGATAATAAAAGAAAAATAAAATCACCATACCAGCAGACGAGACGTCACTTCCATATTTTAACAAAAAATTGTGTGAGATGAGCATGTGCCAGAGGGACACTGCTATTTAAATAACAGCATTGGCACACACAAGCTCCTTCTGTGCCAGAGGCTTCTGAGCATGCCCTCGCAGAGCAGAGCAGAGAGGAGCAGCAGTTGCACCCACAGAAATATGAGCTGACTATAAGCAAGTCAGACTGGGTATGGGAAGCGGTGGGAGCATGCTGCCTCCTCTAGACAGTCAGCTCAATGGCATTATAGTGGGCACCTGAGCCACATCGGAAATGTGGGCTAAATTGCACAGAGGTTTCTGCAAAGGAATTCCCCTTCTAAAAAGGCTCACGAACTCTATTGTTTAGCTGCTTACAGATCCGAGTGTAAAAGAGAAATCTGGGAAAAAGATGAAAAATATTTAGGCACGAAGGAGCTTCTGAGCTCTCTACGTATGTTGTGATGGTTTTAGAAAACGTAGATTGGTTTGAGATTTGAATGCACTTAACTTTATCTTTTCATCAATTGCTGTTTCCATAAGCATCAGAAAATACCATCCAAAAATAGTTGCCAGGCTGAATAGAAGAGCTTTTTTTCCATTCAGTAACTTATGGCAGGAAAAAAAAAAAAAAAAGCTCTAAAAACTCTATTTACACCAGCAAGGTGAGATGACATCATAGGAGCTTTATTTTAAGTCTTTCCCTTAGAAATCTACCAGTGAGTTGTGGGGCAGAAACACAGTATCTACAGAATCTTAACCTGTCTTGTTCTGGCAATATTGAAATATTTTAACTTGCCTAACTATCTTAGAGATCCGCTCACTGTTTGGTAAATTTCATCATCTTAAGAACAATATAGTTGAGTTACAGCACACGTATAAGCTTCACCTGTTAGGAAATTGGAGCCACCTTGACATATGCCTTGTACATTCAAGTGTGGAAAGGCTGATACTGATAAATAGTAAAAACTTACAGGAAAACTAATGCACTTACTAGAATTGGTTTTGAGTTTTTACAGTAAACTACACATTTCTCAAAAAAAAAATATTTCTTGTCAAAGCCTTGATAGTAGTTTACCACCACTAAATACATCACTCTACAGTAATTTCCTGCAAAATGATATAGGGAAAACATCGACTGTACCATGGAACAAATCAGCTACAGAAATGGAGAAATACTAACTGAGCAATAACTGGCTCTTGCCAGTAGCAAACCCTCTGGTTGTAAGTGAACATCAAAGAAATTGATAATGGCTAAGGGGAAGGAACAACTGTCAACAAGCAGACTTTTACTGACAGTGAGTAACACATTTTTAAATCCTGCCTACCTTGTACTGCAGGGTTATTAGGAGGTGTAATTGGCTGTAAATTTTTCATCTTTGCTTAAATCTGAAGTAAAATATTGCTATATATGGTAGTATTTGTCAAACTCTGGGACCCTAAACTACTTTGGGAATGCAGCATATTGGGGACTACCAAGGAGCAGCTCCTCCATTCTCCTTATTTGTTAGCAGTTTTCTTTCTCCAGGGTGTATAAATGAGAACTGGCTATAATGAATGGCTGTAAGTTTCTGCACTAGCTATCTACCTTTACTTGCTAGTGGCAGAGCTCTTCTCCAGCAGTGACATGCAGACAATGAACTATAGCTGATTCTCACCTCTTTGCAGCCTATATACTGCTCAATGATAAATGAGCTAAAAGCAGATGCACTTGCAAAACCATGTCCCTAAGCACCATGTCCAAAAAGATTTAAGCAACACTGTTTCTATGTTGAAAGCATGAAAAACAAGATCATTAATGAAAGCATTTCAGCCAAACCTTATGTGGAAGATCAGCCATACACAGCAATGTGAAAAGCAGCTGGAGACAACTGTGTGGTCAAGTGATAGGCAGAGCATCTCACACCTTCCAGAGTGAGTTGTACGTGTAGGGCCAAAAGGATCTTTCAAGTTGGGCATCCATATTGAAGCATGTAAAATCCTTAGACATGTTTGAAAAACTAGCTGCAAGATCTCAGCATTTCATTGTGTGAGGCAGCTGTATACCTCATGAGCATTTCACAGGAATAAATCAATTTATTTCCATTGAAAGCCTCAACATATTAATTTTTAGCAATCTTAAAAGTAAGACTCAAAGGACACTCTAATTCCTAACTAAATTGAATAGAGTATACAGGATACTTTGTTGGCTAAACATCTTTAAAGCAACATACCAATGGAAGCTCTCTAAAATGCTGTGCTATGGGTTTTTGAATAAGTCAGCTATCCTTCTGAGCTTTTACCAATTACTCACTGATCTGGGGGGCAAAAGAGTGGGAGGAAGCATGGTGTAATATTGCATACTACCTATGTCACCTATTTTGAAATTCACCTTTTTAAAATTAAAAAGAAAAAAAAAACAAAAAAACACTATGTACTTCTGTCTAGAGGAAAGAGCCAAACTGAGAACCTGCTGCGTAGCAAAAGAGGAAAAACAGTATGCTCGTCTTCCCCAGTTTCTGACATTATTAGTTCAAGTGAGATTAGCAGGCTAACTCAGTGAGAAGAGTCCACTTCAGAGCACTGTTGTAGAGAAAAATTTCAAGGGGAAGTTTAAATAGACTGTGAAGTCTGAACAGAAGGGGAAGGGAGGATTTGGGGATAGCAAAATGCAGAAATGATATGACCTAAATTCATATAGCAGGACAGCGACAGATGGTCATGTGTTTTCTGTAGGACTGCTTCTCTTTAGCAAATCATTTCTTTATGGGAACACTTTTTTTTAATAAAGTCTCTATGTTCCTGTAAGGAATAGTCCAGCAATTCGTGCCACTAAGGGGTGTGAAGGGTTAACATTGAGGCCTGGGTTTAGGCGAGAAGAGAACAAAGGGATTTCTTCAGAGAAAAACTGCTGACTTTGCACGGACATGCAGTAACTTCTGGCAGCCGGCCAAGAGACCACTAGATAAGGAGGAAGAATATGAGCCTCCCTGTCTCCCTGTCCGAGCGGCCCCCGAGAAACTAACAGAGACTGATAAGCAGGCGCACCTGGGAGGACTTCGGATTCGGGAAACCAATTATAATAACCCTGCCTCTTCTAGAAGTAGTAATGAATATGTATTAGCCTAGGAGCATAAAAACCAGCCGCCTTACGTAACAGGTGTGCGTCCTGGTGGAGCAGAGACTCCCGGCGCACCCAGCGCTGTTTGCTTGCCTCTATTCATTTAATAAATTGTAAACTTTGATTGTAATCCTATTTGGGACCCAGTCATTTATAACAGTTCCTCACCCTTTCAGTCTGCATCCAAAAACTTTTAGCAATGTCACATTCACTTCCTTGTCTGTGGTGGTTTTACCCTGCTGGGCAGCTGAGCTCCATGGTTTCGTACCACGCGGTCCATCCATCCCCCAGGAGCAAACTGCTCCAGCACGGGTCCCCCACGGGTGGGCGGCAGCTCCCCCCAGACCCCCTGCTCCTGCGTGGGCTCCTGTCCACGGGCTGCAGCTCCGGCCCGGGGCCTGCTCCTGCGGGGGCTCTCCATGGGCCGCAGCCTCCTCCAGGCCACATCCACCTGCTCCACCGGGGGCTCCTCCACGGGCTGCAGCGTGGAGATCTGCTCCGTGTGGGACCCATGGGCTGCAGGGGGACAGCCTGCTCCACCAGGGGCCTCTCCCTGCACAGGCCACAGGGGAACTGCTGCTGCCTGCCTGGAGCACCTCCTGCCCTCCTGCTGCACTCACCTGGGGGGCTGCAGGGCTGTTCTCACTCCTTGCTCTCCCAGCTACTGTTGCACAGCAGTTTTTTTTCCCCTTCTGTAACTCTGCTCTCCCAGAAGCCCAACCAGCGTCTCTCCCTGGCTCAGCTCTGGCCAGCAGCAGGTCCCTTTTGGAGCTTTCTGGAGCTGGTTGTGCTCTAACATGGGGCAGCTCCTAGTCTCCGTTCACAGAGGCCACCCCTGCAGTCCCCCTGCTACCAAAACCTTGCCATATAAACTCAATACATTCTCTTAACAACACCATAAAACACACCAAAATAAATAAATAAATAAAATAACATTTAACAATAGAGCAAAAGGAAATAGGAAAAAATATATGTACTCAATTTCCTCCAGCTAAGTAGTTAACAAAGTATATCCCCAGGCAGGTAGTTACAGCATTATGTTTTGACAAGACTTCTGAAGCAGTTCACAGCATTTTTTTTTTCAGCAGATCCTCCTTACAGATATACTTGACAGTTTTCAGCACCCACTAAATTTTGCACATGACTTTAATCATGATTGAAATAAACGTGATTTTGGCAGTTTTCTTAGTAAGAAATTCACATTGATTTTAATTAGAATTTAATAGTGTAAGAACTACATTTCGTATAAAATTCTCTGTCCCAATATATGATCTATGACAGTACCTGTTGCCAATGCTTAATGAATACGTTTAAGAAACAGGAGCAATAGATACAGATAAGAAACATACATTTTCAGCTTCCAGAAAACTTCTGTGTGACACAGTAATTATTTGTCAGATGCATAGAATCATAGAATCATAGAATATCCTGAGTTGGAAGGGACCCTTAAGGATCATCAAGTCCAACTCTTGACACCGCACAGGTCTACCCAAAAGTTCAGACCATGTGACTAAGTGCACAGTCCAATCTCTTCTTAAATTCAGACAGGCTCGGTGCAGTGACCACTTCCCTGGGGAGCCTGTTCCAGTGTGCAACCACCCTCTCTGTGAAGAACCCCCTCCTGATGTCAAGCCTAAATCTCCCCTGCCTCAGCTTAACCCCGTTCCCGCGGGTCCTGTCACTGGTGTTAATGGAGAAAAGGTCTCCTGCCTCTCGACACCCCCTCACGAGGAAGTTGTAGACTGTGATGAGGTCTCCCCTCAGCCTCCTCTTCTCCAGGCTGAACAGGCCCAGTGACCTCAGCCGTTCCTCGTACGTCTTCCCCTCCAGGCCTTTCACCATCTTCGTAGCCCTCCTCTGTACACTCTCCAACAGTTTCATGTCCTTTTTATACTGTGGTGCCCAGAACTGCACACAGTACTCGAGGTGAGGCCGCACCAGCGCAGAGTAGAGCGGGACAATCACCTCCCTTGACCTACTAGCGATGCCGTGCTTGATGCACCCCAGGACACGGTTGGCCCTCCTGGCCGCCAGGGCACACTGCTGGCTCATATTCAACTTGCTGTCTACCACGACCCCCAGATCCCTCTCTTCTAGGCTGCTCTCCAGCGTCTCATCGCCCAGTCTGTACGTGCAGCCAGGGTTTCCCCGTCCCAGGTGCAGGACCTGGCACTTGCTCTTATTGAACTTCATGCGGTTGGTGATCGCCCAGCTCTCCAACCTATCCAGATCCCTCTGCAAGGCCTTTCCACCCTCATTCGAGTCCACAACTCCTCCAAGTTTGGTGTCATCAGCAAACTTGCTCAAAATACCTTCTATTCCTACATCCAGATCGTTTATAAAAATATTGAAAAGTACCGGCCCTAAAATGGAGCCTTGAGGGACCCCACTGGTGACCGCCCGCCAGCCTGACGCAGCCCCATTTACCATAACCCTTTGGGCCCTGCCCGTTAGCCAATTGAATGTCTATGTTGTGAACTGCAGATATTTTTCAAAGCAAAGACAAAAAAATAAAGACAGTTAGGAATATTAGATATCCCTCTGTATAAATAAAAAGGGGATACACATACTACTGTAAGAACCATTGTCTACAGCAGTACTTTGTGAGGATACTAGCTTATATCATGCAGTATAGATAGTCACGGCCCAGTACTGAAAGATAAAATTTTAGTGAGAGTATTTGAAATATTTTATCTTTCTGGTTGTTTGTTAGTATGTCTAAAAGCATATAAACTATCAAAAAGTATTAATAGGAAGTCACAAACATCTTACTCATACTCAGAGGAAAAGATATACCTCAAATAACACTGAGTTGCCTATCAGAAGTCATCTAAAGAGAAGACAACCACCTACAGCTTCCTTGAAGTTAGTGGGGGAGATGAATACCACCTGTGATAATCAGACCATTTTCATGTTAATAGGATTTTAGAGATTTGACATCAATTTAGACACCTATAAGTATTTACATTTTCATTTTGAAGGTTCATGGCATACTTTAGGAGCTGCAAATCACTTAAATCAGAAGAGAATATATGTCACTAAAGACAATTCACTGAACAGTTCAGGATACAGACTACTTGTTGGTACTAGTCAGTTCCAGCACTTTAATCTCTCATGAACAAAAGGAACAAAAAGTATACAGTACTACAGGGGAACATCTGTCAGGAAGCAAAAAATGTTTTCTTTCACTAAAATAAAAGCAAATATAAAATAAGCAAAATAAAAGCACTTTCTTACTCTGATCACCGTTCAGACTAGCTATAATTCAGACTACTTCAGTTA
Source organism: Anser brachyrhynchus (assembly GCF_964034855.1). Classification (NCBI taxonomy): domain Eukaryota; kingdom Metazoa; phylum Chordata; class Aves; order Anseriformes; family Anatidae; genus Anser; species Anser brachyrhynchus. Next base: position 49,923,017 of record NC_137697.1, on the reverse strand, counting down.
AATTTTTGGCAGTGCAAATATTCTTCTGAAATGTTATTGTCAGTGACATATGACAAGTCAAAAAGTCAATAAATTTAAATTGTTTTTACTAGCCAGAAATATACCTCAGTAGACTGCTGTTCTGTTATTTACCTTTGAAACAGTAGAAGTCTACCCTGGCAAGACTTGTATTATTCTGCAGTGAATAAATTCAGATTTTCAATTCTGAAAAATATAATCTGCAAACTTGTTTACACAAATTGAATAACTTCTATTTCCTAATTATTATTAAGACTTTGGTTGGAATTCACATCACATTAAAACACTACCCCAGAGCTCCTGGAGCTTAATTCTCCAAATCATGGCTCATATGTTAGGGTTTTTTTAATCTCTTTTTAAAAAATATCTGATCTAATGAAAGGAAGTTGATTACAGAATCACAGAATCACAGAATCACAGAATCGTCTAGGTTGGAAGAGACCTCCAAGATCATCTAGTCCAACCTCTGCCCTAACACTAACAAGTCCTCCACTAAACCATATCACTAAGGGCTACATCTAAACGTTTTTAAAGACCTCCAGGGATGGCGACTCAACCACCTCCCTGGGCAGCCCATTCCAATGCCTAACAACCCTTTCAGTAAAGAAGTTCTTCCTAACATCCAACCTAAACCTCCCCTGGCGCAACTTTAGCCCATTCCCCCTCGTCCTGTCACCAGGTACGTGGGAGAATAGACCAACCCCCACCTCGCTACAGCCTCCTTTAAGGTACCTATAGAGAGCGATGAGGTCGCCCCTGAGCCTCCTCTTCTCCAGGCTGAACAATCCCAGCTCCCTCAGCCGCTCCTCATAAGACTTGTTCTCCAGACCCCTCACCAGCTTCGTTGCCCTTCTCTGGTCTCTCTCGAGCACCTCCATGTCCTTCTTGTAGCGAGGGGCCCAAAACTGAACACAGTACTTGAGGTGCGGCCTCACCAGAGCCGAGTACAGGGGGACAATCACTTCCCTAGACCTGCTGGCCACACTGCTTCTTGTGCAAGCCAGGATGCTGTTGGCCTTCTTGGCCACCTGAGCACACTGCTGGCTCATATTCAGCCGACTATCAACCAGTACTCCCAGGTCCTTCTCGGCCAGGCAGTTTTCCAGCCACTCATCTCCCAGCCTGTAGCGCTGCTTGGGGTTGTTACACCCCAGATGCAGGACCCGGCACTTGGCCTTGTTGAACTTCATGCAGTTGACCTCAGCCCATCGGTCCAGCCTATCCAGATCCTCCTGCAGAGCCTTCCTTCCCTCGAGCAGATCGACACACGCACCTAACTTGGTGTCATCTGCAAACTTACTGAGGGTGCACTCGATCCCCTCATCCAGGTCATCGATAAAGATATTAAAGATGACTGGCCCCAGCACTGAGCCCTGGGGGACTCCACTAGTGACCGGCCTCCAACTGGATTTGGCTCCATTCACCACAACTCTTTGGGCCCAGCCATCCAGCCAGTTTTTAACCCAACAAAGCGTACACCAGTCCAAGCCACGAGCAGCCAGTTTCTTGAGGAGAATGTTGTGGGAAACGGTGTCAAAAGCCTTACTGAAGTCAAGGTAGACCACATCCACAGCCTTCCCCTCATCCACCAAGCACGTCACTTGGTCATAGAAGGAGATCAGGTTCGTCAAGCAGGACCTACCTTTCATAAACCCATGCTGACTGGGCCTGATCGCCTGGTTGCCCTACAAGTGCCGCGTGATGACACTCAAGATAATCTGCTCCATGAGCTTCCCTGGCACTGAGGTCAAACTAACAGGCCTATAGTTCCCCGGGTCTACCCTCCGGCCCCTCTTGTAGATGGGCGCCATGTTTGCTAGCTGCCAGTCGACTGGAACCTCCCCTGATAGCCAGGACTGCCGATAAATTATTGAAAGCGGCTTGGCCAGCTCCTCCGCCAGTTCGCTCAGTACCCTCGGGTGGATCCCATCCGGCCCCATCGACTTGCGTACATCCAAGTGTCATAGCAGGTCGCCAACTATTTCCTCATGGATAGCAAGGGCCACATCCTGCTCCCCATCCCCTTCCACCAGCTCAGGGTACCAGGTATCCAGAGAACAACCGGTCTTGCCGCTAAAGACTGAGGCAAAGAAAGCATTGAGCACCTCAGCCTTTTCCTCATCTTTTGTAACTAAGTTTCCCCCCGCATCCAGTAAAGGATGGAGATTCTCCTTAGTCCTCCTTTTTGCGTTGATGTATTTGTAAAAACGTTTTTTGTTATCTTTAACGGCAGTAGCCAGATTGAGCTCCGGATGAGTTTTGGCCTTTCTAATTTTGTCCCTGCACAGCCTCGCAATATCCTTATAGTCCTCCTGAGTAGCCCACCCTCTTTTCCAAAGATTATAAACCCTCCTTTTTCTTCTAAGCTCGAGCCACAACTCTCTGCTCAGTCAGGCCGGTCTAGTTCCGCGTCGGCTCGTCTTTGGACACGTGGGGACAGACTGCTCCTGAGCCATTAAGATTTCCTTCTTGAGGAGTGCCCAGCCTTCCTGGACTCCTTTGCCCTTCAGAACCTCCTCCCAAGGGACTCTGCCAACCAGTGTCCTGAACAGCTCAAAGTCAGCCCTCTGGAAGTCCAAGACAGCGGTTTTACTGGTCCCCTTCCTGACTTCGCCAAGAATAGAGAACTGAAACATTTTGTGGTCACTCTGCCCGAGACAGCTCTCGACCACCACATCTCCCACCAGTCCATCACTGTTTGTGAACAGAAGGTCTAGCGGGGCACCTCCCCTGGTAGGCTCTCTAACCAGCTGCATCAGGAAGCTATCTTCCATGCTCTCCAGAAACCTCCTTACTTTTATAAGTATTTTTAATAATCACAAATAATCACATAATTAACCTTTATCTTATTTTTCAGTATGTCCTGCCAACCATGGCTAATAGCAATATTTTGCAGGCAGGCAAATACCAACATTTTAAGTTCAGTTCAATTGTCCAAGTAATATCTTGACACCTTGGGTTCCAGTCTATAGCATGAAGAAGAGCTGACAGATCATGGGTCTTGATTGTATCACCTTCCACATCCATCTTCATTAGCCTAGAGAAATGAAATGTAAGTAGTTCATTACAGCTTTTATCCAATTTGTGATCAGCTTGTGCAGTTAAGACTGCTCATTCATCAAGATGTATTGTTAGAATCAAACATGATGAGTCTGACAAGTAAAATTAAGTCTTAAATAGTTATTTATTAGAATGTGTTTTAAAGGCTTTAGAATCTATTTAAAATAAAGGGACTTTTTTTTTGTTTTCAAGTATGCAGTTTAATTTTCCTGTGTTATCTGTATTATCTGAATCTTCCCTATGTTATCTGGATTGTAGGTTTTAAACTGATTTCAGTGTCTAGAGTTTTCTTTAATGTAGTGATGTAAATGTTTCTACAGTGCGGTAGTTGCCAAACCTGAAAAGACTACACAAGAAATCTTGCTTTGAAAACTGTTCTTAACAAACTGTGCAGGAAAGTGATTACATAAAGTAAAATATGCATCTACATTTTTCATGTTCTGCAGAACTGCTATGGAGATCATTATGCTTTCCTGCTAAAATATCATAGTACTATCTTTTATGTATATATAATTCAACAAAGAAGGTTCCTTCCTTTTCGAGATGGCTGCTGCTTGTCAAAGCATAGAGGTTTTTATTCTTTTATACACTGGAACAAGATAAGAGGTCAGGTTCTAACTGTTTTTACGTAGACTTCATAGGCCGCAGATTTTTCTGCCTGATGTCAGCACAAAAGTATGATACAAGTCACATCTATATGAGACATTTTCTGTTTGTGTTTTTTTGTTTGTTTATTTGATCTTCTCTTCACTTAAAGGCTACATTAAAGAACATGACAAGATCAATGCCTAACTTACATAATATTTCCTGCAATTTTGCTTGACTCATTTAATATGGTTGACACTTCTCTCTCATATTGACTTAGGGGTAAAACATCATAAAACTTCATGTCTCCATTCTGAAAATATCTTGGAATTAGATACTTTCTATGAATTTGCAGTTTTTTTTCATGAAAATGAGAATAATATGGGTTTTATAAAAAGCTAAAGAAACAGGCAGAATTTTAAATCTGTAATGTAAATTTTTCACCCATATATGGGTGAAAATCATATTTTCACTCACTTTTAATCCTCTGAATTTACATCCAATCAAGACACAGGACAGTCCAGTTTTTGTTTTAGAAGCTAATGGGCACAGCTCAAGTGATTAGCTAAGTCTATATGCATGCTGCATTTTATCAAGGATCTGGCAATCTGCCCAATATTTGAAAGTCAGTGAAGATTTCAGTAAGTAGCACAACAAGTAATACAGCATAATAGCACCAGCTACTTATCACTCTGACTTTTGGCAATCTCTCCTTCCTGGGAAAACTAATTCATAGCCAGCTATGGCACTCACATCTGAGCTGGAGTAGCTTGTATTAAAACTCAGGCACATTAGATCACAGAGGGAAGGAACAGTATTCCAGACCATAAACAGAGTGGAGAACAGAAATAAACATCTGAGAAACACTGATCATTTCAACAAGGAGCAGAACTTCTGTGCTGTTCTGCGTGTACCAACTGACAGAACCAGGGAATAAAAAAGGTCAGCGAAGGCACTGGGTTCCTTATTGCATGGCAAGTGGAAGAACTGCAAATCAGAGAGTAGTGTTACATCAAAATTGGCCTTACGTGACATTATTACAGCTGATGAACAGCAGCTGGGACAAGACTATCCCCAAGAACATGCTGACATTAAATATTAACCAAAATATCAGTTCATCATGCTGTAACCACTCCAGCAAACTTCTGTTTACCCCGTAGCACAGGGACAGTCATTTCTTTGGGTAGCTGAGCACAATTTGGAATAGCTCTCTGTTTCATTTCTTCCTAGCATAGGATAGAGAGAGGCAGGAAAGTATTTTTCTACTTGCTTTGCATTGGAAATTTCATGATAATCTTGTCAGGCATTTATTACACCATTAGCAATGTATTCACTAGCAGAGTAATACTAAGATTAAAATCATGTACTTTACCTTGTTTTTTAATGGAAAAGAAAAAAAAATAAAAAGCACAAGACTACTTAGAAGGAAAAATACAAGGCCACATGACTCCTAAGATGTATCTCCAATTTACGGATGTAAGGCTCAGGTAGCAGATCATGGTTTAGTCCCAAAGAGTCACTTGTAAATTCTCCATATATAGTCTCTTTTGAGTTACATTCCATAAATCATCTGGAAAATTCCAGCACACTGGAAAAGCACGAGAAAAGACATTATGAACGCAAAGAAGAAAAGTGTTAAAAAGCATTTAATAATAGCAACTAATGTTTTGACCTAACTGCACTTGACACATACACACACCAAAAAATCTGTTAATTAATTTCCTATTTACAAAACTTCAAGGCTTTTCTTGAGAAGTTAACCATCTAGTCAATGGGTCTTAAATGAAGGCAAGTATCTAAGCCACTTACTTTAATTTCCTACCACGTCCAATCCAATTGCTGAAAAGGCTACTTTCATGCTGGACACAAGAGTGTATTGCAAGTCACAGGTGAGTATTAAGAGTTCAGAAGAAAGTATTCTGCTGGAAGAAGACTTTCTCGTTCCTGGTCTGCTCATTCCTGATATTTACAAAATCTTGTCTTCTTTGAATGGGTAACCAGGTAACCCTGCCACCAACTGCTTCACACCATCCCACCCAGTCCCATCCCATCCCGTCCCGTCCCGTCCTGTCCCGTCCCGTCCCATCTCGTCCCATCCCATCCCAAACCCTCCAGTGTACCCAGCCTACCAGGATGATAGGCATGAAAAGCCCAAATGTTAGGTGATTAGCTGCATGAGGGGCCCTAATCAGTCATATCTGATTCTCGTAACATGCGTAGTGATGGACTTGTGTTGGTGGGAGGCAACTAGACATGCAAACCTCTAACTGTGTGAGAAATGGAGCCAACAGGGTAATCATGCTCATAAATGAGAGGTTATGCCAGGACTTAGCTGTTTACTAAGCTCTATCTGCAGTGTAGCATCAGGATCTCTGGGAAGCTGCTGGGAACCACTCCCAGAACTTCTGCCTTTCATTCTGAAAGGTTCGTGGTACCTTTTGGGGAATTCTTGGCTGCATGAAGTTTCCACGGTCCAGCTCATGAGGCCAAGAAGGTCAACTACCTTTGCCTGTTATATATACATTTCAAACCACCTGCTTAGAAATGCCAAGAAAAAGGATCATTAAGGTTGGAAAAGCCCTCCAAGATCATCTGGTCCAACCGTCCCCCTACCACCAATGTCACACACTAAACCATGTCCCTAAGCACCACGTCCAACCTTTCCTTGAACACCCCCAGGGACGGTGACTCCACCACCTCCCTGGGCAACCCGTCCCAGTGCCTGACTGCTCTTTCTGAGAAGAAATGTCCCCTCATTTCCAACCTGAACCTCCCCTGGCGCAGCGTGAGGCCATTCCCTCTAGTCCTATCACTAGTTACCTGCGAGAAGAGGCTGACCCCCAGCTCCCCACACCTTCCTTTCAGGTAGCTGTAGAGAGCAATGAGGTCTCCCCTGAGCCTCCTCTTCTCCAGACTAAACACCCCCAGGTCCCTCAGCCGCTCCTCACAGGACTTGTGCTCCAGGCCCTTCACCAGCTTCGTAGCCCTGCTCTGGGCACGCTCCAGGGCCTCGATGTCCTTCTTGTAGTGAGTGGCCCAAAACTGAACACAGTACTCGGGGTGCAGCCTCACCAGAGCAGAGTACAGGGCAATGATCACCTCCCTGGTCCTTCTGGCTACACTATTCCTGATACAAGCCAGGATGCTGTTGTGTTTCCAGGCCTGGAATTATTACCTGATTTTGCCAGTGAAATCAAATATTTCTGCATTTCTTTTTAAAAATAAATAAATTTATTTTATCTGTAAATGGATCACATTGGGCATATCCATATTTATTACTTTATACTGCAAGCAGGAAGTTCAGCATGATATTCTCTTTCTTACATTGACTTTTAGAGTTATATGTAATGAAAAAGACTTAAAAGTTTCTCTGGCCAGATTTGCATCTATCTATCTTCAGTTTCTGACCTCCAAGAGGGTAACAAAAATTTTAAGAAAGGAATAACCTGAGGATAAGGGACAACACGCACACAAAACACTCAAAAAGCTTGCCTTATTACTATTATTACTTTTATCTCTATTACTATTAATAATAATCTTATTAATTTTTTGCCTAATAAGCAACAGTTCGGTATGTCCTGAGAACCACCAGCTCACTTGCATGACACCAATCAATACTTTCAATACTTGTTTTAGTTTTCAGTAGAGTATTGGAGCTCTGCCACAGATCAGTAAGACAAGCCAAAAATACCTATGTCCTTCAAAAATATTATTTTAAAAATGTACCTCCTGCAATGTTAAAGTTTTCCCTTCACTTCTAACAAGAAGCAGAGGAATTCCTGTCTGAAGTGTGTCCATATTTGTCATCCCTTTGATCTCCACAGCTGAACTTGCAAGACTGCACTGAAAAAAAACATAGACAAAACACAGTCTGAGACCTCACCACAACATGAAGAGGAAGGCAGTGTTTTCATCTGGCCTGACCAGAATCTCAGCACCAGTTAGGCTCTCAGACAGTGTTTTGGTCTAGGAGCAAACTGTGACTTAGTGATCATCAAGAGTGTGCCTCAGGAGAAACAGTAATCTTCTCCTAAGGAAGACAGGAGCTTTTCAGACAAACAATTTGGTTAGCCATCCTACTGAAATGACCCTACTTTTACCCAAGGGATGCAGTTATTTCTGTAAGAGTGTTTATGTGAAGATTCATATACATTGAGAAATTTTGGGCTCCACGTTATATAAAAAGAACATTAAGATACTTGAATGTGTCCAGAGGAGAGGAACAAAGCTGGTAAAAGGGCTGGCAGACATGTCCTGTGAGGAGAGGCTGAGGACACCTGGTCTGTCCTGTCTGCACAAGAGGCCAAAAGGCAACCTCATGGCTCTCTGTGATTCTGAGGAGGAGAAGCACAGAGGCAGGAGCCAGTCTCTGCTGCCTGGTCACTGATGTCAGGACACGAAGGAACGGCACAAAATTGTCCAAGGGAGGTTCAGACTGGGCAGTAGGAAGAAATTATGTACTGTGGGGGTGGGCAAACACTGGAACAGGCTTTCTATTGAGGTGCTTGGTGCCACCATGCTTTAACTTTTTGCTAGCTCTGAAAAGGTCAGGCGACTGGACTTGGTGATACTTGGAGGTCCCTTCCAACTGAACTATTCTGTTCTGTTCTGTTCTGTTCTGTTCTGTTCTGTTCTGTTCTATCCTATCCTATCCTATCCTATCCTATCCTATCCTATCCTATTCTGAAAAATGTCTTCTCTGATGCTCATACCTATGTCACAGATATCTCTTGTGAGTGGGCAAAGACTAGAAACCATTGGCTGAAGGAGGGTCATGACCAAAAGACACAATTTTTAAAGACAATAAAGCTCAGTTTTCAGAGATATTTGTATAATATGGCACTGACTGTGGCCAGTGTGCACTGATACATTACTGTATTTCTGTATCAGAAATACATCATGGCTGTTGTGGTTCTCTGAAAAGGGATTCACTTCATTGATGAGGTCAGTATGCAATGTATGGTGGGTTTTCTTTACTCTTGAAGGTACACTGTTTCCCTTAAATGCAGATTGTTATTTTTCTCTCTTTGTCAGGTTAAACTTACCTCCAGTGAAACAAACAAACAAACAAACAACTGGTTCTGGTGTTCCATACATTAGAGTTCTGGTTTCAGCTGAGATAGAGTTAATTTTCTCCCTAGTAGCTGGTGTGGTGCTGTGGTTTGGATTTAGGATGAGAATAACGCTGATTACACACCAATGTTTCAGTTGTTGCAGAGCAGTGCTTGCACAGAGCCCAGGACTATTCAGCTCCTGTTGCTGCCCTGCCAGTGAGGAGGCTGGGGGTGCACCAGGAGCTGGAAGGGGACAGGCCCAGGACAGCTGGCCCAGGCTGGCCAGAGGGATGTCCCATGCCATGTGGTGTCATGGTCAGCAATAAAATGTGGGATTCATATGGGGAGGTTGCCCCTGCTAATGGTCTGGCTGGGCATCGGTCAGCAGGTGCTGAGCAACTGCATTGTGCATCACTCACTTTATATATTCTTTTAACATTATTATTAGTATTAATCTCTCTTCTTTTTGTGTCCTATTAAACTGTCTTTATCTCAACGCATGAGTTTTACCTTCTTTCTGTCTCTCTCCCCCATCCCACTGCAGGGCAGTGTGGTGGTCAGCTGCCTGGTGGGGTAAACCACAACAGTTGGGTTCAGGATGTACAACTTCTAAGCACAGAGTATCTGCACTTTCCCTGGAGCCTGCGAGCATCCACTGAAGGACAAGCCAAGTGGCTGGCAGTCTGAAAGTCTGGAATACAAGATCTGCTTTCCAAGCTCAGTTCCCATAGCCAAAATTGGAACAACCTCTTGTATCATTATCTCCACAGGGCTGTGTTTTGTCTTCTAATAATGTAACTTACTGCACTGCTTGCAGGCCTGGAAGCTACATAGCAAACACAAGCAAGTGGGAAGTCAGAGTCTATAAAATACAACAGGAAAGTGAATTCCAATATACTCGATGTAATTTCTTAAGAGATCAATTAAAATTAGATAGAGGGATAAGCAAATCAAACCAGTTGATATATCTGAGCATGAAAAATCTGCTTACTAGGAACAAATTGACTACAGATTCTCAATAACCTTCTCTAAAACCTGTCATCTGAACATAATTACTGGATATGTTTGGATGCAGATGCATGTACCAATTAAAATACACATCTGCAGCTTAACATTTGCTGGAGACTGAAAGAGGAAAGTAACTGCATATTTATTCTAACATTCTAGAAGGATACAGAAGAATCCACATTGTCAGCACTTACATAAATGGCACATCTGGTATAACTTGGACAACTGCCACTGTAACATTCCAGTGTCTCACCAGTAGATTCATGATACATCTCAGAGTAAAACTGTGAGAAGAATTTGACTCCTAGATGTAACAGTTCAGCTCATGTTGTACATCTTCTGCTTTTCATAGCAGTTAATCTGTAGTTTGATTTTTGATAATATAAATATACTCCACAGAAATTTATCAATCCAAAATCACATTAGCTTAGAGTTTCAGTTTGTTCAATGCAGCAAGCTCAGCACTAAAATAAAACAGTAAGTTAAAGAAAAACTTGATACAGAGAAATCATGTAACAGAACAAGAATGCTTATTAATTAATAAAAGGAAATGAAAGCAAAGAGGAAAATCTTATTCCTGGTTTGTTTCAACAAACAAGTCTGTCTTGGCTAGGCTGTTTCAGAAGTCATCACTGCATTTCTGTAGCTGAACTTCCTCAGGTAGTGAAAAGTTCTGCTGTGTAATGTTTTCTACCTCCTTTCACAGGAAATTCTGGAGCATTTTCAAATTACAAGCTTCCTAAAACAGAAAAGCATGAAATAATCAAGTAAATTAATTTAAATTGCACATCAAATGTATGTGTTGTTCAGCTAGTCAGAATTATATGAAAAGCCTTAAGCACAAAAGCATACACATAGATTGAAAAATAATATATATTTTTTTAATATTTTGCAGAAGAAAAGGGTGTTTGAGGCATAATTACTCTCAATTTTGTTGGGCTTTGCAGAGCTTTTCTGGAATTTAGACCTGGTAGACTAAAACATAGGTAACTGGCATTATTTAGCTGCATATTTAATTCTGGAAAAAAAAAAAAAGTTGCAATAATTATTTCTAAATTTAATTACATTTTACATTACTACTACATAATGCTACATTATGTGAAGCTGTTCCAGAACTTTGCAAACAGATAGAAATTACTACTATATGCTACAGTTCTATGATATAATTTTGTGCTTTACAGTACATATGAAAAACGAGTATATACAGCTCAAGGTATTAAAAGTAATAATTTAGTACTATCATTCTCAATGCCTTTGTTACAAGCTGCTTATTATTTTACCCAAAAGTACAGTCATTCATAACACAGAGCACTAAAATTACTTCTTTCATATTTCTTTGGAATTGTACTGTGATGAATGCTATACAGTTAAGACAGCACTACAAAAATAATTGACACTAAAACTTTGCATGTGGGAAGCTTCATTTGAGAATGCAAGAATATTTTGTAGCTACTAATTAATAATTTTTGTGCCAACAGCCACGCATATTGGTAAGATTGCTAACACAGATTTTAAAGATGGTAATAAATGCAATATTTTCTCACACAAATATACTTCAGTAATCTAGCAACATTCAATGGTTGTCAGGTATTGATAAGAAAGGATCCAGTTGTCTTGAAAACTATGTCAACGTTGAAAGGAAATAATGACCTCAGTTAACTACATCTCTTGTCCCAGTTTAGATGAACTGAAAGAACTGTTATGTAATTTTTTAATAGAAAAGGAGGTGCTTGATAACTCAAATATAAATAACTATTAGTTACTATCAGATATCTGAAATTGATAGAAGGATTTGCTCTCACTTTTTTACGGTTTCTGAAGTATTCAGTTTTAATCCAAAACAACAAAAGCATGTTGGTCCTTTTCCTTAGGTTTATATAAATAATATCAATACTAATATACTAATAAGGAAAACCTTTTTCACTATTAAGACAGTCAATTGCAGCTTGTCCAGAGGGGCTGTACTGTCTTCTGACTGATCAATAAACCCTTAAAATGGAAGAAGGCTCAGCAAAGATGGGCAACAGTAACGTGCACATTCGTATTGTGACTGAACTGTGCATTGCAATCACTGTATTTTGCTAAGTGTACTTACATTTGTATTATGGTTTCAGTGTATTTTGTATCACTGCTAAATTAAGAATCCTGTAGAACATCAACTGTCATCAAATAAATAAAATTGGTATTAAACATTACACACCATATGCATGAAATATGGAAAATAACTTGGTCAGAGTATTGGACTCTGACAAATATTCAACACTGGTGAGTTTCAAGGCCAGAATGGCTGAAGTCGTGAGCAGCCTGAGCAATGCTTTGAACAGAGCTTCAAACAAGATTTGTGACCCCCTGAAGTCTATTCCAACCTGAATTGTTCTACATGTCCATGATTCTAATGGTTTAGTCCTAACAACATTATGGTACATCATCCTAAAAGAAGGTACATACCACAATAAAATCAAATTATATTCCTCTTCTCACCTCTTTAACTTTATTCCGTGACAATCCTCACCTTCAGAGAAATCTGGTTAGTCTTTCACTCTCAGCCCTATGAATATACTGAGAAGCAGCTTTGGAAAATGTAACACAGAAAGTTTTTAACATGACATCTCATTTTGCATGAATTTGAGTGATTTACTTATAAAACATAGAATAAACATTTTTTTTTCAGATGTTTTGAGGATTCCAAAAATGAAATGAAATTCAAACATTATAGGAAAGGTATCTTCTGTGGAAGAAATATAATTTGCCAGGGGTAGAAGATTTATTTCTCATCAAGCTAGTGCCATGCATCATCAGTTTTAATATTTATGATCCCATTTGCAGGCTGGCTCCATATCTGGCTTGTGCATTAAAAGGGGCCATTGGAATGAAGCACTTCATCTGACATTATTCCAAGTAAAAAACTGAATAAAGCCTGTCCCTGTTCTTAGGGTCTGCTCAATCTCTGTGCTGCCTCTTGCACTCTCTTTGAGCTTTGCTGCACAGTAAAATTTTGTCTCCACATTTGAAAAGGATGTAGGGCAAAGCTCATTCTAAGCTCTATCTATTGTAATTTCAGGTCCCATGCTTATAGGAATTATGATTAAGATCAGTCCTTCATTTATTTTATTTCAGTATAATTTTTCTGCTTAAAAGTCAAATTTGGACTCAATGTTCTCATTGACAGAGAAAAAGATGAAATTCTACATAAGTTTGTAAAAAGAAAAAAAAAGAGCTGTCAAAACTATGTTTTAAACTTTAAAAATATATAATTTTACAACTTTTATTCTTACTTTAGACCTTTAAAGTGAAACAAGTGAATAAGTCTTCCACAGAATCCTTGACCCTTCTAGGCTGTCAAAGAAAGTGAAGGAAATAAGGCTTGGGAATAAAGTATAGGATTAAGGAATTAACATCAGTTAACTCAAATCTAGTAAATACTTAAAAGTGTGCTTATGTGAAAACCTCAGTCTTACATTAAATAAAGTTTCTACTTTGTGTGAAAAGATGAACTCTAATGCACTCTGAAGTATGAAAGGTTCAAAGAGAGAACAATATGTTAACATTAAAGATTTATAGTACAGATACATTAAATTAAAATTAATAGTCTAATTCTAAGTGTTAGGGTCAGAACAAATGTGAGGAAATGAGGCATCCAATCTAACAGTTTGAATGAGGTACAGACCGAAATATTAAGAACAGTTGAAATCCTATTGTTTTCTGCAAGATACTCAGCTATTTTAGGTATAGCAGGCAGACTGATGTAAGGTCAAAATGTCTCTTCTTGATGTTATGGACCATGTAGTACCGGCCTTTTTTTTCAAAAGTTTTTCCCCGAAGGTTTTCATGAATTTAGAATTTAGAACAGAATAATAATTCCAGTGGGCAGAATTCTCTGCTGTATGCCACTTGCTAGAGGGACCAAAGCTGATCATTCAGTATAGATTTCAGGTAATGCTGGAACAAAGCTGGCAAAAGCCTTAAGACACTGAAAGCATGCACTAGGCAGCAAGCAAGCCCTGCGGCAAGCGTGGGAGCCTGCCAATTAGCAGCTAAACAGTGATAATGTCTATACATTTTGTCTAGTAAGCTCCAACACTCCAATCAAATTTCTCATCAACTCCAACCCTTCAGGCTCCACAGTGAGCACCGAGGTACTGCTGTGGTTTCACCCTGGCAGGCAGCTGAGCCCCAGACAGCTGCTCGTTCTCTCTGCGCAGGTGGTATGGGGGAGAGAATCTGAGAGGTGAAAGTGAGAAAAGCTGAGATAAGGACAGCTCACTAGTAAGCCAAAAGCCACACACACAAGCAAAGCAGAACAAGGAACCCATTCTCTGCTTCCCATCGGCAGGTGGGTGTCAGCCGCTCCCAGCAAGGCAGGGCTCGTCACATACAATGGTTTGTTGGGAAGACAAACACCGTCACCCCAAATGTCCCCCCTTCCTCCTTCTCTATCCCAGCTGCTATTGCTGACCGTGACCCCACATGGCATGGGACATCCCTCTGGCCAGTCTAGGCCACCTGTCCTGGCTGTGTCCCCTCCCAGCTCCCACTGCAGGGCAGCATCAGGAGCTGGAGAACCTCAGGCTCTGCGGGAGCACTGCTCTGCAACAGCTAAACCTCAGTGTGTTATCAGCACTGTTGTGGCCTCAAATCCAAAGCGCAGCACCATGACAGCTACCATGAAGAAAATTAACTTTATCTCAGTCAAGACCAGGCCAAGAGAAAGAATATGGTGTCCAACAGCAGCACTGTCTGACATAGCCAAACTTTAACTGCATTAAAAATAAATAAATAAATAAATAAATAAAGTAATATGAAACAGGTTCCAAATGCTTTTTTTTTTTTTTTTTCTGATTCTGCTCTTGTACAATGTGATACTGTTTTACAACAAATGATGAATTTGGTATCTTCAAAAAAATTTTACAGAAAAAAAAAATCTGTTGGCACTTAGTGCTGAAAATATCTAAGAGTTTTCAGCTCTCTGATGAAAGATACTCACTGAAAAGATACAGACTATTTATGTAGAAACTTCCAATGCATTGAAATACCTTTTGATCAGCTTTATGTCCTTGATTTGATGACTTAATTAAATTCAGGTAGAAGCAGAGCACAACAGTTCCTTCCAGCAGCTGACTATCCCTACACTGTTCATATTTCCCTAGATTGCCTCTTCCCAGCAGGGTGCCCACACCACTCCCTCACTGCCACCCAGGATTTGGGCTTTTAATAGAGCATCCATTAGATACAGCATCTGATCTCATCATAATCCGTGTGACCCATAATGGGACAATGGTTCTCTAGATCCTTGAGGGAATTTTTTATCCCACCATGCTTCATTTTAAAATTATCAGCCTTTTACTGTTTCAGAGGCAATCTTACGCCCCTTTCCCTTTTCCCCCACCTTGAAAGGGGTGGCAGTCTATGTTGATTTGAGGAACTTACTTCACGGTCTATGTCATCTACAAACAAACAATGGTTCTTTTGACTTGTTGCCATCGCTTAGTTTTTCGTATGTGAAGCATGGAATCAATCTACTAGCTTGCAGGAATTCTCAGAATGGGCAAATAACAGGGGATTGCATTTCTTCATATTAGAGTAATTCACTTTGAAGCTGGACTTCTGTAAGCTCATTCTTATGTGACTAGGAAAAAGAGTACAACATAACCTAAAAGGAAGGAGAGTTCAAGCCTATCAAAGTTGCCTGAAATTGTTGTAGATGGTAAAAATTTTTGGAAAGAAGCCTGCAAACAGTGAGGAGAAATTCTGAAAATTTAAATTGTGTTCTAAAGTAGAGAAGAAAGACAAACCAAATGGAAAGTAAAGTAACCAGTCGATAGCCTATACCAGGAATTTCATTTCAACTTTGTCTTCTCAAAGAAATTTCCATTGCAATATTTACATTTTTACTTTGCCACTTGGATAGAATTTTCATCATAACTTTCTCTTGTGACTAACAATAGTAGTATTTATTGCAAAGAATCAATATAAGTTGGTTTATGGTATGAAGAATTTACAGTATGACCACTATAATCTATTGTTTCATTGGTATCTATCTGTCACCTCACAAGCAAAGCAGGACAGACTAGGCTCTAAAGACAACATCAGAATAATTGGAATTTTGTAAGTGGTAGTTTCACTGCTAGTTTATGATTCTAGGATCGCATGCTGCCAGTCTGCCAGTTGAGACTGTCTCACTTCTCAAGCTTCACAAAAGAAAAAAAAAAAAAAACAAAACAGAGACAGAGATAGGATTATTTTCCAAACTTTTTATTGGCAGAACTGACATAAGATCACAATATAATATACAGGACGATGCAAAATGAGGGTGGGGAGGACAATAGCAGCTCAGCACAACATTCAAGGAATTGTCCAGCTGGATCTGTGCTGACTGAATGGATAACTGGAGGCATGTCTTGAATCTTAAGTGTTTTCCTTCCATTTGAAGTTCCAAAAATTCCTAAGTGTTTTCTTTCCATTTGAAGTTCCAGCAAGGTAGAGCACCAAAACACACTATAAGAAGCAGGAAAGGTTGAAACTGTCAATTCATGTGTGGAAACACATGTACTGGTATAAAGTATATCGGTGGTATACTGTTTTCCCATAGTCTTACATCAAATTTATTTCCCTGTAACAGAATGATTTGCTGATGGGCACATTTATCAAACTTATTCACAGCCTCCTAATACCTAAATTTTCATATTATCATGCTGTAAATCTGGTAGTAAAAGTACAAGTAAATTCAAGACACTTTCTTTTTTTCTTTCTTTTTTTTCTCTCTCTCTCTCTCTCTTTTTTTTTTTTTTTTTTTTAAATGAAGAATTCACCTAAGGAGAAAAAGCAGATATTATCTTTTATAAATATTCAAGGTTTCAGAATTTTTCATTTCATGCTCAGTAGTCAGGTTGTATTCACACAAAAGAGCATGTCATGTAGTTAAAGAGACAAATTAAGTAACAATTCATATGGAAAAATTCCTACCTTGTTAATTCAGTATCATCTTTGCTGTTTGCCAGAGCTGAGTAGGTCTTTCTCTGTTCAGCAACAGATATGGACAATTTATATGAATTCAAAAGAAAACTCCAGCCAGCAGCTGAGTACACACTTCAAGGACATCAGAGGCAATGTTACTTAGCAGAAAAGAAAAAAAAAGGAAATTTTCATTTGGAGTTGCAATAGTGTTTTTGACTGCTGAAAAACAGTGCAAAAATGTTAAACGTAAGGGACTAAATCTTCTGCAGTGATTATATAATTGTAATATAGGGGAAATTTGTGCATTCTCAAATGTCATTGATGTTCTAGTTTTAAAATAGTCTTGTTATTAATATGCATGTCATGACATAAATGTACATTAGTATTTCACAGATGAATTTATATCCTGAAATTACACAGTGAATGGCCATGATTCTGCAAAAATTCATGATTTTGCCCAATCTGACACACTTTTCAACTCAGTTATAATTCCCATTGCATGCAACGCAAGTGAAAAAAAGGACTAAGATACCAACAAATGTGGTAAGGACCACATGAGACATCTGTTGATGCATGTCAACCACATTATGTCATGGAATAATGTAAAAGATTCAGCTGGTTTTCTCTTCCCATTGATATATGAGAGAATTTGGTAAGATCAGTGATGAAAGATCAACAATCATCTGTCACATATATTCAGAAATAATGGGGAAAAGAAAAAACTGCACAGAAATAACAAATCCTGATCTAGCAGTCCAAGTAAAACTCTTCTTCTCTGTCATTCACCTGAAATCAGCAGAAGCATATGGACACAAGAGCCTGCCATCCCAGTGCAGCATTGCACTCATCCTGGGCAAGTTTTTCAGTACATAAACTTATGTCTTATCTGTGTTTGCTGAATACTTTTCACACAGTGAGTCATACCAGAATTAGAAAGGAGTTTCAAAGGTTAGGTTAAATCTTCTTAAAGCTGAAGGAAGTAAAAATATCATCTACCATTTTAGAAGATGGCAGTTCCATTTAGTGGGAACAATTAATTATCTGCATGGGAAGATAGTTATGAAACTATCATTTTATGTTATTTCTGGAATGGTGATAAAACGAAGCCTCTTGTTATATTTTTCCAATAGTTGGGGCAATAGAACTTCGTAGGTACGCAGCATATTTCAACAAAGGCTTATTGATTTACTCAGTAAGTCTCCATCTTTCAAGAAGGACAATGCACAAGTTCAAGAACAAGCCAAGCATTCACATAATGAAAATAATGGAGTAAGAGGAATCAATTGAAACATATCTGTATGGTGTTGCTGTTGTATAACACCTCTTAGTGTGTTGTCAGTTATTATAAAACCAAACCCAGAAATTCTGGACCTAAAAATAAAGGGTTTGTCTCTGATACTTGAATTTAAAATCTACGATGTGTTACTAACATGGCACACCTCAAGTGGGCATCTCAAAATGGGAAAGAAAGCCTCAAAGTGAAGAATGGGGAACTATACTGAATAAATGTATGTGTAAATGTATACTCAAGAATACATGGCTTTCCAAAACTGCTTCATTTCCAGTAGCAAAAGATTTTCCATACATCTTACAGGAAATTACTTTTCCTTCCCAGTTCTAAAAATTAAATCTCAGGGTAAAGTAAAAGAAACATAAGCAAATGTAAAAAGAAAAAATAAATAATTTATTTTATCTTTGCACCATTTTCCATCCACTTGCTGGAAAACTCATTTGCCTTCTGGATACATGGAAGATATTGAAGTCCACATGCAATCTGCAAAAGATCTGAAGGAATCATTCTTTTGGAAGTGGAGTCCTCATTATTCCAGGTCTTCTTGTCTATCACTGATTTAAAATACTGCAGAATGTAATGTTGTACATTCTACCTATTGTAAACACATTTTTGGATTTATTACAGGCAACATTTTCTGAAGTGCAGAGAATTTACAGTCACCACAAAGCATCAGCAAAAGCAAATGCAGGCAACATTAATGACCAAGTAAAGAAATGAACTAATACATGAATAAAATGTTGTATGTCCAGTGCAATATAAACCTGGAGACTTGCTGCAACATCAGAAATATAGCTTCATTCCATCATGGGGTAAGACACCTTCAAATTGCTCAGACCTTTCTGGCTTTACAAGTCCTCTAGATTTCCACTGGAATAGCTCTACACACGCTTGGCAGTAGGCCTTAGACAAACCTATGAGACTACCTGTAACATGACAAAGCTGAAATATATTTACTGTAAGAAAACAGATTCATGCTACATACAGAAGAACATGTTGTCCTCCTACCTGTACACAAACTTTATGTTTAACTAAGGAGCAGCTATTAGATGAGATCCTTTTGTATGCTTTGTCTCCTTTGCAACACAATAAAGCAAGTAGAGCAGCTCTAACCTACCTTAAGAGACCAAAGCAGCAAAACAAAGGAGTCAGAATGTAACAGTAAATCTGTCAAAACAGGTTAAAAGGTGAAAGACACTGATGTTGCCAAGGTTGGTAGCCCTACAGCCACAATTGCTGTTTACCACTTGTCTTAAGGAGGAATGCCTTCACAATTAGCTTCACCTAAGTGACTTTCCAAACATGTTTCTGGTAAAGTTCTTATTTACAAACTTCATAATAGTAAGAGAAGATGTGAGAGTATAGTCTTCCCCACCAAACTGGGAAACAAAATGCACAGAATCTTAGTGTCACAGAATGGGTTGTTATCAGAATGGGTTGTGGTTCTGGTGAGGCCGCACCTTGAGTACTGTGTTCAGTTTTGGGCCCCTCGCTACAAGAAGGACATGGAGGTGCTCGAGCGAGTCCAGAGAAGGGCAACGAAGCTGGTGAGGGGTCTGGAAAACAAGTCTTATGAGGAGCAGCTGAGGGAGCTGGGATTGTTCAGCCTGGAGAAGAGGAGGCTCAGGGGCGACCTCATCGCTCTCTATAGGTACCTTAAAGGAGGCTGTAGCGAGGTGGGGGTTGGTCTATTCTCCCACGTGCCTGGTGACAGGACGAGGGGGAATGGGCTAAAGTTGTGCCAGGGGAGGTTTAGATTGGATATTAGGAAGAACTTCTTTACTGAAAGGGTTGTTAGGCATTGGAATAGGCTGCCCAGAGAAGTGGTTGAGTCAACATCCCTGGACGTCTTTAAGAGATGTTTAGATGTTGAACTTAGTGATATGGTTTAGTGGAGGACTTGTTAGTGTTAGGTCAGAGGTTGGACTGGGTGATCTTGGAGGTCTCTTCCAACCTAGATGATTCTGTGATTCTGTGAAGGGACCTTAAGGATCAATTGGTCCAGCCCTCCTGTCATGGCCAGGGACAACTTTTACTAGATTAAGTTGCTCAAAGTCCCATTCAAACTGAGGCTTGAACAGTTCCAGAGAAAGGGCATCCACAGCTTCTCTGTGCAACCTGTTCCAGTGTCTCACTATCATCAGTGTAAAAAACATATTCCTTATCTCCAATGTAAATCTACCGTCTCTCAGTTTAAAGCCATCACCCATTGTTCTGTCACTACAGGCCCTAGTAAAAATTGTTATCTTTCTTATAAGTTTTCTTTAAAATTTTGAGAGGCCACTATAAGGTCTCCCCAGAGCCTTTTCTTCAGGCTGAACGTCTCCAACTCTCAGCATGTCTTCACAGGAGAAGTGTTCCAGACATCTAATCATTTCTGTGGCCTTCCTCTGGACCCACTCCAACAGGTCTGTGTCTCTCTTGTACTAGGGACCTAGAACTGGACACAGTTCTCCAGGTGGGGTCTGATGGGAGCAGAATAAAGGGAGAGAATCACCTCCCTCAGTGTGCTGGCCACGCTTCTTTTGATGCAGCCCAGAATACGCTTGGCTCTGTGGGGTGCAAGTGCACGTTGCCAGCTCATAGCTAATTTTCATCCACCAGTACCCCCAAGTCCTTCTCTGCAGAGTTGCTCCCAATAAATTCATCAGACGGTCTGTACTGATATTGGGGATTGCCTCAATGAATGTGCAGAATCTTGCTCTTGGCCTTGTTGAACTTCATGGGTCCACTTCTGGAGCCTGTAAAGGTCCCTGTGCACGGACATACCTTTGTCAGTAGTGTATCAGCTGCACCACTCAGCTTGAAATCAGCCACAGCTTATCTGAGGGTGCACTCAATCCCATTATCTATGTCATGGAATCATTGAAAATCCCAAGTCAGAAAGGACCCA
Source organism: Anser brachyrhynchus (assembly GCF_964034855.1). Classification (NCBI taxonomy): domain Eukaryota; kingdom Metazoa; phylum Chordata; class Aves; order Anseriformes; family Anatidae; genus Anser; species Anser brachyrhynchus. The sequence continues at coordinate 49,902,154 of NC_137697.1, read as the reverse complement.
CAAGGATCATTGTGTCCAACTCCTGGCTCCACACAGAACCACTTAAAAATAAGCCCATGTGTCTGAGAGCATTGCTCCTTGGAGTCCAGCAAGCTCGCTGCCATGACCATTGCCCTGGGCAGCCTGTCCCAGTGCCCGACCACCCTCTGGGTGCAGAACCTTTCCGTAACACCCAGCCTGACCCTTCCCCGTCCCAGTTCCACGCTGTTCCCTCAGGTCCTGTCGCTGTCCCCAGAGAGCAGAGCTCAGCGCCTGCCCCTCCGCTCCCGTCGTGAGGGAGCTGCAGGCCGCCATGAGGCCTCCCCTCAGCCTGCTCTGCTCTGGGCTGAACAAACCAAGGGACCTCAGCTGCTTCTCACTCGTCTTCCCCTCTAGACCCTTCATCATCTTTGTAGCCCTCCTTTGGACTTTCTTTAACAGTTTTATGTCCTCTTTGTGGCACCCAAAACTGTCAAGGTGAGGCCGCACCAGCACAGAGCAGAGAGGGACAGTCCTTTCCCTTGACTGCCAAGGGCACACTGCTGACTAACACTCAATTTGCTGTTGACCAAAACCCCCAGGTTCCTTTCCGTGGGGCTTCTCTCCAGCCTCTCAGCCCCCCGTCTCTACATATCGCTAGAGTTGCCCGTTCCCAGGTGCAAAATCTCACACTTGCTCTTGTTAAACTTCATATTGTTGGTGATTGTCCATCTCTCTATATTAAAATTGTAAAGATCAAGATGATCATGTAATTGATGAAGATATTAAACAGTATTGGTAACATGGACAATTGAGGGTCTAGCTCCCAAGAAGAACTAGAAGAAAAATGGTGTACTGGGCATAAATTGGTAGGGTTCTGGTAGTAGGTGAAAGGCATTAAGGTCCATTTGAAAACCATGTTTAATTTTTAGTGTTATTTCATAACCTTTTTTCAGAACAAGGGAAGGGAAATCAGCATTCCTCTGAAATCAGGTCTTCCACCAAGAAGATGTTTCTGGTAGGGAAAAAAAAAAAAGAAAAGAAAAGAAAAACCACCTACCCTATATTTGGAAAAGAAAAAACACAATCTCAATATTTTTTGGGGAAAACAAAAACAACTTTCCCCAATAAAAAAAAATCCTTTTTGAACTGTAATTTGTAAGTTCTACAGATGGAGAAGTAGCCTGCTTTCTGAAACGCAAGTAGCTGTCCCATAGGACTTAGGTAGGGTAGGGTGGAGGGAATGTCCTGTGAGCCTCAAAGACTCAGGGATAAGCTCTTCCCATTTTCCTGGATAGAAGGAACCTCCCTTCCATCAGCCAGGCGTTGCAGTAAAATCCTGAGGAAGGCACAATTTGTTCTCGACAAAAAAGTCAGCTCAGAGTCAAACACCTCAACCATCACCTGCTGAGTGAGGACCTATGATGCTATCTCAGAAGCTTCTCCTGTGTCTGTGACTTCGCAGTCACCTTTCTGTTAGGTGTGGAGGCAGTTAGGCAGCACTCTTATCAAGGCCCAAAGAGAAGCTATGGTACAGCATTCCCACCCTACTGCACATGGTTGTAAACCAACCTCTGCCATCTCCTTTGGTTGCATCTTGCATTGCCATTTCTTCTCTCAAAGCAGTGCTGTCCCAGGAGCTGGAATAGGTGGGGAGTAAGACAAAGTTTTTCTGTGGAGAGGAGTCAGAATCTTGGCTTTTGTGTCTGGGATCTGGCCGGTCAGGAGGTATCTGAGAAAGAAGGCTGTGTGGCCCCCGTGTGGAGGTCTTCTCCACAGCAGGGAACTCTAGCTGGAGATCAGGAGTGGGAGAAGGAAGGAAGTGCCCATGTGCTGAGTGGGGCATTGCAGGTAACCAAGATCCCAATCACCATTTGCAGTGGAGTTACTGGGACTCCTCGTCTCTTTGTGAACATTACTGGCACCAAGAGGTGACCCCAAGACCTTTCTCCACAGCTGTCAGTGCTTGGACTGCCACAGAGCTCCTATAATCATTCACCACAGTTACCATCTGCTGCAGATTATTGCCACCTGGAAGTTTATCAGGAGGCATTACTGTCTGGGGATAAACACTGTGCAACTAGCAGAGCCCTGTCCTTCCAAAGAACACATCAGGGGCAGCAGCCACCTTCCCATAAAAGCAAATATAGCTCCAGAACAGGGTAGACAGGCTCCAGAGGCTGAAGAACTTCAGGTCTGAGTAGCAGAAAAATGACTCCCACTTCACCAAAATGAGGCAAACACACACCAGGATGGCTGTTCTTCTTCAGGTCAGGTGGAAAAATGGAGCCCTGGATGGCAACAACTAAGCGTTTCCCATCTCTGGGTGTCAATAAACACTGCTGGTATATCCCCTACTACCTGTATTTCCTAGGACAGGGTGAAACAGAACACTCCAACTCCAGCAAAAGCAACAGGAACCACTCTGAGCTGCACAGGAATGACTATGCCAGGGAAGACATTGCTTACCTCAGGAGGCTCAAGAGACAAATGTTGGTTGCAGAAGAGCTCATTTTGTAGCTCCTTTATGGGAATTGAGTGCTTCAGGTGTTCAGAAGCAGAACAAGTACCACCCAAAGGCATTTGCAAGTAGGTGAACATGAGTGGGTTAATGAGGAGCAGTCAGCTTCATGGACCAAGTCAAATGCTTTCCTGAGAAGAGGAATTATTATGCAGGTAGGAAGGACTGGACTTTGGTCCAGTCTCCTGCTCAAAGCAAGGCCAACTAGATCAGGATGCTCAAGGCACAGCCTCTCTGGTCCTGGTCCCATCTTTGATCACTCTTAGCATTAAAACATTTTTCATAAATCAAAATTTCCTGTATCATTGTGTCTGTCTGTCATCTTTCATGCTATTACTGTGTATCTTCACGAAGGCTCTGCCTTCTCTACATCTTTTCTGTGCCTTCATCATGGGTAACTGCAGGCAGCAATAAGATTTCCCATTCACCTTTCTACATCAGGCTGAACAAATCCAGTTGTCGCAGTCTCACTTTGAACATCCAGTGGCCCAGCACCCTTGCCCCCTTCTTGGCGTCCATTGGATTCACTCCGTGAGCGACCATATCTTTCTAACCCCAAACTGGGCACAGTATTCACATATGTTCTCACAAGGGCTGAGCAGAGAAGAATCACTTAATTCCGGAAATTTGTTCTGGAATTAATCTGCTGGCTACACTTGTGCTAAGAGAGCCCGACCAGGGTGTGGTTGTCCTTCATTGATGCCAGAGGTTCATTGCTGACTTACATACAATTGGTTGTCCCCAGGGCTCCCAGGTGTTTTGTTTTTTTTTTTCCTCTCCATCCAGTAGCCTCAATCCCTTGCATGTACATGACTTTAGAACTGTTTTTGTTGAATTTCAAGAGTTTTGTGTTTTGCTCTGTCAAGTAGCACCTTCCATAACTGCTGTTCCCCACAATGTTAATTTTTTTTCTCTATGTGTCTGCATGGGCAATGTGTCACATCATCCAGATAGTTAATAAAGACATTAAACAGTGAATTTTGATCACCTAAACATCGATCCCTGAGGGCATACCACAGCCTTCCTGAAAATGCACTTTGTGGCATTTTTCTGAGCTCACAGAGGCTGCAGAGCTGCAGAGCGGGGCCGCCGGCTGCTGCCGTGCGCGTCCTTCCTGCACCGTTTCCATTCCTTCCATCACAGCCCGGCCGCCACCCAGCGGCTGAAGCAGGAGGCTGGTGCACCTGCAAATCGAAGTTTCCCACGTTAAACACCACACTAACCAAGCCCAGAGGAGTTATAGCAGGGACTACTGTGATTTTTTATCATTGTTGTTATTTTATTTAAGCTTAGTGTTAACTTAATATTATCATATTCCATTTTTTCTTCGTGCTGAGTTTTCTCGTTACTGAATCCTTGTAATGTGGTTATTTCAACAACAGCAAAAAGGAAAAGGGAAACCAGCATGCTTGTGGTCATTCCAGATTTTGTAGTTTGTCTCTCTGGCTGCATTTCTCTTTCCCTTTCTTTACCTAAGTTTCATACTTCTCCTCCTTTTACCACTGACTGATTTAAATTGTAATTGTTAGGAGGTAGTAGGAGAATGGGAGCAATAATGGCAGCAGATAAGCAAGAATTACATAGGTTAGTTGCAAGGCAAATGGGTCATATTAAAGCATTGGATCAAATTAAAACATTTCATTCTGTGTGAAAGAAAAAGTTGTTGGAAGTGGTTAAATGCCTCTGATTGCGTTTGAAGACTAGAAGCTCTTGGGGTAGAATACTGCAAAAGCTGAAAGCACAAGTCTGAAATGTGAGCATTTGGATGATGAAATATATTATTAAGGCTGAAAGCATAAGGATAAAAAATAAAATAAACATACTATTACTGTTGTTGTTAAAGAGGAAAGATTAAATATTCCTTTTATACCATTGGGAGATTTTACATATAATGCTAAAGGATATGGTTTAGTGATGGGAGTAGGTCAGGTTTGATGGTTGAATTTGATGATCTTGAGGGTCTTTTCCAACCTAAATGATTCTATGATTCTATGACTGGAAAAGCTCAAATATAAACAACAAAGAATTTGGTTTGCACTTTGGAAAGTGCAAAACATACATGTTTTGATGGGAGAATGTTGAGTTTTAAGTTATTTCATCTTCTCCAGGTCATGCTGGTATGGTCTCACCCAGCCCACCTGGTCTTGGTGGGGTGAGCCTGACCATGCAGCCCCCTGAATAAGGTCCCTCCCAGCTCTGTGGAAGTTTTGGTTCAGGCTGCATGCTCTGTCTGGAAATGCTGATGTTTTCTAAGCTGGGACAAGCCAGGGCACTGGGCTGCAGGAGAAGGGGCTGGAAAGAATCCGGTCTTTGCCATCCTGGTGAGGGCTGGCCTCACCCAGCTCGGCCCATGGTAAACCCCTGCCTGGGGCAGGGCATGAAGAAACTGCTGCAGGCTTGGGGCCCCTGCACAGGCAGCCTGTCCCCAGTGACTCCCTGTTCCCCTGTCCTGTGAACCCAGCTGTGTCTTCCTGTTCTCTGTCCCTGAGTGTCCATGGGCACTACTGGGAGCTGTGTAGAGACAGCCCTGGGCAGGGTGTGCAGGACAGAAGGGAGATTCCCCCAGTCCCAGACAGGTGGTTACACTGTCCCCAGCCCAATTCCAAGTCACTATGGCAGATATAATCTGGGGATCATCAGAAGCCCTTTGTCCTGGGAATGCAAATCCCCCATGGGACAGAGTTCAGCAACGCCATCTTGAGGACCTATGTCCAGCTGGGTGGATATAGACGCAAAACTACCCGCAACACCAGGCTGGCCTGAGTGCCACTGCACTTGGAAGTGGACATAACCCTCCAACAACAGAGGTATGACTGGGAGAAGATCCCAATCTCGTGAGAAGAGTGGATGGGGAGAATACCTCTAGAACGTGCTGCTTTCCAGGAAACCCAGGTGTCCTGCTAAACCATCACCTCTGCTCTGCTCTAAGAGACTGACTGTTTTCACAACACTAGAAGAACCCACGTTTTTGATTCTTCACTAGCTCCTGAGACCCCGCTTCTTCAGCAGAGCCAAAGAGAACTTAATTGTCTAGACTCACACCCCTACACCCTCCTACCTTGCATTGTAGGGAACCTGGGTGTCTAGGATGACCTGCTCCAAAACTTAAATTCCTTCATATTACCAGCTGAAAAGAAACCACAGTGTCCAGGAGCCCCACCCTCTGTTGGATGTCCTGAATCCACCTGTACTCTACTTTCCAGAGAAACCAGATGGCCATGATCTCCCACCCTATACTCCTACACTCTTGTCTGCACGCTGAGTTTGTTATATTCCCACTACTGCAAAGAACCCGGATGTTTCAGATCACCCATTCCATGGCGACATCTCCGCACCTGGCCCATGACTCCTCTTAAACTGTCTGTAAAGGAGAGTGCAAAGCCCTTCTTGAAAAGGCCCTGACGGTGTGTGCAAGAAGAAAGTTTTTGTAGCACAGGACAACTGTTCTGAACCCGTGTATTGGGGTTAGGTGGCAAAGTTTTGGTGTCAGGGGGCTGAAGGGGTGGCCTCTATTAGAAGAGTCTAGAAGCTGCCCCATGTGAGATCCCCGTTCCCCTCAACTGCTTGGGGGGAGGAGGTAGAGCAGGATGGATGGGGGGAAGGTGTTTTTAGTGTGATTTGAGTTTCTCAGTGTTCTATTCTGCTAGTGATAGATAATAAATGACATTAATCTCTCTATGCTGAGTCTGTTTTTCCTGTGATGATAATTATTGAGTGATCTCCCTGTCCTTATCTCAACCTTTGAGCAACTTCCATTGCATTTTCTTCCCCTTTCCCTTTGAGGAGTGGGAGTGAGAGAGCAGTTGTGGTGGAGGTCATCTACCCAGCATGGTAAAACCACCACAACTCACTACTCCAGTCTCCTGTCCTGAATCACAATTGTTCCATAGTACTGCCAGTTGTAAAGAGTGGCAGCCTGACTGTAATGGATTAAACACAGGAGTACAACACAGAGTTACGTCTATAATTTAGGATCTCTAGAAAGTACATATTTGAATGCAAATAACCCTAACATTGCTTAGTTATCTTGCAAGTGTTTCTCAGTGCATTTCGAAATACCAGCTGTAAGGTTCTGTTAAATACGCCTGAGACTTCTTCCCACCTTCAAGATCAAATGTAGCTTAGATCTTACAGACACAAAAATATACAGGTGTTAAAGAACCTGTAAAATAGGCTGAGCACATGCAGAGTGTTTTTTTTCTTGACAGAGTTTCTTGGTTTCCAGCAAGTAGAGATTATGGGTTTCTTTGGGGTACCGAGAGATAATTCTGTCATTTTCAGCTCGGTAGCCTGGAAAATTGATTGCAAGTACATATTGAATTATAATCCATTTCCTCTTTCCGTAAACATTTTTTCCTTTTTCTAGGGTTTTGTTGTCTGTAATAGGCATTAGTGTATACTCCTGGAGGTCAAAAAAATATAAAATTAAAAAAAAAAAGAGAAGCTGTCTAATAAAACTTGGGGAAGAGATGGAGATAATAAGGACATGAATAATATCATTTTCTTTGGTCAGTATAAGAAAATGTTTGCCTTATACTGAAGTAGTCGTAGTAGAAATCCATCAATTTAATCACCCTTAAAATTTACCTGTGTTAGCTCTGAAGACAGTGAGGTCTTAGGTGGATTTAGTTTGTGTTGGATTTATCCAAAGTTTTTTTGCAATTTTGAAAGTTTTCCCAAAATTTTCCTCTGCCTTTGATCCAGAACCAAAGGAGAACAGGCTCCTGCATTCCTCTTCCTTCTTCTCACTGACTACACTGGAGATTTTTTTCTTGACACTACAGACAGTTCCAAGAAACACCAAGGCTGTAGCAGCAGACAACTTTTATGTAAGCTCAAAAGACCACATAAAGTAGTGCTTTTGTAGTACTACCAGAGATAGGAAATTATTGCATGCTCAACCAGCAGGTGGAAGCAAGCAATGGCATGTACTGTGTCTCTTTTGTTTAACTGCAGCATTAGTGAAATATAATTATTCAGGTCTGTAATCAAGAGAGGAAATGCTCATGACACTCCTGTGTAGGGCTTTTTGTTCCTTAGTTGGCTCTTGCTGCCTATTTTCATTATGTAGTTTCTGTGTGAGACTATTCGTTGCTCTCTGTATGGTCTGCTCTGCTTTCATCTTTTCTTTCCAAGCCCCCAGCTCCAAACAGCAACAAGGCTGAGCATATATTCCCAGTACAGCATTCCCATACTACACATACATACAAGGCTGGCCACACAGGACACCACAAAGCACAGAATGCCACAAAACACAGAACACACACAAACAGCATCAACACACATGCACACTCAGGAGCACACACAAAGCTCACCAGGACTCCCATGGTCCTTCCAGAAAAGTAAAAGCATGGAATTACTGCATGGACTGGTTCTCTGGTACTCTGGTTTCTCTTCAGATCGTATAAATCTTTCGCCTTTTACTAAAGATTTCCGTGGAGAGGAACAAGCACGAGTGTCGTGGAATTTTTTGAGGCTCTGCTTCGGCAGATAATTAAATTTTTTTTGAGAGCCACTTTCCGAGGCGACCGGCTCCGGGGCAGACGCGAGCTGCAGCGGAGCGCGGGATCGGGACAGGCAGGGCTATTTTTCAGGCATCGAGCCTACGTGAGGGAGCCGCCAGGCACCGGCAGCCCTCGTGAGGGAGGCTGACGAGGCGTAGGCGGAGCCAGCAGCGTCAGCGACAGCTCCTCCCTCCGGCCGTTCAAAGGCAGCCCTTAGGGAGCGCGGCGAACAGGGCCGGCAAACAGGGAGTGACACGGGGGGAGTGACGCGGCAGTTAACAGGGACGGCAAACAGGGAGTGACACGGGGGGAGTGACGCGGCAGTTAGCGCGGCAGTTAGCGCGGGCAGGAAGGGCGGAGCGCTCACACCCGCCCATAGGGACAACTCCTCCAACGGCACTCTCCCGTCAGCTGGGCTGCGATGGTCTCCACCAGGCACGGTGCTTTCTCTATGAAGTCAGTACACACCCAGACCGACTGCCCGCCCAAACACGCGGCAGTTCAGGTCTCCGGATGCGGGGAGTGTCTGAGCCTCTTGCTGCCATCGGCGGGAGGCAGAGAGACTGCTTGCGTGAGGTGCGAGCAGGTGGACGACCTGGTCCGCATGGTGGCGGAACTCAAGGAGGAGGTGCAGAGGTTGAGGGATATCAGGGAGTGCGAGCGGGAGATAGACTGGTGGAGTGACTCCCTGCAGGACCGGAGGGAGGGGGACCAGGGTGAGACGCTCCAAAGGGGGGTGGACCCCCTGCCCTGTCGCCATCGGGCAGAGGGAGGGGACCTGCGAGTTGAGGAGGAATGGAGACAGGTCCCTGCTTGACCTCGCAGGAGATGCCCTCCCCTTCCGGTGCCGCCTTCCCAGGTGCCCTTGAACAATAGGTTTGAGGCCCTGGAGCTGGAGAGACCGGTGGGTGAGGATGAGGTAGGAAGCCTACCCAGGAGGATGCCTGAGGTGAGGAAGTTGACTCCACGGCTCAGGACTGCCTCCACCAAGAAAGAAAGAAGGGTGATTGTTGTGGGCGACTCCCTCCTCAGGGGAACGGAGGGCCCTATTTGTCGGCCTGACCCCACACATAGGGAAGTCTGCTGCCTCCCTGGGGCCAGGGTCAGAGACGTTACCAGGAAGCTTCCAAACCTGGTTCGCCCCTCTGACTATTACCCGCTTTTGATAGTCCAGGCTGGCAGTGACGATGTTGAAAAGAGAAGCCTCAAGGCTATCAAACAGGACTATAGGGGGCTGGGACGATTGGTGGAGGGAGCGGGAGTGCAGGTGGTGTTTTCGTCCATCCCTACGGGGGAAGGGAGAGGCACGGAGAGGACATGGAAAGCTCGCGTGGTTAATAGGTGGCTCAGAGGCTGGTGCCAGCACAGAAATTTTGGGTTTTTTCACCACGGGGAGCTTTACTTGGCACCCGGCCTGATGGCCCCAGACGGGTCCCTATCTCCAAGGGGAAAACGGATCCTAGGCCAGGAGCTGGCGGGACTCATAGAGAGCGCTTTAAACTAGGTAAGAAGGGGGACGGGGCTCAAACAAGGCTTGTTGGAGCTGTGCCGGGGGAAACAATGGCTAGGCCGGGGAAGAAGGCGATGGCCCAGCTGAAGTGCATCTACACTAATGCACGCAGCATGGGTAACAAACAGGAGGAGCTGGAAGCCATCGTGCAGCAGGCAGGCTACGACTTGGTTGCCATCACGGAGACGTGGTGGGACCGCTCCCACGACTGGAGTGCTGCAATGCCTGGCTGTCGGCTCTTCAGGAGGGACAGGCAGCACAGAGGGGGTGGTGGCGTGGCTCTCTACATTAGAGAATCTTTTGATGTTGATGTTGTGGAACTCCAGGCTGGGAATGATAAGGTTGAATCCCTGTGGGTTAGGATCCGCGGGAAGGCCGGCAAGGCTAGCTTCCTGGTCGGGGTCTGTTATAGACCGCCAAACCAGGATGAGGAGACGGATGAGGAGTTTTATAGGCAACTGACAGAAGTTGCAAAATCGTCGGCGCTTGTCCTTGTGGGGGACTTCAACTTCCCGGACATATCCTGGAAACACAACACGGCACAGAGAAAGCAGTCTAGGAGGTTTCTGGAGAGCGTGGGAGATAGCTTCCTGATACAGCTGGTCAGCGAACCTACCAGGGGTGGTGCCCCGCTAGACCTTCTCTTCACAAACAGAGAAGGACTGGTGGGAGATGTGGTGGTCGGAAACTGTCTTGGGCAGAGTGACCACGAAATGGTAGAGTTCTCTATTCTTGGCGAGGCCAGGAAGGGGACCAGTAAAACTGCTGTATTGGACTTCCGGAGGGCTGACTTTGAGCTGCTCAGGACGCTGGTTGGCCGAGTCCCTTGGGAGGCGGTTCTGAAGGGCAGAGGAGTCCAGGAAGGCTGGGCGCTCCTCAAGAAGGAAATCGTGATGGCACAGGAGCGGTCCGTCCCCATGTGTCCAAAGATGAGCCGGCGTGGAAGAAGACCGGCCTGGCTCAACAGAGAGTTGCGGCTTGTGCTTAGCAGAAAAAAGAGGGTTTATAATCTTTGGAAAAAAGGGCGGGCCACTGAGGAGGACTACAAGGATGTAGCGAGGCTGTGCAGGGAGAAAATTAGAAAGGCCAAAGCTCATCTGGAGCTCAACCTGGATACTGCCGTTAAAGACAACAAAAAATCCTTTTACAAATATATCAACGCGAAACGGAGGACTAAGGAGAATCTCCATCCTTTACTGGATGCGAGGGGAAACCTAGTTACTAAGGATGAGGAAAAGGCTGAGGTGCTTAATGCCGCCTTTGCCTCAGTCTTTAGCGGCAATACCGGTTGTTCTCTGGATACCCAGTGCCTTGAGCTGGTGGAAGGGGATGGGGAGCAGGATGTGGCCTTCGCTATCCATGAGGAAATGGTTGGCGACCTGCTACGGAGCTTGGATGTGCGCAAGTCGATGGGGACGGATGGGATGCACCCGAGGGTACTGAAAGAACTGGCGGAGGAGCTGGCCGAGCCGCTTTCCATCATTTATCGGCAGTCCTGGCTATCGGGGGAGGTCCCAGTTGACTGGCGGCTAGCCAATGTGATGCCCATCTATAAGAAGGGCCGCAGGGCAGACCCGGGGAACTATAGGCCTGTCAGTTTGACCTCAGTGCCAGGAAAGCTCATGGAGCAGATTATCTTGAGTGTCATCACGCGGCACTTGCAGGGCAAGCAGGCGATCAGGCCCAGTCAGCAGGGGTTTATGAAAGGCAGGTCCTGCTTGACGAACCTGATCTCCTTCTATGACAAAGTGACGCGCTTGGTGGATGAGGGAAAGGCTGTGGATGTGGTTTACCTTGACCTCAGTAAGGCTTTTGACACAGTTCCCCACAACATTCTCCTCAAGAAACTGGCTGCTCGTGGCTTGGACTGGCGTACGCTTCGCTGGGTTAGAAACTGGCTGGATAGCCGGGCCCAGAGAGTTGTGGTGAATGGAGTCAAATCTGGTTGGAGGCCGGTCACTAGTGGTGTCCCCCAGGGCTCGGTACTGGGGCCGGCCCTCTTTAATATCTTTATCGATGATCTGGATGAGGGCGTCCAGTGCACCCTCAGTAAGTTTGCAGATGACACCAAGCTAAGTGCGTGTGTCGATCTGCTCGAGGGCAGGAAGGCTCTGCAGGAGGATCTGCATAGGCTGGACCGATGGGCTGAGGTCAACTGCATGAAGTTCAACAAGGCCAAGTGCCGGGTCCTGCACCTGGGGCGCAACAACCCCAAGCAGCGCTACAGGCTGGGAGATGAGTGGCTGGAAAGCTGCCTGGCCGAGAGGGACCTGGGAGTATTGGTTGATAGTTGGCTGAATATGAGCCAGCAGTGTGCCCAGGTGGCCAAGAAGGCCAACAGCATCCTGGCCTGCATAAGAAGCAGTGTGGCCAGCAGGTCTAGGGAAGTGATTGTCCCCCTGTACTCGGCTCTGGTGAGGCCGCACCTCGAGTACTGTGTTCAGTTTTGGGCCCCTCGCTACAGGAAGGACATGGACGTGCTCGAGCGAGTCCAGAGAAGGGCGACCAAGCTGGTGAGGGGTCTGGAGAACAAGTCTTACGAGGAGCGGCTGAGGGAGCTGGGCTTGTTCAGCCTGGAGAAGAGGAGGCTCAGGGTCGACCTTATCGCTCTCTACAGTTACCTTAAAGGAGGCTGTAAAGAGGTGGGGGTTGGTCTGTTCTCCTATGTGCCTGGTGACAGGACGAGGGGGAATGGGCGAAAGTTGCGACAGGGGAGTTTTAGTTTGGATGTTAGGAAGTACTTCTTTACCGAAAGGGTTATTAAGCATTGGAATGGGCTGCCCAGGGAGGTGGTGGAGTCACCATCCCTGGAGGTCTTTAAAAGACGTTTAGATGTAGAGCTTAGCGATATGGTTTAGTGGAGTACTTAGTGTTAGGTCGGAGGTTGGACTCGATGATCTTGAGGTCTCTTCCAACCTAGAAATCTGTGATACTGTGATACTGTGACTCATGGACCTCTGTAAATTAAAAGATTATAGCAAAAGGAAAAGAAGTTTTTAGAATGGGCAACAGACATGATTTTTTTTTTAAAATAATAATAATAATGAATAATTAAAAGGAGAATTTGCCCATAGAATTAGAGTATTTGCACTGGTATTCAGTCAAGCTTATTTCCTTCTTAGTTACTTGTATTTATATATATACATGCTTACAATCATATATTTTATATTAGTGAGGATATCTTGATTTCTTTAATAACAATAGAGAAAAATGCACATCGATGGTCGGACTTGATGATCTTGAGAGAGTTGGACTTGATCTTGAAGGTCTTTTCTAACCTAAATGATTCCATGCTTCTATGATTTTATGGCATTCATGACAGCATTTTTCATTCAAAATCTACAACTTACTTTTTACTTGCCTTCTAGTTTATGAGTTTAGGTGAGTCATAAACATCATCCAGAAAAAAGGCAAGACTATGTTAAAAACATGACTTTCAAAATACCCAATTTAAAAATCTTGCTAAACTTAGTCTTGACAGTATTTTATATAATTTATACCGTTGGAACTGTGAAATATTGTAATGTTGCTATAATAACCAACAAGATTATGGAACTATTCTAATATATGCTTGAATTTAGACTGTGTTGATTTAAATGTTTCCATTTTATGTAAATAAAATGTAGGCAGTTATGAAAATTTATGCATGTAATTTGAACCTGAAAATATCTTAAAGTGTATTTTTGATATTGTTTCTCCATCCTGATCCACAGATCCTCATGTTCCTTGGTCTCTTCATATTGAATTTTTTTTTTTCTGAACTGAACTAGAAGAACTTTAGGTGTGGTAGAATGACCCTAGCTAGAAACCAAGTGCTTCCCTAGTCATTCACACAATCTTTTCCCCCGCAATGCATTGGGAGAGAGAGTCAGAAGGGCAAAAGCAAGGAAAAAAACCCCGTGGTTCAAGATAAGGACAGTGTAAGGGTGGGGGGGGGAGCGAGGGAGGGTTGGAGGGAAGAAGGAAAAATGAATCAAGCAAATGAAACAAAAGCAATCATTCATCACCACCCACCAGTACACTGATGCCTAGCCATGGTGTGGTGGGTTGACCTTTGCCGGTCACCAAGTGCCCAGCAATCCATTCTCTTACTCCCCCTCCTCAGCAGGAGAGAGGGAGAAAATGGGCTGGGATGGTAGACTAGAGGTCTCAGTTGCTGGCAACTGGAGAGCCCACAGTGAGAGAAAAGAAATGCAAACCACTGGAGTAGGACTAGGGGCCAGAGGACTCATGTCCATTTTGTCAATGACTGGAGGGAGTGAGGATGTGTGATGGTGTGACTGTTAGTGGATGTCAGGTCAGTCAATCTGTTACTGGATGAAGTGGCCTTGGAGCCAGGTGTGTGTGGTTTTTTTTTCAGTTTTTGGCCCCTCACTACAAGAAGGACATAGATTGCTCAAGAGTGTGCAGAGAACAGCAATGAAGTTGGTGATGTGACTAGAAAACAAGACATACGAGGAGCAAATGAGGGAATTGGGGTTGTTTAGTCTGGAGAACTGGAGGCTGGGGGGAGACCTCATTGCTCTCTACAACTACCTGAAAGGAGGTTGCAGAGAGGAGGGCATTAGTCTCTTTTCTCAGGCATTTTGGAAGCAACAGGAAATGACTAGTTAAAGTTTTATCAGACAATAAAGGGCAAACCAGACCTCAAAGCCTAGCATTTACAGCACTTAAACATAGTTTCCAATAGGATTTCAAATGTCAGGGCATGCAATCGGCAACAGTGAAGGGTGAAATTCATAACCTAGGGAGGAAAAGAACAAGGTAGCCAGTACTTCTGTTTATCAAAGAAATACTCAGGAAAACATTGCACAGTGGATAAGCATACAAAAGACCTCATCATAAGTGCATTAATGTTGATAAAACAGTGTTTACAGTAGCATAAAAATAGCAGCAAAGACCACCCTGAGTTTGGCAGTACTTCCTTTCAATATGTTCATCAATATTCTCATTTAGAAAAAGCTGGGAACTGCCAAACTTCATTCATCTTGAATCTCTTTCAAGATATTCAGGAACAAAAAGTGATCTCAAAGAAAAACTCAAATTTCAAAATGCAGATAAAAAACAAACAACAACAACAACAACAAAACACCTCTTAATCCTCATTTACAAGGTCTTCCATGAGACATCAGGCTTCAATATAGATGATAGCTTCAGTGAAACACACTGGAGCCTAACAAGTATAGCAATACAAGAAAGAGTCATGACAAGTTTAATCTAAACTGCCACACTCATCTATAGATAGTTCAATGGCAGGGCTTAAGTATGGTTTGAGTCATAACTCAAGCTATTTCCTAACTTGTAGAAAGTGTGATGAAGTTTTGTCCACTCATGGCCCAAGGTAATCATGCAGACTTAGCAACAGGCAATTTGTCAGATCACTAAAACACTTCTGAAAAAGCCTCCACAGTTCCCATGAGGTATTTCCAAGATCACACATACACACACATACACACACACACAAAAAAAAAAAAGAGGAGTTTGGATGTGGCATAGTGAAGTAGTGATTTTCCATGTTATAAGACTTTCTAAAGTAGCTTGGAAGTAATTGATATCATGGATTAGTGTCTTCAGATAATATTTTAATATTATGAGATTTTGTGTTAACCACATCTATCAATTTCAACTAGGTGATGACAAGCTGAAGGCTATGCTATTTCCTAGTTGTTAATTAACTGAACCTTTCTCTACCTTTTTTTCTCCTGAAAAGACTAGTAACAACAGCAAAGAAGTACTTTTTCCTCTTTGTGTTGCTCTGACTCTTGGATTACTCTTCAGGAGGAGCAGCCTGAAATTAACACAACATTTTCGAAGTCTGTTGTAGCCCATGTAATTTTCAATGGTAGGGAAATGAAATATAGTGTTAGTATATGGTATTCCTCAGTAAACCCAGAAATGGGTGTGTGATATTTTTAGAGATATGTGTGAAAGAGTATAGATTCATATGCATACATACACATAAATGCAGAAAGAGAGAGAAAAGAAATGGAGAAATCATTGTTTTTAATAAAAATACAGCAACGCTGTTGTTAATACCAAGCTGCAGGTAATCAATAGATTGGAAAAATATTATCTAATTAATTTTACTAAGAGAACCATACATCAGTATTTTATTCGTGTGTGTGTGTGTGTTTGTTTGTTTGTTTGTTTGTTCTTTTAAGTAATTTACCTTGACATAGTTACCCATTGTTTCCTCTGATGGAATTTTTCTTAATAAATTAGAGAAAATGAGTGCTATATATATTTTTGGATCTTTAATATAAAGCAAGTACTTTGTGTGTCATTGTATGCTGGCTTGTCCCATGGCCAAAATCACCTGCTCATCCTCACTGCCTCCATTCTGGTTTTGCAACTCTCTTCTAAGACAGGAAGGTTTGAGTCTGTTGAACAAGGCAAACATAATTCATAAAACATAATAAAAGGAGACAGATACGTGTCCTTTCACTGCAAGAGTCTTGCAGTACCGTCCATAGCATTTGAAATAAAGCCTCTTTGTTTTTCTTGCTCTCCACTTCTTGCCTGAAAAGATAATTGCAGGTTGTTAAATAATATTGCCTAGCTCTTGAGTAGTTACAAAGGGACAGATTTGGGACAACAACTTAGTGTCACAAATTGCACCATTAACAGATTATTACAAATTGTGGTCAGCCTGCTCCAGACAAATTCTCAGAGGAATGAGTAGCACATACAGGCCTCCTAGAAAACACAGCAGTGACAGGCATAACTCCTTGACCACAGTTATGTGACAACTTCACCTTGCAGAGTCCACTGCCCCACTGAAATTGCTGTAAAGCAATTTTCTGTTGAAAAAGAAAATGTCATCTGAACCAAGGTGGTGGATTGACCCATAGACATGCAGTGACTGTTCCAGGCATGCTGTAGGTGTAGGTTCCTTGGGTGTGGAACCTACAAAGTCCCCAAAGTCCTTTCCTGGCACTGAAGAGTGGGTCTTCTGGGAAAACCAAACCAAACCAAACCAAACCCTGTTAACTTTAACCTCCAAATACAGAAAAATTTCATATTGATACTGTTTGTCCCAAGTCAGTAGATAGAATAAACTTTTAGATGCTCCACTTCAAACCATACCCAAATTCTAGATGATATAAATATAAAACAAATCGCTTCGTTTTACCTTTAGAAAAAAATAGAATTCGAGTCAAAGAGGTCTCTGATTCACATTTGCAGGGGAAAAGAGGTAGTTAGTACACGCAGTTTGACTCTTTTAATTCCAGATGGTGAAAAAAGTCTGGATAGTTGAACATAGTAGAAGTGTAGGATAAAGGGTTATGATTGTGGTAAGTTTCTCTTGCACAAGTGACACCATATTTGTAGTTAAAAAGTGCCACACTTCCCTTACATTTACTACAGAAATAGAGGTGGTAAAAATATCAGAGATAATACTGATTGCATTTTATATGCATTTATACATACATATATATGCATATGGATGTACCTGCATACATAAATATGAGAAGTTTTACACTGAAGGTTTATTGTGACTATGGCAAAATTTTCTTTGCCTTAGGTGACAGTGACACTTTTAGAGCTTTCTGGCCTCTCCCCCCTGCAATTGCTTTTCATGACACCACCCCCATCCCAGCATCAGTGCTTCAGGACCAGTGTAAATATGTGTCCATGTGCATATTTATACACATATCTACGTGCACACAGAGATATATATATAGTGAGAGGCATATACCTAGCTGAATATATATAACTGGAGGAGAATTTTAAGTATCCTGCAAAAACAAATCTCTTTTTATTTTTCTCTAGGAACTGTTACAGTCAACTTCAACTAGTTGATGTGATGGTAGATTCTTTTTTCACATAATAGTTTCGGTAAATGACAAAAGTTAATTGTATGAAAAGCTTGCACACTTTTTCTTTGTTCTTTTAAGTTATTGCCTGTTGTCTGACTTGAAGTGCATGAAAGCTCAGACTTCACATACCACACAAAAAAGGAAAGGAAGAGGGGAAAATCTCTCCTCAGTTATATTGCTCTTCAGCCAATTTTTGACATTTCACTCAAAGAAATGATTGTTCTTGCCTACAGCTTGCTCTGTCAAGTATCATCCAGGAGCACAGCAGCGGGTGGTAGAAATGGAGGTGTTTATAATGAACTTTTTTCATCCTTCATATGCATTAACAATCATGCTTCCCAGATTCATCCTGGGACTCAGAAATGTTATTTCTTACCTCAAAATGCCACCCAGTCTTGTGGTTTTCTATTGGGACTATCAATCTTCACAACCACACTTATTTTTTATACTGTGTGTGTAAGCGATTAGTCAACAAGTTTGAGTTATTTCTTATGTGCAGAGTTATGATAGGTGATGGAACTAAAAGAAGTCATGCTGTATGTTATAATGACAAAAGTAACAGCAGTTGCATGCATGCAGTGAAGACATGTTGGAACGTTCCTTCTCCCCAGCAAGTTAAGCAGATAATCTGTTAAAGAGGAATTTCCTAAGTAAATGTGTACATGCATATAATCAGCCTATCTCTCCTAGTCCTCTCAAATGTGTGGCACAATCGAAAAGCAGACTTTATTCTGAAGTTAATGTACACCTAATGCAGCATACAAGACCTATCTATTATTTGCCCTCATCCTCCCTTTGTCCCTGCTCAGGCACTCCTTGCTCCTGCCCACCTTGGGGCAGCCCATTAGGCTCCAGCCCTGCACAGAGTGGCTGAACTGGGTGATGGGTTTTACCTCAGCGTTTCTCCTGTTATACTGTCTCTCCTGTCCTGGCATCCTTCTGGTTCCTCTCCTGCCCCTCCTCAGAGCACAAATGTTGAATGCCAGAGACTGAATCTGAAAAGGAGTAGTTGTTTAATGGCATAGGTGCTACTCACAGACCTTCTGGGTAGTCCAAGTATTTGTGAGCTTAGGAAACTTATCTGGAGTGAGAACTGACATCTTCTGTGATGCTCAGGACAGAGATAGGCTTCCAGGCTCTGTGCTGAGCCTCTTGGCCACACAATCAGCACCCAGACCAACACGGTAGGTTCCCATGTCTAGCAGTAAGACCTGCAGGCTGCCACAACCACTCACAGGTCTTCCCCAGTCACAGCAGCGAGAGGCACAGGTGGTGAATGAGGTTGCAGCAGAGCTCCTTAACGCTTTGCTTCTGGCACAGTACAGCACACTATGCCTCATTCTGTCCTGAAGGACCCACACGACAGGACGTCTTCCTCCTGACCAGTCTTTTTGTTCTGAAATATGGTGAAGTGCTGCAACCCAAGTAAGTTCTACAAAGCACTTACTCACTGCTAGTACTGTGGAACAGTAAGAATTTTAGCACACCTAAACTAATCCAGTGGCCATTAGCAAAACGTAGGTTACAAGATTAAAAGGTGGGTAGGTTCCAAATTGCGAGCAGCTAGTCTGAGAAGCCCCGTATAACACACAGAGCTTCTCCCTGAACTCATTCCCATTTGAAACAATTTGTGAAAACACAGCAAACAAAAACCAACCAAAAAACTGTCACGGTGAGCTTTCAAATAGGAACATGTTAACAGTGTCATAGCAAGGTGCTGCTAATGGGTTATGTGCTCCTACAGTTAAAATGGCTTGCCCTCAACTCCACTCAGATTTCTTCTGCTTCAACTTCCACGTGCATATCTCCTTCAGGTTTAGTCTTTAGGATAACAACAGAGCCCAGCTGTCTTTGTGGTAGGGAAAATGATTTTTGGCTCTCCAGTACATGCCCATTTTTCACATTAATAAAAATGAATAAGAATAAATTGAGTGTTGCTCTGTCTCATATCTATTTCCAAGTTCTGCTCAGGTCATGCTAAGAGAAAGAAAGACAAGCTCGGTCCTATAGCTGAGATTAAGTTCTCTGGACATATTAAATACTGATTTCTTTTGCTTGTATTTGACAGATTTTCATGTGTTAAGATACAAAAAAGTAAAAAATAAAAAAACTCCAAGACAGGTTCATTTAGAAAAAAATAAAAATAAAAAATCCATCTATTGTTGAAATTATAATCACAGTGTAGCAGAGCCTAGAATAAGTATTGCCTTACTTATTATGTAATACTATTTTAATCAAGATGGCCTCAGTCATTAAGAAAGTACTACGTATTTTACTGGAATGCAATTACTATTGCTGCTGCTGTCTTTGATTTGCCTTAATTTTTATATGTAATTAAGATTCTCAAGTATCAAGATGAGATATTTTCTGTTAGTATTCTTTCTATCTCAGTGGTTTTCCCTTTTAGTAGAAAGATTATTGACATTCTGGAACAGCAAATCTACCACTTCTAAAATAAATAAACTGAAAGTATTCATCGGAGATGCATGGCAAAATTTTAGTAGCAGGGGGCTGCAGGGGTGGCCTCTGTGAGCAGAGCCCAGCAGCTGCCCCATGTCAGAGCAGAGCCAGTTCCAGACGGCTCCAAAGGGACCTGCTGCTGGCCAGAGCTGAGCCAGGGAGCGATGCTGGGTGGGCCTCTGGGAGAACAGGTTGATGGAAGAGGGGGTAGGGTGGGTGGGGGGTAAATCTGCTGTGCAACGGCAGCTGGGAGAGAGGGGTGAGAACCAGCCCTGCAGCCCCCATTTCCCGTTCCCCTGCACCACTCGGGGGGAGGAGGGTAGGGTAGTGTGGATGGGTAGGAAAGTGTTTTCAGTTTGCTTTGAGTTTCTCAGCGCTCTAGTCTGCTTGTAATAGACAATAAATTGTATTAATCTCTTTCTTCTGAGTCTGTTTTTCCTGTGATGATAATTGTTGAGTGATCTCCCTGCCCTTATCTCACCCCCTGAGCTCTTTCCATTGGATTTTCTCCCCGTTTTCGTTTGAGTAGGGGGAGTGAAAGAGCAGTTTTGGTGGAGCTCAGCTGCAGCAGAGTAAAACCACTACAAAGTAAAATCAAAATTTTCCTGCTCTAAATCATTCTCTTCCCTGGCAAAACTGATAGGAAAGTAGCAGCTAAGACATATTTTCTGGTAGTTCTTTATCTAGTATAATGATTGTTTTCTTGCTGCTTTTTACCAACCCAAGATTAGTGAAAAACCCTCACAATTTTGTTGGGCCACTTTTTGTCAGTCATGTATCCTGTGCTGCTCATTGTCTGGATGAGATCAGCTGCCAAACCGTCAGTACTGAAATTTTCCATGGAGACCTTTGTAACTGAGGTAAGGGGAATGTAAATTTTGGACTTTAACTTTTGGTTGTGCCTACAAAAACAGGCTTTATGAAGTACATTTATGTCCTTGAATACTGTTATCCTTTGGGGACAGGTCATCTGGACCACTGATAGGAATCAATATGCAAGAAACATTAATGTGAATGTGAAAAATAAAAATCACTGCGAATAAATCAATGTGTGTCTCTTTGCAGCAGAGGAAAACACATTTCAAGGACACTTTAAAAACATTAGTTTATTCCTAACAATAGCTATTCAGGTTCTTTTATAATTTTGCTCTTAAACTCATTCACTCTACAAGCTTTGCTGTGCTAGAGGTATAGGAGAACAACAACATTATGTATTACTTTCTTCTGGTGCAATGTTTTGATTGCAATATAGCAAGTATTGAAGTCTTTCATATTCCTCCTTTACCACAAAAGCAGAAAGGAAGTGCCAGAACAAACACAAACTTTCTTATAACATGATGCATAGAAACAGTTGCAGTGACATTTGTTAATTCTGTCTTGCCAGTAATCATAATTACTTCCCACAAATAGTACTGTGCACTCTTTAAACATTACCGGTACACATTTTGTAATGTATTTATTTTCACTGATCTAATAAAGTAAATAAATGAGGTTCCTGAACAGTCTCTGAAACATTTATGCCAGCAGCACATCTTCCTCCTAAGCATGCGCAGTTCAGGCCATTGCAGCAAGCATTTATCTTCCAGACATTATCAAATGTGTCTCTGCATCATTCTAGGAAATGTAGACTAATAATCCTATTTTACAGAGTAGAAACGGGAAAAGAGGAGCAAAGTGCTCTGAGATGGACAGGGAGCTTTTAGGCAGAGGTGGGAACAGATGGCATATATTCCACAGGCATTGAATCCCCCCATATTGTAATAGCTCAGGTTCCTACTCATACTTGAGACATACAGTCCTTTCCACTATCACCAGGATGGTTTCTGCTCTGCCTGGGACCCGGAGAATAATAAACCAACTTTTAGGAGAGGAACTGGGCTTAGACCAGAACCTGATTTGACTTTCCACCCTCTCTAGGCACTGTAGCTAAGTTGAGCTACAGCAAAACTACTTTCCAGGGAAGGTGCTGAACCTTCCCCAGAAATCTTACAAACAGACTGTAAAATGGAGCTCATGTGACTAACCTCATGGTTCCACTGTGCTTAGGACACTCTGTATTGCTCTGAAATTAGCTGTGACTAGATCCTAGATTGCATTTACTCACAGCTCTGGTACCAATATTTTGCTTGGATTTTGTAACAATTAAAGTGATAACAGAAGTGATTTTCATTTTTGGAAGCTATGTTGAAGTATCTTTGCCAAAACAAATGTAAATCCATCTACTTTCCTCCAGTCATTAGTACCTGGGAGTGAGGCTTTGGGTCTTTTTTTGTGCTTTGAAAGAGTAAACACTTCTCTGTATGTGAGACAACATTTGCCTCGGTACAGCAGAAGTAAGGCCACATTT
Organism: Anser brachyrhynchus; assembly: GCF_964034855.1. Taxonomy (NCBI): domain Eukaryota; kingdom Metazoa; phylum Chordata; class Aves; order Anseriformes; family Anatidae; genus Anser; species Anser brachyrhynchus. Next base: position 49,880,034 of record NC_137697.1, on the reverse strand, counting down.
CCACCCTAAAATAGCACTAGAATTTTATTTATTTATGTTTATCATTGTGAAGGCTTTAAATTCCTCAGCAAAAGTAGTTTTTCCACCAGCAGACCTTGTTTTGACTCTTTCTGAACCCAGATAATTGGCTTATGTGGGCTTTTTCTGGTGATTCCAAGTTGACCTAATCAATCAGATCGTCTCTAATAAATAAGGTTGAGTCCAGTCCCATTCAAATTTAAAACGTGCTTTTGCTGTACATTCAGGGACCCTCTGCCTATGTATTTAACATATGAGGCACTGGACCTTGACACATGTATTTTGGCAAGAGAGTGTAGCACATCTCTGAGTTGCATTCCCTGAGGAAGACACTTGAGAGGTTTGTCAGGCATGTTATTTATTCTCTGATAACTGGCAGGGAAAAGATGCCTTACTTCTTCATTGCTTCCTGTCAAGTACAGTGCTGAAGAAGTCTGAAGGAGCTGTGCAGGTCTCAGACTAAGTTTTCAGTAGAGTTGTCATTTTTAAACATGATAATGAAAATGCTTGAGAAAAAAAGTGGCCAATCCAGAACACACTTGAGAGAAACCCAACAACAAACTGTTGTGAATTACAAGACGGTTCTCTCGCATTGTGCATCTCATGCACAGTTAAAACCATTTCACATCCTGAGCAGCCACTTGGCTCTGTGTTGAGTGTCTTATGCCAGGACAAGCACTGTCTTCTCCCTCTCAACCTCCTACTCTGCTCAGGCAGAGTGGGAAAGTTTCAGCACTCAAAAAAAAGGACCTTGCTAATTCAGCAGTGGCTCGGTTTCTGAACTCCAGAGACTCCTGCTTCAATCCAGCAGTAATCTTCTCACTGGCTTATGTATTTAGTAAAACTGGAACACAACATAGCTCTTTGTCATGACTAAGTTAAAAGCAAAAATTCCTATTCCCATTGCACTGTATAGCAGAATCCTGTTGGAGAAGGTGTCTTGGTTCCAGTTAGGACAGAGTTAATTTTTCCTCATAGTAGCTGGTAGGGTGCTATGTTTTGGATTAGGATGAGAAGAGCGCTGATAACATGCTGATGTTTTAATTGTTGCAGAGCAGTGTTTACACCAGGCCAAGGACTTTTCGGCTTCTTGCTCTGTCCTGCCAGCGAGCAGGCTGGGGGTGCAGCAGGAGCTGGGAGGGGACAGACCCAGGACAGCTGACCCAAACTGGCCAAAGGGGTATTCCATACCATCTGACGTCATGCTAAACAATATATAGGGGTGGCTGGCCGGGGTGGGGGGGGCCGGCTGCTCGGGGATAGGCTGGGCATCGGTCAGCGGGTGGTGAGCAATTGCATTGTGCATCACTTGTTTTCTTACACATTATTATTATTAATACTATTATCATTATCACTATTACTATTATTATTGTTATTATTATATTCCTGTCTTAATAAACTGTCTTTATCTCAACTCACTGGCTTCACTTTCCTGTTTCTCTCCCCCATCCCAGAGAGGGAGGGGGGAGGGTGAGCAAACGGCTGTGTGGTGTTTAGCTGCCAGCCGGGTTAAACCACAACAGAAGGGAAGAAGTACTTTTCACCAATGATAGCCTTTGCTGGAAAATGTTAATCTGAGGGCAGAAGGAAGTGTGGGAGAAAGGAAAGAAATTCTACTAGCTGAGGTCATCAGACAATATACTCATGAAATTCCTGATTAATTTCCAGTCCTGTACAGAGACATTGGCAATAGCAGAATATTTGCTTTCTCTATCTACCTGGATCTAGTTTCATTTACTAACATGTTTAGTACTACATGACTCACAGGACGAACAAAGATTGAGGAATGAGAACATCCAAACCTGGCAGCTCCGCTCACCCATCCCCATGCAATCAAAAAATGCTATTGCTTAATCTATGTAAAGAGATTTCCTGTGGGGGAGGAACTGTCTGCTCTTTCCCATGCTTCCAGCCTTGGCATGCAGAAGAATGATTTCAGAATTCCTACAATCCCCAGTGAGGGTGGCAGATGGACTTCCTCCAGGGTAGTAATTTCCTACTCCACATTGATGGTACGAGTCCTTGGTGGAGCTGTTGCTAAATGACGCTCCAGGTGCAGACCAGAGCAATCTGTGATAATGACAGTGAAAGCTAATGATTAGCTCTGATGGGACAGGGAAAAAAATACGTTCTTAATAATGAATACTGCAGTGTGCACCCAAGTTAAATGAAGGCACAAGTGCAGAGAATTGATCCACAGTCCATTTGGCTGGAGTAGCCTAGATTTTTCTGATTAGCACCTGTCATCAAAGATAAACCTCAAAGAGGGGACTCAGTATGTCTAAAATGTCTGGGGAATTTCATTCCATGTTCTTTTTCATTGATTTACATTTTTTCTAGAAAGGTTTGTGTGAACGAGAGAATGGCCAGGACCATACTTGTGGAGCAGATAAACAGCTGGGGGCATCTGGACCCCCTGTCCGAAGAGTTATCCCTGATTAATGAAAGACAAGGCAATTTTCTTTCTTAGGGGGAATGAATGTCTTGGATACATGTCTGTAGATTTCTGTCAATTCTCATGAAGAGGAACAACATTATCACCACAGTTCAAAATAATAAGCACCATGATCACTTGAAGGAACCTGGTCATTCAGTTAGGTTCTCACACATTCAACTTAGGGTAATTCATTAAGATTTAAATAAATATTTTCAATTCCCATGTAATATTTGGGATGAGATCTGAAAGACAACATGAATTCTGCTGTTTCAGCTGGGATTGTGACTTTGGTCCATGTAGAATTTATTCCTCGGAGACAGCCAAAAGGGGCAATTTCATGCCAGGAAAGCTCTTCCTAAGGGCCTGAAACTGATCCAAAAATATTCTGCAGCTACTGCATGAGCAAATACATTTTAGTTTGTACTCTGTAGGATGGTTTCCTGGTTCCAGTATCAGAATAAATAGATATATATATAAATAAATAAATAAATGCCGTGATTAAACAGAGTAGCTAAAAGCTAATTTCAAAACAGGGAGACGTGGGAGGGACCAGCAATCAAGTGAGGAAGTGGTGAACCAGATAGCCAAGCAAAGTGTGTGGAGCAATGTGAGCAGCTAGGCCCTTATAATCAATAAAACAAGGTTTGAGGGGACCCACTCCAAGTATATGTGCATAAATAAGGAAGTGGCTATAAAGCAGTATTTTGGGAAAAACTCTCATATCTTTTGTGAGAAATCAGCATCAGTGTGTGCCTCTCTGAAGTTTCTGTATGAAGTTTCTTTCATCCATGCAGTATGAGAAATAAGTATTAGGAAGAGTTAGAAGAAATAAACAGAGGAATGAGAAGTTTATGTGCAGTTGAAGGATTATAATGTCATTGAACTCAAAGATTCACATGGGTATCTCATGTTAATTGGAGTGGTGCGGTGAGTGGATATAGGATCTTTATATCCCTTTCTTTCTGACTATGTCATTTCTCATTTACAGAGATTACACAGTTGCTTGGGTTTGGGATTGCTCATAAAATAGAAATCAGGGTCATGATTGCAGCTAGAGCAACAAATTGGAAGGTGATCAACATGGAATAGTTATCTGCTGCCTGTGCAGTTCTGAACAAAAGTAATTGGTGTAGCTCTAATGAAGGTGAGACGTGAAAGAGGGAAGCCACCAGCTGAGACACTAACGTCACTAGCCACAGGAAATACCTGCTCAAGAATGAATCAATGCTTCAATCAAAAAAAACTTCGGTTTGCCATGCAGAAACTTCCCTGGATTAAGGAAAAGGAGATTCAAAAGGGCTCTGCCAGATTCTTCTGAATCCTGGGACACTCCCAAACTTTTCTGCCCAAATTACCACGGTGGATATCAAGGAAAAGAACAAAGACCAATAAAAAATAATTGGTTGACTCCCAAATGTGTAACAAGGTGACTCATGACAACAGAGATATCCAGGCACAGACAGTGGGAATTCACTGTTCTACCAAGCAGCCATTGGACCCAAACGACCTCCAAACAGAAAGCAAAAAAGAACGTCTGTTCTGCCTTAGTGGTACTTGGATTTTGATAATTTATCTGCTAAACTTGGACCCTGAGATATTTGTAATAATAAAACAACTTAATGATTTAAAGAGAAGGACAAATCTTGCTCACAGAATCCCTTTCCTGTGTATAGAACAAAAAGCATAATTCATATCAAACGTTGCTATGAAACTTCTGCAAGATCCATAATGTCTGTTTTCTTCATTGTTTGTAGCCAAATAGAACAGTACAATCATAAAATGGTTTGGGTTGGAAGTTACCTTTTAAGATCAACCAATCCAACCCTCCTGCCTATAGGCAGTGACATCTTTCACTCAATTAAGTTGCTCAAAGTCCCATCCAAACTGAGGCTTGAACACTTCTAGAAAAGGGCATCCACAGCTTCTCTGTGCAACCTGTTCCAGTGTCTCACTATCATCAGTGTAAAAAATTTATTCCTTATCTCCAATGTAAACCTACCCTCTTCCAGTTTAAAGCCATCACCCATTGTTCTGTCACTACAGGCCCTAGTAAAAATTGTCTCACTATCTTTCTTATAAGATTTCTTTAAAATGTTGGGAGGCCACGATAAGGTCTCCCCAGAGCCTTCTCTTCTTCAGGCTGAACATCTCCAACTCTCAGCATGTCTTCATAGGAGAAGTGCTCCAGACATCTAATCATTTGAGTGGCCCTCCTCTGGACCCACTCCAACAGGTCCATGTCTCTCTTGTACTAGGGACCTAGAACTGGACACAGTTCTCCAGGTGGGGTCTGATGAGAGCAGAATAAAGGGAGTGAGCAGTGTGCTGGCCATGCTTCTTTTGATGCAGGCCATAATACGCTTGACTTTCTAGGCTGCAAGTGCATATTGCCAGCTCATATCTAATTTTTCATTCACCACTATTCCTAAGTCCTTCTCTGCAGAGTTGTTCTCAATAAATTCATCACACAGTCTGTACTGATAGTGGGGACTGCCTCTACCCAGGTGCAAATGCCCACTGTGTTGCAATGCTAAGAACCCTCAGGGACCCAAAATTGCAAGAAACCAAGCCATCTACCCAACAGCCTCTAACTCAATAATGGTACCTAGTGCTGAAGTACAATGCTGTCCTCCAGCAGAGGCACATTTCTGTAGCAAGTATGATCCCAGAGTTGTAGAAGTCCATGTAAGAAGTAACATAAGCCCATGTAAGGAGTAACAAGTAAGATACCACCAGTCCCTGCTTGGCTTCTCTTCTTGGTGCTGCGGTGAGTCAATTCACCTGCACGGACAAACCTGTTGGCCTCAGGACATTCAGTGAGCACAATCTTTCATCAGGGATAATAAAGCACATTCAACATTGGTCAAGATATTTAATTTTATTGTTGTTATTATTAATAACTTTGAAACTTCTTGATTTCTAACAGCAAAGAGGATAGAAAACAAACCTACCTACATGTCATGTATCGTTTGCCTACAAGATTATTAAAATACTTTTTGAAAACCAAATTCAGGAAAGCCTTAGATAGGTGTACCTCCGCTTTCTGAGTCTCTTTCACACGCCCATCTGTGTACCAAAGAGAATCTACCCCTGCGGTACCTAAGTCCACATATATGCAGTCAGCTTGCAGTTGCGTATACTTGAACATCAGCTTTGCTGACTGACAAATCAAAAGATTAAGAATAAGTAAAAAAGATTGAATTTTGGATTAGAGAGGGGGAAAATCAAGCGTGGTATTGCTCCAATACAAATAATCAAACAGATAAGGAGAAAAGGGCTGAGAAGTGCAGAGACTTTCATTTGACGCAGTTTGCCTCTTTTAGTCTGAAAATGAAATTTCCCCGTTCATGAATAACAGTGTGCCAGGGAAAATCTCAACAGATGTGAGTCATATTCATTGCTTTCTCTGACCTTTCAATACTATACAGAATGTTAAAGTGCTCTATTTGAACAGTATTAACTATTTTTACAGATGCCGAAGTCAGATGATTATGGCTTTTTATCCTCACTACTGTATTTTGTTCCTCTTACTCTGGTGTTTCCAGCACACACAACCCCTCCAGAACTTCGTTCTTTAGCAGCTTTATAAATTTCTAGCTAGTATAACTAAAATAAATAAATAAACAACTAAAATTAAGAAATAGATAAAAAACACCAAGCAAATATATGCTACACTCAGATACTAGTTTAGATGCATAGGATAACCAAGATCCTGGACCACAGGGATCAGTTGTGACAGCCCCTGAGGGAAGGTAAAAGTCATAGCAGTGCATGTAAAAGGGTTCACACAGTGAGCTCTGGACCATAGGGAGATTAAGGTGTGGCATTTGGCTTTGATGTCTACCAAACAATAAGTGACAAAACAATCTTCAGACACATCTCAGAGAGATGGAGTAAATCGCAAACCTACATAACCTCTGCCCTCTGTGTAGATACCTTCCAGCTAGCAAGTTCTCTGCCTATTGCTTTGACATCCGAGCTCCTGCTAAGGCTTCCCTCCCATGCAGAAATTACAATGAAAATACTGGGTGTTAAGGCAACTTCACATGTGCCAGAACACAGAACACAGAACACATTCAGCTTCCTTTGAGGAAAATGATTCATCCCTACTTTACGCATAATGACAATTATCTATAGTCAGCCTGGATATTATGACAGCTCTTACTTAAGGAAGTATGTTTTTTTCTTGATCCATCATAGCATTACCTGTATTAATCACGTATCTGGGAACTCTCCACTGAGCCTACTGTGATTACAGACCAGAAGGGACAGCTGTGGAAAAAGAAGGCTGAAAAGTCTCTACAGTCAAGCTGGAGATCCAGGGAAGGGAACCATGGTCCTTTTCCCACATTGTTGTGGCCAGGAAGGCCGACAGTATCCTGGGCTACATTTGGAACAGTGTTGCCAGCAGGTCTAGGGAGGTGATTCTCCCCCTCTGCTAAGCTCTGGTGAGGCCACACCTGGAGTACTGTGTCCAGTTCTGGGCTCCGCAGTACAAGAGAGACATGGAGCTAACGAAGCAAGACCAGAGGGTGTTATATCTGAAAGGAGGGTGCTGAGAGGATGGAGCTGGTCTCTTTTCAGTTGTGGCCAGTGACAGGGCAAGAGGAAAATGCACAAACGGAAGTACAGGAGGTTCCATCTGAATATGAGGGGGCAGTTCTTTACTGTGAGGGTGACAGAGCACTGGAGCAGGTTGCCCAGAGAGGTTGTAGAGTCTCCTTCTCTGGAGATATTCAAAAATCCACCTGGATGCCATCCTGCACAATGTGCTCTAGGTGATCCTGCTTGGCAGGGACTTGGACTGGATGGTCTTCAGAGGTCCCTTCCGACCTCGGCCATTCTGTGATTCAGTGCTTCTGTGATCCTTACAGTTGCTTCAGGACTGTGTTTGGGTGGCTGTGTGACCCATGCCGTAACCCAGTACAGCAGCTCACCATCACGAAAGCTTTTCTAGAGAAGGGGCAGAGACTCCATTTCCAAAATCCAGTAATCTTCAGTTCTGTGGGTATGCCTGTGAGAGATGGGAATGCAACCTGCAAGACCCTGTCTCCAGTCAGAAATCTTGTGTTCTGCCTACTACAGATGACTTGACTTTTTCCTGCACAGCCAAATCAAGTTCTTGTCACTAAGTGTTCAGTAATTCCTGCACACTGGTGGTATCAGCTAGTCTGCAACTGGAGGGAAGGCCCAATATGACACCACCACACAGAGGTGAGAAATTCTCATTTCAAATTCTTGTTTGCATGTAGTTTTATCCCCTACCATGTCTCCCAGCTGGGCATCACATCAGCAGTAAGCAAATTCCTTGTTATTTTAGGTTGTTTTTATGATATAAAGAGGAGGGAGAAATTAAGGGGAAACTGAATTATAAGTCTTTTGTTTAACTGAATGACAGCAGGCTAAGTTTGAGACTTCTGAAAGCTCAAATCAAGCTCCAGAGACATTTTCAAGAGTGACAATGAGCTGTCTCATTTATGAGCCCAGGTTTTGAGGTGATAAAGTCAAAGCTCTGTCTTCTCAGAGACATCCAAACCTCTCCTATACTTCTTACAAGTACAAGCCTCAGCTTTGTGTTTCTTCAGCTTTGCAAGGGCCCAGAAGCCCAAGGTAACAGGTTTTGAGAGCTTTTGACTTCAAGGGGATAAAGTTAAATCTCCATCTTCCTGAGGATGCTCAAACTTCTCTTTCTATCTTTTTGCTGTGAACTCAGAACTTTTTGCTCAGTACTCCCTCACTGAGAAATGGTACTCCCTTGCCTTACCTTTGTACTCCCTCACTGAGAAAAATCAGAGACAAATTAGGAAAACAAACAAAAGTTCCTCTTGTCTGGATCCTAAAAGTCATTACATTCCATGTGCCATGATTATGGCACATGACTGGGAAAAAATGGGATCAAGTGATAAGTTCAATTTGCCCAGCAGTGTAATTGTTATACTTATTCTAAAGAACTGTAATTTCCAGACATAGGAACCTTTGACATGGATAAATAAACTTAGCTTCACCATTATTTCAAAGAAAATAAATAGAGACAAAGGGATTCTTAGTTTTTGTGGTACGAAGAAGCAAAAAAAGTCACCAGCAGAAACCTATCACAGCTAGCTTTCAGGACAAAATGCACAAAATGAAAGAACCAGTTAAAAAGGTGAAAATAAGTTAAAAAGGAAAATAAAGATCACTTTAAAACTTCAGCTGTGGCACTTACATCTGCATACCAAAGCTTAGTACTTCATGTCCTTCTCATCTTAGACATATTCTCAGGATGGGTAGATGTTTTTTCCTCTAAACATGCAGACGTAAAAACTGTTGGGAAAAAAAAAAATATGGGAGAACATATTCCTGGATGTGGTATTCCACTTACACCAGATATCATTCCCTTGGCACGTTTTACCTAATGCAGAAAATTCACACAGCCCTTCAAATAGACCCAAAGTGTCGTTGTGCCTATCACCGCCAATCCACTGGGGTTGTAGAGTGGAAAAAATTTGGTTTGAAAACTAAATTGTCAAGGATTTTTGGAGACACACCTGAAATGTCCAGATATGTTATCTCTCCCATTAATTAAATATATAAGAAGCAACGTGAATAGAAATTATGGGTTGTCACCTCAACGACATTTTAATGGGCAGACCCGTGTGACTGTCTCAAACAGCACCCTTAACTCCTATACAGTCAAACCTAAAACTAACAGAAAACAGACTTCTATTGTAACAGACTTCTATTCTGATATTGTTGGGTGTTACTGAAATGTGTTAAGACTCTCCACAGACCTGAAAGAACCTTTTCCAGAACCCGTCACTGAAGTGTCACTCCTCGAAAACAGGAGACTGGATCTACATAAAGATGTGCCAGTGAAAACACACACTTCATCAGTGCCGAAATGGACCTTATCAAGTACTTGCAATTGCTAACACTGTGTTAAAGTGCAGGGGCCTGTTCAGCTGGATCTGCACTTCCCAGTGTAAAGGGATCACGCCACCTTCAGACACAACGCGGGGTGTATCACCTGTCACAGCAGAGCTGAGTGATCTGTAGGAACTTCTTTTGATCAAACCGTGACAACAGTATAATTTACAACTCTGAAAACAGACTTTGATGACCCTATTGATATCAAAAACCTCTTGATTGTTTTTAGAAATTGTAGCTTCGTTTGCTCTGGGATTTTGCATTGTGTTTTTATTATTACTGGTCATGCACCAACTTGTCAGAATTGTTATATGAACAGACCTCAGGGAATGAAGAATTATGAGGGTATATGGCTCAAAGGCCATAACATACAGCCTGTTAATTTGACTGGCACTTCATACATTAGGATGTTTTTTTTCCTGGCATCTCAGCACATTCAGACCTCTTCTGGAATGACAGGCAAAACTTACCCAATTCAGTAAAAGAAGTACAAAATGCTCTGTGCAAAATCTACTTGTTATTTGATGAACAGGCTTCCACCAGATTTCTCAAGCATTCATCTCCTGACTAGTAGCATCAGAATTAAAAGAGATGGGTAATGTTATGCTTAACACAATTTCAGCCTTGAATTAGTAGTAAAACAAGCATCTCAAGAAACCCTGCAAAAGAGAATGACATTAGATTATGTGTTTTTCACTCAAGGAGGTATCTGTGTATTAGTTAACACCATTTGCTGTATATATGCAGACCAAGATCAGAGAATTGAAATGGACGTATATAATATTCAAGGTGAACTTCAGACAGTGTATGAAATAACTGGGAAAAAACTATTTGGCTGTTGGGGAAGGCTCCCAGACATAGAAAGATGGTTAGGACAAACTATGTAAGACAGAATTAAAGTATATTTTGTTATTAACTTTGGTGTTCATATATATATTGGTTCAGTTGATCTTACGTTGCAGCAAACTGGTATGGAAGATTATTGAATGAGACATGGTGCAAGCAGAGACCAGAACAACGATACTGAATATATTAAAGGATAAGGAAGAAGAAAAGGAAGAAGTGCTTGGACTCATGACTATAAATGATTATAAATCTAGAGTCAAGAACAGGGGGTGGGACAGCACAGCCCATGTGGTGATTGATCCTGGATTCCCAGGAGTAATGAGCAGGATGTCTATAGTCTTTCTGCCATACTCTAGATCTTTTGCAGAAAGGTGGTTTGAAACTCTACATCTTAAAAATCTCATAGGCCTATGCAGGCTTCAACTGTTAAGAAACATTTGTAACTTGTGGTCTTGTCAATCAGCACAGTTTACTTAAAGGAGTGGCTTATTTGCAAATTTTCAACAGGGAAGTATGGATTAAGACTGGTCTTTTTATCTCTGTTTTTCTTGCAGTGATTATTATCACTTTTTTTTTTTTTAACTCATTTTTATAACATCAGGAGATGGAATTTATTTACTTACTTCATTTACTATTTATTTACTTACATGTACTGCACTGTATGTGTATTGTACTGCACATGTATTTACATATACTCAATGATCCTTATGGGTCCCTTCCAACTCAGACTATTCTATGATTCTATTGCAAAATAAATGATTTACTCTTTACCTCCGGTATTTCGGGTATGCTTTGACTTTTCACTATGATTCATGCCACAATGCAACGGGGAAATTGCACGGTTTCCTTTGAAAGGAAAATGCATTTTTTTTCCCCACCGGCTCTTCTATTGCTAGAAAAACATCAATTATTGTATTCTGATTACAGGAACGGTTATGCTATTGTCATTTTGTAACTATGTAAGAATCATTCCTCTCTTCTTGACATCATAGGACAATTTGGAAAAGTAGCAGATGAATACACAAGATTACAATGAGACAGAAATTTCTTGCATTCAATGAAAACATAAAGAGGTGGGCTACATTATCATTAGCAGAAAATTAATGGCAATTAAGGACCATAATGGCTATTCCATGCTTTGTCTTAAGGAGGTTCATGGAACACAGATCCCTGTACCTCTTACATAATAACCATCTGGACTAACAATCAGGAGTTCAAAGAATATTAAGCTCTGGCACTCCCACTAATGATCCTTTATCGAGTTAGTGTGAAAGACCAAGTGGCATTTCATAAGGAAAGGAGTTTTAAAGGGTGATAAACAAACTGGTTACCATGTTAAAGGTTCTCCCAAGTTACTATCCTGAAAGATAAACATACTTGTATTTTTTCCTGTTCATTTTGGTGGCAAGACTTGTCCTTCATAGCAGGATTCAGTCACTGGAGACTCGCACATATTTCTGTGTGTCATTGTAAAAAGGTCTGTGCCAGGAAGATCTGGGGTGGACCAGAATCCAGCCCCACTTTATAATCTTCTCAAAATCTCCTCTGTTACTGACAGCAAGCAAAGTCACAAGCCCAGCCACTACTGCTGTGCTGTTAAAACTTTTGAGCATGTAGTCAGTCAGCTTTTTGGTGGTCTGTGAGAAGAAGCCTTTAGCTGGGAAGAAAAGAGGTGCAGTGTGTTTGCAGACCATGCCAAGCTTCAGCTAAGCTTTTCCATCCTGGTGCTAGAGTGCAGTGGTTCTGCCTCCCTGCCCCTGGTTCCTGTTTTCCCCCACCTGCTACAACATGGCCTACCACAGCTACTCTGATCCACGTTCAGCTCTGGTTTGAGTGAGTGAATGGAAAGCAACCAGGATGCCCTCTTTGGTTAGGGGGAAAAGAGGAAGCTGAGAGGAAATTTGTTGTTGGATAGGCATAGTGCTTTAAGGATATACTGCAGTTGTATTGTATTTAAAAAAAAAAATAATAATAACTTTGGATGGCAAACCTGGATTAAGCACTTAATTGTCTGCCACTAAGAAATCTTCTGGTCAAGTATGCTGGGTTATTGAGGTTTAATGTTAAGGCATATATAAGGTAAATGACCTGCCTGCAAGTTGACTGAATTCAAAACTCCCCAGGTAGCCAAAGCATAAGTTAGAGTGCTGTGAGACAGATCATCAGCTAATGTAAATTACCATGGTCCATTCATGTTACCTCCTTAACTGCTTCACTAGAAATAAGCCTGAGTCCTAGCTCACAGTCTTTTCTCAGGAACTGTCTGTATCACTGATATAAAAGGAAAAGGCTTTGCTTATGTTATAACACAAATGCAAATTCTGCCAATCAGCAATGAAGAATGACTGACAACACAATTTGTTTTCTGGGATTTGTGTGGCATTTGACTCCTGGAAGAGATCAGAATGGATGAGAAAGAAGCATTCCCCTTTCCCACTGTCTCAGACTGAGTCTTTCTCATTGCGTCTAAGAAATCTTTAACTTCCTTCACGAACAAGAACAGGCCTTTTTTTGGACTTATTACTGATGTATGTATGTATGTGATATTAATGCCAAGTGGATAGGTCTCCAAGCTGTTACTGATCCAAAATTGTCTCCTTTCTTCATTTTTTTAAGCTTCTGCTGTCTTCTTTGCAGTGGTGGATAATTGCCACACACACAGAAAACTAATGCCTCAATAACTGAAAACATTCTTGTCCCCAGTCAGAGCACTATATCAATCAGAATCATGTCAGGAGAGGTCAAAGTATAAAGAGAGGAGAAGAGAAGAAGAATAGGCATATGCATGTGGGAGCACTTTCACTGTGGGAGTTCCTGGGTCTTGAGCAATCTATTTTTGGAGTTCTTAAATGCACAACCTTTTTCACAGCATCAGCCTTGGCTCTGAACATGTTACTTTCTGTCTTTCCCCCTCTCCCTGGGAAACTATGAATCTTTGAATGTCTTTGGCAACATGGTGACAAAAAAAAGGTTGAGGCTGCATGTACTCAGATTTCAGAAGTGCAGAATGGCATTACTATCCAGCAAAGAGTGTCAGCTGATAAAATCTATTAGCTATACCAGTTTTGATGGGAAATGCATATACAGCTTTTCCTGCATTAAAAATAAAAGGTCAGACAGCAGGGAGTTCAGAAGTCACGAAGCATCTATATACTGAACATCCACTTTTTCAGGCTCTTATATTATGCCTAGAGTTGTCACATTTTCTCCTTTGGGGAACAAATGGCACATTTTTTGTACTTGTTCATGTGGGGAATAGCAGCAAAATATATTTTCCTTTATTGCTGCTTGCCATTCTTACAGCTAACATTTAGCAATGTGAGAATAAATGTGTCAAGTAGTGTGGAGCACAGATTATCCTCCCTGAGACTCACAGCCTGCAGAGAATGTTTCTCCTCCAGTTGACTTTGGGAATTTCTGTTCCACACTGCTCCCCGCTCTGAGAATACAAATGGTTGATCATTGGAGAAAGCAAATGTAGGCAAATTATTTCCTGCTTAGAATCTACTGTGTGCATGTAGGCTCATCTCCTGCTCGTTTCTCTCCATATAACCTTAAGTCTCATGAGTAATGACAGGTAGGAATAACTCTGCTTCTGGTAGGTCTGTGCCTTAAAAGCAAATGGCTGTTAATACTGACAGCTGGAGTTTTGCCAACATTGTGACATAATAACCAGCATAATACCGACTGTCTATTGTTTCATTACATAATCCTTTCTAAGTGATTAGGCTATTTAATGAGGCATGATCCTCAGGAAATCTTTTGCAATCACTAGTTCTCTTGCTTCAGTTAATTTCAGAAGCTGTCCTTTCTGTTGAGTTGTTGAACAAGAAAGTCTGATCTGAATTCCTGCAGAGTATTATTTGCCCTTGTTAAAGGAAAAAGTACACAACTTCCTTAAATGTCTTTTTTTTTTTTTTAATTATTTTTACACAGCCACTGTTTTTCACTGATCCCTGTTAAAAGAGACCACAGACACCAGCTGACATGCCTAGACATCTTCCGTTTGAACTTGTATCGAGTATTTTAAAGAGAGATACTGAGAGTCATCAACACTTTTTCTCCAAATAACTCTTTTCCAAAGATGGATGCACATGCACTGAATGCTGCAGACTGTTATGAGGTCTTCAGTAGACAGTCAGTAGCCACTGTTCTCTCCAAGGACAGGCCATAAATTTTCTTAAAACCCTGGTGAACTTTGAAGGCTTCAAGGATCTCTGCTAAGCCTGCAATAAGAGTGTGCAGAAGGATAACCTAAATTCAGTGAGTTACAGTTTTTGGGTGAGAAACATTGTTTTAACTGAGAGCCATTTAACTGAATTTGAACAATTTGATTGTGTTAAAGCTCTTTTTATGGTTTCCAAGCATGAAAAATGCAAATCTGTGTCTGGATTAATAGTCAGGCCATTGCAAAGTCTCACATCAGGTAACATGGCCAGGATTGGGCATCCATAAACCATCAGACACTAGATAAAAGTAAGCAATTAGCCTTGTACAGAGTCCGAAGGAATAAAACCTCTGATAGGTGGACATTGATTCAAGGCATAGGAGTCATATTAAAGGCATATTAAAGGACGAGAAGGCATATTAAAGGCATATTAGGAGGCATATTAAAGGAAGAGAACTGCTTTAGTTGTTCTGCAGCATATGCCTATGTACAAGTCACCAAACCATTTTCTGCTTTTCTGGAATCAGAATTTCAGGCCTCTGCAGTTGCTGTGTACATGTTTTCCTGGTAGGAGCTTGATTATTGCAAAGCACCTTGGTGCTGTTTGGTTACGGATTACTCTCCTCTCATGTACAAGCTAAAGCAGAAAGGTCCTCTGCTAAATATAACTGTAGGAAAATGTTGGTATTGAGAAGCAACACCAACGTGGTGCAAACAGGAGCCACAGAGATGTTTTCTGTTCCTGCTGGGTTTGGGGACATGACTGAAAAGCTGTGAATCAGTGAACACACTAACTGGAGAAGGGTTTGTATGGACTTTGACATCAGTGTATCTTTCTATATGTGGCTAAAACCACAGGGCAATATGCTGTCATATGTCATGCCACTGCCAGCCAGAACTTGCTCAATCCATTGAAGTCCACCAGGCCAGACAGATTAATGGTAAATGGCTTCTGCTGCCTCTTGTAGCAGCACCTGATCAGGATTGGCAGGAGAAGTATTCTTCTTTCTTAGATCCACAATGAGCAGGAAATGAACAGCAAAATCTGCAGGCCCATCTCCCAACAGAGGTATAAAGGCAGATGTGTAGCCAATCTAAATAATCAAGCTGGAGAAACTGTAGTTCCTCTTTCCATGGTAACTGAAAATAAGGTGGCACAAGACCTCAAGAATCATTAATCCACTCTTCTACTTGAAGGAATTCAATGTTAAAATGGGAGCAATAACAGAATATGCCACTTGTATTGTAGGATTGGGTAGTGGTAGAATTAAAGTTGCATGCAGAAACTTAATTTAACAACTTACTTGAAGGTGTTATAATCCAGCCTTTAGTTACAGAACCATGCTCTGTGTTTTCATAGAACTCAGACTTTGCAATGCCTGCTAAGTGTGTTTTCTGCTACTAATTCTCATCATTCCTGAGGTACTGAGCAGTGTATCTGACCAACACTTTCTCTAGTCTTGGTAAGGATTTTCCTGATGCTGTTAACTATAGAATGCCTGGGCCATTGTATCTTTCCCTATGCTTTATTAAGAATTTCCCTATCTATTGGAAGAAATCTTCAATTTCTTCCACGATGACAGCACTTGCAAGTTTACAAAATTAGATTAACTCTTATGTAAGTCTGTCAAGAACACCAAAGAAACTTGGGCTGTTAAATCAGTGAGCGTTAAATCTACAGTCTGCTGAAGAGATGCACAGTGAAGGAGAGAAGGGGAGGGTAGAATTTCATGTCCAGTGTTTTGAAATGCTCAGTAATATCAGTCAAAAGCAGTGTGTACCTTCAAGCAAGATAATGTTAGCAATCTTGGCTGAACAGGCCTTTTTAGGATGGACTCAACAGATCTATAGTCTGTAACTCTTATATCATACCTGACAAATGAATGTGAAGAGAAATAGAGGCAACAGCTCTTCTCCTGTGCATTATGGTGCAGTTAAAAAAAAGATCTGAAATTACTCTCCAGCTACTTGTAAGTGGTGACGCACTGTTACCACCTGATCCTTCTGTAAGCCTAAGTTCCACATTTCAACAGCAAAGATCCTCCAGTGAAACTGCCTCAAGCCTGGCTGGAAGCAAACGGACTTTCACTTTTTGTAACCATTCATTAGCAAAACTTGCACACCAGTGATTTGGGACAGCTAGTCTGTCTCCCTCCAAAGATAGGTGACACATTGCTCTGTTACCGAGGGAGTAGTCGCATCCATGCACTTCTGCTTTCTCTGGTTGTTTCATATCCCTCCCTTGCCATCTGACTAGAGTAGGTATTGCTAAGCATAGACAAAAGACTCCAGGCTTTACTCAAGGCTCTTCCTGAAGAACCAGAACTTCCTGGGAATGAATGCCAGAGTCCCATTTCTTCTTGCATTCCGCAACTGGTCT
Source organism: Anser brachyrhynchus (assembly GCF_964034855.1). Classification (NCBI taxonomy): domain Eukaryota; kingdom Metazoa; phylum Chordata; class Aves; order Anseriformes; family Anatidae; genus Anser; species Anser brachyrhynchus. Next base: position 49,863,279 of record NC_137697.1, on the reverse strand, counting down.
TTTAAGGTAAATGTTGTGGTTAATAACTGGTTGGTGCTGTTTCAGACCACAAGAAAACCCTGCTGAGTTGATTGCATCCCAAATTTGTGTTCATTAACATTGTTTTTTTCTATAAGTTGAATGGCCTGACGCTGGTTTACTACTCTCTTTCCAAAAGCATGGCTACCTTTTACATGCCAATATCATGTGAATGATGTTCCTTGCATGCAAGATACTGGACTTTCTCCCCCTTCACAAATCCTCCTCCAGCTTAATTCAGTATGGGCTGCACATGAGCGAGCTTCTGATCTGCATGGTCAGGCCCTGCTTCTGAATGCGGTCATTGGAAGGCCTCTGCTCTATCAGCTGGCCTGTCTGGCCTTGTACAGTGGACTTTTGTTAAAAGAACAACATTGAAGAACCTGGCGAACACACTGCTGCAACATATTTTGTCCTACTTACTCAGGTTTCATGTCATGCTTTCCCTCCTCCTATGGAGCTATTGCAGTGTGTTGACCACTTAATAATCTAAAATTCTATCCTCTCCTTTAATCTTAAGAGCACATTTTGATTTTTGAATTCCATCTCTCAGCCTTTCTTTCTCCCCATGGCTACTCATTTGTGTCGTTGCACTAGAATAACGTGGCTCCACTGCTCCTTTTGAATGGTGAGGGAATAGTTCCTATCCTCTATATTCACCTTCACCAACACTAGAGGCTAATGTCTACAACGCATTCACTAAACCATGCATATGGCCAAGAAAATTAAACAATTTCATAGTATTGCATACATTTTCTGATGAAATGGAGATTTAGCTAGAATAATAATGAACACAAAATGCAGAGAAACAGGATAATCTATTTTTACCAATAACATATTTCAGTGCAAACAATTCCTATACTACTACAATGACAAATTGTATTATGGTGTTACTGCTTACTCTGCATAATCTCCCTGCCTGAGCAATAGTGCACTACATGAGGTATTGTTGTCAGAATTTCATGTCCAACACATCTCTAGTGCTTTAGGGATGCAGCTGATGTCAGCTAGTCATTTCTAGTGTTCGATCTTTGCAGCAGCCACATAGATATGGATATAAAGGGGGGAGATGCCAACAAATCTGGCTTCCTTTGCCTCCTTTTTTTTTTTTTTGTCTTTCCCCTCCCCCCGGCAGTTGTAAGTGGGTGGGCGAAGCTTAGGGAAGAACAGTGAGGAAGAATGGAGACAATGCTTTTCTTGCCTTAGGCTAGACCAATATATGTTACAAATGGTGTGTAGTCATAGCTGTGGTAACTGTGTTATCCTAGAACTAAAACCAGGATGAAAAAGGTAGCTGACTATTTTGAGATACTGTTACCTAGTTCTTGTTTCTCTGTCTGTCATTGAGAAGGCACACTCTCAGATATAGCAAAGGGTGGCCCTCACTGTCACCCCCAGTGTGGTGTAAGCAGTAGATTTTTTTTACATGGACTGAATACTGCACAGAAAACCCAGTACTCTGCTAGGCAATACATGGTCTCATTTGCATTGTAACCACAAAGGTGCTCCAGTAGAGGTGACGTGTTTTTTGGCTTTTGTAACTCACCAGACTGCAAAGAACTCTGGTCAGTTCCTTTGAAACAGTATGGTCAGGAACAGCTAAGTATCTTCAAACCCTGAAGTGCATCACTTAATAGGAACATGCGCAGAGCCCCTGGATCAGTGTAAAAATAAGGTTTGGGAGGTGAAGTCATGCCTCACTACTGTTAGAATTCAATGAAAATGTTGGAGTAACTGATAAAGCACAACCTGAGGATAGGGTTTAGTTAGACTTTTGAAAGGCTTCTGATGCTGTTTCTCACAGGAGCGTATCAAGGAAAAGAAATAACAAAATAATAGTAGTTAAAGTTCTGTGAGGGATTAACCACTGGTTAAGAGGCTGGAAATGAAGAGAAGAAATAAATGGCCAATTCTCACCTCTGAAGGAGGTTAATAACAGCATGCCTGTGGAGTCTATGTTAGGGCTGCTGATGCTCATTAATAGTTACCTGGAAAAGAGTCTGAATACTGAGCTGACAAAATACATTGATGACTTAAATTTATGTAAGATACTCACAGCTAGTGGCTAATTTGAAGGCCTCTCAAAAGGATGCAAGAAGACTAGGTAAGTGAGAAGCATGGAGAAAAAACCTACAGTCATCTGTAAGGCACAAATAATGGGAAGACTCAAAGTAGCACAACAGCTTTGAGTTCAGTAAGAATAATGACAACTCAGCAGGGCAGCCATCAGGTATATCCACCTGGAAAATCCTCCTGTTGTGCCAACAGATTTTCCAGGTCAGAACACGTCCTGTCTTATGCAGCAAAGCAGCACAGGAGCTGGGGAGTACATGGAAAGGAGAGCAGCTTCACGGGAGCACAGAATAATTTAGGTCACGTGGAACCTTTTGGCCCCTCTGGTCCACCCTCCTGCTCAAAGCTGGGCCAGTGTAAATCTGCATGTTTAGGGCCTTCTCCAGCTGAGGTCTGAATTTTTGACAATGAAGATCATCATGCCTCTTTGGGCCCCTGTAGCAGTGCCCAACTTTTCTTCACTGGGCAGTGGTCCCATAACTTCCATGAAGTTGTGTGCGGCACTGGAGTTCAGAGCAGAAGCCAGAAATTTTGAGATCATTGCACATTACAACATAAAGCAGGGAAACATCCTTGCACCATAGTGACAGAGCTCCTGTTTATCCAGCTGAGTAGAGTTCGCACTTGAGCCATTTAACACTCAGCCTCACAGGCTGAACCAAGGTCCCAGCCAAATTTTACAACCTATAAAGAATCCTCTGCTGCTGCAGTTACATCTCTGTTAGACCTGATCATTTTCTGAAGGGTTGCTGAGACTGGAAAGCTCAGTTCCTATGATTCCAGAGTGCCCATGCCCAAAGTACTTCTATGATGCAGCCCATATTGGTCACCTGGGCCAGAGATTTTCAGAACGCTTGCAAACACACTGTCATCTATAGATGACAAAAAAAAAAAAAAAGAGACTTCAAGATCCGACCTTGCCCATAAGATACAAGAAAAATAAAGATAATTGCATACGAACCACACTGGCTCTTGGAGGGAAGAGATCATCATCAAAAAAAAAGAAAAATACAAAAGGAATAACAACTGCCTTTCTTCTCCTGAAGCATGACAATGTGGGAAGAATTGGTTGGACTTAAATAACTAAAACATGATCACAGCATGAGCACTCCCACCTACTCAGGAGTAAATCAGTTTTCACAGGAGGTCTTTCTGAAAGGCAGAAATATCAGATCTTCCAAGTAATTCCACATTTAGCCGTACACATACACAAAAAGGGAAATGTTCAGAATTTTGATAGGCCATGGGTCCAAACTGATCTGGAATCATTACCTGAATGTGGTGCAGTATGCACAACTAGGAGAAATCCAAGTGCATTATGGATGCTACACACCCTTTCTGAAATAGCCAACATTAGTCACCAAGAAAGAAGCATATCAAGAATGAGAACATTTCTGTGTTTTGTGATGGCAGTTCTTAACATGTTGAATGCTTGTAACTCTTTGCCTAGCCCAAAGCCACAAAAGCCAGAATCATTCCTACTTTCCAACCCTCTTGTGGGTATTCCAGTGTGAAGACCTGATCAACATAGAAAGATAATGGACTTGCTTTCTTGTATAAAAACAGAGGAATTATATATAGCAACACTGCTTGTATGTTTATTAATCCAGAAAGTTACTTGCTCCGCATGTCCCTTGCTCCTTTTTCCTCTTTATGTTAATTTGAAATGCAATTAAAATGTACAGCATATTTATTACACATGGAAACCAGAAGCATGTGAGGAAACAAATGTCTTGTAAATTCCCAAGAACTTGCTCCTTAACTTCATTATTTAACTAAATTAATATAATTAGCAGTGTGCACACTTAGCACAAATGTAAAATAATATACGCTAGCATGTAATAATATATGTGTATCAAATGCCAGCTCTTCTCTTGGTCTCAGTGGCAGTAAGAATCTCACTATTACTCATTCTCAAAGTTGGAACAAACTGCAAACCCTCTCCTAGTGTTTCTGCTTCAAGAGACGAAGAGCCAAGCAGAAGCAGAAAGTTGTCTTTTTCACTACTCACTTTCCATTCTCATAGATGTAAAAATAAGTAATAAATAAATAAATAAATAAATACAGAAGCTAACTAACCAGAACTCATAACCCCATTCAAAGAGCTCTGAAAAGATGAAGCCTGATTCCTCTGAAGAACCATGAGACACAAAGCTGAGACCAGGAGTGCTGCAGGTGCACATGTACATCCTGCATAAGCAGACTGGTGCTGGAAAGCACCCAGGGGGGCTGTGGTCCTTGCCAGCTCAGCTTGGTGCAATTTCTGAGATTGGTGTGCTCGGCAGGCAACAGAAATATTAATCTCATTTTTCTGCTATGCTGTCTGGCAGATTCTTCTGTTTTCATTCACGCAAATTGTCATCCAGGTTTGGCTTTTCCTGAGGTTGTCCAGCCTCCCTATCTTTCCTATTCTCACACACTGATGAGATCTGATGGTAGATAGATTAAAAGAACCTCTGGAGTATTAGATAAACTGCCTGGCATTAGCAGCATTTGTCTCAATTCACTCCAAGCTGCCTGTAAAGGCAGCGTAGAAAATGTAATTCCTCATTTAGCCATAAGGGACAGCTATGGGACTGAGTTCAGGGTACTCCTGGGGCCTTCATGTCTTCCCCATGCCTCCACTCTGGAGCCAAATTCTTGGTGGAAAGACTGGCAGAACAGGAATTAGGGAGTATTTAGAGAGCTAGGCTTCTGAGTAATGAGGTCCTCGGCGTTTTAAATAAATTGAAACCCATCTTGCTTCAGGACAGAAACTCACACTTGCATAAGGTCCATTCCTAGAAACAGCAACTGCTGGGAGTCTTTCAACCCTCAGAAAGACCCTGCTATTAGCCAGGTGAGAAACTGGACACTTCTCGGGGTGGATCTCAGGCTGAAAGGCTGCTCTGAGAAAAACAACAGTCAGACAAGGTGCATATGCTGACAGCGCAGAGATGGGCAAACAGCAGTAGGAATGTTAAAAGGGAAATGTTTCCAGTTGCCCAGACTAGTAAGGGAGCATGCTACGCAACTTTCCACACAAGCTGCAGGAAGTCCTGCCAGGAAGAAGTTATATTTGAGCCCTGTGTTCATAATGGGGGAGCTCTGTTTGCAGGAGGACACTATAACCCACAGGCAGGCTTATCTTGAGCAAGCTGCTCAATGTGATGACCAAAAGCAAGAAATTTCTTTGCATTCAAAAGAGAATGAGGCTTTCTGTAGTGTGTGAATGTTCCAAGAGCAGGGCTAAAATGGCCCACAAGACCAGGGAAAAACTTAATGGGAAAATCCAATCCGTCTTTAATTAACTCGTGAAGACAACAGACTTTGTTCTGCCTTCAGAAACCATGACTGGAGGTGGGCGTGTCAGGTGTATTACAGGCATGGCTCTGATGTTGGACTTTAACAATGCAAAAATGCAAGCAGGGCACTGCACAGTCAACTTGTAATGACGTGTTGATAAGGGCTTCCTCTCCTCTCCCTCATTCGGAATATAAAATACAAGATAAGAAGAGGGCCCAAATGATTACAAGCAATAGTGCAAAACATGACTTGCTCCTTACATCTTTGCTGCAGTCTCTGAACGCTGTATAACATTGCCTTTCCCATCTGTAAAAGAGGCATACGTTTCAACTCCAGTTTCAGGCCACCCTTCTGTGCAGAAAGCAAGTTAGGACCGCTACCTGAGGTAAGCACTTGTCCATGGCTCCTAATCAGGCTGGATGTTTTTTTGCAGAGTTTCGTCCTGTATCAAAAGAACAGAGATCCTGAGCTGCAGATCCCCAGCTTGTTCATCTCTCTGCATTCATGGACTCGAGAAAGCAACAGGGAGATGGTCTTTTATGTGAGAGTATGGGTCTGAAAAACCCTGTCATAGTTTTGAATGGTTTGAACCGAAGGGATGAAAAGGGTGATCCTAAAGGGAGGAAAAGATTAACCAGCTTCTTAGTGCTTGTGTCAATGGGTCTCAATTCTGGCTGACGGAAGCCTCCCAAACATGCAACTGGTGAGGACTTGACTATTTTTGAAGCTGAATCCCACCCGTGCAGTGTACACAGAATAGAAGAACAACGAGACCCTCCTGTCCCAGATTAGTACCCACAACTGAAGAACCACCAGCAAAGTTCTCACCTCGGTAGTTCTTTGGTCTGATTAATTTCTTTCTTGTTGCAGAGGCCACAGATGGGCCTAGTGAGATCAGCCTAAGGAAGAGTCCTATCCCCATTTACATATCCATTCAGTGCCTTCAGCTTTTGCCAAGGCCAGACCAAACCATTACAGAGATGGGTACTAAAGATGCAGGTGAGAGTAACACAGCTAGGCAGAAAAAATCTTGGGAGAAGCTGCTACAGTTTGGGCAAATGGAGCAAGTTAAAAACAGCAATATTAACTGGTCACAACCATGGTGGACCAGAAGATGACAAGCCCTCCTGGCAATAAACCTGCTCAGCAGGGTGATTCACACAGGTATCATCTCCGACTTACTGTAGCCCTTTTCTATGAACACACTTGGGAAAGGCATCTACTGACAAGACTACATCCTGTTTGCTTAGCAGCACCAGCCCTAGCCACCAGCAGGGCTTGGTGCCCTTTGCTGGGGGCGCGGCCCGAGACCCCATCCCGCTGAAGGGAAGGAGCACACCCGGGCAGTGGGACTGGAGAGGCCAGAGATGGTGAAGAGAGGATGGGAGTGCATGACCCTGCCTGCAGCCCTCCTGGCTCAGAGCAGCTGGGAGAAGAAGGGGGCTCATGCCTGCTGCCTCCTTGTGGCACCTGGGGCAAAGACGCCCAGGGAGACACAGCTGGTGGTGGTGATGGCCACCAGGGCCCAGCGTAACCTGCGGCACATTAAGCATGATGTGGCTGGCTGGCTGGTTGAGGGAAGGGATTTTCCTGCTCTGCCCTGTGCTGGTGTGGCCTCACTGCAAATACTGTGTGTGGTTTTGGGTGCCACAGTATTAGAAGGGCACAAAGCCATTAGAGAGTGTCCAAAGGAGGGCTGCAAAGATGGTGAAGGGTTTACAGGGCAAGATGTGAGGAGTGGCTGAGGTGACTGGGTTTGTTCAGCCCAGAGCAGAGCAGGCTGAGGGGAGGCCTCATGGCGGCCTGCAGCCCCCTCACAAGGGGAGCGGAGGGGCAGGCGCTGAGCTCTGCTCTCTGGGGACAGCGACAGGACCTGAGGCACGGCATGGAGCTGGGACAGGGGAGGGTCAGGCTGGGGGTTAGGGAAAGGTTCTGCACCCAGAGGGTGGTCGGGCACTGGGACAGGCTGCCCAGGGCAGTGGTCACGGCAGTGAACTTGGGGAAGCTCAAGCAGCGTTTGTACACCGCTCTCAGACACGTGGGCTGATTTTGGGGTGGTTCTGTGCGGAACCAGGAGCTGCACTCCACGGCGTACTCCATGCGCTCCCCCCAGCCACTGTGCACCTCCCTACGGACTCCCCCCCCGTCCCCGCCCCCAGTTGCCAGCGGTCCCGCGCCCCGCCCCGCCCGTCCCCGCCCCTCCCGTCCCGTCCCGTCCCGGTGGGCGGCCCCGCGCAGCCGCGTCCCCGCCCGGCGGCGCGCTGAGGTCAGCCCGGGCCGCGGTGCAGGCGCAGCGGCGGCGGCGCTCGCGACAGCCGGGCTGCGGCCGGGGGAAAGCCGGGGGCCCGCAGCCCGCCGGGGGGGGACCCGTGTGCGCGGAGTGGAGCGGGGCGGGGCGGGGCGGGGCGGCCGGTTCCGTGCCGCCCCGCCACCCGGCTCCTCCATGCGGGCGGCGAGCGGAGCTGTCGCGCAGGGCGGCGGGGGCAGCGGCCGCCGCTGAGGGCCCTCGCCCGGAGGAGACGATGGCCAAATGGCTGAACAAGTACTTCAGCCTGGGCAACAACAAGACCAAGAGCCCCCCGCAGCCCCCGCGGCCCGACTACCGGGAGAAGCGCAACGGTGCGGGCGGCGCGCCCCGCCCCGACGGGCCGCCGCACCTCCACCACCACCGCCAGCACCACCACCAGCACCACCACCACCAGCAGCACCCGCAGCAGCACCCGCACGCCTCGCCCGGCTTCCCGCACCGCCACCTGCGCGACGACACCAGCGACCTGCTCCGCGCCTACCGCGCGCAGAAGGAGCGCGACTTCGAGGACCCGTACAGCGGGCCCGGCTCGTCCCTGCGCAAGCTGCGCGCCCTTTGCCGGCCCGAGGAGCCCGGCGAGCCGGCCCCGCGCCTGTTCTCCTCCTCGTCCTGCGGCGCCGCCAGCCCCGCCGCGCCCGGCTCCCCGCACCTCTTCCGCAGCCAGAGCGAGCGGCGACCCGGCACGCCGCCCGACGTCAGGTACATCTCCCCCCGGCACCGCCTCATCAGGGTGGACATCGGCGAGGTAAAGAAGACGGGCCCCGAGCCGCCCGCGGCCGCTGCGGGGAAGGAGAAGGTGGGTGCCGCGCTCCGCAGGGCTCCGCGCCCCTCTCCCTCTCAGGAGGGTGTTCTTGACGTGGTAACATCCCTCTGCAGGGCTCGGTGCTTTGGTTCTGACAGGCTTTGGGTATAACCCCTAGAGTAGGCTTGCTCTGGGCACTCACCAACCGCACTTCTCCTGTCCGGGGCTAGCCATGAGCTTACAGCAACAATTCACGTTGAGATATTACCGATTTGCTTCTCCTGGAGGTGGCTGTTTCTCACACGTTGGCTTCGTTACCTCCCGGTTCAGAGCTGAAGGTGAGGCAGCGCCAATTCCCGTGTCACAGGAGCCTAATGCCTGCCTCGCGCTGCGTGTTCGCAGCTGGCAGGCACCCGCAGCAAGCTGCCCAGCCGCTGGCTCCTGTAGCCAGATGTTCCCCTATCTTCTAGTGGTGGTTCGCCACAAATACCGTAGGAACGGCACTTTCAAGTGCTGGGATCTTGAACTCTGGTTACCGGGGAGAAACTTTGCAGAGGGAAGTTGCATTAATTATTTTGTAAACACAGCACACGTTCCGTTCCCCCACCTCTGCTCCTCCTGTAAGCACAGTTTAATTTTATATATATATGTATAGGAAATTAAATTTTATCCCTGTTGTAAACTAGCTTGTGAAACTTTAGAGTAATAACCGTGTCACAGGAATTCTAAGTATGTGCTGAATGTTATCAATTCAGATGATCTGCGTGTACATGTTTGAGTTTGTAAGGTGACTGGATTGAGTGGTAGCACATCTCCATGACAACCCGATAAATTATATCTTGTCCAGGTGGAATTCCAAATAAATCAGCTTGTCATGGTGATGATACAAGATTAAAACTCCTATTACCTAGTCTGTCTTTTTACACCTAGCTCCTGACTGGAAGCGACTTGTTTCGCGGAAGTGAATCATCATTAAGGTTACGGTTTCAGTATATTCAGTCTTCTGTCAGTCACCTGTGCTGAGGGTTATGTATCCACTCTTAGGCAAATACTTTCAACAACTTCGTACTTTAGGGAAAATAACTGCTTGGGGCAAAACACTTCCAAGTGCAGCTGCTGTTCTTTTTATATAAAAAAGGGCAGTTATTTTTTTATTTTTTTATTTTTAATCTTTCTGTTTTAGAACCTAGTGAAGCAATTTTCAAAACAGAAGTGACATCTTTACCCAACCTGCTACCTTGTGTGGTTATAAGTGTGTGCTGCTCCACGCCTTTCTGTGTGTTCTAAAACTGGTTTTGAGTGAGCAGCCTGCACCTTTGCAAGATAGGATGATTCCCCAAAAGGTACAGAATGCTCATGCCATAGCCTCATGCTTCCTGGCTTTGAGAGAGATGAGCAGGAAATCTTTACTGGTCTGAAAAGGCAGGTGTGCCTGTCCCTGCCCTCCCCCCTCAGAGGCTGGTTATGAGGAGCTACGCACCTTGCCTTCTGTACTGTTTGTTTCCTCCCAGCAATGGAAATGAGATCGCTATCATTTCGCAGCCCTGATATGCAAGGACTGACAAGTGAACCTGGAAAGCAGTGCCCTAACGGGCAGGCAGACAAATGCTTTTGTTTCGGCAAAGTGAACCCTGACAGAACAACTCTGTCACTTGCTGAGAGAAGAAAAAATGAGGAATTCAGTGAAGAGTGTGGCGCGTTCAGTGGCAAATAAAGCAGGTGGAAATAACCTTCCTACAGAAGGGGGACGGTAAAGAAGGTGACAAATGGGGGGAAAAAAAGACAAAAAACATCTAGAGGTCAGACATTCAGAAAAGTTGATAGAAATGTTGAAAACATTGAGAGGGGAAAAAAGTCCATGACTAGCATAGCTTAAACTGGAAAGTATATTACAAATGAAAGAAAATATAATTGCAGAATAGGTCCATCATCTCAGAAAGGTGTTAATGTTTAACAATCCAGGAGTGTTTGGTAAAGTCTTGTGGTCTGTTCTAACTTCTCTGGTCTCTTTTTCTTTTTTGAACATGCAAGGATAAAGTGCTGTTTTCCTTTACAGAGAAGTATGTTTTTCAACAAATTCAGTGAGAATTTTTTGAAGCTTTGTGCCTGGTCATTATGTGTTAAACTTGCAAGAGGTACTGGAATGGATAGGAGACTTTTTAAGGTGCTTGTTTGGTGTGGTTACATATAAAGGACAAATGGCACAGTATAAAAAACTGCAGACTGGTTAGTCTAAATTCCCAGGGAAAAAAATGATAGACCAACTGATTCAGGTAGTAGAGGAGATACAAATTAAATTAATGGCACATGACTGTATTTTGCAAGATTCTGTGCAGAGGCTGTGAAAGTAACTGCAGAGATGCAATGCATCTGGAGTTCAGGAGGCTTGATGGTAGAGGTGAGAATACTGACTGACCAAGGCTGAAGCAGAGAAACCCAAATTGGTAGGAGGCCATGCACCTGTCATGGTGAAGTGAATGGCCTTCAAAGGAGGTGCCCAAGGGTGTCACCACTGCAAGGTGTATTTGAATTCAACTTGGTTAGTGGATTTTTATTTTTATTTTTTTATTTAGGTAGTATTATCAGGCAGGTTTGGGGTCTTTAGCAGTGGTGCTTATCTGAAAGCAAGGGAGATCAGGCTAGGTAACAACTTGTGGCTGAAGGAGTTCAGTTCCCCTAGTATGGATGATAAATAAATTAGTGGCTTCCACCGTTAATGCTAACCTGGAAGAAATTAACTGCCCACCTCTCCTGCAGCAGGCAAATGAGTGTTGGTGAGCCAGAATGACATGTGGCCGTATGTGTAAACTCGGCGGCTGCTCTCTTTGTGTAAGAACAAATGCAGGATGCGGCTTACTATCAACTCAGTGGACAAACCTCTTGGTGAACCGGGATCCTCCTGAGTGACTCTTCATTTTCCTTTTTTTTTTTTTGGTGTTGTGTGTAAATCTGTGAAGGTAGTAATACTTGAGGAGAAAGTGTCTGTGTAAAAGTGTACTTTGTGTAATTTCTCACTCGAATGCTTCTCCACTTGGCTTTGGAGCTGAAGAACCTCAGAAGTTCATGGTACTGAGATCTGGATGCTAGCTAAGTGTGAGGGCTAAGGCCATGTGCCTTGGAAACTGTCCCTCTATTATGCATGAAACAACTACCTTTGTTGTGTTGCACTTGGCTATGAACATGCAGTTTGAGCTTTTCAGCTCTAGGATAAAAGTGCTTATGCTCCATAGAACAATCTTAATATCTGTATATTATCAAAATTTTTAGTAAACATTGAGAAGATGTTTATCTTATTTTCTTATCTGGAAGGTCTGCATTTGATCTTGCAGGTGGGAGCAAGTCACACGTATTTAGCAGAATCTTGTAGCTGGTATTTTGAGATGCACTGAGAAACACAAGATACCTTAGCACTGTTAGAATTATCTATACCCAAGTATATATTTTCTAGAGATCCTAAATTACAGATGGAAGTCTGTGTCATATTCCCATGTATAATCCGTTGCAGCAGGGTGTCAGGCTGCTGCTCTTTACAACAGGCTGTACTCTGAAACAATCTTGCTTTCTGCATGTGGTTCCTATTGACATATGGTTCTGTCTTTGAGCCAGAGGTCTGGAAAATAATACTGGTGGCCCCTGGTCTTGTGATCCTGCGTGAAAGGTATGGATATGACCATGAATAAAGGCAGCAAGCTGTATTTTTTTTCCATGCATCTCGGACAGATAGAAATGTATTCTACATACATCAGTCTGATGATCAAGGGACTATCCATCTTAGGAAAGGTAAGGTACTCAGTTGTTACCCAAACCTGTGGAGTCCTTGTGACTTCAGGGCTCTTCCAAGTGATGTGGTGGGTTGTTTGGTTACAAGCATGCCTGGCTTCTGCAGCGTACTGCAACAGCTGCAAACCATCTCAGCCCTGGAAACCATCCAGACTTTCAGACTTTTGGACAAAGAAAACTGGAGCAGAAAAAGGCTACCAGAAGGGATTTTGAAGCAGTTGGACACGTGCAGATGGAAGGAGTGAGTGGTTGTCTTCTGAGAGAGTGTGTTGTGTATACCTTTGCAGTAAATGGATCCAGAGCACTGACAGTGCCTCAGTTACTGGCTTCAAGTAAAAGACTGACTTGCCCCTTCTGAACGCAGATGTAGGTATTGAATCATTTACTGGGAGACTGCAGCTGAACACGTTCCGCATGGCCTCGCTCTGAAAAAGGCTGTTACTGCGGTACGAATGCCTGTAAGGGAGCTGGGCAGGATAGTGGACCTTTGTTCAGTTTCCATCCCCTTCTCTGCAACCTCTGTGTAATGTGTACAAACCATGGCCCCTCCTGACCCCCAGCAAGCAGGAATACGTGCCTGCAGCAATCTTTTATGTGTGCCCTGTTTTCCTTCACAGGAGAGCATGCAAGACTGGTATCTGTCTGTGCTGGGATGTCATCCCCCATCCAACACATCGGCACTGCTGCTAGTGACAGAGACTCTGAGCTGTTTTGTGCTCAGTTTCTGTGCTCATGGTGTGGTACAAAATTCTCATTCACTTTGGACTGAGTGGGATACAGAATATTAAATGTGAGGTTGGCAGTTCTAGGCAAAAGCTGAGAATAGACACAGTTGTTTTCTAATAATGCTTGTGTTTGTCTTTCCTTGCATTGTCCAGCTGTGAGCTCTTTAATTACATCTCTTGTCATTGACACTTTAATCTTGATGTTGTGTCCCTGTCCTACTCTTGGACATCAGGAATTAGCATGTGTGATCTTCTCTATCTTAGGCCTGTATTCTGAGTAGTTTATGGCCTGAGAGGTAGTTACTGCAGAACTAGTCTGTGCATTAATTTTTCTCTCTCCATCTATGTTCAAAGTCACATTTTGAAACAGATACCAAAAGACGTGAAGTTCGAACCAGGGAGCTTAGCCTTTGACACAGGAGACAGGATCACAGGATGGATTAGTTTGGAAGGGACCTCTGGAGTATACCTGGTCCAGCAACACTGCCTCTGCCCCTGCCCTGGGCTCTGTCCTCTTCGCACCCTCCCTTCAGGTATTTATATATACACTGATGAGAAACTACCTGATCCTTCTCTTCTCCGGGCTGAACAGTCCCAGCTCTCTCAGCCTTTCCGCATTGGAGAGGTGCTCCTGTCCCTTCATCTTGGTGGCCCTTCACTGCACTCTCTCCAGTGTACCCTTGTCCCTCTTGTACTGGGGTGCCCAGAACTGGACACAGAGCTCCAGGTGCAGCCTCACCAGTGCTGAGTGGAGGGCAAGGATCACGTCCCTCGACCTGCTGGCAACACTTTACCTCCTGCATCCCAGGATACTGATAGCATTCTTTGTGGCAAGGGCACCTTGCTGGTTGGTGTTCAGGCAGGCGTTCCTCCCAGTTTTGTTTCCTCTGCAAACTTGCTGAGGGTACTCTGCCCCATCATCCACATCATTAATGAAGACATTAAACAGGACTGGACCCAGTATTGACTCGTCAGGTACTTTGCTAGTGAGTGAACTCCAACCAGCCTTTGTGCTACTGATCACTATCCTCTGGGCCTGACATTTATCCAGTTTTCAATCCACCTCACTGCCCATCAAGTCCATACTTCATCAGCTTCTTCTTGAGAATCTTATGGGAGACAGTGTCAAAGGCCTTACTGAAGTCCAGGCAGGCAACATCCACTGTTCTTCCCTTGTCTACCAGGCCAGTCATTTTGACTTCTTCACCACAGTTTTCAGTTCTAGCTGGAGAGAGGAAAAAAAAAAAAAAAAAAGAAAAACAAAACCACAAAAACTAGACAAACAAAAAACCTCCACTACTCATAGCTGCTGTGGCCTGCAAGTACTTGGGATGTTTTCCACTGGAGGGATTACCAGTGACTGCAATGCCCAAAGTGTTAAAGTATTTCATAGGCTTCATATGTGGGAGTGGTAGTGACCACTGATGGACTTCAGCCACCTACAGCAGTTATTTAGGACTGCAGACTAAAGGCTGCTGAGGAACTGCAGGAGGAGCATGTGTGAAAGATTACCACCCTCCTGGAATTCAGATCCCTGCTCTTCTGAAATGTTTCAAGATCTATTTTAATTTTGCGTGGTTTAAAAAACAGTGTAGTCTAATCTTCAGAGAAGAGTCACAGCAGTGTGCCAAATGTAGTTTTAAAGATCGGCATGTGCTGAGTGAGATAGGAACGGCCCGGAGCTGTGCTACATACGCAGTGGGTAGTTCCCTATCTGAACCTTGCAGAGATAGTGAGATTGTAGCTCAGTAACTGGGACTTGGAGGAAGTTTGTCAGGGAGGTGTTGCATTGCAATGGATTCTCTTCAGGTGGTCTGAGAGTGGTGTCTCTCTTTTTTCTTTTTGAGTGGTCTCTGTCTTTAAAGAAAGTTTTACCCTCTCAGATACCTTTCTTTTTTAGTTTCAACCAGTATTGTTCCAGCAAACAGATTTTTGTCCCGTCTTCTGTGTAACTCTGCCTGTGGTGTGTATATGTTGTGGTTGAGCCTGGCCAGCAGCTCAGTACCATGCAGCTGTTCTCTCACCCTCCCCTCCACAACGGGACAAGGGAGAGAATTGGGGAGGAAAAAGGCGAAAGATTGTGGGTTGAGATAAAGACAGTTTAATAGGACAGAGAAGAAATAAAAATAGTAATAATGGTAATTGTAATAATAATAATGTATACAAAGCAAGTGATGCACAATGCAATTGCTCACCACCTGCTGATTGATGCCCAGCTCATCCCTGAGCAGGGACCCCCCTGCCCCAGCCAACCACCCCGTATTAATTGTTCGGCATGACACCACGTGGCATGGGACATCCCTCTGGCCAGCCTGGGCCAGCTGTCCTGGGTCTGTCCCCTTCCAGCTCCTGGTGCACCCCCAGCCTCATCACTGGCAGGACAGCAACAGGAGCTGAAAAGTCCTGGGCTCTGTGCGAGCACTGCTCTGCAACAACTGAAACATCAGCGTGTTATCAGTGTTATTCTCATCCAAAATGTTGCACCACAGCAGCTACCAGGAAGAAATTTAACTCTGTCCTAGCCAAAACCAGGACAGTGTAGAAAGGAGTAAATGCTTGGTTAG
Source organism: Anser brachyrhynchus (assembly GCF_964034855.1). Classification (NCBI taxonomy): domain Eukaryota; kingdom Metazoa; phylum Chordata; class Aves; order Anseriformes; family Anatidae; genus Anser; species Anser brachyrhynchus. The sequence continues at coordinate 49,847,784 of NC_137697.1, read as the reverse complement.
CGTTAAACTGACTGGGATGATGTGTCCCGCAATTCAAGGAGCAAGCATTGGTCCAACTTGCTGTGGCCACTGTGATCTGTGACTAACTTATCACTATTTCAGATTAGAGAGATGTTCCTTTGCCTCAGTCTCCAGTGTTCCTCTCTCATCTCCCATCCCCTGACATGTCTGCATTAAAGAAATAAGCTGGTCAGCCACAGTGCTTGGCATGATTGCCCAGCCATTGATCTGTAGTAGATACTGGAGAATGAAGACCCTCTGCAGTCGATATAAACCTTGAAATTCATTTGAGAAGCTCTGATGTGGCTGACAGACATGCATCTCTGGCAAAAGCAACGCATGGTTACTGAGACTGCAGCAGCAGTGAAGAAGGTGAGCTGAGTGATTCACTAAATCCTGGAATAAATTTTCCTAATGGGAGGAAGAGATAAATGACTTCAAGATGGTTGAGAGTCAGAAGCTACAACATGAGAGAAACTGTGAGCTGCCAAACGCTCCTAGGTCGTGGTAGAAAGGTGGAAAGTGACCAAGGCGCTCATTGTGTTCAGTGCGGGGAAAAACAAGTTGTCCCCGAGAAATTAGACAAATGCTTTTTGTTTTTCCCTCCCACACTCTTGTCATGAAGCTCAGACAGGGGAAGCTGGGGGGGCTCGGAGAGGTCTCTGGCTGTGCGCTGCAGCTCCCGAGTGCTGTGTGTAACACCATGCTCTGCAGACCCATGGGTGACTGAACTGGCCTGTTTGTCACCGTGGTATATTGAAAGGTGAATGGATGAGTCTTAAAGTTTGGACTCACTGAAGTGCATGGGTGTTGCTAAAAGGGCTTTTTAGGGTGACAGAAAATATTGGAGTGGACGTGGGTGCTGTTGAGTTGGATTTGCTGTCACCATGCTGCTATATAACAAGGGTTTTGTGGATACCAAACAAAGAAATATGTGGGGCAACACCAGCTTTGCAACAACTTATTGTAGAAATAAAAGATTAGTTTTGCCAGCAATAAGGAAAGAGCGCGATCAGATAACAAATATGAAAAACGTGAATTGCTAAATTGCTAAATTGTAAATTGCTAAATCTCAGGTTGGTTAGATCTCTTACCCCAGAGAGACTAGTAGCCAAAGCCACACTGCACACTGGTCTCACATGTCGTGACACAGAAATCAGGACATCTCCTGCGCTGGGCAGCCCCTCTGGTCCAGCTCTCAAAGAGCTACAGTTAGTGGTTTCTCAAACCAAATGTTTATCACGTATTGAGGTTGTGAGACCTCTTTGCTCATGAGTAAATTCTGCCACCTAATTATTCTGACCCAGAGAACTAGCCATGTTGCCTTTTGGAGCATGTCCTGTTTCAGGTTGATGCACCCCATTTGAATGGAACAGGGTGATCCCATTCCATAAAGAGGATCTGGACGGCACATGTTACGCTGTGAGCGGGCACAGCTGGAAACTTGTACTTACTGCTTTTGTCTGGAGTTGGGTAAGTCACTTACCCTTACCAGTTTAGGTCAGCAGAGGGTCTCACCACGTGTACCTTTGAGCGCTCTTGGGGGTATACACACCTGCTAAATGCTGAAGTCATTCTAACCGCTGCTAAGGCGTGGGGAACAAGACCGTGATCTACAGTGTAGAGGAGGGAGACGTCAAATCTGGGTGGAATTTGAGTTTGAGTCCTGAGCTGTGATGTAGGGACCCTGGCTCATCAGTCTGTGAGGTTCATCTTAAGATTGCTTTTCCTTGGTTTTCTGTGGACTGAGTTCTGAGCTCTGAGGTATGTCTGCTCCATGAAACACGCTTGAGTAAAGCCAACCAGACTGGAGAGTGATTTTCCACCCAGTGTAATGCAACTCATTGAGCCCTGAGCTGTGAGGGAGCAAGCTAATTATACAGAGTTTGCCACCATCATTGCGATATTGGGAAAGTTGCGGAAGGAATGATTGTTCGCTCTTTGGCACAAAGTATGGAGAAGCTTTGTGGTGAAAGGCAGCTGCTGCTGGCTTGATGTACTCAGGTTGTGCTGATCATCTAGATGTAGTATAGCACTGCAGGGTGGCTCTTTTGCGGCTGGAAAGCCTGTTCAGGGTCTCCTGCCACTCTGAAGCTAGAGCATCTAGTGTGTTGGAGGAGTCCACATGCTCCTGATGCTGAAGGGAGGGAAGAAAGGGACAAGAGCTGTTTGTGATGGCAGCTGGAGGCGAGACTGGAACAGCCTGTGTTCAGAAGGGGCTAGCTGTGCGCAGAACAGCGGGCAGAACAGCGCAGCAGGATGCTGGCTGTGATTCTCTTGGCAAGGTGATACCCTGGAGCTACACACCTGGGCTTCTGTGAGCAAGCAGGAGGGCACACCTCTTCCTCCCTGGTGCAGACAGAGGAGCTGCATCGTGCTGCTGTGACTCAGCGGGTCGGAGCCCTGTCCCTGGGAGGTGAGGTGGGCTGCAAGGGTGTCCCTGGAAGGGCATTACCGTGTGCAGCAGCCTTCCAGGTCCTAGCACAGGCCTGCCCTTTACCAGCTTGCAGTATGTGTTTCACAGTTGGTTTTCTTCGTACTGGTTCTGCATAAATTCACCTCTTAATTTTCCTATCTGGGGATTGCTGTGAGGATGTACGCTGAAAAGCCAGCTGGGGGAAAGAGGGAAGAAATTCATTGCTTTTATATGCCTCTGCTGGTGTGATGACTTTGACCTGGTTCCAGCAGCTGACAGTGCATGGGGACAGAAGAAAAAAGCTGCGTGCTGCAGATGCAGTTTGTGTTCTCCCGGTCTCTGTATGTTTTTGTGTCAGACAGGGGAGGCCCTGAAGCATTCCCTGTAAAAGTTCAACTTGCCTCTGTGACCAAGCATTAGCTTACCACGCGTATCAGAGGAATGGATAATATTAACAGTAGTTTTGAGACCTGTCCCTATGGTTACACTTTTGTCATTGCATTTTCATGTTGAGCCAGCAATTCTAATTAGTCTTCAGACTGATAAAGCTAATAAATGTAGGAGACAAAGAAGAGGTATGCAGTTTAACCTCAAACGGTAGTAACAATCTGCATAAGGCTAAACGTAGCTATCAGATGGTGAAGGAAAAAAAATCTGCTTAAAAATAATGCAGTATTGGAGTTTGCATGGAGAACAAAAGGAGGCAGTGAAAACAGCATGCCAAAAGCGAAATTTGTTGCTTTACAAGTTCCAGCTTCAAATAGAACTGAAAAATACGTGGTGGATACTATGTATTGCTTAGTGAGGCTTTCTTCTAAATTGAATGAGTGCAGAGCAGGGATCAGGGCAAACGTCCAGAGCAGTCCATCAATATAGCACTTTCATGTCTTCCGTCTTAATGGGGACTGTAATAACTGAACGGAATCCAAATGCATGCTTAGTAACATCCTCCGGTGTACACAGCTCCTGTCTGATCTCAAACTGCTGCTGGAGTCTACCAATTACACTCATCTTCTTCGTTTGTTTTGCCTCAAATGTAGGCTTTCCTGTTACATATATTGAATGTAATGTTATGATATTTGCATAATATGTATGTACATAGGTATACATAAATAAATAGTGTATGTATTATATAGCTATAATTATTACTTATTTTATATGCATACATATTGCTTAGAAGGAGGCTGCAGAACTTCCAGCTATGGAGCACTTCAGAACCTGTGTGGGCAAGACCGTGAACAACATGGTCTAGCTTTCACATGACCCCTGCTTTGAGCAAAGCAGGACAGTGAGCTTTGACTCTGATTTTAATTGTCTTCAGAGATCTCACAGAACCTAAGCCTTTATTTTTGTTTTAAGTCTGATGTTCAAAAACTGCCCTGGAGCCTGAGTGCTGCCAACAGACTTTTGTAATGTTAATATAGTGCATTCCTGTAAGGACAGCAGTGCGGGATCTAAGGTACAGCTCTGTCAAGCTGGAGTGTCTTTCCCATTCTGCAGCTGAACCTTTGCAGTCGGTGAATGTGGAGTTAGTCTGACGTGGTCTCTGAAGTGTACAAGCATACCTTCTTCTGCAAAAGCATAAAGGAGTGAATAGGGCTTTGTTCAGATCAAGTGCATGTGTATACAGTTGGGCACGGCTGGGTGAGTCAGTGGGAGAGAATGATGTTGTGAGGACACTAAAGCAGGGTTGAACACTCTTGCTGATCAGCAAGAAGGAAAGAATTGTGCTTTCTTCTGTAGGTTGTCCCCTGAGTTTTCACGTGGGTGTGTGCAGGAGCTGAGCTAGTTAAGTCTGCCTGTTAACACTGAAGTACTGAGACAGCATCATTGCACAACTCTGTTTCTACATTTGGGCCACCATAAATGCAGCTTCCTTACTGTTGTGTGACAGGACAGATATTATCTGCGTTCTTCCCTTAAACTGCTCAGATAAGGAAAGAGGTCTGCATTACGGTTATTTACACATCCAGCTTAAGGCACACTTGCAAGCGGTGTTAGCATTGGGACTGTTCTAATGTAATGCATATGTGGAAGGGGAAACCTATAGGCAAAATAAGGTTAGGCAATTTTGTGTGATTTAAGGGACCTTTAAATGAGAAGGCAGACACAAGAACGTGCGGGAACTTAGGTAAATGTCTTTTAGCCTGATTAATGAGTAGGAAGGTCTAGAAAGAAGAAAAGTGAATCTGTTTCTTTTTAACTGTCAAGTTGTCTAGTAAACTTCTGGTTTACGATCTGATCTGCTTGTGGTGGCGAGCTTGCCGTTGTATTTACTTGTACCACTGAAGAAATGCCTATTCTACGTCTTTACAAGCTCCTTTGCTCCCCATGTTCCCTGACACTGATCGGTACTGGGAGGAGAGACTTTGTGTCTAAACATCTTTGTATGTGCCCTTGCCTAGCAAGGTCTTGGTGTCTGGTTCCCAGACATTCATGGAGAGCTGTGGTCAGCACTACCCCCTGACAAGGGATATGGTTTCTTTTCTTCCCTTTGCTGCCCTGTGTCAGTGTGACTGTATCCCATCACTGAGCATATGCCAGTCATTGCTGTCCAAGTAGCGTAAGTAATATGAAACCTGGCAACTGAAACAGTGTATGATGGGTTTTGGTGATAGATAGCAAAGGGACTGCCATCCAGGCCTTCCTGGCTGTCTCACTGTTTCCTTAAGTGTTACAGTAAAGCAGTCCATTAACATGGAAACAGATATAAGATGTGATTTTTGGAGCAGTTGTGCATCATGCTTGAAGTGTAGAAAACTTTTGTACAAAGCTTTCTGCTAACAGCAGTGCATGAGGTAAATCCTACGTTTATTTACTTTTTTAACCTGGTATTCCAGAAGGAACAATGCCTATTAACTGCTGTGTCTGTCCATCCTTCTGTAACTTGGATCTGTTGGCAGGTGCTGGAAGGTGTATTTTCAAATTTAAAGTAGCTGAGTGGATGGCTCAAGGAAGGACTCTTTCCCTACTGAAGGGAAAGCAGGTATAACTCTTTTTTAACCTTTCAGCAGCAGCAGCTTTTGGGTCTGTGTTGCCCTATATGAAGGAGGGACACACATGAGCTAGACACATGTGGGATATGGGCAGACTGATCCAGCGGGTGGCATCTCTGCCCATGGCAGAGGGGTTGGAACAAGGCGATCTTTAAGGTCGCTTCCAACCCAAGTCATTCCTTGATTCTGTGTCAGGGAACTGCAGTCACTGCCTGGGCAGCCAAGGGCATACAGGGAGGGAGATGGGGAGGCAAGAAGATGAGAATTGTTTGTCTCAGGCTGTCAGCAGTTGGGTTCTGTCAGTGTGAGGTGTAGGTTAATGCATTTGCCTGAGCTTTGTAAACTGCAAACAGCAGTCTTTTGTGAGAACAAAGCCTTACGCATGAGTGAGTAGCCCTTGAAATGTTATTAAATCCTTTTTTTTTGTATTTTTTTTTCTGCCTCACCACCAGTCCACCCTCTCTCAGAAAATTTGGAGCTACTTTTCCAGATTTGAGCTTCAGTTACATTTTAGAGAAGAATACATTCTCCTCTGGAAATCAAAGCTATGAATGACACCTGGGACATCCTTCCAACACGCAAGTTTAGGAGTAGAAGGAAAGGCTCCGTACACAGTACGATCTGTGGAGTAGTCCGCTAGTATCATGACCTAAATTTCCAATTCCTTAGTGAGATATGCAAAATCCTGCTTTTACTATTCTTGATCTAATGCCACCAGGATGGTGGAGATCCCTCTGCTGGCTCTTGTGGGAATTCAGCCATGTAAAGTTCACAAACCTGGGAAACATGCACATGCATTGAACTTTATTTTGAAAGAAGGCACTACTGAAACTACAGGGAGAATTACCTGAACATGTTCTGGAATTTGGGGCTTCATGGAAGAAGGCAGGAGTGCAAGTTTTCGTTGGTTTGGAAAACAAATCTGGATGAAACTTGGCAGTTCTTCTGTATGCAGGCTGAACTTCATCTAGGTTTCGTCATCAGAGACCTTTCTGATGTGTAGCGCCTAAGCATTACATGAAAGTACTGTGTTTACAGAAATATCTGCCTCGGGCGTGTTTGTGATGTGAGAGACCTGGAGATCCCTTGGGGACAGGGAGAGAAATTTGGCTTTGTCAAAAATTTCTCAGGGTTGTAAGAAGAAACAAACAAAAACCAAAACGGCATGTAATACAAAGTGACTGGTCTTTTGTGACTAGATTTTCAGAGAGGATGAAGAATTTTCATTACGTTGTGTTAAGCATAGTAACTGTGGTGTTGTCTGACACAACTTCAGAGTGCTCATCTTTAAGTGAGAGCTCCTGCCCTATCTTTGCTGACAGCTGCATGTTCTTGTCTGTGATATTGGTGGATTTAATTGCCAGTCACAAAAGCTGGGAAAGGAAGGCTACGCAACCTGTCATTTTTCTGGGGGGAGATTTAATTACAAAATAATAATGAATCTCTACCCAAAAGGGTCTTTCATAATAATTCTCCCAAAGATTCAGCTAGCAGAAGAGGTCTTTTGTTTTCTGATTATTGCTATTTGTCATAGTTCCTTTTGGATTTTTCCAGAATAATGTGTGCTTAACTGGGATAGCCAATATTAGTGGCAAGTCAATTAACAGACAGTTCTGTGCTGAAGTTGCTGTTTCCAGGATAGTTTTTTTGTATCTTCTTTCAGTTCAAAGAAGGGTTGTGCTTCAGTATGGCAAGTTCTCATTTTTGTTGTCGTTTCTGGTGTTTTTTCTTGTTCCTTTTAGAAATGTGATTTTAGTGAGATAGATACCTGCAAAATTATGCATTTGTGCTTGTTCTTTGTTTTCTTCCTGTGGCTTTATATGCAGTTCATGTTTTTGCATATGCAAAAACTCCTTTTGTGTGTAGCATAACAACATATGTAGGTCTTACATGGTGTTTTTAAGACTCTAGAGGAACAAAGATAGCAATGCTTGCATCTTAGTTAATACATACTAGAGGGGTAAAACTGAATTTCATCTTATACTTAACTTTGAGTTTTTCTTCTTAAAACAATTTTGTATTTGCTAATTGGCATCTTAGCTGGTGCTATTGTTACAAATTTGTCAACTTACCCGGTAACTGAGCCATGCTCATTTTCTTTTGCCTTTGAGTTTTACCGGAGTGCCTGTGTGGGAGAACTCCTGAGAGTGTTCCCTGTTGTTGTCTCTGATCTAGGAAGGCCAAATACAAGTTTCATTTAATTTTATATCAGTGCACTTCTATTTATGTTTCAGAGTTTCTTTTGCTTGAAGGTACTCATACATTAGGTATTCCTAGATCTACATGATAGAAAACAATATTGCGTGTTTATGTTTTTTCATCTCTTTCTGTTAGGGACCTCTTAAATGGCTCTGGAAGGTGATTCATATGACTGACATTTGCCTATTCTAATTTATAATTTCTTTCTAAGATGTTACTGGCTATGTTTCTGCATTTTGACTTTAAATTTTCTGTGGTTTTCTTTCCCTATATGCCATTCTTCCAAAGGCAAGACTGATTCATTTTCCTTGGAAAGAAAGCTGAATGACATCAGATTAACTGCATGTAGATGGATTACTATGCAAGAGCATTTATTGGAATAGTGGAAAAGTAGTTTACTCCATTTGAATGATTGAAAGCAGAACTTTTTTTTGTGTGTGTGTATGGTGGTGTTGTTTGCGTCTGTTTGGAAAAAACCTGTAGGAGAGTGAAGTATGTGAGTGTCAGTTATACACCTCACAGTCTGTCCACCATTCAGTAATTGAGAGGGTTATGCCAAGCCAAATCCTGGTACGGTTTCTGAAACAGCAGGCCAGGTGGCTTCAATGTTGAAGCCTGTCTTCTGCTTGGTATCTGGAACACAGGCTTCACAGACCCTGTAATGACAGGGTTCATGTGTTCATGTGACTCAGCCCAATTTTACTCTATTGTGCTCGCACTGTTAAGATACATGGTCTTTCTTTTCAGTGACAGAGGGGCCAGTCCCTAGTGTCTCTGAGTCCAAGCTGTTGTACTCCAAACAGTATTTCCATTTTAAAAGCAAAGATGGCTTTGCTAGATTAAATCTGAATTTCAGCAGAGAATGTGTGGTAGTAAAGTGTGCCTCCTGATACAAGGAGCTGCCTCTGTCTCCAGAAAGATGGGGACATACAATTGCTCAGAGCAAGTGCAGCTTCTTTGCACCAGAAAAACTCAGACTTCCCAGCCACTGAGATAGTAACTGTTCTGCTCAAATTGATGCTTTTTGAAAACAAGCATCTGTTGAAATAGAGGAATACCTGCAAAATGAATCACATGTTTCAGTATCGGTTGCTGTGAGCTGTGCGCAGAAATGCTTCTACCTGTTTTGCAGGGTGGAAGGGGGGCTGTTTTTATTGAGGGTTTTAGGTTTATAAATTTTTTTTTCAGTGTGCATTGGTTTAAAGGTGGAACAGAAAGTTCTTGCTCTAACTCTAGCAACCCTGGCACAGGCCAGGCGGTAGCCTCGCATGTAGGGCCAGGCTGGTGACAGTAACAGATTCCACTGTCTGCTGACCAGCAGACTCAGGGAAGTGTTGTATCAGGTCCTGGGTATGTCCAGGATGTCCAGCTGGGAAGAGCTGGAGGTGGCAGGACCTACAACACCACTCAGGATGAGAACAAGGCCTCAGCCTGAGCTGAAATGGAGCTGTGAGCACAGTGTATGGATGGAGGACCCAGGTGAGGCTGGTCAGGTATGAAGGGTATGGGTATGAAGGCTGGCCACCCAAACTGGTGGGCTCAAAGTCCCAACACTTAGTGATTTTGCTCACCTCTCCAGTAGCACTTCATAACCCCTCTGTTTGGTCATCCCATGTCTTGTTTCCACAGGTAAAACCCTTGGGAGAAGTGGTGCCCTTCCCTCCACTGAAGTAGGGTCAGTGTGAGCATGTTGCAGGGCAGAATGTGGTGGAGCAGCAAAACAGACGTGTACTGGGTCTGGCTGGAATTGAGTTAACTTTCCCTGCAGCAGCCCATACAGTGCTTTGCTCTGCACCTGTAGCTAGAACAGCACGGGTATCACACCAGTGTGCTGTCTATCACTGAGCAGTGCTGGCACAGCACCAAGACTCCCTCCAACCCCCCAGAGCCAGCAGGCTGGGGGTGGGCAAGAGTTGGGGAGGGGATGTCACCAGGGCAGCTGACCTAAACCGACCAAAGGGATATTCCATACAGTGTGGTGTCACACTCAGCAATAAGAGGTGGGGAAGGGGAAGGAGAGGTGGGGCTCTCATTGTGAAACATGTCTGTCCCCCTGAACAACCACTGTGTGTATTGAGGCCCTGCTTCCCGGGACGTGGCCGAACATCACTTGCTGATGGGGAATAGAGAATAATTGTTCTTTCTCACGTTGCTTCCTCACGGCCTTGCTTGTCTTTTTTTCTTTTCCTTTAATTAAATTATCCTTATCTCAACCCATAAGCCTTTTTTTTTCCCCCAGCATGTTTTCTCCGCTCTCCCTCCCACCTTACTTTCAGGAGGCGGGGGTGAGAGAGCAGTGTGGTGGTTTATTTGGCCATCAGTGTGAAACCATGACCACCAGACGTTGTTCAGAAGAGTCTCATCATGTTCATGACCCAAACCAAGTTCTTATAACTCTGGCTTAAAGTGTCTTATCTTTATTGGTGGGAAGTAGTGACTAATGACAGAATAGCTTGGGCACTTGAGGTGAAGTGTAACGGATGTTAGCAGCAGCGTTGTGTGGCACAGTGTAACAGGTGTGCTTTGATCTCCACAATAGATCTTATTGTGTTAGGAAACAAACTCTGAAGAGAAGTTAGAATAACCTGAATCGCAGCTCTGAGCTAGGCCCTGTCCTGGACTGTAGGTGGTTCTTGTACTTGCAGATCTCTCAGGTGAAGTCTGGAAAGCTTACTTGTATATGTTTCTGTGATGGCCTGATATGAATGTATGGTAGGAATGGTAATGCTACTGAATCCTCTAAAGCTATTTAAAAAAAAAAAAAGCTATTTGTAAATTTGGGTAACTATTTGCACTATATTTGCTGTATCAAAATTATTTGTAATAAAATTGTTTGACATTAAGCAGCACAGTACCACTTTTGAAAACAATTTAAACCTATGCTTAAAGTGTCCTTTTGGTTTGATGGGATGTTTTTTTGTTTGGTTGTGGTGGTTGTTTTTTTTTTTAGTTGCTTGGAAATTTTATCCCACATGTCAGAAGCTACACAGGATCGAAGACTTGCTGTGTTTGAGGAAAGCTGGAAATTTGACAGTTACATGGCCAGATATATACTGACAATAGGGTGACTCACTTTAAGCTTATATCACCTGTTTTTCAGACAAAGAGAGGTAGATAACACAAACAACAGGAGCTGCAGCTTGGCATATTTTTTTTTGTTGACTGCCATTGCATGTTTGCTTTCAGGAGGTGGAATGTCCATCTTCTGTTGCATGGTGGTAGACTAAGCTGTAATGGTGAGACTGAAATGCACTAGATTTCTAGTCAAAATAAGGGGAGCTTTTCACTTCCCAATCTTTTTCTGCTTGTTAATTGTGTATCTAGAGCAGAACCATCAAAACTTTTTTGTAGTTCATAGTTCTGCCACTGAACAACATGCAATTTAGGTACTGGCAAATGAAGCAAATTGAGACATTTGTAATCCGAATGGCTGCCTGAAGCCATCTGGAGGTTTCCTAATAGCTGTGATTCGTTTTGACAGCTGGGACCCATGTGAAATGTGTCTGGATTTAGCAAAGGGGAGAGGCAAATTAGCTATGTCCCAGTCAGGTCAGACCCTGTGTGTGAATGCCCTGTCTAGCCTGCTGCTTTCAGAACCTCAGTGTGTTTCCATTTTGCTGCGTCTAGGTACAGTATTAGCTCCTGAGTGTCCTGGCTAGTTGAGACTTCTGAGAGAGATGTTATTGGTAGATGATGGATGTCTTCCATTCTCTTCTCTCTCCTGTCCTCCATTTGTCAGTCGCTAACATGAAGGACCATTCTAGAAGCTAGTCAGACAAGTTAATCCATTTGTCTTGGAAGCGCACTTAGCTCAAGATGTGGATGTGTGCATGCAGGCCACAGGCCAGGGTCTCCTGTGCTGGCCTTGGCCTCTGAATTACAGAAAACAAATGGCTGACTAGTTTGCTGGGCAGTGGGTGATAGTTTTGTATTGAGCTTAAGCGTTCTGGTGTCAGGGAGCTGCAGGGGTGGCCTCTGTGAGCAGAGCCCAGCAGCTGCCCCATGTCAGAGCAGAGCCAGCTCCAGACGGCTCCAAAAGGGATCTGCTGCTGGCCTGAGCTGAGCCAGGGAGTGATGTTGGGTGGGCCTCTGGGAGAGCAGATTGAAGGAAGGGGAAAAAAAAACTGCTGTGCAACAGCAGCTGGGAGAGGATTGCAAAAGTGTGAGAGAAGCAGCCCTGCAGCCCCCCAGGTGAGTGCAGCAGGAGGGCAGGAGGTGCTCCAGGCAGGCAGCAGCAGTTCCCCTGCGGCCTGTGCAGGGAGAGGCCCCTGGTGGAGCAGGCTGTCCCCCTGCAGCCCATGGGTCCCACACGGAGCAGATCTCCATGCTGCAGCCCCCCCGTGGAGGAGCCCCCGGTGGAGCAGGTGGCTGTGGCCTGGAGGAGGCGCCTGTGGCCCATGGAGAGCCCCCGCAGGAGCAGGCCCCGGGCCGGAGCTGCAGCCCGTGGACAGGAGCCCACGCAGGAGCAGGGGGTCTGGGGGGAGCTGCCGCCCACCCGTGGGGGACCCGTGCTGGAGCAATACAGGGGAAGGTGGGTTTAGTTTGCTTTTAGTTTCTCACTTGTCTAATCTAATTTATTGCTTATTACTAATAGAATAATCTACCTATGCTGAGTCTGTTTTACCTGTGATGGTAATTGGTGACTGATCTCCCCGTCCTAATCTCAACCCTCAAGCACTTTCCATCATGTATTCTCACCTTCTTCCATTGACGAAGGGGAGTAAGAGAGCAACGTGGTTGAGTTCAGCTGCCCAGCAGGTTGAAGCTCCTATAAGGTTGTTGGTAGAAAAACTCATGACACAATTATCCTCATCTGAAATGCTAATGAACACTGGTGAACATGGAGGCACTTTGTTTACCATATGGAAAGGCCTACTCCTACACGTGTATGGTGGGAGAGGTGACGGACAGCATGGTGCTCCCAGGTTGGATCTTCTCATGGCATGGAGGTGATTCAGATCACGGTCTGCAGATCCCCACTGAACAGCAAGGCGTATACTTGCTGAATATCAGCTAGTGAACAGAACTTGCTTGTAAAACTGGTAAGCCTGTGCTTGGTAAGATTGGCAGAAATGGTCGTGAGGACAGAGTATTTATATATATTCACTGGTATGAAGCAATGTCTGGTTTGCTCTGTGTATCATAGAAAACTCTTGTAGTCAGAACCTTGCCTTTCATCAAAAGACATTGTTCATTGCATTGATAAGGATCACGCTGGTTACCTGACCTCTGCTTGGACAGCTGATCTATGTGTCTCGTAGTGAAGAGAAGACTGCTGGAAGCTTGCCTGAATGTGTACTGTGTCAGTGGTCTGTGTGCCGCGTAGAGGAAGGTTGCATGGAGATGCTTTTTCACATGGGTAGTGAGCTAGCAGCGTGGATTGTCTCTCTGAAGCTGCCTTTGGTAGAGCATGATCTAGTAGTTAAGTGCCAACTGGTCAAGTGGCAGTAGGTCTGGAGAGATGTTTTCTGGCAAGTCTGTCTCAAGAGTCAGATGGTTAGTCAACCTGATAAGCTTCTACTATGAAATGACAAACCTGATGGATGAGGGAAGAACAGTGGGTGTTGCCTGCCTGGACTTCAGTAAGGCCTTTGACACTGTCTCCTATAAGATTCTTAAGAAGTTGATGAATTATGGACTAGATGTTCTAGTTCTCTACTTGGAGAACTTAAATGCCATCCGGATATGGTGCTGAACAACCTGCTCTAGGTGTCCCTGCTAGAGCAGGGGTTGGAACAGGTGACCTCCAGAAGTCCCTTCAAACCTCAGCCATTGAGATTCACAGTTGGTGAGTTTCACAGAGTGGAAGTTCTCTCTGCTGGGGCTTGTTGTCAGCCTAGCACACCAGGCTGCTGCTTAACTATGGGCTTGCACAGGCATAATGCATAGAGGCTTGGAATATGCACTTAGTAAGGTAAAAGTCATTTCTGTAGAGATAGTACAAAGACTTGCATAGTAGAGGTGATCTTCCATAATGGGATTGTGGAAAGGAGTTTAGAAATTTACATGGGGTGTGTCATAATAGAACTGACAAGCATATTAATTTGAGGTTTTCATGGCATTTTGAATGAAGGCTTCTTTTGGAAAGAAGTGGAGAATTGGTAGCTGTCAACGAGTATAGAAGAAATCAAATGTTTGTATTAGCCGACTGCTATACGTAGGTAGAGAATTTGTAAATTTTAGTATAAAAGGAAACTGTAACAGTCACCTGAGAAGTTTTCTTACAGCTGATAGCTGTAGAGCTACTCCTACTAAGGACATGCAGATACACAACTCGAGGAGAGAGAAGCAGACTGCTATTTCTGCCTGCCTGACTTCTGAAAAGTGGGTTGGAGATATGTTCGTGGGTTTTGAGGGGAGTTTTTTGGGGCCATTTTGGGAGCAGGTTTTCTCAATCTGACAAAGCTGATCGGTGACCAAATTGAAAACATAATTATGGTGACCTGTACACAGTTCCTTAGTGCTTCTGATGCTCTTATTCCTCAGAATGAGAGGAGCTTGCGCTCCCTGTCCAAACTAGGGAGGTTTTCACACCAGAGGATATGGTAGCAGGGTTTATTTCCAGCTGCAGTCAGATCTGGTACAAATCCATGGATAATTTAATAATAATATATATAATAATGAATTAATGTGGATATATGAACCTTCTTACAAATTTTTGAAGTGTTAGCGGGTTTTGTTTTGTTAAACCTCTTCTGAATACCAGGTTAGTTTCTGTAGTCTTTGTGTTCACGTTAGATATTCTGAGCTCTTGACTACATTGCCATTATGCTTAAAGCAAATCAGTCTTGATTTTTATCTTGTTTGACAGCATTTTGTCTGTGTAATTTTCCTCCCATTAGATTTTTGGCAAACGGGGAAGAAGAAATATCAAATAGTTGTCTATGTAAGACTGTTCTGTGTTTCGTGTTTTAGTGTAGTTATACTAAGGACCGTCAAGAATTACATGTTGACATTTGTAATAGGAGAGCAACAGGGAGCCCGTGCTACCATCCGTCAGCTTTTGACAGGGTTGCATCAGAAGCCTAAATGGATGGGCATTTCAGCTGCAGGGCTTTTAGAGATAAACCTCTCCTTTTGACGAGGAGAAATTAGTGCTGCGTGATGCACATTGTTGTCTTTGTCTTAAGTGTGTGCAGCCGCTGACATGTCTCTGACATTGCAGTTGATTTGCTGCTTGGGCATATGTCGCCGGAGCTGGGGGAGGGGGCTTCTCTCTTTTGGGCTAGCTGTTTTTCACAACAATGAGACAAGCATTTTGGTCCCTATGAGAGAGAAAGAACTATTCTTTCCTCCCTCTGTTATCCTTGTCAGTCTGGTGGTTTCGTCAAATGAAATTTCCAAGCACTTTCAACTTTGAGTGGAGGAAAACACCCTTGATTTTTAATTAAAATATCGATCCAAGACAGTTTGGTATCCCAGCTGTTAACCTGTAACTGTAGGATAGCTAAGCCTTGCTTTGACATTCATGCCTTTGTGGTCAGTGATAATGAATGCATCTAAAATGTCCCTTTGGGATGTGCTTGCGAGTGGTGTTTTTTGTCTCTGTCTGGTGGGGCTATTCTGGCAGGGAGAGACAGAGCAGATGCAGCTTCAGTCTTACAGCGGCAATGTGCTCCTACTTCTTTGTTAACAAAATTGGAGCTGTTGAAATAGCAGTCTGTTGTCAGTCCCACTGGTGCTGGTCTTAAAGGCGTAAAGTGAATGATGGGACAGAAAGAGACATGATTTAAAAATCCCTCAGAAGCAGAGTTGACATTCAGGGCAGGATCCTTCAGGCTTTCCCTGTGTTGAGTGAAGGACCAGATAGGGTCCATCCCACCAGAATTGTTTTATGGTTCTGCGGTGGTTCTGATACTGAGGGACAGAAGCCTGTCTCTGCTTTCTCTGTTTCAGACTCCTTCGCCTGTCCTGTATCACATCTCTATGCTCTCCAGTAACTCTCACATGAGGATTCTTTTCTTTGCCCTGGCCCCCTTCTTAGCTTTTAGAAACCAAGATTATCTCCTACCCATCAGTAGTAGGAAGGGTTGATTCCTATCAGCAGATAAAATTGTTAGCAGTACTTCGGGTTGAGTCTCATAAAGCTAAAAACAGGGGATGGGGTTTGTGCAAGTGGAAGTGTGCTTTTTTTGCCAAGTATTAACAAATTTCTTTGGTAAGAGTTGCACTGGATCGAATGTGCTAAGTGATTAGACCTTTCTAATTTGTCCTTACCCATTATTCCATGTCTTCAGCAAATGGTAAAACTTCTGACATAGCGCCTGCCCTTGTGAGATCCTTGAGATGAGGAGGGACAAGCACGTTTCTATTTCAGCACCATATAGTCAATGAAGTTCAGCAATTTTATACTCTGAACTCAGGTTGTACTTCAAAGATGGCATAGGGTGTAGCTATGTGAAATGTTTTTTATCTGCTAGGGTGTTACTGTCTTCTGGTTTAGATGTCTGACTTGAGATTCTAGTAACAGTTACTTTCCTGTCTTTCAGGTCTTGATAGCAGACGACTATTCAGATCCGTTTGATGCCAAAAGCGAGTTGAACAAAATGGTAAAAGGGGAGAACACTGGCTATATGGAACCGTATGAAGCCCAGAGAATAATGACAGGTAAGAAAATAAAATTGCACATCATATTTAATTGCATTGCGGTTCACGTGGATATTAACTGCTATGAAACAGAAATAGTACATATGTTTGTGCAGATCTGTTTTGCATTTCTCAGATTTCTTCAGCAGTTCCTTTTATCCTCATCATGAGGTAAAAATCACTCTAGTGCCTTGTTGATTGTGTGCTTTCCTTTTCAATTGGCAGCTCTGGCTTTGGGCCTTTATGAAAGATTAATCAGAAGGGAGAGATGAGGCTGTTGGATGCAAAGATCCTTTTTCCAGGAGAGAATAGTTAATATGTGGAGGAACAATCTGTGAATACTATTAAAATCTTGTTTGCTTACCAGCATTGGTGTTTTCATCTTTTTTTTTGAATTGTTTGGCTCTGAGCAATTAATTCTCAACTGATTGTAATTTTTAAAAAATGAAAAAGCCTGGAAGTGAACGATTTTAATAAATGGTCCATCTGATTCTGTGCACTCCATGGTAGAATTTGGTTTAATCAAGCTTGAAGTGTCTTTTGTGTAGTGCCACCTAAAATACTGCCTTCCCAGATTTGCAGTTATATTGATTGGAAGAAAGCAATCTTTATGTAAAGGTGAGGAAAGGCTTGACTTGAGGCGAAGGCAGAAGCATGCTGAGAACGAATGCATGTTTATAACAAGTTGTTATCTCCTGGCAGCCGTCCACATCTGCTGGCCTGGGCTGATACTTTTAAGCCTCTGCCCTGTCTATGCCAGAGGTTCAGAGAAAATCCTTCTGAATCCAGTTTCTGGTGTGCAGTGTGGTTGCATATTTGCCATGTCCCTGTTCTGTTTGGGGATTGGATGTCCCAGTATAAAAACAATGTATGAAGGAGGTCCTGTGATCTGTCCGACATGCTGTATCCTGGATGGAGTGAGATCCTGGCCTGGCTGCTATCATGCGTGTCTGAAAACAAGTACAGATAGCTGAGAAGATGCTGATTTCTAAGGATACTGAAAAGAAGATGGAGTAGAGAGAAAGAAGTTACCTGTTAAGAAGATACTGGCATTGCTAATAATACCTGTATACCACATCCTAGCAAGAAATAGGCGAAGAAAGATTGGAGTCAAAGAGGTGAAGGAAGAAGCAACCCCATCACTGTGACTGGGATTCCTTATAAAGCTGCTGCCCCAGGTTCTGACTTGCATCCGGGCTAACAGCTGAAAAGACTCAGTTCTCTCTGGAACAGCAGTATAAAACCTTTTTTTTCCCCTTGCAATGACTGGGCTGTCTGTCCAAGCGTGTTGTATGATGTTTCCATTGCTTTCTTATGCATGCTTTCAATTCTTATTTTTCCCTTAGTGTCAGTCTAGAGCCTTCTTTTGCTGTGATTATGAGACACATCACAAGAACAGGCGAAGCTAACTGCGTTGACATGTCAAGTGTCTTTGCCTGGATCAGGCCTGGGAGATGCTTCGTGCTTAAGAGAGTTCCCCAGAGGAACAACGGTTTGCTCTGCTACATTCCAGCAGTGGAAGGTTGAGACCCTGCCAGGCCAGAGTGGTGGTGCCTGTGACATCCAGGCTGCTCTGGATGTTATCCATTGTTCCCAGGCAGTGCTAGTGGAGGTAAAAAAATAGGCCTCTTCTGAATGTGTACTCCCATCAGCCTGCACTGGGTGTCAAATGATGCAGAAGGCTCTGCTTATTTTCTGTGGTAATCCTGTACCTGAGAGGAGGAAATGTTCCCCAAATTCATGGGTATGGGTATACCGGGGAAAATCTGGGTGATTTTCTTCCCCCCATTAAAGTCCTTTAAGACTGTTATCACAGCCGTGTGAGCTGGAAGGGATGGTGCCTTTCCACTGTCTCCCAACAACTGCATGTGTCAAGTCAGCTCTTCGAAGTATCTCTGCTTCTCAGAAGGAGTTAATCAGTTCTTCAGACCACATGCAACATTTGCAGTCAAATGCCAAATCAAGGCAACACACAGCTATGTGTTGGACCACAGACCTCATAAAGCTTACCTTTGAAGGAGGATCCAATTTTAGATCATCACTCAGATGGAGATGTCAGCCTTTCAAGGTCTGATAAGGAATGATAGCTACAGGGATGAGATAAGACTGCATCTGTTGCCCTTTTTAATTTGTCATTTGGCTTTAAAGGCAGCCTCTTACCTTCAACTCGTGATTTTTGAGTACCAGGTGCCTGACATGGCACATGCCTTCATATAAAAATCAGCTTATTTAAATTGTAAGGTCGGTTCAAGTCTCAAACTAATTTGGAGCCACCTTACCCAAAGCATGTGTACTTTTTATTTATTTCTTTTTCCAAGAGAAGAAGCATCCTCACTGAGGAGAAGGCTGTGTAAAAGTACACCTTAAAGAGGGTGTTGGCAGGAAAAAAAACACTGCTGTTTTTTGCAGATTAGAAGCTGTGTTTTCTGTGTGTCAGAATGGGGAGTGAAGGAGGATTGAGGCAAGCAAGGCCCTTGAGCTTGGATATTGGTTTGGAAGCTGACATAAGCAGACAGTACATCAGTGCTTTGATTTCTTAGAGGCCTAGAAATACCTCAGCTCTGTGTCCTGCCAGAAATTTGAAGGTACACATTGTTTTTCTTTTGCTTTCTCAGGCATCACTTAGTGCTGGGCCAGGAGCCTCAGCCCCTGCTTAGGGCTCTGGTCCCCATTTCATGCATGTGCTTCAGGTAGGAAGAGAGAAATCCATCCTCTTATTTCAGACTGCTACAGATTTTGGTGGGTGGCATTTCTGAAAATAGTCACCTTCCCTGAGAAGTAACATGTCGTTTGGTATCCCTTACGTAGCAAGCACTGTGCTGGGAGCAGACTTCAGAAGACAGTCATAACACAATTGATAAAGTGCATGCTGTGCCTCTCTTCTCTTTGGGATAACTTCAGAAGCTACTTAAGGCTCTTTCAGGACAATCAAAGGCAGATGTTTGAGTCTGTGGAGGCAGGAGTGCCATTCTGTTCTTGATGCATTTCTTACATGAAGTTATTTGCATGGTTGTCCTGGAACAGGTTGCGTTAGATCTTGTAGGCAGGATATATCAACCTTCGAGACTAGTGAAGGTATCAATGTGTGTTCCTTCGAGTCAGTCCTGAATCAGCACAGCAGCATGCTGCCAGTACCCCTTGAAGACCAGAAGATTTAAGTACGTCCCACAAGGGCTTCTAGATGTAAATGAAAAGCTGAAGTCTCCGGGATGTTGTCAAATCTGAAAGGAACGTGTCCTTCCCCATGCAAGCCTGGTCTGTGTAAAACAAATTGATCAGACCAGCTTGTGTACATGCTCCAGGAGTGGGTGACTGCAACAGGAGAAAGGTGTGTCCATGATTTGAAGAGCTGAAAGAGATTTCCAGAGATGCTTTAGAGCATTTGGTTCACAGCACAGATGGCTGTTGTCTTATGGTCTTTCCTGTGTTGTTCAACATGTTCACCAGCCTGGCTGTTGATACGTCTTCACCATCAGCAAAATTGTGCAGGTGAACATAAACTAAGCAAGTGCCTCCATCCAGAGGGACCTTAATAAATATGAGGATTGCACCAACAGGAGCTTTTTTGAGGTTAAACAAGAACAAAGGATATTGGAGAGGATTCCAAACGAAAATTTGTTGCCTCTTCTTTCTTTTTTTTTTTTCTGTGTATTTATTATCCTGTCTCTATACATATCATCCTGGCTATGCAGTAGAAGAGCAGTGAGCAATTTTAACTGGCTGACACCTAGGGATTTTGTGCTTTGGATGCAGAAAGGGTGCAGCCAGTGCTAGAAGCGCAAATGCTTTTGTGCATATCACTGCTTTTTTTTTTTTTTTCCCCCCTAGGTACTGCAGTAAGTCTGTGCCTGAATTGTGGTGGAATTGCAAGTGCATGACAGGCAGCCTAGCTAGAGCAAGTGCATCTGTCTTAACTGGGAGCTCCCCATGGGCATGCTGGGAGCAGTAGGTCTGTCTTGCTGCAGGCTATCGCAGAAATGCTGGGAGTGTGAGGAAAACAGTATTCCCATGAACCTGCACCTACTTTAGAAGACCTTGGGTGTCAGTTTCCCTTGTAACTGGAGAGGCTGTTTTTTTGTACAGACATGTAACTTCATCTGAATAGTCACTACAGCACATTGGTGGTGAGTCAGTTCTTGTAAAATCATTCTTCCTTTACCAGGTTGCCTCTGGCATGTTGTTTGCTGGCGCCAAGTATACAGTTGCAAATAATGCAAAAAGAGCAATGATAATTATGCTGATAAATATTAGGCCAGGTATATTAGCATGTACAGCAAGAGATGTTCATAATAAAAATTTCTGGCCTATTGAAGGTCACTGAGCCTAGCAAACCAGCGCGTGGTCTCTAGGCACCGTAGTGGCTCAGCAGTTTAAGATTTGCTATCTGCTTGTATTGGAATACAAGGAACAGCTGTAGCCATCACCTAAGAGTCATTGTGTTTGGCCACCAAGCTTGACAGTTGTGGCATAGTTTTGAAAAGACTTTAAGCTTGTTCTCTTGTGCTTAAATTTTTGTGTGCTCCATTTATAGATTCTGTTTGAAGATCTAACATTTGGCTAGTCATGGCTAGAAGTTGGCCCGAAATGAGAACTTATCCATCATCAACCCATTTCATATGATATTTTTGATTCCTCACTAAAACTCATAAATTTATTGTCTGTTGGCAAATGGGTGTGACCACGTTGGTCATTCTAGCACAGCAAGATTTTTCTTCACATGTGAGGTGGGAAGAAGTGTAAGGTAACTTCATTCTTGAAATTTGATGTGTCTCTTCTCTCAGCCAGTAGTTTGCAGTCTCACCATGTAAGCTTTGAAGAAGTTCAACAGCACATCGAGGTGAGCTTGTGGCTAGTAACAAGATAGCTTTATTTACTTGTCAGTTCTGTAAAAGACTGCACTGGAAATCTTGGAGAGGTCCTCGCCGAGCTGACAAAGAAGTGGATATCTGACGTGTCTTGAGCATACCAAGGGTTTGGAGCATGATGCTAGTGTTACCATGTGTGTTTATAGAGCTTGGCCCTCATGTACTGCTGGCTTGGAGGTGGTGCAGAACTCCCTACAGCCCAGCAGCAGAAATCAGGCCGTATATTCTCAACAGCTCTGCTCCTTCTTTAAAACATACTAGAGCTAGTTATTTAGAAACCTCCTGGGCTTCAGAATCTATTTGAAGTTGTTTCTTGCTTTATTGGAAATTTGGACAGAGATTTCATTCAGCAGTTACTTAAAGGAAAGCAGATGACAGGGGGGAGGCATGTTCTAGGTATCCCACATCTATTGTGTAATGGGAAGCAATACAGAAGAGGACTTCTTCCTTTCCGCTAGTTCTGATGTGCATAAATTGAGGTATGACTGAAAGAACGCTGAAGCTGCTTCAACACTAGTCCTCACCTTCTCTCAGAGCAAAGTGACAGATCTGGCATATGCTGTGAAACTTCATCACTTCAGATTCATTTCCAGTGGCCACCAGGGATACTTCGTACCCTGTCGGTGACTGTGAGGAGATAAGGCCAGAATGTGTGGGGTCTAATTTCTTGTGCTGGGAGGGACTGTGATGTGTTGTGGTTGCTAAAACTAGATGCATAACTGGGGGTGGAAACCAGCTGTACATAAAATGAATAGCATTTCTCTATATTTAACTCTGTCTCCTCCCCTGAAATAATTTAAAGCATTCTCCCTAATGTTTAAAATTATAGTGGTGCTTGCTGCTTTGGTTAGTGCATACAAGCTTACAAATGTATGGAGGGAAAAAAACAACAACAACCTTCTCTACTCTGTGCAGCTGAGTAAATGTAAATATGAGGCCTGGCCTTATCCTAAAAGAGCATCCTCTTGCCTCCCCATCCTTCCCCTCCAGTCTTGGTCTGGAACTGGAATTAGGAAGAGATCGTGTGTTTTGCTATTCCATGCAGCAGATATATGGGCCAGAAATCAACACTGGAGTCAGAATTGCAAAGGTACCAAGCCTGTGGTAATTGGTTGCTCCTAATATAGAGTAGAGAATGAATATTAAGCTGATACACAGGATTTTGTTGCCTTAGTTTCAGTTCAAAAATATACTGCCCAAAATAGGTTTAAACCAAGATTGAATTAACTTTTTTTCTTCTGTTTCAACGCTTTAATCGTCCCCTTATGACTAGATGCAGTCTGGAAATGGACTAAAAGTAAGACTTGAATCACAGGCCTTACTTCAGAAATGTAAATTGACTTCTTTGGGGTTTCTGTCACTTCCCATTAATACACAACCATTTGCACAAAGTAAGGGGAACAAAGTGTCAAGAACTTTGGAAAGGTATGTCAGCATCATAACAGATTGAGAGTACATGTGGAAGAAACTTAATTCTTGAAACTTACTTGCTTAGTCTGTGATGAATCTTCTTTTTGCAGAAGAACACAAGCCAAAGTGAGGGAATGAGTGCTTGGGTGGTTGGGAAAGACAAGCCATCGAGCTCAAAATGCTGTTAAACCCATGCCCACGGTTTGAAAGACTCCCTACAACATGTTGTGTTTATACGAAACACTAGTTTTAAGCCACTTCGATCAAAAGGGCTACTTAGACACAACCTATTTGCTTTCCTAATGTGAGCAATATCTGTAACATAGGATGGTGCTTATTGCTTGGTGCCTGTGTGACTTGAACATGGGTCTCCCCACTCCATCTTCCCCTTCCACCTCGCCCTCTGACAAGTTGCAAGTTTTCAATCAGCTTTACTTCAGGACAGTGGTTCTTTTACATTAGATGTGAGCAGCAGGGATGCTCCTGGCAGCAGTGTGAGAAGCACTGAGATTCCACACAGTCCAAGAGGACTGGTCATTTTACAACTCTAGTAGCTGGTATTTGAGAAGTACACAAGAGAGCTGTGACCCTACAGTGAGAAGAATTCATGAGGCCTGAATTTACTGGAAATCTTGGAAATCTTTTGTCTACAAAGGTGAGAGAGCTTTCATGACTGGATGGCAGGAACAGAGCCTGTGTAACCTCTCCTGGCCACATCGCTGACCCTGCTTTGAGTAGCAGACTAAAGAAGGTGACTTCTTGAGGTTTCTTGAGGTTCTAACTTGTCCCACACCCTGCGACTGGTCTGTCAGCTATTCTGTGAAACTGAGAAACAGTTTTGGGAACCAGGATATTCCAGCTTATGGGATATACATCTTTGCTTGGATTCAGTACGTTTTCAGATTTGCCACTGCACTGGTGTGCTCCTAGTACTGATCTTTTTGAACTTAATCACTGGAAAGACAAGACTGGTGTTCGCAAGGCGTAAAGAAGCAACCTGCTGAAATACAGCTTGAGGAGAGGCTGGACCGGGCCAGCACATGCATGCCTGGACAATACTGGTGGGAACTCTGGCAGCTCTCCAGCTGGAAGTGTGATGGAAATGTAGTTGACTGGTACCGTTCTGGTCGGCAGAGAAAAGAAGTGAGCTTTTTAAGCATTCCCTGTTGGCCCTGGCTGGGAAGAATGTTACTCTGTACTGGGTGGAGGACATCAGTGGTATATCTTGCTGACTTCTAAGGTCAGCCCATGATCTTCCTAGCGAGATCCTATTGTTCTTCTGGAACAGTTCTCAAGAGAAAAACAGAGGACTTGTTACGTGAAGAGTCAGCAGCTTGAGAGAGGAGCGAGCTGTTGTGGTTGAGCATTACAAGGATTTGATAACTGGAGCTGGAACAGTGATGCTCAAGCAAAATACAAGACTGGCAGCACTTTTAAAACTTCTTCCAACAGTCCCTTGACTCACTGAAATGATCCTTCAATTCTTCATCGTTAAGTTTAGTTTTACTATTATCTTTCTACTTGTTCTTTTGAGAAGTGGCTTTTAGCAAAAGGAAGTGTGGTTACTAGACTCCAGAGCCCATGTGAAAATGTTTGAGAGCAGCATTTTCATTAGTACATTAGTACTAGGATTACAACCCTGGAAACGAATATCTCTTCTCTAACTTTGACTTTCTTTAAAAACAAACAAAAAAGTGGTGGATGTTACCTGTGCTATGAAGTGAAAAGGAATTTTTACCTCTATCTCAGCTCGCTGTGCTGAAGACAAAGGTCCTTCTTGGGAGTACCTTTTTCTTTTTATTTTCTTTTGAATTGTTGAACTTTTTCTTTCTCAGAAGTATTCTCTAACATCCCTTCATATTATATTCTCTATTACTCCAGTAACTATATTTTTTCACTATATTTTACAGAAATGTAAAGCCAGCTTAGAGTAAAACAAGTTGGTATGCTATGTACTAGTTAAGCATGTGGTAAAGACGACAATACTTCTTGGAAGGAGGTGATGTCCCTTCAAACTGTAATATTTTGTCATTTATGTGCTTAGCTTACCGGTAAATGGATAGATTTTTTTTCTGCCTGCTGGCTTTTCATCCAAACTCTGAAATTCTGTAGTGGCAAAACAAGAATGGCATATTTAGGTAAATGGAGTCTGTGTTCTGACATCAGCTGTTAACTTGATAGCAGCCGTTTCTCCTGCATCTCTTCTGGTTTTGCGACCCAAACCGAAGGAGATTTTCTTATCCTTAAAAGTAAACGAGGGTTGAAGACTCAGACGGTTCTGTCTGCTTGCAACAGAGGCTGAACATCTTGCTGTATCTGTGTACCAGCTTTTTAATATGGCTTCACAGCAGTGTCATAAAATGGGCTTATAACTTCAGCAGGAACTGTTCAGAAACCCAGCCTTCGTGCTCTGTGCGTTTTATGTGGGCTTGCGACACAACATACAGCTTCTTACCCTGTCTGGTTTCTGTCTACGAAGAGTTCACAGAATCACAGTTCTGCTTGAAAGGGCTCTTTTGGAGGAGCCAAAGTACCAATGCAGACTCAGCTGTTCACTGACACTGCGGTTGCTAAAATGATTAGAGACTATTCTTTGCAGGAGCAGCCTGTCCTTTCTAGCTGGGGGCAGACAAGCCTCTTATGTTTTTGGTCTGTGCTGATATCCTGGTATGTGCACTTGTTTCTGTCATCCCTTCCAAACAAAGCTTTAGTAACTGGCGGTGTGTTGTGTTACTATGACTGGATTTCTTGAGCGGTATCAACGTGTGTGAAAAGAAGATGGAGGTGCTCAAGCTTGGTGTGAACTTGCTCTTGGTTCTGCCTTGCTCAGTGTCACCTGTTGGTGGCATGGAGTGGAAGAGTTTGCATACAACTTGGCATTATGAAGCAGGATGTAGGTATGCAAAACTGATGCCATTATAGGTCAGACTAGCAATTAAGAACAAACGAGGCAAACTGTGGGGAAATAAGTCTTGCCTCGAGAAAATCAGGACTTGTTTTGAATTCTGCATTCATTGTCGGGGCGGGGGGCGAGGAGTGAAGGTCTGTCAAACTGTTGCATTTGTCTGGAATGGACTGTAAAGCAGTAAAATAGGATGACAGACCTGAGCCTTCATGAGCTTTTCCTAGGTGCTGGAGCAGTTGTTAAGGTCATAATGCAGCCCCAGGTAAGCAAGAAGGTGTTTGTTCTGCTGCATCTGTTGAAGTAAAAAGAAGATGGAGAGAAGGGACAAAATGTCTTTCAGATCTACCATTGCTTTTGTGTGTCCTGAATAGGACTTACTGCCCTCTGTGCACCTTTCCTTAGGCTGTGAGATGCACCATCACTGAGAAGAATTGGCATCATAGTGAAATAAAGAGATCAACATACAGCTTCTCCTAATGTCTCTGTTAAGGGGGATCTTTTTGTGTCTGTCTTTAAAAACAGAGCAAAACACCCAGCAATCAACACAGCTCCTACAGTTGTCTCTTTGGATGAGGTTTTGTGCTTTAAGAATGTTTCCATGCAGTCTTGTTACTGGTTTAGAAGCATATATTGGAAAATAAGTGTAACTGGAAAAATTATCAGAAAGTGTTGACTCAGTTATATGCAGCAAGATCATGACTGGAATGAATTTCTATAACATGGCACTTTCTGACCCGACCTCAGTGGAAAATCCCAGATATTACTCTTCATGATTTGTGATGCTTCTGTTACAGAGAGGGAAGAAGAGAGCTGATTAATGGTGTTTGCATGACTGCGGTTTGGTTTTCCTAAAAGTGGTCTGTTCTTAATGATGCTCTGCTGAATGCTAGTCAGATTTATTTGCTGTTGTTAGATATCTGTGCAAGCACAAATGCTGTTGAATGATGATGTGATAGACTGTATGCTTTATAGCATTTTGTCAATAGCTGCATGCATTCAAACACCACTTCAGGTTCTGTATTGTTGTATGAATGTATTGTGCCAAGGGGGAAAAAAAAAAAAAACTACAGTATTGAAATACTAACAGATTTCTTTGTGACTGGTCTTTCAACTAAAAATCGGTATCTAATGAGGGGTTGTCTGAGCAGTGTGACAACTACAGGTAAGTCTGCAAACAAGTGCGAGGTATTGAGTATGAGCAGTTGGACAGCGCAGTATCGAGCACTTGATGCTTGGAAGTGCTGTGGACCAGTTTCTCTTTCCGTCCATCGCTTGCTAGGCTGATTCAATGGGTGGAGGAATCACCTGCCAAGGGGGTGAGTTGAAACATATTCTCAGTAGTTTCAGTGTTCATATCCCTGTTGCTTTTTCAGTGCTAGCAAGTTAGCTGTCTTCTACTTCATGCAAGGCCTTGGATTATGAGAAACAGAAATCCGTGACGGGTTGTGGTGACACCAGAGAAGTGTTCTTGGTCAGCTCACGAGGAGGTAGAATTCTAAGTCAAACTATTTTTGTCTTTAGAGCTGAACAGCAAATCTAGCCCCTTCTTCATTGGGTACATTAATGACTCCTGCTGTATGCTTGTGCGGGTCTGTGCTGGACATGGAGCTCACTGAATCTCCCATTCTAACATTTGTAGTTACATTTGGAGCCTTTTACTTTCAGCAAGATTCATTACAAGTCCTCAGGTACTGATCAGAGCTCCTGGACGGTGCCAATAGCTCAATTTGGGTGACAGGACAGACAGGCTGCGACTAGAACAGTATTCTCCTTGGGAAAGCAAGCCAAAGTGGGCAAAACTGTAAATGATGTCTGTAGCTGATCACTATTTTTTTTTTTTTGTTTTGTTTTCAAAACTGCACTTAATCACTGTGGCTGTTCTTGCAGCGAATAGGGAAAAACAGGCTGTTTGGTATGCAGATGCTGTGTGGCTTTTAAGTCCTGCCAAAGGAGGAAACGTATGACTAAGTACTGATAGTGCCTGCTCTTGCTGGAATCCTGGTCAGAGGGAAAGATCTCTAGCATTAGGTATCACTTCCAAAGCTTTGGCTTCTCTTTGTTTTCAGGGTGTTTTTATGAAAAATGACTAACAAGGAGAAAATAAATTTAAATGGAAGTTAGTCATCAGGGGAGCTTCAGGCTATGTGTTTGAGCTCGCATTTCTGGTTTTTGTTTTTTGTTTTTTGTTTTTAAATCACAGTTGACACAATCATGCACAGGCTAGATGTTTCATTTGAAACAATGTGCAATACACATTTCTGTGAATCTGACCATGTAGCCTGTATGTCCTTGGAAGAAATCTTCTCCAGGAGTTTTTCAGCAGCAGCCTTTCTTTCAGTGTTGCACTCTGTATGGAGAATGCTGTCAGGTGGCTAAAATCAGATGAGAGCACATCTCATCTGGCTGAGAACACACCTTGTCTGGCTTTTGTTAAATCTGAATGGCGGCTGTTCTGGCTACATGAATATACTGCCTCGGTCTGCCATGTATTTTTTTTTCCTGTGAGCAGCGTCGTCCCCACTCTATCTCTGGCCAATTAGGCCTGCAGGGAGGTCTGCATCCACTTTGCACTTTTCCCCGGGTAAGGCCAAGTTTGAAATTACTTACATCTGCACAAAAGGATTCTTCTTAAACATTCTAGTATAGGGAACAGATTATGTATTTTGTCTAGATTTAGAAAAAAAATATTTTAAAAATATTTTTTAAAATTAAAAAATAAAAAATTTAAAAAACTAACTCACTTTTGCTCATATGTGGATATCCCTTGCAATATCTCCTTGAATGTAGATACATATTTATACTCACTAAAAAGCTTATTGCTCAGTGCTTGTCTTGTTCCATGCTTTTGAGTAAGCTATTTGCCTGTCAAAGTCTGCTTATTGATGAGATTCAAGAAAATATCTTTCTTGTGTGAAAGCATTGAACTGCAGTTACATTATGAATGGGTTCTCCTTCCACTCCGCACACCTCTCAAGGTGATTCCTGTCAAGGGATAAGGCGGTGTGTCTGAAGAGAGCTGGCAAGGGGTTTGTGAGCACTGGCAGCAGCCATGAGTTGCAAGGCTGATCAAACTGCAGGAAACAGCAGTCATGTTTGCTGCACTGTTCTCTGTCCTGACACTGGAGAGTGTTAACCTGTTTAAAATTGCCACCGCATTGGAATTAAAATGTCCTTCAATGAGAATTGATTCTGGTTGTGCTAACCTTAGAGCATTTGGGGGGGGACGACACTCTGGTTTGTTTCATGGGTCAGTGAGAACCATGGTGCTAATAGGTGTACATGGAAGTACCAGTGCTGTGCTCTGCTCGCATGCTCTGTGCCCAAGAGGGCTTCCACCCCGAATAAAGAAAGCATCCTTTCTCCTTTTTTAGGTCTTTCTGAGAAATGTGTAATGAGTAGCTGGCTAAGCAGCAGCAAAGCACCTCTGAAATATGCAGTCTGCAGAAATTCTGAATTTTAAGATGTCTGTTATAATTTTTAATCACGGCTCATTTAACAGACAATGGGATGTTTGGGGGTGGGGGTAGACTTTGTAGAATAAACTTCTGCCTTCAGGGAACTGATGAAATTTAATTTTTAATTTCATTGCATCTGCCATAAAAGAATTATGTTTCCAAGGGCAGTTTTCATGTGCTTTGGTAACGATACTGCTGTTCTTCCAGTCCACCAGGATTTAGTCTTTCTTCCTATGTGTCTTGTTTTAAATCAGTGTCCCTCCACTCCCCCAGACATCCCCCAAAGAAAAACATGTACCTCCTGTCTTCTTTGGCAGAGTGTTTGCTTGTTTTATTTCAGAACACAGTATCTGCAAAATATATGAATGCTTTTTGTTGCTGGTTTATTGATACTTGGGACTTCTCCCCTCTTGCCCTTGCTATGACCCGCATAATACTTTGTCAGGGCTGTTGTGGTGTAAAGGAGCTCCACGTGCCTTTTCCTGGGGGAATGAGTCACACCTGGAGTCCAGGAGGATTCCTGTCATGGTGTAAGCTGTTCCAGTCATTGCTTTTCACATCGAGGGGTTATGCCAAGCTTTCAAACCAAGGCAGGAGAGCAAACATCTCTTGTTCATCCCTGGCTCACTTCTGAGTGGTTTGGCTTCTGTTTAGAAGGAAAACTGAGGGAAGATCTTTCCCTATCTAGCCTTTCCTGCAGAGTAAACTGGAATTGTGAGCACTGGGAGGCAGTTGCTTCAGTCTCAAAGCAAAAAAGACCTCACTGTTATTGGGGTGGTGTTGGTGCTCTCTGCTGCCCAGCATCTGGAGACATCCAGCTGGACCTGGGCGTAGAGCAGAAAGCAGCTTGAGTTCTGGTGGTCTGAGGTGAAATTTGAGCAGAGGTGAAACTCAGCTTCTGTTTTGAATAGACGTTGCACTAACATGATGAGAACTCTGCAGCATGAGTTCTGAAGTGTTTCCAGATGATCTTACTGAGATAGGCATGAAAAGAAATGTTTACGGTGAGGCTTGGGAAAAGCAAGCAGTTGGCTGGCCTGTTTATGGAGAGGGAAAGGAAATAGATTCAGTGGGAGTAAATGTTCTGTCAAGGTGATCTTTGCATTAGCATCTGTCTTACGCCTCCGGCAAGTTATTGGCTGGTGCGTGGTGTGGTGCAAACAGCTCTCTGACCTTCGGAGGGGTTACTCACCATTGCAAGCTGCAAGAGCAGTGTGTGCAGAGAGCAGAGGTTTAAAACAATTCAACAAAGCCTGTTCCCTGGTGAAGAACAATACATGACAACGTATTGTCCACAAGTAGGCTTTGTTCCTGAGTTATGTTCTCAGGTACTTTTTTTTATGAATTGTGGTGCTCTTCTAGTTATCCCAGGGTTGTTGATAGAAACCAGAGTGCTACAGCAAGCCCTCCAAACGCCTTGCAGGCTGCCTTCTGGAGCTTTTGAGTATGAAATCTTCAAATCCACGTTTTGAAAGTCATGCTCTGACTATCCTAGATGAATACGGGTTAGTCTGTTCCCTGGCTGCTGAAATGCTCTCACTATTTAGGTTATTGTGTTTGTACATCAGGAGACTGAGATGCAAACAGTGGACCGAAGCAAAGGATTGTTGGTTGCTTGCCTCTAATTAAATATTCAGACCTTTCCACTGATAATTTAGTTTTTCTGTGTGCCTTGAAAACTTGATGCCACGAAGATCTGTAATTTCCAGAAATAATTTCTTGAGTGCTAAGATCTTTGTAGCTGGAGTTATCCAGTAGGTTTGAGTGGTACAAATGTATTAATAGCACAATGGTATTCCTTCCAGGCTGGTTTTAGTTTGTTGTGCCAGTTTGCATTCTTGATGTGTGTAAGCAGAAAGCTACATCCATGTAACTAAGACTGATGCTGTTCAAATGCTGACTTTTGGGAAGAGGGGTGTGACCATCTGAAAGAGACCCACAGTCTGAGTCCAGAGGTTGGAGGACAGAAAATCTTACTTTTGTGTTCTGTAAACAGCTGTTCTATACAGTCCTCCTCCAGCACAGTGTTTAAATGTTTGTGTGTATTGAAAGAATGAACAGTCTGTTTAATTCAGATGGCTGTGTATCTGATCAAAGTCAAGTGCATGCATAAAGGACCGAAAAATCATTGTATTTTCACTCAGCCAACAGCTATTGATTGGGATATGGAGCATTGCAAAGTATTTTGTCTCATGCTCTAGGAAAGAGAACGAAGCTCTATCCACCAGTATGAGCTTAAATTCTGCATTGATCTCTACTTTTGAGTGGATGTGGGTATAACTACAAGTGCTGTGCAGGGTCCCAGCAACAGCATTCTGTCATTTGTCCTGCTCCTAGTCTTGTCAAGGAGAAAGTTTGTTCACAGCCCTTGCACTTTGCTTAAAAAGTTTCAGTGCTAGCTTTTCAGAAGCTGGCATTGCATGATTGCAATGCCATTTCCAGCATGTTACATTCATAGTCAGATCTGGCTCACTAGAATAAGACTTTGTTGGTAGAGAAAACAGCTGCAGATCTGTTAGGACAGTCTAATTACGCTATAAGTCTCTCAGTGGGGCATGAAGGAATTACTGTTTGCTATCAGAGTGTTAAGGAAGCTCGTATGCCTTATGTTATCACAGATGCTGTGAAATCCTTGTGTGTAAAATGTTGAAAGCTTTTCCTGTAGAAGAGTAGGGTTGAAAAAATCAGAGGATTCATTTGATTTGCTGCTTTCTCTCTTGCAGGCTAGAACCAGGGTTAGTCAACATGAGGACTTTATCTGAAGCCCAGAATTCTGGTTGCCAGTGCCACTTCTGTCCTCGTAATATGGCTCTAAAGGGCTGCAGGGGAGTTACCACATCTGCCTGAACAGGAGTCTCCCTTTTGGCATATTGAATGTAGGCAGGCAAGATGTGTTTCTGCCGTGATGTAGGAACTGCCTTCACTTACAAACCTGCCCAACAGAGCCTTTAGCTCACTGCCTCTCACCAGCCAAGGAAACAACAACTTTCTCACAAGTGCTCAACTTCAGGGAACCTTTTTCTTACACAGCTGTTGCAGGGGGACTCCTGCGTTCTGTTTTTATAATATTTCAGCCAAGGAAATGTTGCAAAATGGGTGTGAAATGATGTATCAGATTAGGCTGAGTTTACTACTGCATGGTGAATGGGTATACTTGATCTGGGAAAGCACTGTTGTCAGAACTTCCGTGGGCGCTTTTTTTCAGGAGTACAACAAAATTGTTTGACCTCTTGTTACTGGATGCTTTAGTTTGAAATGAAGGAAATAGCCAGTGGCTTCTGTACACTGTAGGAGAATCTGGTAGGTTTTGTTTTGTTGCATCCCCTTGGAAGCCTTGGAAGGAGACCTTTGCTCACCTACTAGATTCTGTAAGCAAGTAATACCATCTTCAGAATTTCATTTTCTTGTCTGCATAGCTGTTTTCTTGATGACATATCCCCCAATTCTCTCCAAGCTCACCTCAGGAATACAGTGCCCCAGTGAGTAATGCTGTTGGGTTATTTAAGACTTAAAAAGTTTACAGCTGGAAAGATTGCCGTGAGGTTATCTGCGTGTCAAGTGGTGCTCAAGGTCTGTTCTGTATGTTCACTTTTGTCAGAATTGCTCACCATCTGGGAAGAAGAATGTGAAGTTCAGTCTTGTATCACAGGAACTTGTCCTCCAGATATCTCAATTTCTGGACCTTGCTGATCAGGTTCTCTGTTTTATAAAGGTGTCCAGGCTCCTGGGGCCTGATTCTGTTACAGCTGCTAATTTAAGAGAATAAGAATTACTTGTGTCTTCTAGCCTGCTAGCAAAATTAGCTCTTTCAAAATTTCAGTTGCTTCTTTTTCTACTAGCTAATTAACTAATGAGCATAATTCTACAAAAATGCACTTTTCTATATTAGCAGTAAGAGGATAAAAGGATAAAATTAATATACCAGAATTTCAAAGTACAAAAATGTGAACTGAGAACAGTTATGTATAACATGTATATAGCTAAGAACATATATATAACTGAGAACTGTTATATATAACGGATACAAGTCTTCTGCACTGTATTCTTAATGTATTTTTCGTTGCCGTTGCTGCTTTCACAGTGAAAAATACGCTTGACCTTTCAAGTAGCCAAAGTCAGACTTCAAATAAAGTACAATTAATACAGTTTTGGACTCCCTGGTCAGTCCAGTGACTGTTTTAGTACTCATAGCTGTCATTGTTAGAGATTACATGGAAACCTCATTCTTAAATATTCAAGTCTGCACTGAGCTGTCAGTGTCTAATATTGCTTGTGGTACAGTATCAACTTTGCTGCCTGCTATTGAAAGCAGCTGTTTTTTATTTAACTTCAGTAAAATTACTTTTTTCCACGAATATGCTTCCAATGTATTACATAAAAGACGGACTCGCAAGCAAATTTACAGGAAGCTGTAAAAAGACAATGTATGTCAGCATGTGTATCTGTGTATGTGTGTGTATATGTATATGTATATTCTCCCTCTTCCACTTCTTTGATTTCCTGAAGTTATGGCCTTTTCTAGAGAAAATTTTCTTCGTTACGATCAAATATTTGACATTTTTTAATTGTAGTCCCTGACCACAAGTCACGAAATAGTAGCTTACAACCTTCTATTAAGGCGTCATCTTTTCTGTGCAGACTGATGCTCTAGTTCTGTGGGTAAAAGAAAAATGTTGAGCATAGGCTCCTGTATTAAAATAATCTTACACAGCAGAAGCCAGTGGATAAACTGTGTTTAGCACTCTAAAATCAATATAAAATCTCTGATTTGGTGGAATCATGCCTTTGTTCCTCAGTAGCATGCTCTTCCTGGTATAGCACTGGCTGGCTTCACAGTACAGAAAGAGAGACAGACGCACGCCACGTTTGTGGCTTAGAAGCAATGCAGTGCTTATGTCCAGGAGATTTCAAGAGAGTATCAGCAGTGTGTTCTTTTTAATACGAAAGTTTTTCTTAGTGCAGCATTATGTCCTTGAGCAAAATTATCTTAGAAAGGTAGTTGACACAAGGACTGTTTTACTTCTGGCAGGTCAAAAGCACAATTCTTTTCAAATAACTTACCCTTTTAGGTACTTATTCCCAAGTTTTCTTTGTATTTGAAGGTGGTGATGTGGTTATCGTTTGTGACCAGGAATCATTCTGACCTGCCTTCCTGCATTTAGATCATTGGCTTTAGTGTAGGTTTCGTCAGATTTACTTGTAATGCATTAAACTTAATATATTTTTTTTCCAGGCAACAAGGCCATTGTCTTCTTGTAGATCTTTCACTGTACTTTTGAAATAGTTCAGAACAATTACTCTGATAAACTGTTCTTGCTGATAAATGAATTGGTGAATGACCTTTTGATATACTGATGGGGAGAACTGTTCTAAATCTTTGCATCATTTGTAGGTGTTTTGTTGTGTGCTTGTTTGTTGCCGTTTTTTTTTGCTCAGGTTCTTTTTTTCTGTTCAAGCAGAGTCAGCTAGAACAGGCTGCCTGTGACTATGTCTAGTTAGGTGTCTAATATCACCATTAATGGAAACTCCACAGCCTCTCTAGGCCACCTGTTTCAGTGTTTGACTGCTGTCAGAGTTAAAAAAAAAAAAAAAAAAAAAGTTGCATTCATATGAAATTTCATGTATTTTTATTTCTGCCTGCTGCCTCTTGTCCTGTCACTGAGCATTACCAAGAAGAGTTCGGCTCCATCTTCACTCTCAAACAACAGGTATTCGTATACATTGATAAGATCCCTTCTATGCTTCCTCTTCTCCAGGCTGAACAGTCCCAACTCTCTTAGCCTTTTCTCTTTGGAGAGGTGCTCCAGGCCCTTCATTGTCTTTGTGGCCTCACGCTGGACCCTCTGCAGTTTGTCTGTGTCTCTCGTTCACTGGGGAGCCCAGAACTGGACACAGTTCTCCAAGTGTGGCCTCACCAGTGCTGAGTAGAGAGGAATAATCACCTCCTTCAACCTACTGGCAACACTTTGCCTAATGCAACCGAGGATATAGCTTATCCTCATCTACCAAGCTACTCATCTTATTGTCGAAGTCTTTCAGGTGGGTTAAGCAGTCTCCCTTTTGTAAGTCTTGCTGGTTATGCCCAGTCACCTTCTTATCTTTCATGCATCCGGAAGTGGTTTCCAGAACGAGTCACTCTTATCATCTTTCCTGGAATTGAGGTAAGATTGACGGGCTTGTTGGTCCCAAGGTCTTTCTTCTTGCCCTTCTTGAAGATAGGTGTGATCATTGGTCTTTCTTTCAGTCTTCAGGAACCTCTCAAGATTACCACAGTTTCTCAACAGGCAAAAACGACTGGCTTCACAATGACATCAGCCAGCTCTATAAACTCTTGTGGGTGCATCACATCAGTTCCATGGATTTATGTATGTCCAGTTCCTTTAAATCTTCCCTTGGGCCCCCATTCTGATCCTCTTCCACCAAGGCTAAGTCTCCCTTGGTCCAGCCTTTCCCTGTGTTCTCAGGGGTCTGGGGTTCCTGGAGCTGATCCAATTAGTAAAGACTGAGGTGAAGAAGCCATTGAGTCTCTCTGCTATTTCTTTATCTTGTGTCACCAGGGCAGGGACCCTGACACATTTAGCTATGGGCCCATATTATTCCTAGCCTTCCCTTTGCCGCTGATGTACTTTCTTCTTGACCTCACCAGGCAGGAAAGCCAAAGGTCTCTTTGAATCCAGCCTTTGTTCTTGTGCAATCAGGTGCTGTCTCTGTATTCATCCTGGGTCACCCGACCCTGCTTCCACCTCTTGTATGCTTCACAAGTGTCTTGACTTGCTCATGTAAAACTCTCGATAATGGTTTAGCATAATGACACGCCTGAAGACTTCTAAGAGTTTTTTCATAGACAAAATGGGAATAAACTGGCATGTTGGAGGGAATTAAATTCATCGCTGAAGCTTAACAACCTTCTTGTATGTTGTTTCTACACAGGGTTTACGTGT
The DNA here is from genome assembly GCF_964034855.1 of Anser brachyrhynchus. Lineage (NCBI taxonomy): Eukaryota > Metazoa > Chordata > Aves > Anseriformes > Anatidae > Anser > Anser brachyrhynchus. Next base: position 49,812,011 of record NC_137697.1, on the reverse strand, counting down.
AACAGCTCACAGAATCCCAAGGCCTTCTGGCCAAGGAGAGGGCCTTCTGGAGGTCGTCAGCCATGCCCCCAGACATAGATGGAGTGACCATAACTTTATCTAGACAAGGCTCTGTAAAATCCAGGGAATAGAGAAACCAGAATGGCAATGCACTGTTCCTTTCTGTTAAGCTTCAACATGCTTACTTTTTGACAAAGTCTGTGTTAATTTAAACGTGTTCCTTAATACAATGTGAGATAAGGTCCGTTCAGCGCTGCTTCCATTTAGTGCTCTTACTGTAGTCCCAGCTCATTTTCAGCTGGTGTTCTGCATTCTCTAGAGGTAACTACAGATAACTTTTTATGTAAACTTTAATATAATTACACTCTGAAGTACGTTTTTGTTGGTATTTGAGTTACGTTTCTGAATGATCTGCTGTGGAAGACTTAACTGCATACACAAATTTCAGTGTTCTTGGGGATTTTTGCACAGTTGACTGTAAGCGTGCTTTACAAAGGCTGATAATTATTGTGTGTTTCCTGTAATCTGGCTCTTTGCAGACCAGGGTGTATTGATGGAGGCATGAGACTGTCTGTGCTCTGGTTGTTAGCTAGAGCAAACTTTTGCTTGCAGACAGGTAAGCAAATGCAGAATTTAGAAGTCTTGTAGCAGCTTGCCATCTGTGCAATTATGCAGAAATTAAGTAGTGCACGGAACTTGAATGCTCTAAAATTATTAACTGTGATGATAAGGCATATTTAGTAGTGACACTGATGCAATTTTCCTTCTTGATAACAGAGTTTCAGAAGCAGGAAGGCACGAAGTCCCATCAGAAAAACATGCAGCTATATGACACACCCTATGAACCAGAAGGCAGTGGTGTGGAATCTGATTCTGAAAGTGTGGTGAGTCAACGTTTACGAGAAAGCAAATTGCCACAGGATGATGACAGGCCTGCAGATGAGTATGATCAGCCATGGGAGTGGAATAAAGTCACCATCCCAGCTCTGGCAGGTAGGAATCCTAGATTCTGACCAGAAAATTCTCTCTTTCACAGCATATATGCCTGCCTTTAGGAGAAGTCAAATGTTTCTGCTCTTTTGAAGGGTGAGGGGTGGGGAGAATGGGGGCTGGGGAGAAATCTGTCAAAAACGTTTGTGGGTAGTCTCAAGTCCTTACCTGCTGCAGAAATGTGGAACATTGCACTTACTGATTTGCTGCTTCAGGTGAGCTGTTGTCAACCATCTCAGCACTTGGTTCATGTTAGTAAACCCCTTAATCTCACCCCTATTTCAGTGAGTGTGATGCAGATAGTGTTTATTGTTGAGTGGATGTATGATGAGAGTGATGCTTTGCAAAGTCCTTAACTTATGGGCCACTTCTTAAAAGGGCAGGACATAAAGTAGCTGTGTCATGTGCGTGCGGTAACATGCTTTTCCTTGGCGATGTTTCTTGGTGCTTGTCACTTGTCATTTTCATTCCAATCGTGAGCATTCCCATGGATGTGTAGAACTTGTTTTCAGATTAATTCTTTTGAATGGCTGAGTTTCTCCCACATAAGAACTTGTCAGTCAGGGAGACCTCACACAAAACTACTTGCTCTCTCTGCAAATATCTGTGCTTGGTGTTGGTTATTTTCTTCTTCTTAGTCCCTGATGCTGCTTCGCAGAAATGGCTAGGGGGCTTCATTCACTGATGATGTGATTCTAGAGGCCAAGCGCTTTTTTTATTGCTAGAGCCTCAGTGTTCACAGCAAAGCCTGGCCAAGTCATGGTTTGACCATGTTCCAGGAAGCTCCTATGGGATGCTAGTCATACATGCTTTATGATTTCCCCCTCAATTACATGTTCTTTTTAAAAGCTGTCTAGGAACAGGGTTGTTCACCTTTTTTTTTTAGGGGTCAGCTTGGCTTCCCAAGAAGGCTTGGGAGGAAGAGCTATATGTGGTGAGAACTGTGGGTGTGAGAAAAGACGAGAGATGTGGCTCTGGAACCATGGAAGAATACTGAGAGCAATGTTTAGGAGTAGTCAGTGTGAATTTACCATGGGTAAATCCTGCTTGACAAGCCTGATTGATTTCTGTATTGAAACTAGTTGATCCCTTCATGGAAGGAGAGCAATAGGTGTCATCTGCATTGAGTTCAGCCTTCAACATGTTGTGCTATGGCATCCTTGTTTTGTGGTTTGAAATGCTGTGGCTTAGATGGGTGGACTACTAGATGAGAGGAAAAAATGCCGGGATCATTGAACTCAATGGGTAGTGTTTGGTGATTCACACTCTTCCTGGAATCAGTTTACAGGTGTGATTCCACATGGGACCAGTTCTGGAACCCTTCCTATTCAACATCTTTATCAGTATAATCTGGAGGAGGAGAGGGAATGCACGTCATCAGGTTTGGAACGATGCCAAATGGAGGGGTGAAGAGCTGCCGTGCAGAGCGTATGGGACAGGCTGGAGAAAAGGGCTGGCAACAAGCTTGTGAAACCCATCCAGGACAGATTCAAAGATCTGCACGTGGAGCAGACTAACTCCTTGTGATGATATAGACCAAGGCTGCCAGGTTACAGCTTCACTGGAAAGGGCCTAGGAGTCCCGAGGGAAAGTGGAGTAAACATGGCTGGCAGTGCTCCCTGGTAGTGATGAAGGACAGCAGCATCCTGGCCTTTGTAAACAGGAGTATAGCCAGTAGGTCAAGCAAAGTTTCCCTTTACTTGACATTTTTTGGACAAAACGTGGGATGTTGTGCCCAGTGTTGTGTCCAGCATTCTGATGTCAGAAGGATGCTGATAAATGTTGATTTCAGCAGACAGACACCGAAATGACAGGAAACTGCAGCACGTGCGGAGATGCTGACAGAACTGCCTGAGCTTGCTTAGTCTGCAGAAGAGAAAGCTTTGGAGGGATCTAATAGCAGCTTTTCAGTGTCTCTGAGGAGATCTTCAAGAAGATAGAGCTAGGCTTTTCACAGATGAGCAGGTGTGTGATTGGAAGATGAGAGACAACAGGCATAAGTTGTATCAGGCCAGGTTCTGATGTGATACAGGGAAGTTTTTTTTCCCCTCTGTGAAGACAGCCAAGGGATATTTTGCAGTCTTCAGCTTTTATATATTTTCATCCTGAGAAAAGGAATGAGTGGATAGATCTCTGAACAATCTTATCTAATCATGTAGCAGACCCTGCCTTGACAAGGTTGGACTAGACACCTCCCAGGATCCCTTTCTACTTGAATTACACTATGATTTGGCAGTTCTGTGTGCCGTGATATGGCCACACTGCAAAATTAGGAGTGCATTCTCTCAACAGTTCTGCAGGGACACTGTTTTGTAAACAGTCTGTTGTGACACTGCCCTTCTTGGGTGTTCCTGGCCTGATCACCTAATAGGTAGGTGGAGGTGGGTGACACAAATGTGTTTCTCTTGTAGCACAGTGTAGCACAGCAGTGTGGATCTGTCGTAAGAGTGATTTCTACCCCTCAGCTTCATTTGTTCATTTGTCTTTGTGTTGCAATTGATTTTACGTTTGCTTCCAACCTAAGCTGATGTCTGTAGCATCCATCCTGAGAATGTGGCTGGGAGCAAGAGACCTGGATGAGCCTGAAGCAGCTGCCTTAAAAAAGAAACCTTGTGCTCAACATCCCCTTTCTTCTTTTTGGGCTCCTATGGAAGAGAAAAAGAGACTAGAGAAATTCGATTTCTACTTTCTAGCAGCATGGTTTGCTTTGGCATATTAGATGTTAATAATCTTCGTAGGATTCCAGACTCAGTCAATTGCCATTAAGTATATGCTAATGGTTCTTTGGAGCCTGGATCTAAGCCACCATCCAGTTCTGTTGCATGCTGTGCAGGTATAATGTCTCTCCCTAAAGAGCATGAACTCCAGCACAAAAGCCTAACCTGTTTATGTGGCTTCCAGTAGGATATACAGCTCTGCTGCTGAACCCTGCCACGTTGGAAGCAGGCTTCAGTTCGGGCTTGCCTGAGCTGACTCATCCCCTTTGCTGAGCCAGTTAAAATGCTTGCAAGAATTGTGCTGGGAGACTGTCTGGCTGGGAGATCTTGGCCACGGCTTGGGATACCTACTGTGTGTCAAGATAGGCTAGTCAATTTGGCCATACTCATAGGAGGCACGTATCACTAAATTTCCAGTGCCACTAAGGTGTTTTTGCAGACGCTGAAAGTCAGCCTGTCACATATGTTTAAAACCTTCTGCTTTGGATTTAGGCTCTGGGACTCCTTTTCTGGTCCAGGTACCACTGTCCCAGCTCAGATGAGTCTTTTTGTGCGTCCCTGTGATGGCAGTAGTGTTGTCTGTGCCTGGAGCAAATGTGCAACCTCTGTCTCCCAACTGATGAGCCTCACTACACTGCAGCGTGGTCCCTAGTAAGCCTGTTAGAGGTAGGGTGTCTGCTGCCTGGAAGGATCCACAAGCTGCCCACAGTAGGGGCTGCACAGTGCCATCCGCAGTGAATTTGCAGTACGTCTTCAGCTGCTCTGCATTGTTTTCCAGTGAATTTCTCTGTTCTCCATTCCAGAGGGTTTCTGGCCCTCTGCCATCTGCTGCCATGTTTGCACCTTGCCTCTCTTTATTATTTTTGCATGTGGTATCATTTTTATTTGCTTTTCCTTTCTTTTCTCCCACCAATCTGCATCTATGCCTAGTCTCTCTCATTCGTCCTTTTCCTATCTAACACCTGGTCCCATCATGTTACCTTCTTACGTCTCCTTGGGAATTCTCAACTCCTACCTTCAGACACCAGCTCCCTATCACCCTTTCCTAGTACCTGAGTGTGCATTTCTGTCCACAAGGAAGGAAAATGCTGTGCTTCATTTTTTTATCCCCATCCTTCTTAGCACACTGGGCTAGTGCTGTGGGGATGCCTGTAGTGACTACAGATTGCTGTTGAAGAGCTCCTACAAGGAAGCAATACAGTTAATCCTGGCTGGCTGCATTACCTGAGAGTCCTCCAGATATTTTTCTCCATTCTCTCCAGTGTTTGGCTGGATGCATGGTCTGCCATTCCTGCATGTGTTCTTGGACAATTTTGGAAGAGAGCTATTTTTGAGCAAAGAATATTTTATTTGAAGACAAGCGTAAATAAAGCCCTTGGACTGCATAAAATATTGGGAAGGAACACATGCTTGAATATGTGACCCTGAAATCTTTAAAGGTGGAATTCTTTAGGGCTATTCATTTCTCTGCAGTTTCTTTCTGTGTTGTAGCCTAGCATAGTTTTTGCCTTGTGAGCTGAGTTTCTCTTTATGTACTAGTTTTGATAATATTCCAAAGGCTAAGAATAATATCAGAGTTGCTGTGAGCTTCCCGCACAAGGATGGTAACTGTGTGCTACCCAGAGGACATTTTTCTTTCAAAGTATGCAAAATACCTAAAACAGAAACTTCATTGTTTAGCAATACTGAGATACAAGCTAAATATTTACAGTACAACTCTGTGGAACCAGGGCACATCTGTCTGCGGTGAGATCATACTTTACAGATTTCTCAATTAGTAGTAATACAGCAGCCACAGAGGTGAGGTTACTGGCTTCAAAAGTTATTGTCCCAAGAGTTATGTGTGTGCATATGGAAATCTCAGACCTTGCTCTTCATGCATTGTGCATATCAAATGGAAAGGCTGAGTTTAAATTAAATCCAGAGAATAAATGTATTGGTTTCTACGGCATTCCTTTTTGTGCACTACTTGGCATTTGTGAAGTCTTTGAGTGCTCTAATCATCTTCGTGCCCAACTTTTTGATCTTTAGTGGGTAAATGCTGAAATAGTCTTGAGTGTTGATTAAAAAAAAATAAAAAATCTTAGCTTTGTCAATTTTTCTTCATCAGGTAGTCTTTAATTAGTATGTATTTGAGTGTAGATTAACGCGACACCATCTACCCAATATTAGATTTTATGATTGGCCTGTGTGTAAATATTCTTCTAAGGCATTACGTAGTTAACTTTTATGAAAGCACATATTGCTTTACAAAATTAACAGACTAAAAGGAAATTTAATTAAAAAGTATTATGATATGACTGAATTCCTTATGGGCTCACATCAGCATGCAAAGTTCTGTTTTACAGTGCTAAGAGAGTAAACATATTTTTAGATGAATTAGATTTCTGTGATGGGGTGTGTCATTCATTACAACTTAGCATGTCTTAGGTACCTGGTTATTTGCTACAAAGCAATGCATCAGGACTGGCTGCAAGCATAGATTCAAGCTGCTGTCTAACCGGTTCTCTCCTATACTTTAACTGCTTGGAATTATAAATATTTAAAATAAGGGAAGAAGAGATTCAACTCCTAAGTTTGAAACAATGACATGTTTGCAGTGGAGAAGTACTGACCCTCTGCTGAGATATTCGAAGTGCTTTTCTGACTTTCATGTGTACTGTGGTTCTGTAATGTAGCTAGTTAAGCTGTGTGGGTTTTGCTGGCTTCTTGAGTGAGGTGGATTTCTCTGAAGATCACAACGTTGTCTAAGTGGTATTAGAAATTAAAGGTTCACAACTGAAGCCACTTCCTGCTGAAACTTTCCTATTTTGAGAGGTTCATCCACAGGGAACAATATGCATTTGTGATGTGAAGTGCAGACACAATGAGCTTTATGCAGCAAACATTTTTGATTTGTTAGGTGATAGGCTTAGGAAACAAGCCAAAATGGCAAGAAACACTAGAATTACCATGGAGTCAACTACTCATGCAAGTCTTTTAAGGAAAACTTTTGTACCTCTGCCATGGTTTCATGATTTATTGGTGAAGTATGGATAGGAGCTGTCTGTCTCCAGCCTGGAGTCCGAGATGTGCCAGACCAAAAGGGTGCACAAACTGTGAAGTCTGCTCAGTCTGAGGGAGAGCATGTGTTTGCTGTAGCTCCCAAGCACTGTCTGGGTCTGGTGTCATGCTGATGCTTGCGGAGCAGGCTATGTAGAGCCCTCCTCGGGGACTTCAGCTGTTAATTGCAGTGCTGAAAGATGGGTCTCTTTGTATTGGAGTGCAGCATCTTGACTGTCTGAAGTTCGAGTTGTTTCACAGACAGGTTTGGCTTTGTTTCATTGGAGGCTGTACAGAGAAGAAAGCAGGAAGGAAATAATGGCTGAAGCAGAAATGCATTTTTGAAGGTTTTTACGAGATGTGGGCAGGTCTTGTTAGACCTCCTGCTGAGCTGGGCAAACCAGTTTGCCCAGAGGAGTTGAGTTTGGCAAAATAACAGGAACAAGGTAACTTTCTGGTACATAAGTCTGTCTGGAAAAGGAGATAGCAAAACCAGAGTCCATTTGGGAACTTCAAGCTGACCCTGGCTCCTGCTTGGGGTGTGAGAGAGAGCAGGCATTTCCTGGTGGGCATAGCAAACCTTTGGGTAAAGGAAATGCATGTGAAATCTGTACAACCAATCTCAGTTATCACTTAAGAATATCAGTGCGCCTCTAGTACGAAGAAGGCCATCTGGTAGTAGCTTTCACCACTCAGTGTTGATCACAGAGCCCTTGATGAAGGATCTTCAAGTTACTTGGGCACCTATGCTGCGTGCAACTGCTGATGCACAGAAGGATGGTGCCCAGGACGCTAGGGGATTAGAAGCAGGGTTGTTCTGACATACCACCCCAGTGGGGTAAGCCACCAGCTACAGGGCAGGAGAGGAGAATGAGGAAGAGTCAGGGATGCAGTCGGTTCCAAAACAGTAACAGCCGCATAAACAGAAATACCATGGCAATAAGAAACTTTCCACTCTCAACTGCATGGAGTTGAACTTCTGAACCTTCACAGTATGTACTGCATCTTTGGTCAAGAGTGGATTTATAGTACCCTAAAAATCCATCCTGATAACAGCATCACGTGGGTCAGTGCCTGACTAGATAGCATACTTGCCAGTTTTGTCTGCCTGGATATCCCTTTTAGGCTGCTTCTTCCTGCCAATTTAGTTCACAAAAAAAGAAATAGGGCAGGAGCCAAGAGACATGTCTCAGCTTTTCAGACAAACAAAACATTCAAAAGCATTTGAAATTTAACTTTGTGCTATTTTTGTAGAACAGATCCTATTTCCAACCATCACCATGTCATAAAGATATCACTGTTTACTGTAAGAACTGAGTTTCATATTTGTTTTGTGAAATGATTTTTTTGGTGTCTGAAAGATGTTGCTCAGTCAGTAGCAGACAACATTAAGTTCACCAGTATTCAGAGTTCCCAAATTATAGTATCCAGGTGTTTTTCTTACAGTTGAAACCACTATGCTGTTTGTAACTTGCAAGTACACACATGCAATGTTTCTCCTTGTTATGCTAATCAACCTCATTACTGGATAATGAAAGCTCAGTATGAATTTGCATTTTAAAATGTAACCATACTTCTGCCATATATACTTCAGAATATGATTTAATACATTTGCCCAATTTTGGTAATAATTGGTGCCTGCCTACTTTGTCTCTAAGAAGAGGAGCAATTTGGAGGTGTTCTAAGTCATGAGGAAAGCATGTAAAAATAGCCAAAACAAAGTGCTCTAGAATATTTTCCTTGTCCAACACATCTCTATTTTGTATGCATAATCTTTTTGAAGATTACAGCTCCTTCCTGTTGTAAAGTTGCTTTAAAGCAGTAAGTATTACCAGTCACATGCCTAACTGGCTGTGTTGTTACAAGTCGAGGTTTGAATGCAAGTGATCTACAACAAGCTTTAGTAGGGATTCCCTGTAACTGTTTTTGCAACATTTTCTGTAATGCTGCTGTTGAAATCCACACAGAAGCTGACTGCTTTGTGTGCACTGTGATATTTGCTTCCTGAGCTTCCTGATACAGTGAGGTTTGTTCAGCCTGTTCCCCACTAGATGACCTTAGAAACAATAATCCATCCACAGCTGGGAGTGTTTGTTACTTCGTGATGAAGAAGCAAACCCCAGAGGGCAGTGAGAGTGTATGGAAGATGGTGTGGATAGCTCCTTTCACTGCTTCTGTCAGAATTCAATTCTTTAATTCTTTGAAGTTATAGATATGTAGAGTCTGTAAGTGTGGTTTTTATAGGAATGAGGATGCAGACCTCGTTAGTATGTGCTTTGCTAAATAAGCCATATTGCTTTCCTTGGCATCACGGAGTTTGTGAGAGAAACTTAAAAAGTGTGCTTTTCCCTTTTCATCACTTTGTACTCTAGCCTTTCAAGACAAAAGCCTTGTGGTTGCATTATATAAGTAGAAACATTTTTAATTGATCACTGTTTGCCAGCATTTCTGATGTGGGTACGAGGGTGTTACCTGTCTGGAAGTGCACTGAGATTGCTGTTCAGATGATCCATCTAAGCTGAGGCAAGCTGGGTTTGCAATGTTCTCACTTGCTTGTTGGCTTAATTGTAGAAGGTGACTGAAAGCCTGTGTAGTGGGTTTATGTGGCAAGGTTTTGGTTGCGGCGGGCTGCAGGGGTGGCTTCTGTGAGCAGAGCCCAGCAGCTGCCCCATGTCAGAGCACAACCAGCTCCAGAAAGCTCCAAAAGGGACCTGCTGCTGGGCAGAGCTGAGCCAGGGGGTGATGCTGGGTGGGCCTTTGGGAGAGCAGATTGAGGGAAGGGGAAAAAAAACTTCTGTGCAACAGCAGCTGGGAGAGGATTGCAAAAGTGTGAGAGAAGCAGCCCTGCAGCCCCCCAGGCGAGTGCAGCAGGAGGGCAGGAGGTGCTCCAGGCAGGCAGCAGCAGTTCCCCTGCGGCCTGTGCAGGGAGAGGCCCCTGGTGGAGCAGGCTGTCCCCCTGCAGCCCATGGGTCCCACACGGAGCAGATCTCCACGCTGCAGCCCCCCCGTGGAGGAGCCCCCGGTGGAGCAGGTGGATGTGGCCTGGAGGAGGCGCCTGCGGCCCATGGAGAGCCCCCGCAGGAGCAGGCCCCGGGCCGGAGCTGCAGCCCGTGGACAGGAGCCCACGCAGGAGCAGGGGGTCTGGGGGGAGCTGCCGCCCACCCGTGGGGGACCCGTGCTGGAGCAGTTTGCTCCTGGGGGATGGATGGATCCCGTGGTACGGAGCCGTGTGGGAGCAGTTCTTGAAGAGCTGCTGCCTGCGGGCAGCCCCCGCAGGCTCAGTTCGGGAAGGACGGCATCCCGTGGGAGGGACCCCACGGGGAGCAGGGGCAGAGAGGGACCGTGAGGGAGCAGCGGAGACGAAGTGACTGACCACAGCCACCATTCTCAGCTCCCCTGCACTGCTTGGAGGGAGGAGGCGGAAGAGGATGGATGGAATGTGGAGAAGGTGTTTTTAGTTTCTTTCCTTTGTTTCTCACTTCTCTAGCTTGCTAGTAAAAGGAAATAAATTTTACTAATTTCACTACTCTGACTCTGTTTTGCCTATCACAATAATTCTTGGGTGATTTCCCAGTCCTTATCTCAACCCTTGAGCCCTTTGTATTGTATTTTCTCCCCCTTTTTCTTTGAGGTGGGGGAATGAAAGAGCAGTTTTGGTGGAGCTCAGCTGCCCACCTGACTAAAACCACTGCAGCCTGTCTTCATTACTGCAAGGGGTAGTTCAACAGCATCATCTCTTCGGGAAGAAAACACCAATTGTTAATATAAGCATGGGTTATTTTAACGGGATTAAGAAGGGTATGGATTTTGTCGATGGAAAGGCAAGAGTTTTAGGGCTGTATTTCGCATAGTTAGAAACGCTTTAGATGATACATATAACTTGGTAGGTAAACCACTGTATCTGAATGTTGGTGGATGCATGTTTATTCTCACTGGGAAGTACGAAGCTTCTCTAAATGCTACAGCTGTGTTGGTCCTTATTAACCTTGCCTAGAGAGGTAATTATTGTGTATCTTGCAGCCCAATTTAACGGAAGTGAGAAACGACAAGCATCTCCTCCTCCCTCAAATGACCAGCGCAGGCAGTTAAGAGCACCTCGAAGAGGCTTTAAACCCATCAAACATGGCAGCCCAGAATTTTGTGGGATCCTGGGAGAGAGAATAGATCCAACTGTTCCTCTGGAAAAGCAGATGTAAGTAAGCACAGCAATTGCTTTCTAGCTCTTTGCCTCTCCGCTTACAGGAACAGCAGATGTCCTAGATCCTGCTGTCCAGCTCCCTTTCCTCTACATCCCCTGCATTAGTGCACACAGAAAACTATCGTTGTTAATTCTGCAAACTGTAAATAACTTTTTTGGGGGACAATATAAAATTAAATAGGAACCTCTCACCTCAGGAACAGTGAATTTTGTCTGCTAAATCACATGCCCCTTATAACCATGTTGATTACCTTGCGTTAGAGAAAGGAGGTATGTATCACATAATCCAAAATGTCCTTTAAAGCAGCATGAATTCTGTATCTTTGTGGCTGCATGCAATGTTTCTAGTATCTCAGACATGCCTTGTATTTGGCTGTAATACTGCTCTAGTGAGAGCCTGATGAGACCAGTTACAAAACTTTACAAAAAGAGTGTTATTTCTATTTTGTGTTGTCAAAGCTGAGGATGGTATTTAGAATCAGCTTTGTCAGCTCCATACTCAAGTTCTGGAGAAATTCTATGGAGTGAATATCTGTTATCCACAAGGGTGGCTTCCGTCCTACCTCCTTTTTACCCTTCTCTGAGCCATTTGGACAGACTGGCTTGTGTGGTGGAGTGACCCACTGTCCTGTATCATACTGGATGTGCAGCCTCAGAAAAGGGGCCAAAACCAAAGAAAAATCTTTGCATGGAACAATTTACACAGGGTACATTGATATTTGTGAGCACTGAGTCGTCCAACAGATTCACACAGTGAAGTCAGGGACTTGTGTCTTTAATCCTCAAGACAGTCCCACTTCAGACACTGTCATTCTAAGTTAGATGCAGAATTTATATTCAAAGGAGAGGGAGGACGTACTTTAACATGGGTGTGAGGGTGTTCTCTGTCAGAATACTTCATCTCTGAATGGTACAGGTTTTGGTAAGATTAGTGCTGAATCCTTTTGCACTTCAAATTCTTGGTAGGAGAGAATCCCCTCTATCAGTTGAGTCTGAGAGAAGGTGTTTCCTGAAGTTCTTTTTCCTTTGATGTACTATTTTTACATGCAGTATTTGGAACCTTAAGCTTGAAAAAGAGATTATCGTCTTCCACGTGGTATCATACTACACCTCAGCCTTTGAGGCACCTGCTCATTGACAGAGGGTAGACTTATGTGCAATACAGGAAATAGTGACCACTATTGTGAAATCACTTGCTGATACTACAGATAAATAACTAAAGGCTATACATTTGACTGTCAAATTTGTCCCTCAGACTTGAATAGTTCCAGCCTACCATAACCCCCCAAAATACATTTAAGCCACTGTGGAAAGATGAGCATCTGTTATTTAACATTTGACTCGAATGGATTGTTGTGTAGATCTCTATTATAGTGTAACTGCAATTTAGAAATGGAGACTGCAAAGTTGGTTTTGTTTCCTTTAATTATTCAAGTGTTAGTCACAATATTATTTTTAATTCTTCATTTTGTAGGATCAAAACTGAAATGAATGTCCAGTTAACAGTAACTGATCAGAAAATTAATGAGTGGATTTATTGTACCTTTGATTATTCGTAATCATTCAAAATGCTTAATTTTTAAATAGTGTGAGATTTCTTCATGGCACCATACTATCTTTTCTGTATAAGAATGGAATCTCTTTTTTTTTTGTAGAGAGGATCTACATGAAAAGTAGCATGCAAATTAACAGGTGAATTTCTAATATGTAGGTTAGGAAGCTTCCCAAACAGGCAGAAATTCCAATGTGTAATATATCAAATTACTTCTAGTTGCTTGTGATTAAGGAGTCCGTAACCATAAACTGAGTAACTCATGGACACAAGGGAATTGAATGATTTTGTTCTGCTTCCTCCACGTAGCAGTGAAAAAAAAGGAAAGTGTGCTCTGCCATTTTGTATGTTCTACTGAAAGTGAATCCCTCCCTGCTTTGTATACAAGGTCTGGTGACTTCCTGTTTTGCTCTGACCAATTCAGAAATGGAGTAGTGTTGTGCATCCTGTGGGCCGTAATAACTGATCACACCTACTGCATAACTGATGCAGCTGTCCTGTTTGCAGTGGAGCTGTGACCCCACAGCATCTGAAATCTGATTATAGGCAAAGCAAGAGACGTCAGGAAGAGCATCTGTAAACCACAGTCAGGATGCTTTCAATTAGTCTTGAAAAGTGTGATTGCGTTTCAGTTTTGCTTCTAGGTTTGTATTGTGTGCCTGTGCTTTCTGGGATATCTTAGAAGATATGCTTGTCGTCAGGCTCTCATGTCCCGTGCTTTTGCATTGGTGTGTTCTACAAGTTGTTATTTCACAGTTCTGCGATCACATAATTCACATTTGAATCTTTGAACTTTCTGTACAAATACCTATATGTTGACATTTAAAAAATAGACACACCCAGGGCAAACAGCCCCAGTACAGCTGAAACTGCAAATTAGCCAGGAACTTTAAACTGATTATAGCACTATGCTTATCTCAGTTAGCTGGAACAGGAGCAAGCTGAATGTCCCATTTACATGAGCATATGATTCACAAGCAATTACACTTCTCAATACTGCTGTTTACTCTCAGCTGTAGCCAGAACAGCTTCCAGGCATTGTTTCTGAATCAGATGTTCTCCCATCAGTTGTCTTCATACTTTGCTGTTTTTCTTCTGACTGTTTTGAAAGCTGGCTTTGTTTCCTGGAACCAACTCTGCATTCTTTTTCCATGAACCTCTCTGCCAACCGGGGATCACCAGGCCCAAAGAATGCACAAAGTACTTCCCTCTGAATATCATTTATCTCCCTGATTTGGGCTAGGTCATATTTTGTTTTGGTTTTACTTGGCCATTTAAGAAGAAATGATTTATAAACAATAGGAATAGTTTTTAGGCTCTTTCAAATACATTTTTTGATTGACTCTTAGTATTCATATTCTTCACATTCAGAAGACGGCCTAGTCTCTAACCTAGTCTTTAAATTGCTTGTTGAGAAATACTCTTCAGCAGTAACTGATGAGGTACAGAGGGAATGCTGCCTGAAAACATCTACATCTGTGTTGGTGTTACTTGTAATGTGATGGAGCTGTCAGGGTCTCCCTTTTTCAAGTCTGTCTTGAATATATAATAGTAAAACCCTCCTTGTAGCTTTCTCTAATGCAGACTTCAGTTGTAGCCAGGCACAGGATGATTTTTTCTTCTGAACACCAACTTTCATTTTGCCCATTTGACAGTGGAGCTGACATTAGGTCAAGATAGTCAAAAGCATGACTTCTGTCAAAAGAACCTCTCTGTTTATTCACTTTCCTTTTAATTGAACATCTCTCTTAAAGTAAATTAAGCAGATAAATGAATTTAGAACAAATGGAAGGAAACTGTTTTGCACACGGCGAGTCCATTCCTGGTAATGACAGGCAGAGAACATTTCTGGTGCATGCATTATCCTGCTTAGGCGGTGTCATATCATGCTTCAAAGTGTGTTTTCCAGTTGCAGGAAGGGGGAGATCTCCTTCAGAGACGTGACTGACCCTGTGCAGGGCCAGGCATGTTACATGGCAGGGGGCAGGGTCAAGCATTTTGAATGCCAATACAAAAAAGCAGGTACTGAGGAGTTTATTTGCACTGGTCAGTTTAGTAGAGGACACATCTCTCCTCTCCCCATTCCCCTTCTTCCCTGCATACAAGACTACACCTACTACGCAGATTCTCCAGGGATTTACTAAAAGCACTCAAAGTTGTCATAACCAAGTTTAGAACAAGTCTTTGTTAATCTTCATGTTGATTAAACAGACACCCTTATCAATTTCCTCCTTTCTCAATGTTTTTTTTAAGTGATCTTTTTCACTGTAAACTGTTTGTATTCTTCTGCTATGGTTTTGTTTGCTTTTTTGTGTGTTTTTTATTCTTTTCTATATAAATTGAAATACTGGTATATTGAAGGGCTGAAATCAAGTAAATGTGTGTATTGTGAATCTCCTGCTTGCAAGATAAAGGTTATAACTTGCTGCTCTGGGTGCAAATTTCTTACAAAAGTATGTACGCCAGTTCTGTCACATGCTGTCCTAATCTGATTTTTTTCTTTCAGCTGAGAGGCCAAGTGATAATGTTAACCTCAGATAAGGCAAACAACATGCTTTTTATCTAATGTATTAGATCTTAAAGATATCCATGTGGTATTAACCATTATTCATACCTTAAAAACAAAGTAGTGAAAGCAGTATGAGTTAGAAAATGTGTATTAATCTCTGTTTTTTCCTAGATGGTATCATGGAGCAATCAGTAGGACAGATGCAGAACACCTGTTACGTCTATGTAAAGAGTGTAGCTACCTTGTACGAAACAGTCAAACAAGCAAGCATGACTATTCTCTTTCACTGAAGTAAGTACTTGCCAGTATACATAGTATATGTAATTTATAAGCTATAATTTCTTCGGTGCAAAAAAGGAAAATTATTCATTCTGTTGATACGCTAATTCAGCTCAGAAGGGCACCCAGAAGGTTTGAGACTGTCAGCCTGCATGATGTACAGTGACAATCACTGAATTAGGACCTTATAATTTGGGTATGTTAAGGGATTTTTAGTATTCCTGTGGTGTCCATTTAACTAAATAAACTTGATTTTTTTTTCCTGGGTCTGATTTGAAATGCTCTGCTGCTTCTGCTTCAGGCTGAATAAGCAACTGCATTGTTTGGGGATTTTATTCCTTTTATAAAAGAGGCTTCACATACGGAAGGAAGACTTTGTGTAGTAGAGCTGGATAGTATTGATACAATTCTTGAAAGTAAAAAGCCTAGGATCAAGGTTGGAAGATCTGCAGAACTGGGAAATGCTCATTGTTCCGGACTCAGTGCTGTTATTTGCCTCACGTACCTTGGCTGATAAGAATATATTACAGATACTTGCTTCAATGTATGCTCATCTGCATTTCCAGCAGAGAAAGTTCTCAGGCTCCCAGGTTTTCAATGCAGGAGAACAAGAATGCCCTTCACCATCATATTGGCTGTACAAGGGCAAAGAGAACTGTTCCCTTGCTTTCCTTCTTCCAAGATAGGGTCTGATGTGCAACCTATCTTCCAAGTAGGAAAGAAACAGACCTAGCCTTTTTTACCACCACTGCTCCTGACAGTTTGGCTTTTAACCAGTCTCTTCACAGAGCTGTTCTGGAAGCACGTTTTACTGCTTGGATAATGGTAATGCTTGATGGTAATGCTTTCAGAGACAGTGCTAACCTATGTATGTTCTCAGGTTCATTGGAACTACGGGGCCGTGTCTGTTCTACCCTGTTTTATGCAGATGATCTAAACAGTAGATTTCAGATTGGTTTTATATCCCCATTTTGGGCTTAGTAGAAGTGCATCTGTTAACCTAGTTTTAAGATTCTGTTCAGATATTTTGTAGGATTTCTTAAAATCTTGGTTCCTTTTTTATTGTTGTTGTGGTCTCTCTGCACTAAAGAGTCCTGCCTTGAACTGTAACACACCTGCTTTAGAAATGTGGTTCAGCTGCAGTTGACCCCTTTGTCATTTGATCTGTGTGTTCTCTGATGTAATATTTCTCTAGTTACTTGCAAGCATTGGAGGCTTGATGGCACATTCTTCAGATATATGTAGGCTTAAATTTTCCTCTTCGTATTCTGAAAGTCTTGAAATACGGCTTTTGTTCTTGAAGCATGCCATACTATATCACTTAATTCTTGCGTTAGTATGGTGACTCTTGTTATGTAACCAGTGCACAGCTTTAAGAGAAAAAGATGACAGTAAATTCTTGTGGATCTCCTACAATTCTTAATTATCTTTTCTTTGCCTCACCTTTCTCTTTATTTTCTTTGTTTTGCAAGTTTAGACATCTGGATGCTGGCCCTTCATGTCCCTGTAGTGTGTTATATTTCAAGATTTTCTAAACCAGATTTCCTGATGGCACTTATCTTAAATCTCCCCATAACAAGACAATAAATAATAATTTAATAATTAAATAAGACCGCTAAATGACTGAACTCCAATCTGCATTTTCTGGAATGTAAGAAAAGTGTTTTTGGTACTCTTCAGCTCTCCTTCCATAAATTTGTCAAAACTAGTGCTGCCCCTGGCCTCTTCATGCTGTCTGTTAACTGTGTATCAGCTCCCTGTGATGTTGATCATTTTTCAGTGGCTCCTCCAGAACCTGCAAAATCCTCTTAAGCCCATGGTACTGCACTTAGAGTTCATGTCTTGTTCATTAGCCATTTTTCCTTTTTTTTTAAGGAGCTCTTTTGATATCCTGCAAATGCAACCAATGTCTTCTCTCAAAGTATCTAGTTAAATAAAAAATAACATAATTTAACCATATATGTCAGTTACCATGAAAACTTGCTTACTCTGCTAGCAACCTGCTTAAGTTTTACTTGCCATCTTGCTGACCATTACCATCTGTAGACCACTCACAAAGTTCATGTTCAATGTTCCCTGACACCTGATTTCTTCTCATTGCCATAAGGTTCTCTTCCCTTTCTTCCCCCATTCAGGACACTAAATGTATAATTAATTGTTCTTTTTGCATCCTCTCTCAAGGAAGATGATTATAAAAAAGTAAGGCTTTGGAGAGTTTTGGTGATGGAAGAATTCTTGTTCATTAAGCTCAAAAAGCTGAGTTATTAGACAGTTCTCAGGTTTCACTCACAATCCTTGTGAGGAAGTGTTTCAGTCTGGTTTATCACTACTTTTAGCTGTAGGAAACTCGCCCTTCAAAGTGCCAAGCACATGCTGCTATTTGGGGTTATGATTCTTTTACCCAGAGGCAACTGATCAGTCTGTGATGAGGTTATTTTGCACCCCTGTATCCATAACTTGAGGTCAGACAAATCTCTTCATTTCATTGCCATGTGATCTTACATCCTTATTAGCATTTGTCTTGCAGGACCTCTTAATTCCTTCATCCTTTGTTGAGATTTGAAATGCAACATATGTACTCATTTCTATAATATTCAGTTTTCACCTATTTCCAGTGAACTTCCTCTGAATTTGGCACTAGCTTTGTTTCCTTTTTCATATTTGTTGTTCTCCCTGTTGTGAGGTTTAATTTCAAACTCATTTTGCATACTGGTGGTGTTTTTGTTTGTTTGCTGTATATTTCCCTACCAATCCCATCTCTGGGCATTACTGCAAATATGTATTTTTCTTGATATGGCTCCAAGTGGTGTAGAGTTCATGAGCATGAATTGAAGTGACTGTCATGTATTGCTGACGTGCATTGTGTCACATTGCGTGTCTAGTTTAAGCAGTCGTAAGTCTTCTATGTGACGATGAGAGATTTCAAGCCCGTGTGTCCTTTTCACAGTTTTGTTGACTTAAGTGAATGGACTAAGAAGTATATCAGTGGGGCTGACGGTCTTCAGATGGCTTTGTGTTTGTCCCAGTGCCCCATCTTTTGGTCAGATTTGAGACGATCTGTTTCACCTCCCATTTTCACCAGAACAAATGTATAGCTCGTAAAGTGCTCAATACAAGGTGTTCATGGGGTAATTGGCAGAATTAACCACAGATGCAATGTTAATCAGCTATCCCTTCCTCAAACTATACTGAGGAAATGTATAACCTTGTTTATGCTGCCACAAGTATAATTACTTCTGTTTGCAGAAAAGAGCCCCTGGAACATTCAAGTGCAACCTTAAGTTAATGGCAAGCAGCTAATTTCCATCATCACCAATAGAATATGAGACTGGATCTCACATCACAAAAAATAAAAATGAAATAAAAATGAAGGGGCTTCAGGCATTGTGTTGCTGGTGTGAGCATGGATGAGGTTGTGTGTGGATGCTTTATAGCAGTGTCCTCAGTAAAGCCAAGACTTTGTAATAATGTGCTCGTCTATCTACTGCTATGCAGAACATGATTTGTGTTGCTGTACCAATCCAGCGCCCCTCTTACTGCATGGGGCTGCATCAGGACTTGCAAAAGAGCATGGTAAAAACAGGCTTTGCTCACCTTTTCTTTGGCAGGCAGGCTTGGGGGTGCTTGAGGTCTTCTGCAGGTGTAAGAGACTTGTAAATACAGAGGCTTTTGGATGTTGCTGAATGTGCACAGTGAAATGAAGTTCAGAACAATTTCAACATTAAAATTCTGTTTTATTTTATGGGTATGTTTATGATGAAATGATAAGTCCTGACTGCACTGCATCTGGTAGCACACTATAAAGATACATGATAGTTATCAGGTAAACATGTTAATAAAGCAGTAGCACAAAATTAATTGTCACCAGGCATATGTAATTTTTTTCTTGTTATCAACTTGCAACCTTGTCATTTGTTACATTTGCCTATAATAATTTTGTTAGGATATGGTTCTTGAAACATAGCTCTGGAGTTGGTGAATGCTACAAGTGGAAAAAATGAGCAGTTCTCTGTAAATAATTCATGAGCATCCATGTTGTTTGGATTCTGCTTGTGCTTAAGCTTGACCTACATACTTGCTCCAGGTCCTGCTCTGGTATGGTCTGTGCAATGTCCCTGTTTAGCATACAGTATAAGGCCACTTTTTCCACGGAATGGCCTCCCAGGAAGCAGTCTGTGATGCTACTGTTAGAGCACAGGCCTATGCTAATGTGAGACTACTGGCTTTGAAGGTGACTGCAGTTGTTAACTATTTCTTGCCACGATTTCAGTAAAGTCATTGTCATGTAAATTGAAAACGATTATAGGAGGCTGTGTTGGGATATAGACAGCGGCCTCGAGACCTACAGTTTTGTGATTCTGTTCATAGTCATCATGTCCCATGGGAGTAGCTGCCAGGTATTTGATGTCTGTTTCTCAAAGGCTTTTGGATCAGAAGTCTACTAGCCCTGTATCCCCAAAACTGTGCCAGTGCTTCTGGTACAGTTACAGTAACTTCTGTCTGGTTTCTTTTTTTTCTTTCCATGTAAGCTGCTTGCTGGATAATGTGTTACTCTCCACACCTTGCTATTTATTCTCTCTACCTGTGAGAGCATTTTCTTTACTTTGAAAATAAAGGGGTGTCCTGACTGCCAGCCCCATGGTGGTATGTTTTGCAGGAAAGGCTGGGGCCTTTATTGCTGACTGTAGCGTAGATGGCATTTTCCCTGACATGTGAAGAAAGGAAGTTCCTTTTACTTGCAATATGTTATTACCTGCACCAGAATTTACTTGAAAGCGTTACTGGAGACACGTCTCTTCAGAAATGCTGTATAAGACTTTGGGAATAATACTCCATAAAGTTTGACTACAGCTTGATCTGTATTTTTTTGTTTCAATATTACCTTGCTCCTGTGAGGGAGAGGGAACGAAATGCAATTTACATTTACATTTGCCCAGCCAATGCTGTTATGTAGTAGAACCATGTTCAGCTAGAACAAATAGAAAATAAGAGAATAATCTGGCGGGTTAATAAATAAATGAAAAATTTCTAATTTGTAGGGTGTTGACATGGTTGCAGTGAAGCAGCACATTAATTTGTCAGTAAAGTCTCCTTTTCACATATACATCAGTGCCAAAATAGGACACTGCATTAAAGCTATGAACAGAGTGAGGGCTCAGTATTTTGTTGCTATTGTCAGCTAAACACATCGCTAATAATTCAAATGTACATTGGTTGAAGCTGCGGCTGTCCAACTGGCACCAAGTACCAAAGTAATACATTTTAGAAAACAGGTATTGTCTTCCCCTTTTAAAAACATCTATGACCTTTCTTTCATAAGAGGATTTCTGTTGTCAATAAGAAGCTGCAGCCACAGTATTGTCACAAGAGGACAGTGAGGCTGGCATGGAGCATCAGTATCTTTTTCAGGCCAGCAGGTAAGGAAGAATAGCATCTATTTTATACTTGAGTTGTATCTAAGTTGTGAGTAGCTTCATGGATGACTCTTGCAACATCTACATTTATCCGTGAGTCTCTTAAAGAATGCCTGCAGGCAGGAAAATGGATAGCAGTTGACAAAACTGCTGATTTTATGTGGTGAGAAAGAATTCTTTTTTTTTTTTTTCCACTTAGTTGCATGCAGCTAAATTACAGGTCTGGGTGAAGATATAATCTTGAGTGACAAAAAACTGTGCTTAGTAGGGCAGGCTATCACTAGGCCTACAGGGTAGGGGACCCAAGAACTTATTTCCATCCATGTGTTCGTGCTTTATCCTATTATCTAAGTCCTTATATTTTATATGATTCAGACTCCTTGAGCTTGCACCTCAGAGGGGCTGGTTCTGGACTCACTCATCTCCAGTGGTGCCTGCCTTTTTCCCCCAAAAAGAGAACTGTTCCCATCTTATAAACAGAAGACAACCAGTTACCTGATAGACTACAGTCGGTAACTCC
Organism: Anser brachyrhynchus; assembly: GCF_964034855.1. Classification (NCBI taxonomy): domain Eukaryota; kingdom Metazoa; phylum Chordata; class Aves; order Anseriformes; family Anatidae; genus Anser; species Anser brachyrhynchus. Next base: position 49,790,790 of record NC_137697.1, on the reverse strand, counting down.
AGGAGTGTCTATGTTGTCTGTCCTGGACCAAGATTGAATCCTCTGGGGCTTGGCTAGGTCTCCAGGACTGTAAAACCATGCTAGAAAAGCAAACAAGGGAACAAAGGAAGTGTAACAAAGAAAGACTCATAAAATTATGGACAACTGTCTGATGTATGGGAGAGAAGGGAGTACTACCCCACAGCTGGGCACAGACCCAAGTAAAACCTGTTGGTGTGTAGTAATTGGTCTCCTGCCAAAATGAAGGGGTTTGTGTTGCAACAGGAGAACTAGGATACATACTAGATTTGCATCTCAGAGTCCAGCTTGATTGGGTATTTTCTCTGGGGATGCTAGGGCTGCCTCTGGGTACCGCCTTAGGCCTGTATCCTCAATTCAGATGTATTGAAATGGAAGTTCAGGCAGCAGAGACCTAAAGAAATGGATATGCTGTGACTGGTGTGACTGTACTTGGAATATGGGGAAGCAGTGCTGAAGTTGAAGGCCGTGGAGGTGGGCCCTCCAGTCTTGCTCTGTCAATGCATTGGAGTAGATTTGTAAAATGTAATTATTAAATTTGTTCTTTGTCATCTAATTAAGTGTGATACATCTTGCTCTTACTTTCTATAATTCTTTCCTCAAATTTATTATACTTAATGTTCTGAAGTGCACCTGGCTGTCTGTAGTCGGTGTCCTCCCAATACGCTGAGCATCCTGGCTGTGGTTCTTTACGCTTGCTAACATGGGTTTAGCTGGTACAAGTATGGCAGGCCTGAGAAGCTTCTATGTTGCTTTTGCTCCTTTTTTTTTCCTTCCCTGTGGAATATAAGCTTTTCACAGCAATTTGTGAGCGGGGGATACAATAATCCCTCTGGTGGGACAAATCTAGTGACTGTGAGTTCCCTTTATTTTTTTTGTTGTTGTTGTGGGGGGTGGGGGTTGTTCTTCTTTCACACCCTTTTCCTGGTGTGCCTGTAACCGATAAAGCACACAGTTTCTATTCCTCAGACCATTAACCATCCTAACAGGTAGGCAGGCACATCAGGAGAGCTCCAGAAGCCCCAGTATTGGACAGGTATGTTATTTGAGCAGGAGGATGAGGGCACAGAGGTGATGATCTCTCCGGGATCAAGCAGTAGATCAGCAACAGAAGCAGAAGCAACATGATGTTTTATGGACCATCCACGATCTATTGCAGTATGAAGGGGTAGTCAGTCTCCAGCTGGCTCTTACAGCAAATGGTAAGTTGACATACCTCTCAGCTTGTGATAGGGAGAGCTGAGAGGCAGGCAGAATGTCTGTTGACCCACGGGAGTGACTCCATGAAATAAACTAGTACACATTTTTGAGGGACAGATAACATCTATAGGGAAAATACTGGGGAAAATTTGAATTTATATAAACCCACATAGATACATATGAGTAAACTCACCGTAGGTCCATGTTTTGTGCAAAGCACTTAATATTCAAATTTCAACTCCTGGCAAATTCTCTACTCTGTTTACAGCAAGCTCTTCCATGAATGTAGCTGACTTGTAAGAGTATATCTATATGGTGGTTGACTGGAAGAAGACAGTGAATTCCAGTGTTAAGTTTGTGGAACTGTACTACTAGTGCTCTTGCTGCAAAATGTGTTGTTTTTTTTTTTTAAAAAAAAGTGTTGGCATATTCTGGGACAAATAATAAAATGGACCTCTTTGTGTAACAATGCATAAATCAATCACACTAGAGAATAGAAAGATGAAGATTTAATTTAGTTTAAAAAAAAAGAAGTCACCCCATGGAAAAAGATTCTCAAGGATTTACTAAACTGCTAGCTACGAATGGGTAGAATTGGAGAACTGAAACTGACCTTTGTAAACTGCACTTCCAAACCTATTGGTACAGGAGCCAAAGGCACTTCTGTTTCAATATCCAGGAGCACTACTTTTTCCATTCTGGTTCATTAAAGCAAGGGTTCCAATATCAGATTGGGTTGATGCTGAAATACAGTGAGTTACTTCTGTCTTTTGTGGTTGCATTGTTTGATTGATGACCCTGTGTTTTCCTTATTGTTTAGGCAAAAATGGTTCTACTTAGTCATAAAAATAGGGAAATACTTAATCAGGTCAGTGGGATGTGGAGTTGCTTTGTGGGATGAGGTAAGCTCTAGTAACCGTGTAGGTCTATATCTTTCAGATCATTCTGGGGCAGAAGATGCAGCATCTATCCCCATTTAGCTGTTGAACACATTCCCTAGGCATTCATATTCACTATTGTATTTTAGGTGTGTTTGTGCCCCTCAGCGACCTTCACCAGCATCTATGTGTGAGTCAGCATTTTTTTCAGTTCAGCGTTGCACATTTCTGATATGGAGGAAAAGGAAGAAAAAAACACTAATTTTTGTATTTAGATTGTGGCAGTGATGTAGAGTCTATTGTGTAGTGTCATGTTGCAAGTTTTGAAACAGAGGCAGCTCTGCTCTGTTTTTTTTATGGTTTTCTTCTCTCTGGCAAAAACAGAAAAATAGGTTTTCCAAAATACAGCAATGTCTGGCAATGGAAATCTATACAAATATTACCTATATCTGAAAAGTTAGAAGGTGGTAGCACTTGCTCAATTTCGTTTAATGTAACCAAATACTACACTTCTGTCTTTGAATACCATCTTCTCCAGCATTAGGAAAGCTTTGTGTTCTGTGGTCTTTGGAGAGGGCCATACACACAAATAGCGTGTTCCTTCAGGGTAGTAGGTGTTTGGCCCACTGATACTCTCCTGCTCTTTCTGTAAACCTGTTTTTAATTACATAAGTCTAGGTAAAAAACTTGAGACCCCTACTCATGGTGGCAGTGTCATTGTTGCCATTGAAATGCCCTGTTGCAAGCTCCTTAATATTAGGTCTATTTTTTTTACTAGTATGTAGGGTGGTGGAAGAGGTGGAGGTAGATATATGGAGGCAAGAGGAGAGCCATCTTACAAGTATTTCAGGAGTTCAGGCACGACTCGTGGAGGTACATCACGAACTGCAGCACTAGAACATCTCCGTTTGTAAGCTGTGTTATGTTTCAGTCTTGCTCGATGAAATTCAGCCACCTGCTGGGCTCTAACGGCTAAAGCAGAGGCAGTAGGTCAAAAAAGTGACTCCTTGGTGTACAGACCACCAGCGAGGCTGTATCTGGACACCGCAGCTGGTGTAAGGACCCCCCATAAAAGAGAGAAGTCAACACGGGGGCAAGTCCAGAGGCAGGGCCACGAGCACAGGGTGTAAGGGGACAGCCGAGGCCACCGAGCCTGTTCAGTCTGGAGAGGGGAAGGCGAGGTGAAGGGTGGCGTGGCAGGCTGCCTAAAGAGGAAAGTTACAGAAAAGGTGGATGTTTCTCTAACATCTAACAGTAATCGTCCTTTAATGATGTCATAGTATTAAAAAAAAAAAGATTTTGCTGGCATTTTGGCAGTATTCTGCCTTGTAATGGAAAGGTTACAAACTCGATACTCAGTTGTGTTGCCTGACAGGGATAAAAGTTGACTGCTTTCTCTAAAAATGTAAGGGGCAAGAGCCTGTAAGGGTTCGTTTGGCTAGAGCTCATTTAGACTGCATGAAAACAGCTGGCGGATTTAGATGGCTGATTTCTCTCCAAATACCAGTAAGTGTGTTGGAAAAGGAAATCCAGTGATTTGACAGTGAATGAAGTATGCCTGCTTGATGGGTGGTAATGGCTCCTTTTCTCTGGAATGAATGGTGGGTAATTTCAGAATTATTAGTACTGCTGAATGTTTATTTACTATAATAAAAGTCTCCAGCCTGGGGTCCTGAAGAGTAATACCATATGTTTTTGATCCTCCTGAAATCTGCTCCAATATTTAAATTCATCTCAAAACCCTGAATGCAATTGCCTCTAGCCCTGTTTATTTGCTGGTTTTGAGGCTGTTCTGGCCACAGGGAATATGTGGTATTCAACCCTTTACAAAGTTTTATCAGAAACTCAAGAGGCTCTGCCACTGTTCAAGTGGTTGGCTTATGACAATTTTATAAGGTTCCCAGTGCTGTTGTTTAACTGTTTCAGTAAGGATCTGGTTTTGCCAAGGCCCTTTGCAATGATGTATACCATGCCTGCTCTTCATTTCCTGACTTACTTTTCAGTTTGGGGAAATGTAGCTACTTTTAAATTTTAGTTTATTTCTCAAGGCAGCTAAATGGGAAAACTGTGAGTATAAGCAAGAATGGTTGTTGCTTTCTGCTTTGTCAGATAATTTCTGCATGGTCATTACCAGTGGAGGGAGAACAGAGCTGACTTCAGAGACTTTTGTTTCATCTGTGGAGGATGGTGTGTATTGAAACACTGCTCCTGGGTGTTTATAAATAGGTGTGTGGTTTTCCCTAAATGGCAGAGGGAGTACAATAAAAGCCGTTGTCACTTATGAAATTTCAGGATTGATCTGTAGAAGAGATCCTGTTTTCCAAAACTGAGAACTCTGGACAGGTAATAGTTTTCAGATCAGTGCCACGCTTTGTACCTTTTACCTAATTTAGAACACATAAAATGTTATTAGAACTGTTGTGACATAAATAAAATCCTAGTTCCCTTCTGTCAATATAATTTAAAAGAGTTAAGGGAATTTTTCGTAACTCTCTAAATAAGAAATTTAATAACAGTATTTTAATATTTATTTCTAGACTGCTGTCAGTGTAAACAAATGATAGGGAGCAGGCTGTTTGCAGGCAAGAATTCTGCCACTTCTACAGAAGTCACAGAGTCATAGAATAATTTGTGTTGGAAAAGACGTCAAAGATCATCTAGTCCAACCTTTAACCTAGCACTGCCTAGCACTGCTACTAGACAGTAACAGTGGTTCTCAGATGCAGAATGACAGTGTCATGTGTTCTGTGCTTGAAAAAGTAGAAATGAGCCAGAAAAAAATATACCCAGGTAAGCCTCTTGGTTGTCTCCAGTAAAGAATTATTTTTTTTGAAGTGATCACTCATGTAGAGGAAAAAAAAATGCAGGTTTTTGTGTCTTGGAAATTTTAATTTTTTTCTTTGTTGCTGTAGGTTTCTGTGAAACATTGGTTTTGTTCAAAGCAACAACGTACAATATAAAATAAAATTTTGAAGTGGAAAACTATTTCAGAATGGAAAAACAAAACAACACATTTCCAGCACTGCTACAGTGCTTTTTCTGATGTTATTGGAATGTTGTTGCTTTATTTCTTGCCCAGCTGACTTTTCATTAAAATGGATGCCTTGGTGCAGAAAATCTGTTTTGACAAAACAGCACTTTCACCAGCAAAACCAACGTTAGGAAGGCTTGGCCAGTTTTCCTGATTGTGAGCATGAATAATGTTTCATAGCTATTAACATTTTCTTGAAAAAAATACTAGGTTTAGTATCCAATTAATATTTCTTGAATGCTCTTTTAACACAATTCAGGCATAAGATCAAACAAAGCACAGTCTGATGAGCTGTCTGCACAATCTCTGTTCCCATCCTCACTGGGTTTTGAAAACTGAAGGAAAACGTGTGGGAAAGCTCTAATTCAAAGTCGCTTGGTTTTATGGTTGTGTTACAAAACATTTTAAACAAGGTGTGACTATTAGTCATATATCAAGTATTGTGTCTGTATAAACACCTGTCCTTGAGACTTCCAAAGCAGTTTGGTGCAGGGATCAGTATTTAGGAGTTTTCCTGTTCTACATTTGAAACTCATGGGAATGGTTGAAATAGAAAGGAGTGAATGTGGTCTGTAGTGTTGCTGTCATGTCAGTGTCGCTGTTTTGTCAGCCTCAGTTGAACAAAAGTTTGGACAGAGCCATTACAACATTTGAGAAATGCTAGCACCATTTGTAAATCCCAGTGTAACAATGTGTTAAATGAGTTAAACAAGTAAGGTTCCAGTGAATTTTGTTGCTGAAGTCTTGCGTGAGATCTATTTAAGATACTGGCTTTCATGAACGTGAATTTGGGATTGTCATTTAGGTTCTGCTCATTGTGTGGCAGGCCTGGCAGGCTCTAATAGTTATTGCTTTTGAAAAAATTGAGAAATCCAGATTCCAAAACCAGAGTGATTTACTATCAGGGACATATTTTGCTTGTACATGTAAGATTTAAGTGGATTCAAACAACACTTAAAAAACTAAGCAGAAACTGATTTACAGCCAGTTAAATCATGGGTCTTTTTCCTCATCTCTGCCTTAAATTTCACTTATCTCTCTGCTTACTAAGTTCAGGGCTTGAATTGAAAGGGTTTGGAGAAGATGGAGGAATTTGACTTTCAGGTTTCTTTCTGAGCAGTGTTCCTATAATCTTCATCACTGCACTAGCAGAAGTAGTGTGGTAAAACAAGTGTAGGCACATTCTGCCCGTGCCAGTTACTAGGCACTGATTTTCTTTGAGCCAAGGCATACCAGAAGAGGTGGCTCTGGAAGGGAGACTTCAGGAACAACTGGAGAAGGATGGGATGTACAGCACAGCAGGATCCTGACTGGAGATGTGAACAGCTTCAAATCCTTTACACTTGGAAGTGCTTAACTGGAGGGCATAGTTTCAAGGTGCTAAGCTGGCTTTAGAATAGAATAGCTCAGTTGGAAAGGACCTACAAATAGCGAGTCCAACTGCCTGACCACCTCCTGCCAACTTAATCTGTTCTTCATTCTAGAAGATGAGAAGTAGCTTGTTTTATATTTCTAGCTGCAACTAGTGATGGCTCCATTGGCTTACTTGGAATAAGGAAAGCAGGTAACAGATTCACAGTGTAACTTTTGGAAACTTAAAAAAAAAAGTCGGGAAGGGAGGGAGGAAAACATTTGAAAACATAAGCTCCAGTTCCTTAATGATCTTTGCTTTCACCCACCAGTAAGCCTGGAACAATGCTCAGTTTGAAGAGTTCTGGACATCCAGGAAAGTAGTTGGGACAGAAACTAAAACTCAGCCCATCATTGACAATATGTGGATGAATGTTGGCTGCAAACACTAGCAGTCAGCAAAATCAGTCCATTGTCTGAATCCCGTCAGTCCTTTTTCTTTGTGAACATGCATGTGTGACATTGCAAAGCTTTGAAGTCAATTTCAAATAGCTGCTGATTGCCACCTCTACTCCTCCTCGGCATCCATAAAGAGAAACTCAGAAATCCACTTCTGAGGATTCTGACTGGGTTTTGCTTTGTAAAAAACCCTTCGGACTGGGTCTTACGTAGTGAAAAATATCCTGCTCTTTTAGGAGGAGAACCCAAAACCATATAAATACAAAGGCAGAAACAGACTGGGATGTGGGTCTTTTTGTACAATTATTTCACAAGAAACCACAATAAAATCTACCGGTATTTCAAACCACCTGCAAAACACTACCAAGGGGAAGAGCTGCAAAAGGAAAATCCGGTTTCTGACCTGTTCTAACTCAAAAAGCTGAAGAAGGAGCATATGTGCTGGTGGGGGGAAGACACAAAGGAGGCGGGACATGAGATAGCATGCAGGTGGGGAATATCAGCTTTTCAACAATGAAAACGTTAGGCTAGCTGGCCATCTATTTCCTACCCATTTTCCAACATACTGCCTTGAAAAGAAAACTAGTGCTTGATGGAGGGATGTCAGAGATCTAACAAATAATTAGAGAAGATAGCTAAAAATGAAGATAAGTGAAGGTCAATGAATGAAAGTAACCTACAGTTTTTCATCTTCATGTGACCAGTTGAAAGATGAATCATTTGGGAAGTTCCACAAAGATCCTTGTTAGCAGTTAATTTTAACAGAGGAGCTTTGGGCAAATAAAATCCCCTGGTGCGTTAGTCTCATGGAATTCAGTTTTTAGTGGCTAAATGAGCTGAATGTCAGAGAGGGATGTGGAGATAAAGTGGTGATATAAATGATGATTCAGTGATGGCAAGAAAAGGTCCTTTGGTCATCAGCTTAATCCTCTTGCCCCACGAGTCAGTTTGCTTCACTATTGATTTTAACAATTGCAAGTCTGCCTCTCAAAGTCTGTAATACAGGCTGCTTGAAAAGGATGGATGTGGGGTGAGATACCCACGAGATGGTATAGAAATCTCGGAAATTAGGGATGGGGCTTTTGGTCCTGTAAATACAAATTGCATGTGGATTACGTTAAGAGGTCTACTGTTTATGTAAGAAGAGAGTGGCCCCTCTACCTCCAGTCATATCAGTTTTGTATGCAAGGGTTTTTAAGTCATTCTACCATGAAAGGAATTGATTTAGTGTAAGTGTTGCTTGTATTCTTCATGAAAAATTCATTGAGCAATTACCAGGAAAAGTAAGAGGTACATATTAGCTGCAGGCGATAGGCACCAGCAGCTGCAGAATTACATAATGTATTATTAAATATCTTGCTTTTTAGGAGTGGATTGGTTTTGTTACTAAGGTCAATTTCATTAGCACTATTTCATAGCCCTTTTGATCAAAAATTGCTTTTTGTTGTGATAAAGAGTGATATCCAGCAGTGGTGTGTGTTGCATTATGTTTCCTTTTCAAGATCATATACGTTAATGAGATGCATTACCTGCTGGGGAGTTCTCTGTGATTGCAGTTCGCTCCTCAAACATGTTTTACTAAAGGAAGAAAAACGGGCAAGAAGGTTCTTGTTTTGATAAGAAACGGCACTAGTCAAGCTGCCTTGTGCAGCGTCGGTGTGAACCATAAACAGTGCTTTGGTGGAATAATATAATCACAGAACTATTAGTTCTTAACATATTTCAGCTGCTTTGCAGTGAAGGGGAAAACCAGCAGCACAAACATTCCCTTGTTTGTAAGCAAATAGTCGGAGGCTCTAACCACTGAACCAGAACGCTGCCCTAAAAGGATTAAAGCAGTAAAGAGATACTTAGCCCAAGAGAAATGGCTCTCAGCTGGCCAGGGCTTTAGTTTGATGATGGAGATGATGTCCGCTGTGTTTGTCTGGCAAGACCAAAGGAAGAAGAAGAAAAAAAATCCAACCCCTTTATTATTCTAAAACACAAGCCTATCAGAAGATACTGTCTTCCCTGCTTCCCGGAGTCAGTACTGTTCTTCTGCCCAGGACAGGATAGTTTGTTTCCGGGTATTTTTGTCAGACTAGGGTGGACCTGAACACAGGGCAACAGCGTGTCTACAGCCTCGGCCTCATTAACTGCAAAATTTTTCTACATACAGTTGCAAGGTGATGTCATCCCTGCTTGGCAAAGATCAAGTATTAAAAGTAGGAGGTGAGCAACTTGCGTACAGTCTGCATCTTGTAGTATCTGCCATCACCCTGGTTTGACATCTCACCACCTTTGAACCTCTCAGATGTCAAAATTTTCACCCTTTCCAGTCTCTCCCTTAAGTGTTTTGTGCCTTGCTTGAAACAGGGAGATTTTATTGTGCTTTCTTATGAAATAATTGCCCAAAGCACATTTTCAGTTTCAAGAAAATTTTAGTTTGAAGTCGTGAAGTTTCAGAGGTTACTTTTGATTCTTTCGTCTTTTCACTTTAATATTCAATATTTATAAATGTTTCAAATAAAAATTGTTGTTGAACTAGAAGCTCTGCTTAGTGATTTCTGGAAATATAAAAATGGTAAAGATTAACCATAGACTTCTAGAGGACTCTAGAAGGAAGTGGACAGCTGGAGGCGTGTAATCGTACCCCCTAATCCTAGCAGGACTTGCCCTTCAGGTTGCTGAGTGTTTTCTACAGGCAAAGTTAGAAAACCTGTGAGGATGGAAACCTGAACTTTCTGAGCCTGGCCCCAGGGCTGCGCCACTGTCATGGAGAAGACTTTCCTTACACCCAGAGGGAACTCTGTGTGCTGCAGCTTGTGCTTGTGACTCACTGTGTGACTCTGAGAAATATCCACCTTTTCTGTAATTTCTGTAACTTTCCTCTTTAGGCGGCCTGCCACCCTCTACCTCGCCTTCCCCTCTCCAGCCTGAACAGGCTCAGTGGCCTCAGCTGACCCCTTACACCCCATGCTCCCACCCGCAGGCTCTTCTGGTGGCCCTGCCTCGGGACTTGCTCCTGTGTTGACTTCCCTCTTTTATGGGTTGGCCCTTACACCAGTTGCAGTGTCCAGATACAGCCTCGCTGGTGCTCTGTACCCCAGGGAGTCACTTTCCTCCACCAGGTGGCTGCACTTTTACCGTGCAGCCCAGGTTGCAGTGGGCTGTCTTGGCTCCAGAGGCAGACTGCTGGTGCATGTTCTGTGTCTTGTCCACCGTGACATGGTTCCTCTTCTGGCATGTTGTGCCCTAGCCTGCGCTGCAGCCTGGGTTTATTGTGTCCAAAGGCAGAAACTTTTTATGTGTCTTGGTTGAAGTCCATGAGGCTTCTTTCCATAACTACTAGGTCATGTTTTTTTTTCACTCACTTTCATGAACAACATGGGAAATGGGCAAAATAGAGTGCTCCAGGCACTGTGTTCGGGACTAACCAGTGCCGAAATACACAATAAGCAGGTGTCCTGAAGAGGAGTTTATTTCATTAAGTGACTCTGTACAGGTGACAGGTGCCCCAACATCTCCTATATTTCCTCTCAGTTGTGTTTTTAGCAAAAGTAGCCTGAGATAGTCTCTCTCTTAGAGATCTTAGAAGACTCCTGATAGACCTGTCCAGTGCATCACAGAACCTGAAGCTTCTTCTTTCCTTTTGGTAACGAAGCGGAAATTCAGACTGTAACCACTTGGCAGTGGTAACTTGTGACCAAGAGAGGCTCTGGCACAGAGAGCAAGAAGGGCTGGCTGCAGGATGGGCTAAGCCGAGGGGAAACAGGAACACCAGGGACAGAGCGGCTCCGTGTAGGGAGTTCAGTTCCCCTTGCTGATGAGATAAGACACGCTGCAGTTTTCTCCTGTAGCGATCGTGTGGTGCAGGCGCTGGAGGAGACCTGTGGGGAGCGGAGGTGGTGCTGGGGGACAAACCCAGCACCAGGCAAGGTATCCTGTGCCAACGCTCACGGTTGATGCTGGGGCAAGTGTATATAGGGAACTGGCTCATGACACATCTTTGCAGACTCCTTGTAGAGCTGCTTATGGTAGCAGGACTTTGTCCAATGTGTTGTTCATTAAATTTTCTTTTTATATTTAAGCATGAACGTGTTTAATTTGCCGTAAGGGATATATTAAATATTTCTCAGTGAAGCCACATACTGACTTGTGCTTGCAAAAGGGCTGCAGGTCAGCAGCCTTTGCTCAGCACAGTGCAGGTGAAATTCTTCATGCCATTAGTCTTGGGAGAGGGCTGCTCTGAGGATATTTCCCCAGTTGGCAGCAGTAGGTCCGTCTGCACATGGCCATGTTCTGGCCAGTTGCTGCCAGGGTGGGATGAGTGTGCTCTGTCCAGAGGTCGCCCCAGGACAAGGCAGGCCTGGCCTCATCTGCATGAGGCTCACGTCCTGCACGTGCCTCTGTGAAGAAGCCTCAGGCTTCTGATATGCCAAAACTAATGACACCTTTTGGTCCAGAACTGATGTCAGGTTGTTAGGAAAATCAAATGCTCACAGCAAAACTGAGGGGTAACAGGATAACAGGCTGTCCTCTGGCATGCCTCCGGGCCAGTTCCAGGGTAAGACAGCATTGTACTCAAGTCCAGAGAGAGAAGGTGGTGAAAACAAAGTACTGGATTAGGTTGCCTTAGTGTTGGACTGTCCTTGGGGGTTTGCAGGTAACAGTCACTGTCTTTTGGAGTAGTCTTGGCCTGTCACCTGGAAACTATTTTGTTCTCCTGCATCCCCCTATGTCATGAATGAGCTCGTTGTGGTGCTGCCTTACTCCCCATACGCAATCATGAACTAACGCTTTGCTTTTCTTGCAGGAGCAGTCAAGGTTTTATGCATATGAAACTGACGAAAACCAAAGAAAAATACATCCTGGGTCAGAACAGCCCTCCCTTCGACAGCGTTCCTGAGGTCATCCATTACTACACCACAAAAAAGCTGCCTATCAAGGGAGCAGAACACTTGTCACTGCTCTACCCAGTGGCTGTGCGGACCCTATAATATCCTAGTCTCACCCCTTCCTGTGGATGGGAGGTGAGAGGTAAGCTGGGTTGCACTAAATCCATAGGCAGAATTCAGTGCTTGAGTCTTTGATGGAGAATGGCTGCCTTTAGATTCGGGCATGTGGGCTATCTACAGAATTGTGTATGGGACTGTGTGTATGGTAATCTTATGCTGCAGCATGCCCTTAGAACTATGCTTCTGTGTAAGAGAAAGAAATTTTACTTTGGTGCAAAGGGAACAGATAGCCTTCCCAGAGCTTCTCTGTGAATGAAAATACTTCCCAACAGAAAGTTCTTACTCATTGTTTTAAACTGAATCAACAAGTTCTTCTCAGCTGTAAAGCACCAGCAACGTTTGTTCTCTTGCCACCCTGAGAAACTTCTCCATGTGAAAGAGTAACCTGCCCTTGAGGGGACACTAGGGTCTTCTTGGTGGACTTGAGAAGGAGCTTAGCAGGCAAGTCCTTGCAGCTCTGTGTGGTCGCTCAGCTTGGTGGGGTTTGTTTTTTAATGCCCAGAGTTTATGCCAACCCCAAAGTTTCATGGGGTAGTCAAATACAGAAATCCTATTAGGCACAAAATCTTAACAGTTTTTTGACAGCAAGTCATGATCAATTATTTATGAATAGGGAATATAATTAAAAAGTAGTTTATTATATATTTTTATCCATTTTTGGTACAACAATAAATCTATAAGGGTTACTGTCTTCATTTGCAAGTTTCATTCATAGATGCAGGTGGCTAATTCTGTTTGGGGAAGTTGCACCCTGGTGTTTTGAGTAGTTGAGAATGAGTCATTTTAATATGTGGGTTAGTATTTATGCATGAGGGTGGTCAAAGGCTTTTATAAGGCTTTTGTAGGCAAAATCTTCACTTGCTTATTTCATCTGGAGCAAACAGTTGTCACACTGAGGTAGCAGACTTACAAGTGTGTGTTATACTGCCCTTCCACAAGCTGGCCTGTACAGCTGTGCAAATGAGAACGGTGTTCAGCAGAGCAGAAATTTGGTTTTCTAGTGTACAAGACGTTCTTAAAACGCGGTCCCTTGACACACACTTTCTGGCCAGTGTTCATTTTCCCCATAGGCAGAACCCCCCTGCTGTATTTTATTCACTGCCAGCAAGAAGCGCTGCAGAAGCTGCTCTCTACCTCAGTCCTGCCAACTCAGTGCCCATCCACTTGAGAGATATTTGGTACATGCTCTGTGTGCTCGTTGAATGCGATAAGTGAAAAACTATAATTGTGCAAAAATTGGAACTGGGGATTCAATAGCCTGCTAGTCCTCACTTTTGTGCCATCTCCCACCTATATCTAGAGTGTTGTGCATTAACCTATCAGCTGTTATAGTAGCAAACTGGTTTCATGCAGTTTAGGTATTCTACAGACTGCAAAAGGACTGTGAAATTGTGTGTTATTTAATTCAGCTTTCTTTCCTACTCTTTTCTTTTATGTATGCATAGAAGTGCAAATCTGAAAAATGTAATGGAGTAATCACTTACTGCCTGTAAAAGTAGTGCTTCACTGTATTGTCTAATCTGATAAGAACCTGAAGGATGTCACATATAATGTCATCAGTGGTGAATGTTCTGCTGCCTGTCTTTTAAGCCTGCCTTGTTCTGTTTATGGCATCCAACACAGTTTGAACAGGAGCGGATCACACATGCATGAGGAGCCCAGTGTCACTCTGTGCCACAATGGTAGTGGGTCTTGCTGTCCCTATCTCACCCATAATTTAAAGGCAGAGGTTCTTACTGTGTTTTTTTGAGAGAAGGGTGGTACAATGAAGTTTACAAAGAGACAACATTCCTCTCCAAGTGAAACCAAACATCCCCTTTTTTTATGTACTCACCTACATGCACTTTGTGTTTCCCTCATGTCTTCACAGGACTCTCATTCTCCTATTAACATCACCCAATTGGCAAGAGCATGCAGGCACTTTAAAGTTCATGTGTCAGAGTAGGAGTTCATGAAGGTGGCAGGGCTTACGCATGTTAGGAATCAGATTGTATCTGCTGCAGTCTGTTTCTTCACCTGTGTGGCTCTGGCAACACCCTCATGCCTCCTGGGACAGAAGGGTATCATTTTGCCTTTTTCCCATGTTGAAGTGCGTTTTTGAGAATCTGCCATCGTTGCTGTTCTACAGACTGGGCTTCTGTAGTGGAGAAGTAGGCACCTGCTCTCCCTAACAGCAATTAGCAGCAGAAACCAAAATCATTTTAAACCAAGACCTTGCCCGGCTTCCTGAAGCACGCTTTCTTTAGTTCGTGGAGAGGACTGTTGTACTGAATCTTTCTTGACACAGGCTGATCAAAAGTCAGTTGAAGCCAGCAGTGCCACTTTATTGCCGTCTGCAGGTTTGGGGTTGGGATCCCATACCTGACACAAATCAGGTCAATATGCATCATACAAATATGTATACAGTTTATTACAGTTTCAAGGATCAGACCATGATTCAGCAAATGGAAATCATCTCAGAAAATGTTGGTTGTCTGTGGGTAGGTTTTTTAATTATTTTTTAAAAAACTTTTAGAAAGAAAGTATTCAGTAATTGCAGAATAAATAAAACCAGGATTTTGTTTGCACTGTAATGTTGTCTTTGTTTATTTAAGTGATTGTATGATATTTTTCCAGTGAAGGAATATTCTTCCTAGACTTTTTAATGTACATTGAAAATGCGGTGTGTTGCAGTGTGTAGTATTGCATATAGGTGAAAGATCTCGTAGTGATCATGCCTATATAGCACATTAAAAAATTATTTAAAAAAAAACATGAACATCTCCCTTTTCTTCCTCTAATTATCAATGTGTTCTCAGATTGTTTTGAACAGGGAACAGTGGAAGTGGCTTTTCAGAACAACTTTTGTTTGTGTATTAACTATGTAGTGCAAGTAGTTATTAGGCTATAGCCTGTTTTGGAGTCTGGAAAATCAGATGGCTCAGTTCTGCCCTGAGTAATTCTCTGGATAATGTGCAGCTCTGCAAAGGCTGTGCGAAAGCAGCACAGGTGCATGTATGAATGACATCGCTGTCCTATTGCTCGAGATGCTCAAGGATTACAGTTATTGCTGTTTACAGCATAACACTGCTGAATTACCTTCTGCAAATTTTAAAAGAGATGCTAATTAGGCTTCTATTTTGGTGAGTATATTCAGCATGGTAAAAGGCTGTTATAGCCTGTTAAAAAGCTGTTATAGTATATAACTGCTATAAAGCTGTTATAGTAGGCATGATTACACGTCACAGCTCCTTTCATAATTGGAAAAATCCTTAAGGTTTGTAGAGGTTCTGTACTTGCTAATAGCTTATCATCTGACTGTGAAGTCTGTGGAGACAGGATGCACAGCGAGGGGCAGGGCTGTCTTAAATCCAGAAGTGCAAAACACACGCTTGTAGCTTCTCAGAGAACTTGGCCTGAGTCTGTGCTCTAAGAAAAAACGGTTTTGGAATGACACATTTATGTACTGTTTCTCCTATCCCTGTGAGGCTCAGGGTTTGCCCGTTCTCTTGCTCTCATGGCTCAGGCTGTCCGCACAAACACTGTATGGTCATACTGGTAGTGGCTGCAAATGCCATCTTTCATCCAAGCTTGGATTCCATATTCACCCCTCTGCAATGCTAAGCTATGCTCTGGGGTAATCAATTGGTCCTCAGTAGCTGGGGAGGCAGGGGACAGTCTGCCCTTCTCCTCCCCTGCTGCTGCTGGTAA
This sequence comes from Anser brachyrhynchus, assembly GCF_964034855.1. Lineage (NCBI taxonomy): Eukaryota > Metazoa > Chordata > Aves > Anseriformes > Anatidae > Anser > Anser brachyrhynchus. Next base: position 49,775,167 of record NC_137697.1, on the reverse strand, counting down.
TTCATGCTGTCCTTGGGTTGTACCTGGCACGGTGCTGGAGCAGAACAAGCAACAGGCAACAATACAACAGCAACTAAAAACATCCAACACACAGCTGCACTGACTCCTGGAAAGGGGCTATTTCATGACTGTGAAACGAAACAGAAATGAAACAGACCTTTCTGCACTCCTGGTCTGAGTAAGGAAGGAAGGGAGCAAACCGTAGAGAGTCTCCTGGTTTTTGTACAGTCTTTCCCTTTTAATCATCTGAACTGATCACACATAAAACACTGCAAATTGCTTCTTTTTTATTTCTTCTAGCTGGAGTCCCTTGTAAGAAGGGAATGAGAAAGGAAGGAAATTGCAGCAGCTGAACAAAGCTGGGTGTCTGAAATGAAGCAAGTAGGAATCCTGCTGAAAAAGATGCTGGCAGGTTGCGTGAAACAGCCATGTAAAATCCCATTTTCTGCAGCATGTTATTGCTGGTCTTAGGCATTGAGTTAGCTCTGAGAACCACGCACCCACAATTCAAAGTTGCTGTAATGATCTCTCAGTGCTCTGGACCTCGTGGTCAGTTCAGTGAGAGCATCAATCCAAGCATTGCCTGGGCTTTGTCACGTGTCTTTCAGAGTCCCTGGGTTTCACTTATTGATGCTGTTGGTTCCAGGATACAAACACGGCAGCTTAACTGAAGCTTTGCAGAGCTCAATTTTCTTTCTAAGCTTAATATAGAGGTTAGTATTACTGGAGGGATACAGGTAACAGTTAAGCGCTGATACCTGCAGTAGTAGTACTGGAAAATCAAAACGTTGCATCGGTGCCGTACTGTCAGAGCCTTCCTCAGCCCAGAGCAGTTCACAGTGCCTACCCATTATGTGAAACTGATGTGACGTTTTTGTCAGTGACTTCTATTTCAGGCAGCTCTCCAAATACAAAACACTCCTACAGCATAGCCTTACAACGCTATTAAGCCTCAGAAAAATCTCAGGGCTCTGACTGCTATCCACACCACTGAGAGAAGCAAATTTAGAGGATTGATATCAGCACCTTCCCTCTCATTGGTCAAGCAGTTTTGCCACCAGAAAGACACTGTTAACCTGCCAGCTAAAGGTCAAAATGCACAAGGCCTGTAGATCAGGAGTTTATTCAAGAACATCCAATGATTATCTTAGATCTCAGACATGACTATCCTAGTCTCTCAGGCATCCTGGACTGCCTCCTTCTGCCAGTCCACTTGTTGGAAAGGACTGTAGCTGTTGATAAACTGGAGGGAAACCCATAGGGAGCTTGATGGGCATGAGGAATGGGCCAGCGTGAACCTCCTGGAGTTCAACAAACGCAGTCCCAAACCAGGATGCACTGACCTCTTGCAAGAGGATAGACTGGAGGGTGACCTGTGGGAGAAGAGTGAAAAAGGAGCTAAACAGAAGTCAGCAGTCTGCCTTTGCAGACGTGAAGGCATACTGCAGTCAGTACTGTGCAGTGGAAGCACAGCCATCAGGTGGAAGGAAGTGATGATTCCCTCTTCAGAGCCCTGGTGAGGCTGCATCTGGATACTCTCCTGTTTGTGTGCTCCCAGCTGCAAGGAGAGATCTCAACAAACTCAAGCAAGTTCAGAGCAGGACCACAGGGAGAATCTGGGGTTTGGAGCAAATGATATGTGAGGACAGGTTGAGGGAACCAGGCCTGTTCAGCTGGAACGAGAGAAGGTGGGAGGGTTCAAGGGCCTGGGTACCTGGCCTACGTGGAGAGGAACATTGCTGCTACTTCTTATCTGGTGCTTTGCATCACTCAGGCTACTGATGGGTTGAGCTCTCCCTCCTGCACAGCTGTCTAGCTTCCCAGTGGGAACTCTGGAAGGTATCATTGTGGCTCGCTGACGGTGTTCCTAGGTGCTGCAAGCTCAGCGTGGAGGAGTGGGTGGTAGGGATTTTACTGAAGTGGCACACTGTATTTTTATGTGACTCTTAGTTGGTGGCCAGTGCTGAGTAGGTATGTATAGAACCATTGAAAAAAAACAAGGATGGGAATGTTGAGTTAAACACATCTTGGCCACCAGGGTATGGCAACAAATAGTCTACCAAATCCAGCAAAGGTATGTATTCATACATTATGTGAGTGCATGCATCCCAAACAACCGAGCCACAGAAGAACACCAAAACACTAAAGCCAACCAAAGTACTAACTGGGGCATTGCAACCCTGGTTGCAACTATGAACCTGTACTGGCAACGCAAAGGAGAATTATCAGTGGTCCAACAGGCCCATGAGATGGCCAGCCATAAAGGCCAAGATGGTAGTCATTGTTGGGCCAGAGAAAGAGGGGTGGATCTTCCACTATCCAAGTCATTCAGGGCTTTGAACTACATGTTGTAGTAAAGGAAATGTGACAGAGGAATTTTCCTATTGCCAGTGCTTAAAAGAATGTGTGGAGATCTGGTGCAGCTTTTTGGCAAGTTAACTGCATTGATCCACTCCCCAAGCCTGCCTCCAAGAAACAGTGGTACTAACCATGGCAGAAATACTGACTGAATGGTTGCAAACTCACTCAGTTGCTCAAGCCATGGGGATGACCACCATGAAAGGGCTGGAACATCCTGATGATTGCATGGAATGAATCTGTATGAAGAGTTGCAGGATTGTGTAGAGAATAAAAGATAGAGTCTGTGGGAGGTGGCATGGGTTGGGCCTGGCTGAAATTTAGCTACAAAGGCACGGAGAAGAAAAAGGGAGTAATTTAAGAGTAAACAACATTTGAATGCTATGAAAGATGGAAATGTATCATGGGGAAAGTGTGGAGGACCTTTAAAAAAGGTGTATTGTGAGTGCCAATGAGGTGGGAGCCAAGTGTTAGATGCTGATTGAATCTGGATACACCAAACTGGAACCAGGCCCTCTCTACGCAATCTATAACTGCTATTGTCCAGTGTCACTCAAGAGACCTGGAAGAGACTTCCAACAGAGAGCCCAGAGAGAGAGGATTTGGGGAGATACTAGAGCAACCTGAGGAGACTCCAGAGAGACCCAAAAAGACCTCAAGAAAAACCCTGGAGACAAAATGGGGAGATCACAGGAATGCCTACAGAGAAACAAAGGCGACCTCACATAGGGGAGCTACGGTCAGAGTACACACAGCATGGCTGGTACTGCTTTGCTGACACTCCTGACTTCTCTCCCGTGTGGTTTCCCACACAGGGAAAGAAAGCTATCTCAGGAACTACTGCAGTGAACAACCCAACTTCTCTCCTGAATTACACAGACTTCCCTGCAGAACAGAGGAGTCATGTTAATCATCATTAACATCAAACATATCCATGACAGGAGGGTTTGGTGTCTGACTCCATTTAGTCTCCGCACTGTCAGTTTGGTCTTAAACTGCAAAAACTGGCCTTGAGTCCTTTGTTCCCTATTAATTAATTGCTATTGTGGTTAAATAATTCCAAATACAAATATAAGTGGTATAATTTTAATAAATCATTGTAATTGATAACCATATCAGTATAATAAGGACAATTCTGAATAGTGACTTCAAATGTCCAGGATGGACTCAGTTGAAGCCCTGGAAGGAGCTATCTATTCTGCTGCCTCCATCTGTTCAATCCATATATCATCAGCTCTGTGAGATTAAAATCCATTTAAACAACATCTTTGAATTTTCATTCATATCCTTCTTTCAGCACAAGAGAAGTCAGCTTTCCTCTGGCGTGCTGTTCACATAAACTCGTGGCTTCGAGACTGGTGTGACCGGCAGAACTTTGGGTTCTTTGATCACGGGAAGGTCTATGCTACACAGGGCCTGATGGCACCTGATGGGATGTGCCTCTCTCGGAGAGGGGTAAGGATCTTTGGTCAGGAGTTGGCAGGGCTGATAGACAGGGCTTTAAACTAGAGTCGAAGGGGGAAGGGGCTAAAACCAGGCACGCCGGTGAAGACCTAAGGGAAGGTACGCTAGAATCAGAGGGGCTGTGTGCCAGTGAGGTCCTTCGGGCAGATCCACAAGGTGCTGAGTGTAAGGAGACGCACCTGAAGTGCTTCTACACAAACGCACGCAGTATGAGGAATAAAATGGATGAGCTAGAAGTCCTGGCCCAGTCCTGCAACTACGATATCATCGGCATAAGCGAAACCTGGTGGGATGAGTCCTGTGACTGGGGTGTTGCGATAGATGGTTACAGGCTCTTCAGGAGGGACAGGCAGGGTAGGCGAGGTGGTGGGGTGGCGATGTATGTGAAGCAGGGGCTGGACTGTGTGGAACTTCAGGTCGGCGATGGCAAAGTTGAGAGCCTCTGGGTAAGGATCAAGGGACAAACGAATAAAGGGGATGTCGTTGTGGGAGTCTATTACAGACCGCCTGGCCAGGACGATAGCACCAATAAATTATTCTTTACAGAACTAAGAGAGGCCTCGAGATTAACTCCCCTTGTCCTTATGGGGGACTTCAACTTGCCAGACGTTAACTGGGAGTGCCACACGGCTGACACGAGCAAGTCCAGGAGGTTCATGAAGCACCTAGATGATAACTTCTTGGTGCAGGTGCTAACGGAGCCAACTAGGAAAGGTGCCCTCCTAGACCTGTTGCTAGAAAACAGAGAGGGTCTGGTGGGAGATGTGGTGATTGGTGGCCGCCTTGGTCAAAGCGACCATGAAGTGGTTGAGTTCAAAATTTACGGTGACAGAAGGAAAAGTGCCACCAAAACCTCATCCCTAGATATGGGGAAAGCGGACTTCAGGCTGCTCAGGGAACTAGTCAGCAAAGTCCCCTGGGAAACTGCTCTTGAAGGCCTCGATGTCCACCAGTGCTGGTCATTCTTTAAGCGATGCCTCCTAGAAGCACAAGATCAGGCAATTCCTACATATCGCAAGTCAGGCAGGCAGGGCAGGAGGCCAGCGTGGCTGACCAGGAACATTCTAATGGAGATTAGGCGGAAACAGAGAGTGTTTCGCTACTGGAAGGAGGGCCAGGTGTCATGGAAAGAATACAGGGATGCTGTTCGTGTTGTAGGGAGAAAATTCGTGTGGCCAAAGCACACCTAGAGTTGAAGCTGGCTGTGTCTGTGAGAGAAAATAAAAAGGGCTTTTTCAGATATGTGAATGGAAAAAGGAGAACTAAAGAATACATAGGGCCGCTCCTTGATAGGGAAGGTCTCCTCACAGACAATGACATAGGCAAAGCAGAGATGCTTAACGCCTTCTTTGCCTCTGTCTTCAATGCCGATGATGGGCTTTGGGACCCAGGGTGCCCTGAGCTGGAGGACCGAGACGGTGGGGATGACAAACTCCCAACCGACCCTGAACGTGTGCGGGATTTGCTACTCCACCTGGATCCCTACAAGTCCATGGGTCCGGATGGGATTCATCCCCGGGTGCTGAAAGAGCTGGCGGACGTCATCACGGAACCTCTCTCAATTATTTTTCAACGATCCTGGGAATTTGGAGAGGCCCCGGTAGACTGGAAGCTGGCAAATGTTGTGCCGATTTACAAGAAGGGTCAGAAAGAAGACCATAGCAATTACAGGCCTGTCAGTCTCACGTCAGTGCCTGGTAAAATCATGGAGAAGATGGTTCTCGAACTTATTGAGGCGCACCTGGGGGACAAAGCAGTCATTGGTCCCAGCCAGCATGGGTTTGTGAAGGGTAGGTCCTGCCTAACTAACCTGATTTCCTTTTATGATAAGATCACCCGTATGATGGACCAAGGGAAACCAGCTGATGTGATTTTTTTTGGACTTCAGCAAGGCTTTTGACATGGTTTCCCATAGGATCCTACTGGACAAAATGTCCACCATACAGCTAAATAAAAACATCATATGATGGGTGAGCAATTGGCTAACGGGCAGGGCCCAAAGGGTTATGGTAAATGGGGCTGCGTCAGGCTGGCGGGCGGTCACCAGTGGGGTCCCTCAAGGCTCCATTTTAGGGCCGGTACTTTTCAATATTTTTATAAACGATCTGGATGTAGGAATAGAAGGTATTTTGAGCAAGTTTGCTGATGACACCAAACTTGGAGGAGTTGTGGACTCGAATGAGGGTGGAAAGGCCTTGCAGAGGGATCTGGATAGGTTGGAGAGCTGGGCGATCACCAACCGCATGAAGTTCAATAAGAGCAAGTGCCAGGTCCTGCACCTGGGACGGGGAAACCCTGGCTGCACGTACAGACTGGGCGATGAGACGCTGGAGAGCAGCCTAGAAGAGAGGGATCTGGGGGTCGTGGTAGACAGCAAGTTGAATATGAGCCAGCAGTGTGCCCTGGCGGCCAGGAGGGCCAACCGTGTCCTGGGGTGCATCAAGCACGGCATCGCTAGTAGGTCAAGGGAGGTGATTGTCCCGCTCTACTCTGTGCTGGTGCGGCCTCACCTCGAGTACTGTGTGCAGTTCTGGGCACCACAGTATAAAAAGGACATGAAACTGTTGGAGAGTGTACAGAGGAGGGCTACGAAGATGGTGAAAGGCCTGGAGGGGAAGACATACGAGGAACGGCTGAGGTCACTGGGCCTGTTCAGCCTGGAGAAGAGGAGGCTGAGGGGAGACCTCATCACAGTCTACAACTTCCTCGTAAGGGGGTGTCGAGAGGCAGGAGACCTTTTCTCCATTAACACCAGTGACAGGACCCGCGGGAACGGGGTTAAGCTGAGGCAGGGGAAATTTAGGCTTGACATCAGGAGGGGGTTCTTCACAGAGAGGGTGGTTGCACACTGGAACAGGCTCCCCAGGGAAGTGGTCACTGCACTGAGCCTGTCTGAATTTAAGAAGAGATTGGACTGTGCACTTAGTCACATGGTCTGAACTTTTGGGTAGACCTGTGCGGTGTCAAGAGTTGGACTTGATGATCCTTAAGGGTCCCTTCCAACTCAGGATATTCTATGATTCTATGATTCTATAATGGCCTGTAAGCTTTTACCATCTGCCTGTTACGTCCACACATAGGGAATATTCTTGTTCTCCTGCCATTAAGGCCATTTTTCACCCTTCTAAACCAACAGCTTGGGCAGACCCTTTTCTTACTTCATGTTCCTGGGGCAGTCATCATGCAACTGCCTGAATACTTCTGGGTTCAGGCCACTGTGCAGAGGCTGAGTTGCAGAATTTGACTTGCCTGCAAGAGAACCTGGAGGAAAGCCCAGGGTTAGCTCTTCCCCAGATAGGAGCTGTTGTGATGAAAGCTAGAAGCACCTTCTCTTCAAAACTGCTTTTAAGCTGCTGGTTCCACCTGTGCCACATCACAGCTGTGTAGCATTTACGTTAATGGCTAGTCTTGCACCTCCTTGATTCTGATCCTGACCCACTGCCTTGGCTCCCTGGCTTAACCTCAGGCCTGCCATGTCCCCATGGACCTGCTGTTTTAGCAGTGGACTGAGACAGACCCTGCTTGCTGGCTCAACATCCTTGCTCCTTGCAGCATGTCTTGCTGTCACTCTCAGCTCCCAGCTCACTTTTTCTTACTGCCTTCCCTTGCTGCTCCCTGACACCTGGCTTAGCTATTTGTGTGGCCAGGTCAAGGATTTCACTGAAAAGTCACCCAGAAACCGCTCCCATACACAAACACACCGAATTCCTCAGTAATCTCCATATAGCTGGGATACCAGAAACCTCAGCACCAACAGAATGAAACAGCTTACAAATTCCCCATAACATGGAGTTCAGAGCCAGCCACCTCCAGCAAACAAATATCCTGAGGGGTGAGAGCACTTTCCTTCCCACTCACCCATTCAGGAAAGCTGTCACCCACTCCAGCAATGCCATGGAATGTGCTGGGGAAGGTATGGGATCTAAGAGACCCTTTACTTTTGCAAGCACCATCAAGACAGAGGAACTTCCCAGGCATCTCTTGCTTCTCTTTCTTTTCTGGTAAACTAGATCTCTGTCCCATAACTCAGCAAACAGACTACAGCATGACTGTGGGGATGCAGGCAGCACTGATGTGAGGATGTTCCTAGAGGGAGAGGCAGTCCTAGTAGGCAGAATACACACTCTCACATGTGAGCTTTCCTCAGTAAATGACACCAGAGCTCTACTCCTGCCCTTCCTGGCTAGGCAGCAACACCACGAAGCTTCAGCAGTTCTTCTCTCACCTCCTGCAGACAGCAGCAGGCCTAAGAGGAATTTGGCTATCATCTGTCACCAAGGACAATGCTGCAGAAACCAATCGCTGGTCACACTTCCCTTCAGGCCCCAAGAAGTTAAACTGTCTGCTCAAATGCGTAGGCATAGTTTCCTTCACTCCTAAGTAGCCCTGTGAATCAAGGCAGCAGAGTTTGCCTAAGCTACATAGGCTACCTCTCTGGCTTGCATGCAGACTTCTCTGGCTGTCCAGAATACTCTCAGGGACAACACTACAGAGCTTTGCAACACAGCCAGCTCTGCAGGCAGAGAGGGGAGGCCAGAAGCCTGGCTTTGCCCTGCATTCCCTCACAAACCTCCTTTCCCTCCTGGTACTCAGTTACTTGCCATTAAACTTTTCGATAGGCTGGTTGGACAACCCGGGCTCTTCACAGTTACACAGCTCCAGGACTTGTACGGCAGACCCCACAGGATTTTATGCAGACCTTTCCATTTGCACCTCGCTGTGCTAGGGCCAGGCTTCCCCCCACACATGGTCATCAGTTCTAACAAACTTCTCCTGAGATCCAGGGCCTGGGACTCCAGCCAGCCCTGTTGCCCTCCCAAAAAACAGCCTTGCCCTGCCACAGGAAGCCATTCTCGTGCCCTGGGAGAGGACAACAGAGCTGCTTTTTACTAGACACTGCTGCTCACCGCTGCTCCGGTGTCTTCTGTACTTCACATAAAGGGTGGCCCTAAGCATGCTTATCACTCTGGGCACAGTGACCTCTTCATGGCTGCATTGTAAAGTATGTTTCTGGCGCGCTCCAGTGTGCTTGACACCATGTCTTTGGCACCCAAAAAAAGAGAAAAAAAAAATCACCTGAGGAGAGAGGGAAGAAGAAAAGGACTATTGGCTACCCCAGGCAGGAGCGAGGGTTCAGGAGCAAGAGCTGGCCCCATCTCAGCGGCGCCTGTCTTGACACCTGCCATGTCACGGAGTAATTGGCAAAGTTACCTCTGCCCTGGGCCCTGCTGGAAGGAGTGGCATGCCCACGGTCGGGCAGGATCTCTTCCTGCTTCTTCAACAGAAGCAGGGCAAAGTCCACTTTGCCCTGCTGCTGGCAGCTACTTGCATTAAGGAGTGGATCTGGTGCTGAGGCAGTCTGTGCCTGAGCTTGGCTGCTTCCTGGGGAAGAGCTGCACAGCTGAAAAGCACCTGCCGAAAGCCCCTACTCTCCTGGGGTGGGGTGACAGTGTCACAGGTAAGAAAGAACATGTAAGAAGCACTGGCTTTGAGTATTCTTCATCTCACGTCGCAGGCAGAGGCTGTAGCTTTACCCCAGCAGGGCATATGCTTGGGATCATTCTTATAAGGCTGTTGGGCTTCCTTTGTACTCCTGGGCCTTCTGTGCTAGCAATAACTTGATTTCCATTTATTACCTAGTGTTGTTTAACCCGGCAGGCAGCTAAGCACCACACAGCCATTCACTTGCTCCCCACCCTGACCTGGGATGGGGAGAGCACTGAAAAAAGGTAAAAGTGCAAGAATTCACAGGATGAGATAGGGGTAGCTTACTAATAAATAAATGAAAAATAAAAATTTTTAAAGTGATGCACCATGCAATTGCTCACCACCAGCTGACCAATACCCATCCAGTCTCCAAGGAACAGCAGCCCGCCAGCCAACTCCCCCCAGCTGTTTTGTTGAGCATGACACCACATGGCATGGGACATCCCTCTGGCCAGCCTGGCCAATTGTCCTGGTTCTGTCCCCTCCCAGCTCCTGGTGCACCTCCAGCCTCCCTCCTCGCTGGCAGGGCAGCACCAGGAGCTGAAAAATCCTGGGCTCTGTGCAGGCACTGCTCTGCAACAACTGAAACACCGGTGTGTTATCAGCATTGTTCTCATCCTGAATCCAAACCGCAGCACCATGTCAGCTACTATGAAGAAAATCAACACTATCCCAACCAAAACCAGGACACATGGCCACTCTTTCTGCCACCCACGTGGGAAGAGAGTGAGCTGGAATAGTTTCTCCAGTAACATCATTGAAGGAAAAGCTGTGCAGAGCTGAGCTGTGGGACAAAGTATCCTTGAGCTTGCAGCCAAGCACACCCCTTTCTGGAAGCAGAAATTGTGCCATGGCTCTGGAACAACCTTCCAGGCCAAATTCACCTTTCTACATCAGGCTGAACAAACCCATTTTGTCTCAATCTGCCCTTGAACATCCAGTGCTCCAGGACTCTGCTACCCCTCTCGGCCTCCACTGGACTTACTCTGCAAATGGTCATGCCTTTCTTGTGGTAAGGAGCCAATAACCCAAAAACAATGTTCACATATACTGTAACAATGGCCAAACACAGACGGTGAATCACTTAATTCTGGAAATTTATTCTGGAATTAATCTGCTGGCTACAGTCATGCCAAGAGAGATCAACTAGGGCATGGTTGGCCTTCACTGATGCCAAGGGTTCATTTCTGACATGTACAATTGGTTGTCCACCAGGACTCACAGGTCCTTTTCTGCAAAGCTACTTTCTCTTCATTCAGTGCCATTCCTGTACCAGTGCATGGCCTCAGTCCCTTGCATGTGCATGACTTCACAACTGCCTTTGTCAAATTTCAAATGGTTCATGCTTGGCCCATTCCTCCAGCCTGTCTGGGTTCTGCTTGAATAGCAGCCCTGCCTCCCACTTTTACTGCTCCTTAAAATTGTATTTATTTTTTTTTCAGTGAAATGTATGCAAAGGCAACGTGTCCTATCATCCGTGTAGTTACTACAGACACTAAATTGTGCTGGACTAAATACTAATCCCTGAGGGCTTGGTCTATTCCTCATGACACATGCCCAGCTACCAGTTGGACTTTGTACCACAGATTTTTTTGCACCCAGTGGTCCAGCTAGTTTTCCATCCACCTTACAGCTAACTTGTCAATTCCTACATCACCAATTAGGATAGAAGGGAGACAATGCCAAAGGCCTTGCTAAAGTGTACAATGACCATTCATTTCTCTCCTCCTGCCCAGTGAGCCTGAACCATCTCTTCATAGAGTGACTTCCAAGGAAGATTTCCCCTATAACTTTCCGGATGACTGAGGTGAAACTAACTGGCCTGTTGTTCCCTGACCAGACTCCATGCTTTCTTGAAGGTGAGTGTGAGCTTACCTTTTTCAAGTTCCTGCAACCCTTGATATAGCTGGGTAAGTCAAGGTGAAGAAATAGTCCGTGAAATTCTATGACAGGTTAAAAGTTTAGCTATCTTGATGCATATGTCTATGAAATGCTGAAGAACAGTGTGCTAAAGGTATTCTGGAAGCTCAAACAACAGCTCTGTGACTATAAATATTCCTTCTGTAATTTCAACAAAGACAAATTTTAATATTTAAGAGAGGAAGTATTAAGCATAGATCCAAACTTTTCATGCTGTAAATTATTATACTCCTATGAAAGTCATTTTACAGTGGCTAAAGACTGGACTCTATCCGTCTCTTCGGTGGTAGCTAAGATTTCATTGTCTTCTTCTTTAGTTAAACCTAGCATCCAAAGAAAATGCAGTTAGCATTTTTTCCTTCCTCAGGTGTTCAGGTGCGTATCTGCTATAGACATTCTGCCATGATTCAATCGCATCCCCAAGAATCCTGTTGCCAAAAGGGCCATTCTGCTACTGTAGCTTTTAATGCAGGAGGTTAGTCACTAATCAGACCCAGAGCTGGTGTGACCCTGTGCTCCCTCTTATCCCATTTGCCTGAGCTAACCATGCCTGGACAGGGCACTTGTCTGGTCAGGGAGTGAGCTGCTTCAGGAAAGCAACTCAACCAAAAAGCTAATCACTGCTTTGCTGGTGAGCTTTCAGGGAGGGCAATCATCCCAACTGTTTCCCCTGACACCAGGAGCAGAGTCAGAACAAGGGAGGGGTGTGAACATGTGAAGAGGGAAGGCAGGAACGGGCCTTAGCACCTAAAACTTTGAGCAGAGTCAGATGTGGAGCCTTTCTGGGGGAAATGCAAGAAACATCAAAGTATGGGAGAAACTCTTCCCCTGCCTGTTCAATGTGGCATGAAACAAATGTCAAACTATGTATTAGCAATATCTTTATTTTCACTGAAGAGGCTGCTTCTTGGTAGTAGACAGCCTAAATTTGGTGAAGGTAACATGGATTAGGTAGCACTTCTCCAGGTCTGCTGCAGTGAATGTGCTCCTCTGTGTAGAAAGGGGATATTCAGGCAGTCCTATTATTGCCATTTACCTTGATCCCTCTAATTATTATTATTTTTTTCTGCCAGAAGTTCTTCTTTTTCCCATTTTTTTATGGTTTCAGCCCACTCTCAGTCACAGAATTTATTGTTCTGTAACTGTAATTCTAGAGATGGATCCAGTGCAACATCACCAACTCGGAGGCTGACTGACTCACTGACTTCTCATTTACAGGACTGTAAATCAGACCCGAATAAAGCCACTTGTAGAGCTGCTTTTCCTGGATATACGATTACATTTTAGTAAAGAATAATACACTTATTGAAATAGCCCTTTAACATGGAACTGAAAGTAGAAGTGTCCTTCCAACTTGTCCTTGTTCTTCCCTCCTGTTTGCTTGATAAAGCATTATAAAAATTACTGTAATTTTTCTGGTGTACTGATGGCACCAGAAACAATGTTCTTGTGTGTTCTCAGTTTGTCTAGAACAATTCTAGCAATCTGTTATCTTTTACGTGTTAGACTATTTTTCGTACTTCCCTGACTTGGAGGAGGTAGGAAACTGAGCAGGGACAAGTTCTGCTAGAGAGTGACTATATGCAGCGCCATGTTTCCTATTATAATAATTCCTGAGTTTATTTTTATGGGATTGAGACAGTAAAATTGCAATAATGAAAGTTTTTTGTTTTTTTATTTGTTCTAGAAAGAACTTCCCTGTCCAATCATTACAATGGCTAACTATATTTTGTTTACGTTCAGAGCTTATCTGTACATGGAGATTGTTTTGGGTCAAGTTCCACAAGCCAAAGAAACCATCCAGTACATGAGAGGATCAACCCAGGACTGTTGACCTTGAAATGAACTTTGGCTTGTTTTGTGTCAGTTGAGTCTCTCTCTAGTTGTACTTGTTCTTCTTCATTTCACTGTGTTAGCTACAATTTCTCCTGTTTCAACTCTGTGCAAATGAGAGTGCAAACACACCTTTGGTTATTTTGAAAAGTGCCAGACTGAATTGTAATTATACAAATTGGTCAACTTTTTGTTTGTTTGTTTGTTTTACTTGTTTCTTCTGTATTTGTTTTTGTTTGTTTGTTGTTTCCAGACCTAAGTTGCACTGAACGTGTTGTCAGAGAGCTGAAACACACAGGAACAACAAGCACAGCATCAATCACCTTCTCAGCCACAGTACAGAGCCCTTCCACACCATCAGTTGTGCTGCGAATCGATTCATGGCATTCCTGGACACAGCTCTTGTCACCTACATTTCCTCAAGATTCTGCAAAGCCCAAACCCTTTCCTGAAAATGCACTTTGTGACATTGTTCTGGGCTCACAGAAGCTGCAGAGCTGCTGTGTGGAGCTGCTGTCTGCTGCCGTGTGAGTCCTTCCTGCACACAGTTTGCATTCTTCAATTTACAGCTATGCAGCCACCCAGCGGCTGGTGCATGTGCAAACCGAAGCTTTGCTGCTTTTAGAGAAACAACACAGTAACCAAGCCGAGAGGAGTTATAGCAGGGACAACTGGGATTTATTATTATTATTTTATTTAAGCTTAATGTTAACAATATTTATCATATTCCAGTTTGTCTTCATGCTGAGTTTTCTCATTACTGAATTCTAGCATTTTGGTTATTTCAGCGACAGCAACAAAGAAAACAGAAACCATGTTTAGCCTGCTTATGGTCATTCCAGTTTTTGTCATTTGTTTCTTGGCTGCATTTCTCCTTTCCTTCCTTTATATTAATTTCACATTCCTCCTCCTTTTGCCAGTTACTGGAAAAGCTCAAATATAAATAACAAATTGTTTAGTTTCTGCTTTGAAAAATGAAACAAACATACAAGTTTTGATGGGAGAATGAGAACGTTGGGTTTTAGGTTATTTCATCTTCTCCAGGTCATCCTGGTATGGTCTCGCCCAGCCCACCTGGTCTTGGTGGGGTGAGCTTGACCATGCAGCCCTCTGAATAAGGTCCCTCCCAGCTCTGTGGAAGTTTTGGTTCAGGCTGCATGCTCTGCCTAGAAATGCTGATGCTTTCTAAGCTGGGACAAGCCAGGGCACTGGGCTGCAGGAGAAGGGGCTGGAGAGAATCCGGTCTTTGCCATCCTGGTGAGGACTGGATTCTCCCAGCTTGGCCCATAGTAGACCCGTTCCTGGGTCAGGGTGTGAAGAAACTGCTGCAGGCATGGAGCCCCTGCCCGGGCAGTCTGTCCCCAGTGTCTCCCCTGTCCCGTAACCCCAGTATCATGTCCTTCTGTTCTCTGCCCCTAAGTGTCCCTGAGGCACAACTGGGAGCTATGGGGAGATGACGGCCCGGGGCAGGGTGTGCAGGACAGAAGGGAGATTCCCCCAGCCCCACTCTGGCCAGTGTCCCCAGCAAGTGCAGGCTGCCCATGATGTAGGAGGTGAGGGAAGCACCAAACACAGAGTGACCCCAGATGTTCTCTGTATGGCATCAGCAGCCCATGTGGTGCAGCCCCATTGCCTCTGCATGCCTTTCTGCACGGCTCATGTCCCTGGGTGTGCCTTTTCCACACAGCCTATCTCTGTCAGTGTGCCCTTGTGGATGGCACAGCTGCCTCGGTGTGCCTTTCTCACAGCCCTGCTGCCTCGACGTGACTTTCTGCACAGCCAGAGTGCCTCAGCATGCCTTTGAACTGCCCTTGTGCCCAGGACTGAAAGGTACTTGCAGGCCCCCAGGCCAAACAGAAGGCACTCATAGGCCCCGGGTTGAACAGAAAGGAATTCAGACAATCCTGGTTGAAACGAAATGACTCCTGGAAGCCTCTGGCTTGTATAAAATAGCAACTGGTGCCCCTGCTGCACACAGATGGGCACTCAGAGGACCCTGTGATGCATGGAAAGGCACTTGGAGGCCCCTGGGCCACGGAGAAGGGCCTTCGGAGGACCCTGGGTCAAACCATCAATGGGCAACACAGAGAGGCACTTGCAGGGCCCTAATGCTTGCACAAAGGCATTCAAAGGTGCCTATGCCACATGGATGAAGGTAAAATGAGGCCACTGGGTCAAAGAGAAAAGCAGTCAGAGGTTCCTGGCCTATACAGAAAGGCACTTAGAGTACCCCAAGTCTAACAGAAAAGAATAGAAGCCCCTGGGCAACACAGAAATACTCTTGGAGTTACCTGCATTGAACAGAAAAGAGCCTGAAGGCACCCGTGGTCAAATAGTGGAGGCAAGTAGATGCCCTACCACCTTAGGAACCTGGAGGCACCTGAGCCACACAGAAGAGTTTTCCAAGGACTACAAGGTGCACAGAAAGGCACTTGAAATGCCTGGGGATGTGTAGAAAGGTGCTGAAAGAAATACACATTGGTTAGAGAAGCATTTTGAAGCCCTTGTGACACAATGAAAAAAGTAAGCAACAAACTATTTTTAAGGCCTCTGGATTGAACAGAAAAGTTCTTGAAGAATTGGAAGATGAGTAGGATGTGTAGAGACACTACTGTGTTATTCGCAGAGAAGTGAAGGCTAGTAGAGTGGATTATCAGTTTTATATAGTTTATCTGTAAGCAGTCTAGCTAAGGAAAAATAAAGCTCTTAAGATGCGATACAAAATACCAGTAGCTGTTCTATATGTCTTCTCCCAACGACAAGATCTTCATCTGCTGCTCGTTTTCACTGTCATGTCAGGTAAATTATATCTCAGTTTTAATGATTTCCACTCATATGCAGAAATCTATACCTTAACTGAAATGGTACTTGAATAAGCAAGCCTGGTGTGAGGCTGAGGAGTAGCTTGAGAGCTATTGATGCTTGGGCTTTTAATGCTCTCCAGATATTCACAACAGCTTGGATGGCAAGTCACACTGTTCATTTTTCATGGTGTCACTCAGGTGCTGGTGTGGACACTCTGAATCACTTGTAGGGAACAACCTGAGCATGCTGTCTCTGGGCATCACAACAGAGGGAGCTCACCAAAGGGCAAATGTGAGGTGCTCATTTTATCCATAAATTGTTGGAGAGTAGTGAGATAAAAAGCTCTGCTGAAAACACAGAAGTATTCGGTACAGTCACAGCTAAAGCTAGCCATTGAAAGGATTTCACAGTGATGAAGGGCCAGCAGAAAACAGCAGATGAAAGTCAATGGCAGAAAATGTAAAATAAATGCATTAATGGGAAGGCCACGTACTTAATATCATGTGCAATTCTGATTACTCATTCTCGAACATTCTCAAAAAAGTTATAATGCAGACATAAGAGGTACAAACGAGGATGATATGGGTTATCAAAGGTATTTAATAGATTTTCTACAGCTGGAAAGCACTCAAGCTAGTCAACTGCACCATGAAAAGCAAACATAGAATCACAGGATGGTTTGGGTTGGAAGGGACCTTAAAGATCATCTAATTCCAACCCTCCTTAATATTTTTAATCCTTATGCCATTCCAGGGGCTCTTTAGCAACCTTATTTAATCTATGTAGAAGCAAAATTTTACATTTAAAATTGAACACTGATTAAGGCCCATACTGAATTCATGCCCTTGTTTTGTCTAAGCCCTGTTTATCTGTGCTTGTATTTACAGGTACATTTGATAGTTACTGCAGAGCATGTCTGAAGAAGGACCCTTACCACAGCTATCTGTCATTCTCAGACTGTTAGGGCCTTTACTATGTTATCTGTGTTCTGTATTTCTGCCTGTTATAAGGAGAGAAAATAAAAGCTAATGCTCACAAATGCTAAAGTCTCTGTATTGCTCTACTGAATCTTGTTCAGGTTATTTGATGAAAGATCTCATCTAAAATTCAACCAAAACAGAGGTGAGTAGACTAATAGGGCAGGATAGAACACTTTAGGCTACTTGATGTTGAACTTTTTTCTCAGTATGACAAAGTAAAAATATTAATTGTCATAGGAATTGTCTAAACTTTAAATTTCCACAAGTTTTAATATTCAGGCATAATTCATCAATTCAGAGTTCTACATTCTTTTACTTAGCTCTTCAGTCTGCAGTGAAGAGATTATAAACTTTCCCCTTCTATAATGGTTTGGTCATTTGTGAGGTTTCAGACACTGCTCTTCCCTTTTAGTTCAAGTAATGAAAGCACTTGCTTCTAAAAGCAAAACCTGAGGCTCAACCCTTAGGCTTAAACCTTCTTTTCACTTACTTGATATTTTTTGCCCTTGCGGGCCTAGTGTTAAATTTATAATTGTATTTACTTAACAGCTTCTGGTGGAATGTTATCTAATGTACATATATAAATGGTATAGCAATCTCACATACACAAAATACATTTTTTTATCTTTCCAGCAGGAGAAGTCTTAAAGGTTGCATATTCAGTCTTAATGTTCTTCCCTCCCATATAGACATATCTAATAATTTCACATGACTGGAAAAATCAGCTTTTTATTCAGAGAGGATATCAAGTTCTTCCAGTAACCTCCAAGTTTTTGTTTTTGTTGTTGTTGTTTTTAAAGTTTTGAGGAAAAAAATCTTTTTTTTTTTTTTGTCATTTTATTGAGAATTCTAAGATTATAATTGTCATATGAAATAGTTGGGAAAAAAGGACTTTTGTTTTTAAAATCTCAGATATCCACTGAAAATATCTTTATAAGTAAAGTTTTCATGTAGCACTGAAGATCATGTACATCTATTGTTTGCAGTTATCATTTAAAGAATATCACAGTATTACAATTTTCTCTTTTTAATAAAATAAACTTTTATGCTTCTCCTGTTTCTTGAACCTGATCATCCAACTTTCCATTTGTTTGAATTTCTATTTAAAATTGTAAAAATGTAGATGGCCAAAGCTGGATGCAGTACTAAATCTACCAGCGCCTGTATAATGACTTTACTAATTCCTCAACACTGATGGAATTACCCTACCCAAGGGATTCTAGTATCACTGTTTCATTCACAGTTTCTTTCTACTGGCAGTGGGTATCATGAGTAATAATAACAAATAATTCAACCAAGCAGCTTCCACCTGGGAACAAAAATATGGGGTAGCTATACACTTTATGATCTGAAATTTTCTTTCTCACCAGGTGAGTTCTGAAAGCTATTCAGTATAATCCGTAAAATATTATATCCCTTCTCCTAAGTGAAGATGTTCTCTATCTTGGTGTCTTTAGCAAAGATGATGAGAACGCATATATTTTGTGCTGTGCTGTGGTCAGTAAAGGAAGTCTTGGAAAAAGATATCCCCAAACATAAAATGTGAAGAATTGCAGTGGTAATCTCCAGTTTAACTAACAATTTATTGTGTATTCTATCACTTTTTTTTTTTTTTCTGTATTCCAGGGAAGAGCTTTCATATTTCTTCTGTTTAGAAAATCAGTTATCAAAGAAAGATTTTTTTTTTTTAGATCAGTATGATTTGCTGATACACCTTTTCGTTATTTATTACATTTTGTATTCTACATTTTTTGTTATTTTTTATTTTGGAGAAATACTTAAGTTCTGTGACAGCCTAGCCAGAAAAAGGTTCTCTTTAGGGGCTCCTTTGAACTGCAGAGGTGATTTTTGAGATGCATCCTCTCTATGCTTTACTTTCCCCATTACTTATCTAAGGACCATCAGCTAGCAATGGGAAATGCTTTCGTTTTCTGCAGAGAATGTAAACTTTCTTTGCTGCCAAATTAGACTTTATTCAATCAAAAATTGACAAAATTGCCATTGTGGGTTTTTTTTTGGTGTTTTGTTTTGTTTTGTTTTTTTCTATGAATTTAGGTTATTTTTATATAAGTACGCTTTCCACCAAAAATTAAAATAAAATAAAATAAAAGTCAAGAGCTTAAAAAAAATAATCTTTTTCTGGCACAGTTTCAAACATTCTGAAGAATGATCACATACATATATTTAAGAGTTTCTTGCATTGGGCCTGATTTGTAGTTTATGCCCCAAGGTGAACCCAGGTTTTGGTTTGAAAGCAACCTGTAATTCAGTAGGAAAAAAAATCTGATTAAGAACAGCTGGACAAGATCTTCCCTCCACTCTGACAGTCTAAAAAGATTGCTTCCAAAATACACTTCCCAGGAATTCTCTGGATTCACTTCTACTTCCAGCTTATCTTTGGTAGCAGCAAGTTTGATATGCGTTTCTGCACTATGACCACAGTGTAAGGATGATGACTTTTTCAGTTGAGTCATTGTGACTAGTGCCCCCTGCTCCTGACCCCTGGTAATATGGTTAACATAATCAACGCCATTTGGAAAGAAAGTGGCCATGATCTGTAAGCGAGCTGGTCACGTATCAACCCCTTTCTCCCTGCCAGCACTGTGAGGTCCCGGGCTTTGGGCCAAGCCATCCGGGGTGCAGTGACCCCCTCAGGGCACAGGGAAGCATGACAGCACAGGGAGCACTGCCTGTGCAGCTGCAGGTCCCAGGTGGGACTTGGACTGCTGCTGGGTGGCAAAACCCGTGATCCTGCGCTGGCCAGGGATGTCTCCACCATCACTGGCTTCCTCCAAGGGCTGAGTGAGTGACTTGTGTACTTTTAGGTAAATTCTGAATCTGGATTATGATTATTATGTTGAAGGCCAAGTAGATTTGACCTGATCTGCAGAGGGCACAGGTGATTAGAACAAACACTGAAGTAACGATAAGCTACACTGATTCTAAAACCCTGTGCTTCATTAATTACAAAAATCTGTGAAATAATAAATCTTTAATTATAGCTGCAACTTCTTAATGTCCTCATTTTGCACAGGATCCCTAAAGAACTTTTCTGTCCACGTAGCGCTGGGTGACAGTCATGAGACAAAGAGGGTTTGAGAATCAAAAGAGTATCCCACAAAAGACAAGAAAATATTATCTAATGAATAGCATGTGTAGAGGTTGGATCATAATGCCCCGCACACAATTTTTTCTCTGTTTGTGTAAAGTCTGTGTTAATCTAGTTATTTCCTACAGGATCTGGATGCTTTTTATCTCTTCCACTCATGAAGCTGTGAGCGCAGAGCATCAATGATCAAGATGTGAAATGAGGACCAGAGGGTCTCCATCCCCATTTCATCATTCTCCTGTTCCCCCTGATTTTATAAAGTAGAAGGGTTCTTTCAGGTGGAGGTAGGTGGAAAGTTATTCTTTTGCTATAATATGGCATTAAAAGGTCAAGCAGGTTTTTTATTTTTATTTTTTTTTCTCATGTCTTCTTGCTTCTGCAGACTATGGGATTAGAAAGAAAGTCAATTGACTGGTTCAGATTTGACATTGATATAGCGGAAATGTATTCCACAGCTTTTTGTTCTAGACACTGGCTAGTGGAGACAATACAAGCCCTGGCATTAAGATGGATGGGTTACAAATACCAAGAAAATCTAGACTTGAGACATGGAATGGCACCTCTGAAAACCGCCAAACAGTTTGACAAAAATAACAAGCAGAGCAGGATATTTTACACATCCAAAAAAGATTCCCATGTTACAAGAAGGAATGAAAAACCAACAAGAGATGCAGCAGCTCACCACCTGGCAATAACATCTTCACCAATACAAAAAGTAATGTAGTATTAGGAATGGTATCACAGAATCACAGAATCATCTAGGTTAGAAGAGACCTCCAAGATCATCTAGTCCAACCTCTGACCTAACACTAACAAGCCCTCCACTAAACCATATCACTAAGCTCTACATCTAAACATCTTTTGAATATCTCCAGGGATGGTGACTCAAACACCTCCCTGGGCAGCCCATTCCAATGCCTAACAACCCTTTCGGTAAAGAAGTTCTTCCTAATATCCAACCTAAACCTCCCTGGCACAACTTTAGCCCATTCCCCCTCGTCCTGTCACCAGGCACGTGGGAGAATAGACCAACCCCCACCTCGCTACAGCCTCCTTTAAGGTACCTATAGAGAGCGATAAGGTCGCCTCCAAGCCTCCTCTTCTCCAGGCTGAACAATCCCAGCTCCCTCAGCTGCTCCTCATAAGACTTGTTCTCCAGACCCCTCACCACCTTCGTTGCCCTTCTCTGGACTCTCTCGAGCACCTCCATGTCCTTCCTGTAGCGAGGGGCCCAAAGCTGAACACAGTACTCGAGGTGCGGCCTCACCAGAGCCGAGTACAGGGGGACAATCACTTCCCTAGACCTGCTGGCCACACTGCTTCTTATGCAAGCCAGGATGCTGTTGGCCTTCTTGGCCACCTGAGCACACTGCTGGCTCATATTCAGCTGCCTATCAACCAGTACTCCCAGGTCCTTCTCTGCCAGGCAGCTTTCTAACCACTCATCTCCCAGCCTGTAGCACTGCATGGGGTTGTTACGCTCCAGATGCAGGACCCGGCACTTGGCCTTGTTGAACTTCACACAGTTGATCTCAGCCCATTGGTCCAGCCTATCCAGATCCTCCTGCAGAGCCTTCCTACCCTCAAGCAGATCGACACATGCACCTAACTTGGTGTCGTCTGCAAACTTACTGAGGATGCACTCAACCCCCTCATCCAGATCATCGGTAAAGATATTACAGAGAACTGGCCCTAGTACTGAACCCTGGGGGACTCCACTAGTGACCGGCCTCGAACTGGATTTAACTCCATTCACCACGACTCTTTGGGCCCGGCTACCCAGCCAGTTTCTAACCCAAAGAAGCGTACGCCAGTCCAAGCCATGAGCAGCCAGATTCTCGAGCAAAATGCTGTTGGAATTGGTGTCAAAAGCCTTACTGAAGTCAAGGTAGACCACATCCACAGCCTTTCCCTCATCCACTAAGCGTGTCACTTTGTCATAGAAGGAGATCAGGTTCGTCAAGCAGGACAGGACTTGCCTTTCATAAACCCATGCTGACTGGGCCTGATCGCCTGGTTACCCTGCAAGTGCTGTGTGATGACACTCAAGATAATCTGCTCCATGAGCTTCCCTGGCACTGAAGTCAAACTAACAAGCCTATAGTTTCCCGGGTCTACCTTCCGGCCCCTCTTGTAGATGGGCATCACGTTTGCTAGCCGCCAGTCGACTGGAACCTCCCCCGATAGCCAGGACTGCTGATAAATGATGGAAAGTGGCTTGGCCAGTTCTTCTGCCAGTTCTCTCAGCACCCTCGTCTGGATCCCATCCGGCCCCATCGACTTGCATACATCTAAGTGCTGTAGCAGGTCAGCAGCCATTTCCTCATGGATTGTGAGGGCCACATCCTGCTCCCCATCCCCTTCCACCAGCTCAGGATACTGGATATCCAGAGAAAAACTGGTCTTGCCACTCAGGACTGAGGCAAAGAAAGCACTAAGCACCTCAGCCTTTTCCTCACCTCTCGTCACTAAGTTTCCCCTCCCCTCCCCATCCAGTAAAGGATGAGAGATTCTCTTTAGTCCCCCTTTTCGTGTTTATGCATTTATAAAAACATTTTCTGTTATCTTTAACCGCAGTTGCCAGATTGAACTCCAGATGAGCTTTGGCCTTTCTAATTTTGTCCCTGCACAGCCTTATAACATCCTTCTAGTCCACCTGAGTGGCCCGCCCCCTTTTCCAAAGGTCATAAACTCTCTTTTTATTCCTAAGCTCTAGCCACAACTCTGTTCAGCCAGGCTGGTCTTCTTCCATGCCGGCTCGTCTTTGGGCACGTGAGGACAGACCACTCCTGAGCCATTAAGATTTCCTTCTTGAGGAGTGCCCAGCCTTCCTGGACTCCTCTGCCCTTCGGAACTGCCTCCCAAGGGGCTCTGCCAACCAGTGCCCTGAACAGCTCAAAGTCTGCCCTGCAGAAGTCCAAGACAGCAGTTTTACTGATCCCCCTCCTGACTTCGCCAACAATAGAGAACTGAACCATTTCATGGTCACTCTGCCCAAGACAGCGCCCGACCACCACATCTCCCACCAGTCCTTCTGTGTGAACAGAAGGTCTAGCGGGGCACCTCCCCTGGTAGGCTCACTAACCAGCTGTGTCAGGAAACTAGCTTCCACACTCTCCAGAAACCTCCTAGACTACTTCCTCTGAGCTGTATGTCCAGGATATGTCTGGGAAGTTGAAGTCCCCCACGAGAACAAGTGCTGGTGATTTTGTAACTTCTGCCAGCTGCCTGTAGAACTCCTCCTCACCTGTCTCCTCATCCTAGTTTGGCCGTCTATAACAGAACCCCACCAGGATGCTTGCCTTGTTGGCCACCCCGCTGATCCTAACCCATAGGGACTCAACCTTATCATTCCCAGTCTCGAGTTCCACAACATCAAAACACTCTCTAATATAGAGAGCCACACCACCACCCGTTCTGTGCTGCCTGTCCCTTCTGAAGAGCCTATAGCCAGTCATTGCAGCACTCCAGTCAGCACTCAACACTCCCAGGGACGGTGAGGCCACCACTTGCCTGGGCAACCCGTTCCAATGCCTGACCACTCTTTCTGAGAAGAAATGCCTCCTATGAGTTTGAATTGTTGCAGAGCATGCTTACACTAAGTCAAGGACTTTTCAGCTTCTCACACTGCCCTGCCAGCGAGGAGGCTGGGCGTGCAGGAAGACCTGGGAGGGGACAGAAGCAGGACAGGTGACCCCAACTGGCCAAAGGGATATTCCATACCGTGTGCTGTGGTGTGTCCTGGTTTTGGCTAGGATAGAGCTAATTTTCCTCCTAGTATCTGGTACGGTGCTGTGCTTTGGATTTAGGATGAGAATAATGTTGATAACACACTGCTGTTTGACTGGTTGCAGAGCAGTGCTTACAGTGAATCAAGCACTTTTCAGCTTCTCGCTCTGTCCTGCCAGACAGAGTGCAGCAGGAGCTGGGAGGGGACAGAAGCAGGACAGGTGACCCCAACTGGCCAAAGGGGTATTCCATACCATCTGGCGTCATGCTGGACAAGTAATGTGGGGTGGCAGGCTGGGGATGGCAGGGGTACCGGCTGCTCGGAGACAGGCTGGGCGTTGGTCAGCGGGTGGTGAGCAATTGCATTGGGCCAAGCCCCAGCACATTGCAGTGATTTGTGTCTCTCTGGAATTGCCAGGGTGATGACACACCTTTTTCAAGCCTTTCATTCTGCCATTTTGTTAGGATTTTGCACCTGGTCAGGGGTGAGCTTCCAAAGCACTGGAGGTGTCCACTGCTCTCGATGCCTGCCCATATCCTCCCACACTGCCTGCCACTCATAACTCTCCTGCCTCAGAACAGACCTCTGGATGGCATTCCTAAGTAGTTGGTTAACAAAGTTAACCAACTACTTAACCATTCCCAGTTAGGTTCACGCTGGTATAGGCCTCGGGTAGTTCTTGATGCCCTTATGATATCTTCCTCTTCGTCTTCCTGTTCCTCTGATGGCCCAGCCACTTTGGAGTAGCCTACCTCATCTTCTTCTCCCTTCCCAGTCTGAGTAGGAGTTCCTCTACTTTCTAAATGACCTTTCTCATCCCTTTTTAAAAAGGGGCATGATGTTTCCCTTTTTGCACTCACCAGGG
Organism: Anser brachyrhynchus; assembly: GCF_964034855.1. Lineage (NCBI taxonomy): Eukaryota > Metazoa > Chordata > Aves > Anseriformes > Anatidae > Anser > Anser brachyrhynchus. The sequence continues at coordinate 49,750,616 of NC_137697.1, read as the reverse complement.
ACATCGCCTGACTGCCAGGACTCTTCAACTAGGATGGAGAGAGGCTTGGCAACTACATCAGCCAGTTCCCTCCGCACCCTGGGATTCATGTCATCAGGTCCCACAGACCTGTCCCTGTTGTTTAGATTCATCAGGTGGTCTCAAACCTGCTCTTCACTTACAGTGGGTGGGACTTTGCTCCCCCAGCCTCCATCTATGGGTTCAGGGAAATGAAAGACTTGGGAAGCCCGCCTGCCAGTGCAGATGGAGGCAAAGAAGTTGTTGAGTACCTCAGCCTTCTCCACATCTGTCTTTGCCAAGTACTCAGCTAGAGAAACTCACTCCTAGGATAAGAAATTAGCCACCTCTAATCGCTTACACACTCCTATTTTCACCCCTCAGGCTATTTTCACAAATGTTAGAAGTGCATGGTGGCCCTCGGGGACTCCTGCTGTCAATATTAGAAAATTAGAAATATTAGGCAGGACACAGATACCAAGTGCTTACACAAAAGATTTTGTACATTGAAAAGTACACTGCATACAGTGATGAAAATTAAGAAAGTATTATGAAGCAATTATTTCCTCTGAGATTAAAAATAGAGAGTTGGTGGTTTCACATACCTCCATACTCATGGTAGTACAGCCTTTAGTATTTTTTGCAATGTATTTGCATGAGGAATGTAAAAAATCCTACAGGCACCCTTAGCGAGGCAAGGAAAATGAGAGTTCTCAATATCACAGAGTCAACAAAACAATGTCAAACTACCAAGTCGTGTGAAGGAGACTACTTTTCTATTTGTACTGTGAAGTTAAATAAATGAATCACTCAAGTAAGGAAATACATCTTATCTCCAGTACTGCTCTGGGTTTACATTGCATGGTTTTGCTAGCCCAGGGCTGCAGGGGTGGCCTCTGTGAGCAGAGCCCAGCAGCTGCCCCATGTCAGAGCAGAGCCAGCTCCAGACAGCTCCAAAGGGACCTGCTGCTGGCCAGAGCCGAGCTAGGGAGTGATGCTGGGTGGGCCTCTGGGAGAGCAGATTGAAGGAAGGGGGCAAAAGTACCGCTGTGCAACAGCAGCTGGGAGAGAAGAGTGAGAAAGTGTGAGAGGAACAGCTCTGCAGCCCCCCAGGCGAGTGCTGCAGGAGGGCAGGAGGTGCTCTAGGCAGGCAGCGCTCCAGGCAGGCAGCAGCAGTTCCCCTGCGGCCTGTGCAGGAAGAGGCCCCTGGTGGAGCAGGCTGTCCCCCTGCAGCCCATGGGTCCCACACGGAGCAGATCTCCACGCTGCAGCCCCCCCGTGGAGGAGCCCCCGGTGGAGCAGGTGGATGTGGCCTGGAGGAGGCTGCGGCCCATGGAGAGCCCCCGCAGGAGCAGGCCCCGGGCCGGAGCTGCAGCCCGTGGACAGGAGCCCACGCAGGAGCAGGGGGTCTGGGGGGAGCTGCCGCCCACCCTGGGGGGACCCGTGCTGGAGCAGTTTGCTCCTGGGGGATGGATGGACCCCGTGGTACGGAGCCATGTGGGAGCAGTTCTTGAAGAGCTGCTGCCTGCGGGCAGCCCCCGCAGGCTCAGTTCGGGCAGGACGGCATCCCGTGGGAGGGACCCCACGGGGAGCAGGGGCAGGGAGGGACCGTGAGGGAGTGGCGGAGATGAAGTGTCAGGGACTGACCGCAGTCCCCATTCCCATTTCCCCTGCAGAACTGCAGTAGCAGTTGGTACCAGCTATATCAAGACCAACATGTAAGCATCCTACAGGAAACTTCTGGACTTAGAACTTGAAAAGCAGCTGAACATTGAGAACTATGTTTATTTTCATGAACTATGTTAACCCTCGTTGTTCTTATTTCTCATAAAAATATAAAATCCTTTCCAAAATTTTATATTTTTTTGACCTTAATGATAGTGTAATCACATGTAGTAGGAAAAAAATCCTACTTTATTTGGTGGGTTTGGAATTCCTATTAATTTCATTGAAATTCAGTGCTCTATTTTCCTTTGAAAAATCCAAGTTTTGAAAATCTCATATTTTTCTTTGAAGCATGGGAGAAGCATGTCCAGAAGCCTGAGTAATGGATATACCTCAGTTAGTGACAAGTTTTGAATCTCTAAAAGGGTTATAGTGATATTTTAATTTATGACAGCTGTTGCAGGTAAAACAGAGCATATATTATTTGTTATTATAAAACACTTTTCATGATATGCATTATATTTTTATATACAAATGTAATAAGATACAAGAAAACAAATGAGAGATTGTCATCACAATATTATGGAAGTTTTATGATGTTGTAAGTTGACTTGAAGAACATACAATGGAGAAGAAAATATTCCAAATTGAAGGACTGTAATTTATCCTAGGTGATGAAATCTGCCTTTCTTTATAATAGGACAAATATGCTTAAGTAATATCTACATTTTTATGTTTTATTTTCAAGAGAAATTGGAGGTTCTGTTTTTTATAAATGAGGTACTCAAGAAGCTATCCCTCAGAAGACAGAAATTTTTGTTGTTATTCCTCCTTCCTGATAAAATGAAGATTATATGTGTTGCTCCAGATCAGTCATTTTCAGTCCAACTTCTGGTTAGATGAAATCCAGTTTTTATGACATCACCAAGGCTTATATTAAATTATTTGTTGTTGTTCTTGTTTTGGGGAAAAAAAATAAATCTCAAGCTTTCTCTAGTTCTAATTAGTCAGCACTACTCACTGCTGTGATTAGAGGGAACACACGATTTTTTATTTCCAGATCTTTTGTGTCTCCCACCAGCATAGTATCTCCACAGTTTGGAATCATTAATTTAGGGACTTTCAGTTTCTCTGTCAGGTTGGAACCCCATTCTCCACCACGATATATGTGGATGGAAATGTGACATCATAAGCGTAAAGGTCTTCTCCTGGTATTACACAGTCTGACCATGACAGACTTCTGATGAGGTGAAAGCTCTTAAATCCCAGAATCCATTCTTAATGGAAGTATCATGTGTTGTTCATTTTTTGTACCTTGTCTCTCTCACGTTCAGATGTGCCTTAATAAAATACATAAATTACTTCAACAGTGACATACCAAATAACACAAAAATGGGGGAAAAAAAAGAATGATTGTTCATATCACTATTCATATGTATGAGAGTTGTCTCTACCTTTTAGAGGTATCACTATATACATTTTTAGAAGGACTTTAAGCCTCTTAAAAATGTTTTCTTTGGTATTCACATGAAATTGTTCTGGGAATTGATTGAACATTCCAATAAGTTAAGAATGTTTTTTTAGTGATTAACATTGAAACATGCTTGGAAAATTTGCAGTAGACAGAAAGTCAGAAAAAGAAGAGTCTCTTTCATGTAATGAAAAGATACAGCTACCTATTCACAGTGATATTTATAACAAAAATATAATTGGGAGTTTTAAAACTTGATTTAGCTCATTGAAATCCATATTACAGGTTACAAATCCACCATTTACTTAACAAGGGATAATTTCAGACTAACGATGTTACATTTTGCATTAATTAAGGTTAGTCTACTTTATATGTATAAATTCAGATGGATTGGTGTTCTGGTGTGTTATATTTATGCATCGTGATGTTCTGGTGTGTTATATTTATGTATCATGATGAACCGTTCCTTCACATTTGTAACTCACTACACAATTAGGCATCACTGCGACAGGCTAGCTTGAAAAAAAAAAAAGCAAACAAAAACCAGTGTAGGCATTCACAATGTAAGATCAAAAGGAGAAAAAGAGTAAAAGACACTGAAGTGCTCTCCTCAATGTTCAGTAGAAGAGAAAATGTAGTCCCAGATTTATTGCTCTCAATGAATATATTCATATACTAGTAAACTTCAACCGAGGTACAAAATTAGGGGCAATGGAAATCAACATTAGTTAAATATATATCCCCATATGTAAGACATAACACTATAATGCATTTTTCTCACCGTAAACACAAACATGATAGCTGCAATTGTGTAAAACATTGTGGTAGAAAGAACTAGTTAGGTATAAAATCTGTCTGTTTATTGAGTTGTATTATACTTTCAAGGCAGAGCCCTAAAGAATAGTCTAGCTATGCATACAATTAGGGGTTAATTTGATTTTCACGCAAATACAGTGACCTGTCTTTACACGTATGTACATGTCTATTTTTGCCAGGTCTGCATGCTTCCATATCTGAGCCAAGTTATTGTGTAGATCCCCTGGACCATAACAAAAATGACCAATTTAATCAAAGAACCTCACTCCTATCCTCTGCAGCAATCAACTGCTGGAATCATGTAGACTCAGTTGTACCTCCATGTGCAATTCTCCATCACAAATGCCTAAAGACCAGTGCTAAAAAAATTCTACCTAGAAGTCCAATTTACTTGGAAAGGCAGTTTTCAGACATATCTCTGTCATTTCAGATGGGTACAGTGTCAATTTGTGAATTATTAAAAAAGGAAGTAAAAGTTATGAATGTCTTATTTAAACAAACAAGGCTACAACCCATTGATCTTTTTAGTTGCTTATTAAAATTCATTTGTCACAGCAGAGTTTAAAACTACAATATATATTATTTCATTTTTGAAAAGCATTTTCTTTTATCCTTTTCTGCTCTTTTTCATACTGTAGGGGTAAAAGCACAATGATGTCTTTACACCTTGTGATGATCAAGTGATGATTCTCCATAGCCCAGATATTAAGGAAGAGTTATCCAGGAACATTTTTTGCTTTCTTCTTGAGCCTTGGAAGATGAATCTGATCTGAGAGAAAAAGGAGAAGTTGGACATCCTTTTCCTTTAAAAAGAAAAACATCAAGAAATAAAATTAATCAGGAAAGTCACAGAGCAAAGGAAACTCAAGCTGTATTTCAGGAGGCATGGGAAATTGAAATATAGAAATGTGTTATAAAATTTTATACTCAAACCTAATCTGCACTGCTATCATCTTTAATACCTCGTCAAAGATTTTACTTAACAGTAGGAACTTGAGGAATTAATACCTACTAAAAGCACTGCAGAAGCTATCACAAGCTAAACAGAAAATTAGGAAGCTGAACTTCCAATCATGGGAGAAATCAAATTAAAAATAAACTTCCATAATGCTTAGCCTCTTTGACATGAAGACTAAATGTCTTAGTTATAGCCCTAACTACTACAGGTCAAAAGGTTCAAATACTTGCTACAGATGCAAGATTTACAAATTATTTGCAAATTGACATTCCTGTATCTAACTAAGAGTACCACTGTAGTGCACTTTTATTGATATAAATACAAATGCAGTAGTTACAACGGCTTAATAAGGTACAAAGCATAACTCTCTAGCATACTTAAACTGATAGAAAATCTGTTTGTTGACTGACTTTTAAAATGGATTAAAAGCAAAAGCCTAAATAATTGTTTAGATATGCATACAACTAAGGTTCAGTTTTATTTTCATACCAATAATGTCCACATGTTAGACACAGAAAAGCAAATGTGAGACAATTTTCTTCCAAATGGCTCAGCCAGTATCACTCCATAGTATGTAAAAGTTAGTCCTGTATCACTCCATAGTATGTAAAAGTTAGTCCTGCATCCTAATACATGAGAACTGTGGGTTTTTTATTATTATTATTATTTTATTTTTCTGGTAAGCTATGGCTCAGTAATTCAGTAATTAATAAATATATTGGACAACATTCTGGCTTTATGCTGGTTCAGAACAGTAGAGGAAGATTAGGTGAAGAGACACTGTCCTCTGTACTAGGAGCTATGGAGTCAATCTCTGTATTTGTTCCAGTTTTCCTTCTGAAATTCATTAATCTATTCAAATAATATATTCAAAGAATCACAGAATGGTTTGGGTTGGAAGGGACCCTTAAAGATCTTCTAGTTCAACTGCCCTGCCTTAGGCAGAGACATCAAGTATATTGGATATATTTAACATATTTCTCGTATTCCAAAACAGCAGCTACTGACCATTAGTTTTCTATTAATTATACCTGTATGCATTCTATGTGTAGTAAAATATTTGATAAGCATTTACAGAAATGGTGTTTCAGTAACAATTATACTATATTTTTTATTTATTATCATTATTATTATATTATAATTTATTATTATTATTAAGTAAAACGTAACAAACAGAAAAATATATAATCAGATAATTGCATATTATATATAATGTATCATATATTATTTTATAACATATTATCAGTTTATATATAGATGATAGATATAAATATATAGATACATGATTTATATAGTATATGGCATATACTACATAGTACATTATATATTAAGCATTAGTATATTGCATGACATATAATGTATATTATACACTATAATTATTATTATATAATTAGGTAAAATATCTACATTATATAATAAGTATATGAGTACAGTACAAGAGTTTTCAAAATCTTCCAGGTCAGTGTCTGCACTTGAAAATGACAAATTTGCATTCACAGGTAATTAAATGTTTAAAATATTTTTTCTCGTGGATAAGATCTCTGTCCACAGATGAAATTGTTGACTATCTTCATTTCTTGCAAGTTTTGGAATGCTATTTAGTTTGAAAAATGACTTCTTTTTCAGTAAAAAAAAAAATTGTAATAGGACAATGGAGGAAAGATGGAGCATAATTTAGAAAATAAACATTTCAAAGTATGTGACTGTGGCAGAAAAAATATTGTGCAGGCAAAATACTACCTCTTCTTCCAAAGCGCTGCAGATAACAGTGGTTACAGTAGGGCTTAGGGCTTGTTTGTCGTCATGCTGTGAAAGAAAAAGAGCAACACCCCAGTGATTTTCAATGATTTTTTTACAGGACTATGATTTTGTATCACAGTGCAAAGAAACTACTTATTTTAAGCCCAGTGAGTTTTGCATTTTGTTCACTCCCTCATAGGATGTGAATGGATGAAAATCCTGCATGATTTTACTCTACCAGTCCAAGAGCAGAACTTGAGCCTCCTCATCTTAGCTGTAATTTACTGCAGAAATCTCTTACTAGTATGTGAAGGGTGGCAGGCCACTTCTGTTCAAGGAACATCCAGAACTAGTTTTACACCATATGGCAGAACTCATCCATGAGGCTAATATTCATGGCATATTGCTAGATTCAGCTGTGCGTCTTGGTCTTGTTAATGGACCATGTGAGGAGGGAGGGTTGCTTATGTCTGCCTGTGGAGTAATACTATTAACAAATACTTATATAAATGATGCTGAGGATTGCTTCTGTAATAAATCACTGAAGAATACATAGGAACTTTTATATATATTCCATATTTTGACAGGTAATATTTGAAAATCAGCAAGCACAAGTTTAGCTCAGGTTAGGTAGATGCTCTTCATTTTTCCAGCCAATTTATGATTCTGTCAGCAGGATTCAAATGTCTTGCAGGTTGGCCTTTCTTCCTCTTTAGGAAAGCTAGAGCAAGAAGGAGGGTATGAGAGTGTGTGGCTGTTTACTTTGGAAATGTCATGACCTGTGTCAGAGCTCCTGTCAATTCACGTGGATCACTGCTCTAATTCAACAGTGATCTAATACAGACACTGACACAAGTTACAATGTGATAAAATGGCTCTTGTAGCTTGGATTAGGCATGGCTTAGGGGAAAAAATCATGTGAAGTCATAGGGAATTTCAGCCACTCTGGGCTAAAGCTGGAAGTACCGTGTTACTGTGATACCTCCCCGGTGATTCTATAAATTAGATAATAGTTTCCTCAGTGTGTAGTATTTCTATGTTAGACATTATTCTGACAACCATTGGTGAAGAAATCCCTGATCTCTACAAGTGATTCCAACACATTACTTCTGTTATGTACATAGAGACTGCAAACCTAATAAGTAACATATACGCCCTTGGCAAGTCAGTCTGATGATCTCATACTATGTAAAAATATAAGAAAAGCTGAGAAAAGCTGATTGAAAGCAGAATTAACAGAGAGAGAGAGAGAGAGAGAGAGAGAGATGTGTTATTTAAAGTTGTTAAGAATAAATAAATCCTGGAACATTCAATTAAAAAAAAAAAGTCAGAAAGGGGAGAATTGATAGCAATGACTATAATTCGTTAGTTTCTATGTTCAGACAACTAATAACAGATAAAAATATTATGAAATAGTATTATTATAAAGTATAAGAAAATATAACTTCAGATTTGCCACAAATAAAGAAATAAAATATCTGAATAGTGAAGACTTTTTTTTAAGTAGACATAGTAAAGCTATCAAGAATACATCAAGGTTGAAATGGCAAAAACTTCCCATAAAAATTTATTTTTCATGTATGGAAATTAGCTGGATGATACAGTAACATTCTACTATGAGGACAATAAAGAAATTTCTACACCAGCTGTAAATAAGCTGTTGGGAGTGCAACTCCTGAAGCTATGCATTTGTAAACTTACGGTTATGAATAACTTGCATCCAAGTGTTTGATAGGAATTTGTTGGCTGGTGTGCTGAACTGAAGCTGCTGATTCAATTTATTTTTAAAGAATCTTGAAGTACTGAAGAGGTATCCAAACACTGAGGGAAAATAAATTGAATTTATTTTAATAAATAAATTAACATAAATTATTTGATTAAATAAATCAAATTGAAATAAATTCAGCTTTCTCAAAGGTAGACAAGATAACTGACATTGTTTTTGTCTTTCAGCATAGTCTGGAAGAAACTTTCAAGCTTGAAACCCACCTTCATGAAGTTTATTATTAAACTTATTCACTACTTTAACTCATAAGAACTGATGATAAATGTGATGGCCAGACCTGTCCTCCATAGCAAAATATGTTCTTCTGAATGGCATAAATATTAATTCAGGTGAATAAAGGTCTCATATCTCAGAATCAGTTCCTCTTACAAAGTGCGTAACAGTGTTTTGGATAGAGAGCAGAGAAATGCACTGACACAGAGAATACAATTCATAGTGTTTACCAGGGAACTACTCATTCAAGTGTTCCAGCAACACTGTGTACCACATTAGGGAGCATATTTGGCTCTTGCATATATACTCAAGGTATGGTGAATATTGGAAAAGATTATGAGAATTGGAGAAATAATTTTTTGGTTTGAAAATCTTCCCTGGCAGGAAGAGAGCAAAAACCAGATACAAAACCTCTTATTTAAGAGATGTTAAGAGGTAATGCCGTGGTTGCGGCTTACTAATACCATTATCAGAAGGGGTTTCAGAGATTAAATGGCTCATTAATCTAGAAGATGATTACACCAAAGATGCAGACAAAATCAGGCTGGAGAAAAAAATGTAAGTTTATAACAAATTACATAGTAGCTAAATAGCAGCTGATGACCTTATTAAGATATATTTGAGATTTTCTGTCATTTAAGTTTTCAAATCAGATTTGGATGTCTCATGTGAAAATACCTGCTCTAGCACAGTTAGAGTTTTGTGCTTTGCACAGGAATAACAAACCTGTGCACTGCAGGTCTGACAAGGGTATCACAGGTTCTCTTCGCAGAATCACAGAATCGTCTAGGTTGGAAGAGACCTCCAAGATCATCTAGTCCAACCTCTGCCCTAACACTAACAAGTCCTACACTAAACCATATCACTAAGGGCTACATCTAAACGTCTTTTAAAGACTTCCAGGGATGGCGACTCAATCACCTCCCTGGGCAGTCCATTCCAATGCCTAACAACCCTTTCAGTAAAGAAGTTCTTCCTAACATCCAACCTAAACCTCCCCTGGCGCAACTTTAGCCCATTCCCCCTCGTTCTGTCACCAGGCACGTGGGAGAATAGACCAATCCCCACCTCGCCTCCTTTAAGGTACCTATAAGGAGCAAGTACAAGAGTAACTCTTGTTACAGTCTTTGCATTTTTATTGCTATGGAGACTGGTATTTTCTACCATGTTTTATTTGCTGAATCAGACACTGCTTACAGAGCTACGTAACTCAAGGTATGCATTATAAGCATATGTGTTTCAAAACTTTTAGTTGGGTTGTTATTACATTACTGCAAATCTCTAAGCACCACTGAGATAGCACAATAGAAAAGACATTGCAGAAAAAAAGTTCAGAAGAAGAATGCCAGGTTTCTTTGTGTAATGCGATACACAATGGCAGAATCCAATCCATTCTAGTTCAATGTAGACAGAATTTACTTAGGATTTGGAGGAATATTTAGATTTTTTTTTGGGGGGGGGGAAGGGGAGAGAGCATGTTGGGGTGGTGGTGGTGAATAATTCAGTGCAGGACCAAAGCCTATTGCGTATAGACTTCTGCCAAAACTTCAGGCAGGCACTTACAGCTAATCCATGTGCATCTATGTGCATGCCAGAGGAGATACAGGTTTCATTTCTCTTCTTTAAAAACCGTTTCATTTCTCTGGCTCACAAAAACTCACTGGAGTCTGGAACACTTCAGAGGAAGCTAGAGACATGTCATTATTCCTCCCCAAAATGTCCCCATCAGTTAATGATATTTAAATTTTTGAATCTCTATGGCTTGTACCTACTATTTATATGTGAAAACTCTGGAATAACACATATGGATGTAAGGACAGTTTACTTGTCACTTGCCTTTTAAGTAACCTAAGGACAGTGCAAAATGCCTGTGCATTGTGATTCCTCCCTGTTACCAATGAAGAGGTGGTGCCAACTGTTGCCAGCTCAGAACCCAGCTAATTCTGCTGCCATGCCCTTTAAGCATATGTTCATCTTAGAAGAGGGTAAATTCCCACCAGGGAAGGAAAATTGAAACTATCTCTGCAAATCAGAGCAGATTGAGCTTGGCAGAAAGATTACCATAGATTCAGGCACTTTGTGTCAAGGCCATTCCTCGAGGCAAAATCTTCTTGACCATGTTCAACATTTGTGTAACTCCAAGCACTTTAGGAGGTGATTGTAAGAACAAGAAGAGGAACATTAGAATTCAAGCTTCCGTTTCTCCCCCAGGGTCATTCAGAAATCCTCCTCCTAGTTAATCATTATAATCAGCATTTAATTTTCCAGTTCTGTTCCACATAGATGAGCCAAAATGCTCATTAACACAATCACATACTCACATGCAAGCCTTCCTTCTGTCAAAGGATCTTTATATTTTCCTAACTTGCTCTTATTTACTTGCAGTAGCAACTAGAAAATTCAGGAAGAGCTGGAAGTTTCTTGTATCAAATGCTGTGTATAATACAGAGCATGAGATAGTCCTTACCCTAGAAAAATGACCTTTTAGATGACAGAATCACACAGAATCACAGAATCACAGAATCGTCTAGGTTGGAAGAGACCTCCAAGATCATCTAGTCCAACCTCTGCCCTAACACTAACAAGTCCTACACTAAACCATATCACTAAGGGCTACATCTAAACGTCTTTTAAAGACTTCCAGGGATGGCGACTCAACCACCTGCCTGGGCAGCCTATTCCAATGCCTAACAACCCTTTCAGTAAAGAAGTTCTTCCTAACATCCAACCTAAACCTCCCCTGGCGCAACTTTAGCCCATTCCCCCTCGTCCTGTCACCAGGCACGTGGGAGAATAGACCAACACCCACCTCTCTACAGCCTCCTTTAAGGTACCTATAGAGAGCGATGAGGTCTCCCCTGAGCTTCCTCTTCTCCAGGCCAAACAACCCCAGCTCCCTCAGCCGCTCCTCGTAAGACTTGTTCTCCAGACCCCTCACCACCTTCGTTGCCCTTCTCTGGACTCTCTCGAGCACCTCCATGTCCTTCTTGTAGTGAGGGGCCCAAAACTGAACACAGTACTCGAGGTGCGGCCTCACCAGAGCCGAGTACAGGGGGACAATCACCTCCTTAGACTTGCTGGCCACACTGCTTCTTATGCAAGCCAGGATGCTGTTGGCCTTCTTGGCCACCTGAGCACACTGCTGGCTCATATTCAGCTGCCTATCAACCAGTACTCCCAGGTCCTTCTCTGCCAGGCAGCTTTCCAGCCACTCATCTCCCAGCCTGTAGTGCTGCTTGTGGTTGTTACGCTCCAGATGCAGGACTTGGCACTTGGCCTTGTTGAACTTCATGCAGTTGACCTCAGCCCATTGGTCCAGCCTATCCAGATCCTCCTGCAGAGCCTTCCTTCCCTCGAGAAGGATACATCCAGGAGGAGGCAGTATTGACACTTGTGTGTTATAGACAGAGCTTTGTACCATAGAAAGTCAAAGACATGGGGAACCCTTATCCAACTTCAGGCATTCAGCAGAAGAACCTAAGGACTTATTCTAAACTTTGTACATAGAAATCTTTCTGCATTTCTATATGGAGGACCAGGCACCATTTGGAGAATTATTTGTCCTGCTAAATACTTCCCTTGACATGACTGTCTCCACTAAGTACATAGAGAAACTGCACTGTAGTTTTAAAATAGGATTTTAATTTGAGCATTTGAATTATATATGTCAAGTTAGGTTGTGTGAATCCAGACATAACAGCATTGACCTATGATTGAACTGTTCAATTCAAAACCAAGTTTTGGGATGAAGACATGGATATTTATTTAACTAAGATACAGGATAGTACCGAGAAATAAGAACAGATAATTGGGTCATTAATTCCTCATACAGTCTCACAAGTAAATTACAGATAATAATGATAAGATTAAATGGCTAAAGTTCAAACAACTCACAGAACTGTGGTGTATGGAAAATCAAAGAGATTTGGTTTTGCCTTTCAGCAACCACTGGCACCATATGTTTCAGCAGCCAGAGTAAATGGAACTCAAGATCAAGAGCAAACGACCAGTTTTCAATGGACCCCCAAATAGTGCAGGATCTTCATCAAATCAAGCATAGACTAGACATTTTGGAGAACTGGTTCACAAAGTGCCCCATATTATGCTTTTAATACCTAGACCGAACAAGGGATACCATACTAATGCATGCTTCACTTGTTTTCCTTTGGTGTGGACAAATCTGCAGTTGCTGCTATTTACTATAGGTTGAATGTCACTAGTATTAGTCACTAGTAAGGGATTCATTAACATTTATTTTAAAAGCGTGATTCACAAAGTCCAATTCACTGGAATTTGGAAGGTTTGGTAGGAAAACTTATTCACAGGATAAGCAGCAAAACACCAGAATGAAGAGATAAGTATACATGTGATAATGATATCATTATCAGTGAACTGAGATTAAAATGCGTCTTAGATACTCTTCTGGGATACTTTGTGCTGATAAACATGAAGAGAAGAAACATGAGAGGCAACAGAAAAATTCTCCTAACAAACAAACCTCAAGGGCCTCCGCCTTTATCAGGGTTTTTCACATCAGACCAGTGTAGCTTAAAATATTTTTAGGAGCCTGTGTTTTGTAGATAATTTTCTGATGAAACAGATAGTCATAAACTGTGTGTTGTTTTCGTTGTCCAAGTTTGGGAGTATGTATCTGAGACACTAGCTGACGTTTCAGAGGTGTTTTGTGTTGTGTAGAGTGTTGTTCAGTTCAGCGTGACCAGTGACTTAGCCCTGCTTAGAGCCTCTGTTTGACCAGGTAAATTGTTTTTTTTCCTGCTCTCTTGAAGGATGTCCATCAGACAAGGATGAATTGTCCTCACCATCAGTGAAGATAATAGCAAAAATTCTTTTTAACTGAATTTGGATTGTAGTTTATAAACATTCATTTCCTGCATGACAAAATTTAGCTCCTCTAAAATTCATTATCGGCCCTCTTTCTCATTTCTTTCTGAACACATTCCTTCTCTCCCTGATCCTGTATACATGTGTGATCTCGAAGAAATGCTTGTCCCCAGAGGCACATATACCGTGATGACAAATTCCATTTCAAATGATATTGCACCACAATGTGAATAAACATACTGCTTTGAAAGAGTCTAGCTCCTGCTTTTTACCAAAATTGTGCAGGATTAAGTTTTAGAAAAACAGAAGGGACGTTGGTTACAGAATGGAATAAGTTGGGTTGAATCAGCTGGCCAGCAGGAAAAAGTGAGTGCTGGGACCCACAGACTGTTTTCACTACTGCTGTGGTAGAAGAACTTGCTTTTAAATGGTGGACACAGAGTGTGCAAACTGAGTGGAAGCAAGGTCCTATCCCAGAGAGTGTGATATTTTTTCAAATCTAAGCCAAAAGTCTTCACTACGGGAAAGCTATTGGGCTAAAGAAGTGATTTTTTCCCTATAGAGGGAGCAAACTTTACAGCTGACTTCTAACAATTCAGAGAACGGGAACTTACAGAAATGAAAAAGAGCATTTCTGGGATGTCTGCTTCAGGCCTGTTCCTCTAGGTTAGAGGTACCTGATGACTGTTCTGTAGCTACTTCATTAGACACACAGTCTCCCTGGCAGATTGAATTCAGCACTGGCATCTCATGAGAGCTCTGGAGTATTCATCCTTTTAGAGAGAACATATTGATCTTTGTTTTATTTCCAATGGCTCGGTGATTTAGTCTTGTCCTCTTTCACACAGGGTTTAGGAACATTCGAGTATATGTACAGTAACCTATATATATATATGGCATTTGCCTTCCTTACCTGTATCATGTACACATAGGTATTTCGATATTTGCCTTCTCTATTGTCTCTCTGATATCGTCTGAAGTGAGGACATAACTACCAGTCTCATAGGTAGCATGCTAAGTCCTATTAAAGACAGAAGTGAATGCATAAGCTATGTTTCTCCGTTGTCTAATTGAGTGGCAGGAAATCATATCTTGAAGGGAAATGGCAAGCCTAAACTCTAGAGTCCTGTTCTTCTTATTATCCTATTCTTCTTATTATCCTATTGATCCTTGGAATTCTATAGAATTCCTTCCAAATGCAGCAGAAGGCTGCACAATGATAGATAAAGGGAGATAATTTGGAAAAGAGCTGGTGAATGAAGTGCTCAGTCAGGTCTGTTCTGTCTCACCTTCTGTCTAGTCCAAAAGAATGATGTGCAAGTCTGTGAGCGTATATATGCCTGCTGCAAGGCTGAAGAGACCAAAACTCTCTGCAGAAGACCACAGCCTCAGCGTAACACACCTGATCTCTATGGCACATCCAAGAATTGTGAATTCCTGGTGAAGACAGTTGGACTTGTGTAGGAGAGAATACCGAGGCTGGTTGTCAGTAGCAACGGTGATTTAGCAGATGGCCACCTATTTAAAATGTTCTGCTGTTCTGTCCATCCACCTATCAAACTCCTACAATTCTTCTGTCTTATTGTAATCTAAGCACTGACCATTTGATTTTCCTCCTAGCTTCCTATATTGTTATTTTAAAGGTTTGCATACCTTTTGAAAGAAGATACCATGCTATAGTCAAAAGAGCTGCATTTCTGTTTCTTTTTATGACCATATATTTATGGCATTTTCTGAGCAGATGTATAACCAAAATGATTGCATTTGTTTTGCTCACTTCACATGGCTGAAAATTATGCAAGTAGGGATAGCTTGTTTAACTTATTGTACGGGGTCTGGCTGGGATGGAGTTAACTTTCCCCATAGCAGCCCATACAGAGCAGTGCTCTGCACCTGTAGCTAGAACAGCACTGGTATCGCACCAGTGTTGGGTCTGTCACTGAGCAGTGCTGGCACAGCACCGAGACTCCCTCCAACCCTGTCAAGAGCCAGCAGGCTGGGGGTGGGCAACCGGCGGGGAGGGGACATCACCAGGACAGCTGACCTAAACCAACCAAAGGGATATTCCATACCGTGTGGTGTCACACTCAGCAATAAAAGGTGGGGAAGGGAAAGGAGAGGGGGGTCACTCGTTATGAAGACGTCTGCCCTCCCAAACAACTGCAACATGTATTGAGGCCCTGCTTCCTGGGATGTGGCTGAACATCACTTGCTGAAGTAGAAAGTAGAAAGTTGAAGTAGAGAATAGTTGTTTTCTCTCTGTGCTTCCACACGGCTTTTGCTTGTTTGTTTTTTTCCCTCTTCCTTTTCTTTTTAATTAAATTACCCTTATCTCAACCTGTGAGTTGTTTTTTGTTTTGTTTTGTTTTGTTTTTTTCTTTCCACATACTTTCTTCTCCCCCTCTTCTGAGGAGGAGGGGGAGTGAGAGAGCAGTTGTGGTGGAGTTCAGCTACTCACCACACCTATTTATGTGCTACAGATGCCTTGATTCCAGAAGTAAAGTACACATTTCGTAATATATGTTTTGAAGCGGAGGCTTCACAATAGCAAAAATAGAATCCTATCTGTTCAGATGGTTAACTTTGCCCAGGACTGACTAATGACAGATCTGAGTTTAGAAGAAATATTCCCACAAATTGTTTCCCTGCTTGGGAAAAGGAGGGGTGACAACAAGGAAACACAAAAAGATGTTTTTTTCCTCACTAGCATAAGGACGCTGCCCCCTCTTGAGAGCATGTGAATATCTGCCCAACTCCTTGCTGTGGCCATGGCTTGAGGCATGCTGTTTCTTCATTCTGCCCATGCTTCTTACTAGATTATCATCCTACAGACCATGTCTAATTTGACATCACTAGCATGTCAGTGACCCTTGTCAGTCTCAGATTTCTAGAGTGTTTTTCCTGTCTACGGGTCCTCTGTTAAACTGTAAAAAGACTATCACCCCAGAGCAGTTCCTTTGCTGCAAGAGGGTGGGTTTTTAGTGTTTGAATGACAGAGCCCACAAGCGTCATGTTCATATAACTGTATGTTCATCTTTGTCCTTGTTTTCTACACTATTTTTTCTGCATGGGCAAGCAGAAATGTCTGTTGACATTTGCTCATCTCTCACTGCACAGCCTGAAATCCACCCCCCAACATTGTCACTGTCAACATTTGGCCTTTTACTGCCTAAGAAGCACAAATGTGTTACAGACAACATTGTCACGGTGTCTTACCTCTCTGTCTTGTCATATCTTTAACGCTGCTCACCCTTTGGTCCCAAGCACAACTCTTTGTCTTCATTCTGTGCTTATACAAAGCCCAGTACCCCAGCACATCAGCCTTCTCATCTACGTTCAGTGCCTCAGCAAGACAACTAGAAGACTTCCCTACATGTCACAGTACCAGAAGGATGGTAAGATGCCTAATGATATTTCTCATCTGTACAGCATCTGGGTAGAAATCAGGAGAATATGAGCAACATTAATGTTCATTGAATTGGAAAAACAACAACAACAACAAAGCAGGAAAAGAGCAGTTTTTTTAAGCAGTGTGTGAGGAGTACACAGTTGTCTCAGTTTCCTATAATGAATGACAAATTGTGGAGTATGGCAGTGCACCAAAACTGATTTCAATAGAAGAAACATATGGCGGGTTGGAGTACAGACTCAAGCAGAGCATGACATCATTCACCAAGTGTAGCTAGTATGAGTTACTCAGAGACTCAGAGCATCTGCAATTTTTCAACAACAGTGAGAGAAACATTTCTGAACCGATCCTCTCTTATTTACCCATGTAGCTTTCAACAAATGAGATGAGACTTCCATACAGGAGGGAGTTGATGATAAGTGAGAGAATGACTCTATGCCCCTCACGCACAACCATCTACCATTAATCTTATTTTGATAATAATATGAGTGAAAATGACAAAGCAGGCTTCAGCTATCTTATTAAATAAGAAGGATGACAGGAGCTTGTAAAGTCTGCACAGAAAGAGATGGACTAGTACACTGTAACTAGTAAGACTAAGCAGGGAGGAAACTGGAAAGCAAAGAATTAATAAAGGAGGCTGGGGGAGTTCTGAGTCTGAGATAGCAAATGTCTCCCCTGCATAGTCACCAAGTGTCTTCTGATAGAGTGGGGTGAACAAGAGGTTTCTTATGGAACAGCAAGCCATAGAAAATAGGTCATCAGAGGAACTGTTCGATGAACTACAATGGAAAGACAAAGTTTTTAGTTCCAGAAACCTTGTGCAGTTAAAGTTTTATCAAGTAACCCAGACTGCAGGGGAGTCAGGGACTTGAAAATGAAAAACTACAGAATTTCTTTACAACAAAATGCAAGCTTATCCTAATAGCAAGAAAGGACTTCATAATCAACTGGGTGAGTTAACGTGTTCACAAAAATAGAACGCCTAAGCAGGGAAAGTTATTTGAAATGGGACTAGGACATAGCAGCAATGTAGCTACTTCTTAGAAGCAAAACACAGGAATAAAGGAAGTACTACCAAAGCTGGGCTCAACTAAAACCTGAAAAAAAATGTGTTAAAATAAGTCTAAGACACTCTTTAACCACAAAAATGGGAAAAGGAATATAAAGAGAATGGGATAGATCACAATTTTGAGATTAAAGAATTTATCTTTGTGTAGAGGAGATAATCAGGAACTGACTCTTTGGAAATTAAAGGATTTTGGTGTCATTCATTCTTGAGAAGGGGTCACTCTGTCTACATCATCAGGTAGCTGAATACCCGTCCCCACAAGTCTCTGAAAGCCATATTTCAGTGCTTGAGCAAGTTAAGTTATGTGATACAAGCATATTGAGCATCAAAACCTGGTAATGAAGAGGACTGTGGTTTACATTTGCATGTGGACATCAGGAAACTGGACCATAAGGAAACTGCAGTGATAGGAAGTGATGCGAAGTGACTTTCTTGTTATTGATCTTTTTAACAGAGTTCCTCTATGTCTCCAGTCTACATCTATGTGATCAATGTTACAGCACTGGCCTCATAGATAAGCACAGTTTTACGAGTAAGAGCAACAAAAACACTCATGACTATATTCCAGTACCCCCACATGCATTGCATTAAAAAAAAATAATAATAAATAAAAAATAAGTGGTCTATATAATATTGATAGCAAATCCATTAAGTTTTTTCCTTTTCCTTTCCCCTTCACTTTATAAATGCATGGTGCATCCCGTCTTAACAAAATAAAATCTTCCCTTCACTTTCTGACTTGAATTAAGAGGAAGATTTGGGTTCAGCACAGAACATTCTCCTAACCTCATGGAACAGAATGTTCAGAACAAAATGAATGTTTGGGTGCCCTTGGTGAGGTGAAGCATTAGTAGTATGTCAGCACATCTCAGCAGCAGCTCATTTTCATGAGGAGTCTGTAGAGGTCTCCACTTCCTATCAAATAATATCTGCCAGTGAGTGTAACGTATTCAGAATTAATAGGCTTTCTGAAATAAATGTTTTCTCGTTATGTGTCTTTCAACAGAGAGGTCTAGATGTTCTCTTTCTCTTTCAACGCTACTTAAACTGCTCTCACAAGAAACTCTTCATATTACCTCATTTAGGTACTCTTTACCTCTTCTTGTCCCTTAACCACATCTGCTCTCCCCTTCTCCCAGGCAATGCACCTCTGTCACATCTTTCCTGCCTGAGGGAGCAAGGAGAATTGTCTCTTACAAAGGCAAGGGCTGGTCTGATCACATTTATGTGAGGTGCATTGGACACCCCAAGGGAACTGTGTAGTTTTCCTCCAGAAGCCACAGAGTGCCCGTTAAGAACCTCACCTGAACAGTGCAGTCTGTGGGAGAGGAGGCCAGCAGCAGTTATAGCATTTATACAACCTCTTTATGCTCTGGTGCAAAAAGTCATCATCTACTAAGGACAAAAAGCAATCTCCCTGTTAAACTCCCACAGCACTCTAATATACATTCTTTTTTATTTTCACTGTTGTCTTTCACTACTGGTTCTTTTAAGCAGTTTATCCACAAGAACCCGACTTACCTACCCATTGGAGAGCCCAGTTTCTCATTGCCTCCCAGTCAGGGAGCCATTTGCTTGCCAGGGGTCAAACACCACTACCTCTACATGGCTGTGCTTCCACACCATCTCTGAAAAGGTGTGAGTGACTGCACAAAGCAAGAAACCTGACACAGGATCTGGGAAGCATTTTTTGCCTGCAGCTTGCAGCCTGTGAACAGTTATGTTGGCATGACATGAAAGTTTGCAACACAAGTTTCTTCTTACGTTTGGGAATAGATTCCACTTTATATCAAAATGCATCCTACCAGTCTCTACGTACCAAAACTAAACCAAAATGAAAACCATGAGCTAGCCATAAAACGAGCTAGCCATATATATTAATGCTCTGTCAGGGACAGAAGTTTGGTGAGCAACTCTAACACTTGCCTATAAATCACAGTATTTACTGGTATCTCTACCTAATTTACTGACAGCAACCAGCTGCTGGGGAAAGTTGCAGCAGGACCAGGACAGAAAGATTGAAAGGACATTGCACTAGGAATACTGTCATAAAGTAGAAACAGAGACCGGTTTATCTACAGATAGTCAGTCTTCTGGAGAAATTTCTGGAGATTTTCTGGAGAAATCTCATGGCATCTTGGTCAACATTGCTGATATTCCAAGGAAATGTTTCTCAAAGATTTGCTGACATCGCCCGAGAGATTTCAGTAAACAACTAATACAGAGATTGAATCCTTCTCCTTCTTACCTTCTGATGCCAGTAAAATACTCAACCAAAGCAAAAGAATTACAGTTACACAAGTTCTCTTGCCACTTCTGTTCTGCACTGTGAGCTGAATAATAAGCATGAGGTCAAGCTCACAAACTTAGTATATCACGTACTTCAAAGGATCAGTTGTGTCACACTTAGTATATCACGTACTTCAAAGGATCAGTTGTGTCTTCACATGTGGTCTCACAAAATTGTTTTCAGCAGGAACCGTGTCACTGCTAGAACAGCAGACAGGTCACCCTCACAGAGTTCACTGCCAGAATTTATTTGTTCAGTCACCTGCACTTCTGTGAGCTCTCTATGAGGAAAAATCGCCATGGACATGAATCAACATATTCTGAGACAGATGGAAAAGTCAGTCAATTGGATTGCACTGCAGAGATGAGTGTTTCTCCCCAAGGCATAATGAGAGTTTAAAGGAACTACCTCTTGAATCGACATCTACTCTAGATAAGAATTGGGTGCAGAGAAGTGTCTTCCCTACCCCTGTCATGGAGGAACAGGCTGTGAGGAGCCATCAATCCCACTTGGTCCCAGAGGAGGCTACATGGAATTATAATAACTCAGCCAGCCTGGGCAACAAGATGCCAAAGGCAGCTAAATGTTTTCAATGAAAAAGTAATATGACCTGGGAGGAAAAGCTGAATAGAGAAAAGTTTGTGGGCATTACTGCAGGCAGACAAGCAGACAGAGCTTCTCACACAGCAGACATTGTTAAGGGAGCAAATATGAGATGTGGGCTGATTAGGAGCAAGAATTCACTCATTCAGAAAAAAAGTTCTACCTATCATCTTCCATTTTAATCACTCCAGTTCAATACATTCTGCAGAATGGGAACAAATCAGGGGAAGAGAGGTGAAAGTGACCTAGAAGCTAGGAAAATATTTCTTTAGAAGAGATTATAACCACAGGAATGTTTAATCCAGAGGGACCGAGTAAGCGATGTATCACAAAAATCCATAAAATGCAACAGTCTAGAATGTTATGCCCCTTGCTGCAACTCACAGCCATGGCAGATATGAGACAGACAAATAAACAGTGACCTGATGAAAAATGACTGCCCCTTCTCAAGTGAACATTCAAGAGAAAAATATATAAATAAATAGGAAAAAATAAAACTAATTTTAAAAATTTAACCTCATTAGTTGAAAAATATTCAGTTAATGCAGGAAGGGGTTCAGTCCTAGAATTATTTTCCCATTAAAAAAGTAAATGTTCATTAGTTTGTTTACTTATTAAGAATTATGGGCTCCTTCGTTTTTAAAAAAATGTTGAGAAATAACTTTTCTTAAGTCTTGTTACATACCATTTTAGTGACATTCAGTTTAAATGATGAAATTGAAAGAAACACAATAAACAGATAAAAATAAATGCTTCCTTCAATTATGCCTGATTATTGTGAGGAGACTATTACTGCAAAGGTCACTGAAATGAGGAGCTGAAGAAATTTCTAAGATGTTTACAAGAAAAATAGCATTGTTAGTTAGCACAGTTAAAGTTAAAATAAATAAATAAATATGTAGATAAATTACTTATTACTTATAAATTATTCTTTTTCTTTTTCTTTTTCTTTTTCTTTTTCTTTTTCTTTTTCTTTTTCTTTTTCTTTTTCTTTTTCTTTTTCTTTTTCTTTTTCTTTTTCTTTTTCTTTTTCTTTTTCTTTTTCTTTTTCTTTTTCTTTTTCTTTTTCTTTTTCTTTTTCTTCTCCTTTTTCTTCTCCTTTTTCTTTTTCTTCTCCTTTTTCTTCTCCTTTTTCTTTTTCTTCTCCTTTTTCTTTTTCTTCTCCTTTTTCTTTTTCTTCTCCTTTTCCTTCTCCTTTTCCTTCTCCTTTTTCTTCTCCTTTTTCTTCTCCTTTTTCTTCTCCTTTTTCTTCTCCTTTTTCTTCTCCTTTTTCTTCTTTTTCTTTTTCTTTTTCTTTTTCTTTTTCTTTTTCTTTTTCTTTTTCTTTTTCTTTTTCTTTTTCTTTTTCTTTTTCTTTTTCTTTTTCTTTTTCTTTTTCTTTTTCTTTTTCTTTTTCTTTTTCTTTTCCTTTTTCTTCTCCTTTTTCTTTTTCTTTTTCTTTTCCTTTTTCTTCTCCTTTTTCTTCTCCTTTTTCTTCTCCTTTTTCTTCTCCTTTTTCTTCTCCTTTTTCTTCTCCTTTTTCTTCTCCTTTTTCTTCTCCTTTTTCTTCTCCTTTTTCTTCTCCTTTTTCTTCTCCTTTTTCTTCTCCTTTTTCTTCTCCTTTTTCTTTTTCTTCTCCTTTTTCTTCTCCTTTTTCTTCTCCTTTTTCTTCTCCTTTTTCTTTTTCTTCTCCTTTTTCTTCTCCTTTTTCTTCTCCTTTTTCTTCTCCTTTTTCTTCTCCTTTTTCTTCTCCTTTTTCTTCTCCTTTTTCTTCTCCTTTTTCTTCTCCTTTTTCTTCTCCTTTTTCTTCTCCTTTTTCTTCTCCTTTTTCTTCTCCTTTTTCTTCTCCTTTTTCTTCTCCTTTTTCTTTTTCTTCTCCTTTTTCTTCTCCTTTTTCTTCTCCTTTTTCTTCTCCTTTTTCTTCTCCTTTTTCTTCTCCTTTTTCTTCTCCTTTTTCTTCTCCTTTTTCTTCTCCTTTTTCTTCTCCTTTTTCTTCTCCTTTTTCTTTTTCTTCTCCTTTTTCTTCTCCTTTTTCTTCTCCTTTTTCTTCTCCTTTTTCTTCTCCTTTTTCTTCTCCTTTTTCTTCTCCTTTTTCTTTTTCTTCTCCTTTTCCTTTTCCTTTTCCTTTTCCTTTTCCTTTTCCTTTTCCTTTTCCTTTTTCTTCTCCTTTTTCTTCTCCTTTTCCTTTTCCTTTCCCTTTTCCTTTTCCTTTCCCTTTCCCTTTCCCTTTCCCTTTCCCTTTCCCTTTCCCTTTCCCTTTCCCTTTCCCTTTCCCTTTCCCTTTCCCTTTCCCTTTCCCTTTCCCTTTCCCTTTCCCTTTCCCTTTCCCTTTCCCTTTCCCTTTCCCTTTCCCTTTCCCTTTCCCTTTCCCTTTTCCTTTTCCTTTTCCTTTTCCTTTTCCTTTTCCTTTTCCTTTTCCTTCTTTTTCTTTTTCTCTAATCTTTCTCCTGATGTGAACTTAATGGTACCTTAGTAAAGAAAGTAAAGCAGGATTAGAAAAAATATTAAAGAATGTGGATCTATTTTGTTTTGTTTTCTTAGGTAAGTACTTCTGGCATCCCTAATCCTCATTAATTTCACTGATCTCACCACCTCTTCAAAATACTTTTCTGTTTCCCTTTTACTGGTATATACCTTTTCCACATCCATCAACTGGAAAAGATCAATTAAAATTAGGAAAATATATTTGTAAGAAACCTGACACAGCAAGTCAAAAGCATATGTAACTACCACAAGTACTTAAAACTGGCTGTTTGATTGCATTTCAAGACAATGATGTGTCCTCAAGTACCATTCTGAATGGTAGTTTAGCAACTATAAATGTAAAAGAAGCTAAAAAAAAGTCTTAATTAATATTCCATTATGAAAACACATTAATAAATAAATAAATAAATAAAAAGGTGGAGGATGTGAATATGCAAATGACAATGAAGTGTTCACAGACAGCAGTCATGGTGGAAGGAAGCAAAAAGTGGATGTGTCATGAACTGGCAGTTCCGGTGAAATGGTTCTTTTCAATTTTATTTGCCTCTCATCTAACAGCAAAACAGGAATCTGTCAACATCACAGACATACTTTCTGCAGTGTCCTGGTTCTGCTTGCCCAGATGCAGTCACAGTATTTTTGCAGAATTTTCTGCAAGAAATAAAATGTTATGATGGGAAGTGAGTTTTCAGTTTGCATGTTAATGTTGCATGTTCAAAGATAATTGCTTCTACATTTGTTGTAGATGAATGTGACAGTGCTGGTTATTGGATTTATCCAGTCAAAAAAAAAGTATTAGATTTATCCAATAAAAAAAACCCTTGGATTTATCCAGGTTTTCGTAGTGGAACTTAACCCAGTATCCTTCATTTTCATTGTTCTGCCCCTCACCTCCTCATCTGTGTGAGCAGAACTTGAATGTAAAATTGTAAATGCAAAGAGAATTTGTTGAGGTGCAGTTTCATGCACAGTTTGCTTAGGATAAAAGAAAAAAAATGTAGTGTAATTTGTTAAAGAAAAGATGTGAATGACAGTTAAAGGTTCAGAGATAACTAAACTACATAATTTTTACACTCACTATAAATGTATATATACAGAGTACCTTATAACAAAACATAAAAAGACCTTTATATGATGTTTCCAACTTGCAAATAAAGCCAAATTTCAACAAACAAGTTGAAAGCTTGTCCCCTTTCCTAAGCTGAATCTGGTTTCCTTCTCAAGTGGAAGGTTTCTGTACTTTGAGTAGGTGATGCTGAAGACAAGGAGTGTGTCCTGATGGGTCCTTGTATCCTGATGGGTCCTTCATATCAGCACTGGCACAGCACTGAACGTATTTTGGACACTACGCCCATTCCCATAACCACTCCCCATGCTCCTTGCTTAGCTCCTCTATTCCTGGAACTGACAATGTATAAAGCAGAGCAAAAGGCTAACAGCTTAATGCTTTAAAGTTTACTGGATTTTGTCAGGAAACATCCTCTTAGTTGTTTCTTTAATCTAGCAGCTCTTGGCTCCAGAGCTCGTCAGCAGCTTACCTGCTGCATGGGTCATACAAGACTCTATTGTTCTGGTGAAAGGCGTTTTAGTCCTAGAAGGTGATGGTTTGGACACAAAACAACTTACTCTGCCGCCCAAGCTGACATGTCTATGCTGAGATACCAGTGGCTTGTGAAACATTTTCCCAGAAATCAATTAACAGAGCTCATACTTGTTAATGACTAAATGGCCTCCCAGGAACCTTCCAAGAATTAAAGAGGAGACTGAAATTGCACAGCCTGAAGAGGCTGAGAAACCAGTCCATTGGCAGTACTGCTTGGGGATCTGCACTGCTGCCTTGCCTAAGCTCACCCTTCCCCTTCTTGTTCATGAGAAGGTGCATGAAGGTATAACTCTAAACAACATCATAGTGGCCAGTCTCTCTGCCTAAGGTCCTACATGCTTACTGTGTGATAAGGAGCAAAACATTTATAAACATAAAAATCTGTGCAAATCTGCATGAATTCAGTAGCTTCAGTGGAGCTTCTTTGGCTATTAGCAGCTGAGGATATGACTTCTTATGCCTTACAGCATCAGTGGGAGGTCCGTAAACATGCCTGAAACTATCTCCTTGCTACAAGCACCTCCCCAACATGAGTTTCTGTCTAGTAACAGCAGCTCTGCAGTTCAGAGGGAGCCAAGTAATACTACTGGGTTGTAGCATTACAAGAACAGCTGGTACGTCTTTAAATAACTTCCTAAGCCTTTGGAGGCCCTCATTATGCTCTCTGCTTTAGAAACAGCTTGAGACACAGCAGAACAACTGAACACATGCAACTCACTTTCCCTCTCTGCATGCACCTGGTAAACACCTGCATCACATTTTGCTAGCTGTGAGAGACACTGGCTATGGGCTTGAGCTCTCCTCAGTTGTTGGCTGGTTTGCAACAGCTCCTTCTCGTGTGAGACTTTGTCAACATAAACTTGAGTGTGGACATGGAAAGGCATGGGGTTCTGCTCCTGCAGGGACACAACCCTTTGCAGCTTGGGACTGGTGTTACTGTCCCTGACGGCAGCACAATACTTGGACCTCAGTGTTGCAGAACAGGGTCAGTCCAGTTGTCACAGACCTGGTGCTACCTGATTTATTGATTGTCAGAAGGGCAGGGAAGTTGCATTGCATTTCAGATTTCAAAAGTGGGATTAGAATTTGCAGTTTTCTGAATTGTTTTTGTTTGTCTCAACAAACTTTAAACTGCATGCTTAGGTAAGTTAATGGCAGGGTTTTTTTATTGACAACAGAGCAGCCCAAAACTTCATAGGCTCTGGCTTTCAGAGCTCTTGAGCATTGCTAATTCTATGGAGGAAGCAAGGCAAGATATACAGATTGCAATGCAAATTCTTTGCTTTTTTTTTTTTTTTTTCTTGAAGTTGCTCAGTTGCACAATACCCTGTGTTTGAGGCACGATATAGCAGGAGAACTGATTTGCCTTTCTAAGCGGCCCGCTGTCATCTTGGTATTTCAAATGCTGGTTGTGCACAACTGCTGTCAATAACAAATTCCTGCCTAGAATGAAAATATGTAAGCACGGTGAAATATTTTCCTTCCAACAAAATGAAAGAAAGAAAGAAACATGGGACAAGGAAAAGATATCTGTATATCCAAAGCCAACCAGAGTTTTGATTTTGGATGGAAAAGACAGACTGGCAAATTAACAGTTACTTTTCCTTTTAATATGGAGAAATAAAAAATCAAAAACCTTTTCTGATCAGGTGACACCTTTTTATTTGCAATGCAAGGTGCCGAATTTTCACTAGCCAACATGATTTTCTTCATAATCAGCCATGATTCTTTTCTCTTTAAATGATATATATGTCTACACATTCAAGTTATTTAAACTTTTTACTGGTTGCAGCATGTGAATCACTGCTTTCCTATGCTACAGAAAGCCCTGTGATTAGTCCTCTACCACCTCTCATCTTCTATCTGCCCTATTGCTCACTTGTGAAGAGGCAATTAAGGCATCTGTTTGGAAAATGGGTGTCTCAAAACCAAGGGGAAGCCCTCCCAGTCCCTGGAAAGTGCTTGCTCTGAACCATTTAGAAGGCAACATCCTTGAAGAAATGAGGATGAGAATATCAAGTGCAACCACCACCAGTGCATCGGTAGTTCAGAACTCACTCATGGTGCTGCAGCCCTGACATTGACTATTGGCAGAGTGCTGGTGCATTGTGCAAACACCGTTCAAAGTATGGCAAACCAAAACATTGCTGGCTTTCATGGACAAGCATTTACTAATCTCCTTTCTGGAAGAAACAAAAAATATCAACCGGAAGAGGTGCTTTCTGGTTCCCTTATATTTGGCACTTAATGTTTGGACCAGTTGAGATTTTCTGCTTTCTCTTATCCTGATATCACAGAGGCATCAGTGACCCATTCTAACTAGAGAAATGCTTCTTATATGCTCTTGCAGTGGTGGAAGAACAGGCAGAAGGGAAGGGCGAAATAAGAAGTAATCATGTTTCCCAGAGCAGCTGCAGATAACAGACAAGCTTATATTTGGCAAACTGAATGAAACGTTTTTATCAGTGGTAAGAAATGTCATCCATTTGACTATGGGCTGTAGTTAAACATAGCATTTATTTACACCAACACTATAGATGTTGTCTGAAAATCTAAACTGGGAATTTGCAGGGAGTGGATATAAAACATGAGTTATTTTCTTAAATGATCCATACTTGCAGAACCATTCCTCTTAAAACCAATGTTGGTAAACCCAGGTATGCACCATTCTTCTTAAAACTGATGTTGGTAAACCCAGGTATGCAGATTCATCTGATTTTTGCCTATGTACTGCCTATGCAAGATAATATTTGTGGGTAACTAAAAATGTGTGTGTTCTCTCCTGGCTACACCTGACTCAGTCATCATCAATACTGATCTTCTTTATGTAACTACCTACATATAATGTTTAATTTTGAAATACAGTTGGCCATATGAAAAGAGGAGGAGTAATTTTTAGGGAGTACATTTTACTTAAATGGAATTTAGTTTTTTATTAGCCAGAGGTTTTTATCTTGCATAATGCGTGTCTCTTCCCTGCTTCTATCATTTTTCATAAACATCTTTGTTTCCCAGTAATTTATGAATTCAGATACTCCCTATCATTTTTTGAACAAGCTCAAATATCTGCTTCTTTGGTAAGTACCTTTTGGAAAGCCAGTGTAAAAAAAAAAAAAAAAAAAAAAAAGGGGAAAGAGTGTATTCAATAAATATATATGTATAGCAATAACAATTCAAATAAAGCAGAGAAATTTCAGTGGGCCTTCAAGCCCAATTTTTGTGAGCATTCAAACACAAGTTCCAGGCAAGAAAAGAAAAGGGGCACTTTAGGCTAGTGATGAGATTCTGCTAGCAAAAGCCAGGAAGTTTTTAGGATCATAGTATCGGTATATGCCATTTTGTTCTGGAAAATTTACAGAGATGACCTTGCAAAATTCCTGCCCTGGTCCAACATATGCTTAAGTCAAAAACTGCTAAGTGGTCTCAGCATAGGCATAATGAGGTGAAAAACTATGTCTTATTATAAAGATGGTCATGTTAGAGGAAATTAATGTTCCTTCTAAGCTGAATCCATGAATCCTGAAATATCCCTGGATACTAAAGTGTTTAACACTGTAAAACAAGTTCAGTAGGATCAGTTCATTATAGTGCTGTGAACATTGTGCATTTCTTCACAACCACAGTATGCATATATCATTAAAAAATGAAAGTCCTAATTACATTCAGCAGATGAAATGATGATTTGTAAAATAATGACTGTTTTAAAAATTGTTTGGACATTAAAAAATAGTATTTATTGCTCTTTAACCAAGTTCTCTTCTACTAACACTACTATAAATAAGAGAAGCATTCAGTAGGCAATTTGAGTGGTAAGAAAAGGTTTTCACATACTGTGATTCCAGGTAGTGTTTGTGCTGGCAGAAGGTTAAATAAATCAGCCCTATTTACCTCAGTCTTGTACTATTTCTCAGCTGTGGGATTAGCAACAGTAAAACCTGACTGAGTGTTCCAAAAAGAGTGAGTAATTTAAACAAACAAACAACAGCAACAACAAAACACCAGAAATTCCTACAAATGTATCAGAAAGAAGAAAGAAAAATAGACTACATGGGGCACTGAAATGGCTTCATCATCATACTTCATTAGGAATTTCTTTAAAGAGAGGGCAAAGTTCCCAGCAGATGTAAATCAACACTGTTAGTTGGAAGTTGCCAATTTCATTCTTTCATGTGGCATTAAGGGTCTGCCAACAGTTCACTTAATATTTGATTTAAGCATGGTTAGAAAATATAAAAGAACAGCAGAAGGGGAATTTTTAAGAAGACCCCAGAAAAAAATGTTTTGCTGTTTTCTCCCCCTGAGGAGGCAGGGGAAAAGAGAAATCAAAGTCTAACATTGATAACTTACATCTATGCCACTGGAAAAACAGGAAGTGATTTTCAAATGTTTACAGGAAATTAAAAAAATATATAAAAATAAATAAAATTTGAATCTGATCAGCCTGGTCTGAAATGTATTCTGGAATAATCCGGAGACCTTCAATAATGGGTACTTTCATAAACTGATGTAGCAGAATAGACCCTCAGGTTCTTCAGAGGGTTTTCTATGACTCATTTCTTAAATATCAGGAATTAGAAAGAACATAGTTTAAAAGCAGAAAAAAAAAACTGTGAGTTTTTAAGTGACCTAATATTATTAGAAATTTGGAAAGCTATTCAAAGAAAAGTAAACCTGGATGGAAATTTCCTCACAAATATTATTGATGACATCATTAAAATAAAATGTTCGGCAAGATTTTGTCAGTTGTATTAAAAGCTTCAACAAGATATTACTGACACTTTTATGCAAGACCAAATTATCTAGTTGATTCTTTTTTTCCATTTCCATAATATAACAGATTGAAAGATAAAGTCAAAATTATGTGTAGTGACCTAGCTAAAATAAAATAATCTAAAATGGTTCTTAGGATGATAAACCCTAAAGTAAAAAAAAAAAATAAAAAGGGGGGGGGGGGTGGAATTGAGAATTTGGCTTTTGGTGTCATTTTAGGATGAGAGGACATTTCAAAATGTCTACCTTTCCTGAGAAATAGCAGTTCCAATTTTCTCAGCACTAAATGGAAATTTTACTATTGATAACAAAGTTGACCTTCTTGAATCAATCCCAGCACAAGCAGCAGCTTTTTGTTCTGTAGATTGTTAGATATGTATGAAGACAGAGCAGTGGCACCCACGAATAGACTGATCTCTGTACATTTTTTGTATCTGAAATATAGTAAAAATAAATGAAGGTTCTATGGGGATAATGTAGTCTAAACTGTATTTATGGATCTCTTAGCTGGAAACTGAACATAGATTTAGTTCCTACAAGGAAAGCAATCTGCTTGTCAAATGCAGAAAATAAAAGACCCATGAGATCAAGAGAGAAGATCTATTAATATATATCATTTGACAAATTAAAAAGGTGTTTATGCACAACTGGTTTGAAAGCAGTATTCAGAGGAGCCGTAGTCTTCAAAGTCATGCATTTGACTAGAGAGATCATGACAGACTTTTTCCCTCTTAACATAATATCATTTTCATGTTGTTTTTGTTTGTTTGTTTGTTTGTTTGTTTTTCCTGTCTCTGTCTCTTATCATCTCAGACATGAATTTAACTTGCAATCAGTGCTTTTGCTGCACCTCGCAAAATGGGATCCCACGTTCTTCTCGGAGCACCAGGAGTAATGGGAGTTTAACAGCAAGGTTTGTGAATGGCTTAAAGATGAAGCATGGACAGTGGACTTCACTGCATATATTCTATATCCCAACCTCTTATATGCTGGCTTTAGGCACATCCGTGTATTGGGTTTACTTGGGAAGGGTTTGGTAGTACAGGGCTGCAGGGGTGGCCTAGTATAAGGGACCCCATGTGGAGCAGGGGCAGAGAATGACCGTGAAGGGGCAGAAGAGGCAAAGCGTCAGGGGCTGACCGCAGCCCCCATTCCCTGTTCTGCACTGCTTGGCAGGAGGACGTAGAAGAGGGTGGATGGGGAGAGAGGTGTTTTTTTTTCCTTTTAGTTTGTCACTGTTCTAATCTGCTAGTGATAGGTAATAAATTATGTTAATCTCTCTATCCTGCGTCTTTTTTGCTCATGATAGTAACTGGTGAGTGATCTCCCTGTCCTTATCTCAAATCTTGAGCCTTTTTTATCAAGTTTTCTCCTCCTTTTCCTTTGAGGAGGGGGAGTGAGGATGTGTTTGTAGTGGAGTTCAGCTACCCAGCTTGGGTAAAACCATAACAATCCCATCACATCAGTTTTTCTTTGTTTACTTCACTCCTGTATGTGTTGTAATATATATATACCCTTTGTAAACCTTGTGACATCCACACTGGTTTCATGAGTGGGGAAGAAAGTAACTTATGGTCCATGGGTGTTTTAAATTGCCCTTCATGAAGATGTTATGCGACTTTACCAGAAGCAATTCATTATATGAAACTCACAATATGTGGATAGTTTCCACAAACCTTTTCTTCGGCTTGATTAAATACATGACCTCCTCTGCTTCTTCACAACACCAATGACCATGCAAATCAGATTTCTCTTGACCAATAGATGCATTTCTATATGACGTCCTCTGTGAGGAACAATCCCAGCTCCCTCAGCCGCTCCTCGTAAGACTTGTTCTCCAGACCCCTCACCAGCTTTGTTGCCCTTCTCTGGACTTGCTCAAGCACCTTGATGTCCTTCTTGTAGCGAGGGGCCCAAAACTGAACACAGTACTCGAGGTGTGGCCTCACCAGAGCTGAGTACAGGGGGAAAATCACTTCCCTAGCCCTGCTGGCCACAATGTTCCTTATACAAGCCAGGATGCTGTTGGCCTTCTTGGCCACCTGAGCACACTGCTGGCTCATATTCAGCTGCCTATCAACCAGTACTCCCAGGTCCTTCTCTGCCAGGCAGCTTTCTAACCACTCATCTCCCAGCCTGTAGCTCTGCTTGGGGTTGTTGTGCCCCAGATGCAGGACTTGGCACTTGGCCTTGTTGAACTTCACACAGTTGATCTCAGCCCATCGGTCCAGCCTATCCAGATCCTCCTGCAGAGCCTTCCTTCCCTCGAGCAGATCAACACATGCACCTAACTTGATGTCATCTGCAAACTTACTGAGGGTGTACTCAATCCCCTCATCCAGATTATCGATAAAGATATTACAGAGAACTGGCCCTAGTACTGAGCCCTGGGGGACTCCACTAGTGACCGGCCTCCAACTGGATTTGACTTCATTCACCACAACTCTTTGGGCCCGGCTACCCAGATAGTTTCTAACCCAAAGAAGCATACGCCAGTCCAAGCCATGAGCAGCCAGTTTCTCGAGGAGAATGCTGTGGGAAATGGTGTCAAAAGCCTTACTGAAGTCAAGGTAGACCACATCCACAGCCTTTCCCTCATCCACTAAGCGCGTCACTTTGTCATAGAAGGAGATCAGGTTCGTCAAGCAGGACCTGCCTTTCATAAACCCATGCTGACTGGGCCTGATCGCCTGTAAGTGTCCTGCAAGTGCCGTGTGATGACACTCAAGATAATCTGCTCCATGAGCTTCCCTGGCACTGAAGTCAAACTAACAGGCCTGTAGTTCCTCAGGTCTACTTTCCGGCCCCTCTTGTAGATGGGCATCACGTTTGCTAGCCGCCAGTCGACTGGGACCTCCCCCGATAGCCAGGACTGCTGATAAATGATGGAAAGCGGCTTGGCCAGTTCTTCTGCCAGTTCTCTCAGCACCCTCGTCTGGATCCCATCCGGCCCCATCGACTTGCATACATCTAAGTGCTGTAGCAGGTCAGCAGCCATTTCCTCGTGGATTGTGAGGGCCACATCCTGCTCCCCATCCCCTTCCACCAGCTCAGGGTACTGGGTATCTAGAGAAAAACTGGTCTTGCTGCTAAAGACTGAGGCAAAGAAGGCATTAAGTACCTCAGCCTTTTCCTCACCTCTCGTCACTAAGTTCCCCCCCCATCCAGTAAAGGATGGAGAGTCTCCTTAGTCCCCCTTTTCGTGTTTATGCATTTATAAAAACATTTTCTGTTATCTTTAACAGCAGTTGCCAGATTGAGCTCCAGATGGGCTTTGGCCTTTCTAATTTTGTCCCTACATATCCTTATAACATCTTTATAATCCATCGGATTGGCCTGCCCTCTTTTCCAAAGAATGAAAGGTTCATGTGAACTATATGAATGAATCCTCTCATAATATTAGAACATTGTTATTTTCATAGCTTAACAATGTTTTTTCCAAAAGACATGCTATGTTACATCCCTCTTGATGAGAATGCATCTGCATTTCATTTATCAGTTCTATTTTTTAAAAAAAGGATCTTTTCTCCGGTTGTCCTGAACAACTGACGTGGAGCCCTGAGCCAACTGTAAACTGTAAATGCTGTGCCTGTTTTGTTAAGGTGTCCAAAATGACTGAAAATGATAATGATCCTTTTCCTCTTTTAGGACCACTGCAATACAGCAATTACCTGTCTCATTTGTTGTACCATTTCTCCAACCCCAAACCATCAAAATACTTACAGTTAGCTGAAGATTCCATTGGAAATAAATGGGCTCGCCACAGAGCCACCTGCCACATACCCCTGGTTTGAGGCATTTCTGCCCTCCCCCTTGTCTCCTAAAGGGTACACCACATAGCCCTTCAACCCATCAGATCCTGGGGAGCATCATGGCTCTCTCAGTCACTCCCATGCTACCTTGGGCTTCTGTCCCCAGCATCTCCCCAGAAGGGTTGCCCCTACCAGTCTGCACTCTTAAGGCAAGTGACAGGGCCGTCCCCAGCCACCCTGCTTGTGTTAAGTGGTGTTTCATGTTCAGGGAGGAATTAAAAAGAAAACAGTTGAAACAGGACATGCCTTAAAATAGTTGTTTTATTGTTCTGCACTGTTTCAAATCCTTTTGCATGCACTGTTTTGTTTTTATGTTAGGTTTTGTTTTGTTTTGTTTTCAGCAAGCTCAACATGTTTGCAAGTGACAAGCTGGGACAGAATGAAACTTAGAAGTTCTTTAGATGTGTCATTCCTTTCTTGGCTGTCTTTCCCACTTAGCACAATGCTACTAACAAGATTGAGTATTACATCAATAGCACTACCACAATTGTTGTGCAGTGCCCAAAGAGTCCTCTGCGTGTCCTGCAGTCCCTTGGCAACAGTATATGTATGTTGTTTCAGGGTGCTAGGAGAAGAGGCATTATTCATGAGGGACTGGTGTGGCTGAGGCATAATGAAATTACTTCTTCATATGCTGCAGCGTCCCATCTACAGGGGGTCATGTTTCATAGATGTCTATACTCTCAGGTACCTTGGCATCTCTGATAGTCACAGTCAGCTTTGTTTCTCCCTTGGTTCACCTACATTTCTTTCCCTTCTGCAGCACCAGAGAAGTTCATTCTGTTTCTTCAGACTGCCCCTGAAGAGGGAGAAGAAGTTCAGGTGTATAAATGCAAGCATCTAATGACTTTCTGTTCACCTTCGGATATTTCAGCTGTTGCTATGAAATGGTGAAGAACACTTAGGCTTTTGGTCGTGCCTGCCAGTTCTTTCAGTTCTTTGTATATGTCTCAGATTCCCCAAATCATCTGAAAATGACACTACACAGACACAAAGTAAATAAATAAATAAATAAATAATAAAAAATTCACTTATGCTGTGCAGACACTCCCATGTCTTTCCTATGATTTACTTCCCTTTCCTTTACAATTTCACCTCCTTTCCACCTGCTCAGAGGCGGGTTTTGCATCACTGACAGATCAGCAGTATTTCCCAACAAGGTAAAACCTGTGGCACGTCTGCATCCCTTCCTCACCAGCCTTCCCCTTCCTGCTTCCTGCCTAATGATATCGTGAGGAAAAGTCCACTTCAAGCAAATATAGGTGAAACCCCAAGCAATTTTACAGTTCAAATTCAGTCCATTCAATATGGCCTAAAGCAACACAGGCATATTTGATAACAACTTGATACTTTACACTCACGTCAGGATACCTTCTTCCCAAGGATACTCCATGACACTGAGAATGAATTTCAGTTTTCAGTGCATCCAGCACAGATTCACTGACTGTAGGACACTTTGGTTCAAGCTCTGAGTAACTGCTATTGGCAGCATTTCTTTCTGCTAATACTACACAGAAAAGAGTGGATGCTGTGGTGTTTTTTACTTAACTCAATCATAACAGTCATATCATACAACAGTCAATTATAACAAATTGAGTATGGTGCCAGAAATGTTTTTGTCTGTTTTGTAGGAGTTGAACAATCTGCAACGTCCCTTGATTTCAAATAGTATGTATGACCATAGAGGCATTATTTAGTTGAATTGCAAGTACCATATACAATAATTGCATGTCTCTGCAAATTTTAAAAATCAACTCTATAATTATAATTGATGTTACCACAAAAATCAAAGATTGTTTACTGTGAATCTTGTGTTTGTCAAATCACATAATGCTCTACTTCAGAAGAAAGCAATAATCTTATAACAACCTCTGCTTTGAATGCATAGTAATTGCTGTGTACTTCCATGCTTACTAGCAAACAATATATTTCCAAAGATCTGTACCTATCAGTTCTCTGGAAAACAAGCTCTTAGCCAAGGTAAGTATTTAACATAATAAAAGTTTAAAGGGCATGCTTCAAATCTCATTGATGTCAATGATTCTCAGACTTCTAATGTATGAAACCGGCAGCATCCTGTGCCTGACTCAAATACAATAATTGCATCTGTTTACTGGAATATTTATTCTCTAGACTTCTTAATGTGTCTAATAACTTTATTACCTGAATTGCTATGATACACATGCACACAGCAATGCACTTCTCATTCTAATATCTCATAATACCAATGCTGTCTATTCAGTAGAATGTATTTGGGTTTACATTTTTAGATTTTGCAGATTTTGCAATGTATGTACATGTATCTCTGTCTGTGCCACCATGTATAACATATTTCACTTTTTTTTTTTTTTTTTTTTACAGAAGTTTTAGAAATATACAAATTTATTCCGGGGAAAACATTTCTGACTCTTGGTAAGTAAGTCCTTGACATTGCAACACTAATATGAACTTACAGCTTGATCAGCTTGCACTAGTCATAAAGTACATGTTTTGTTAAATACTACTTGTTTCACTAAGTTACACAAACTGGAAACTGATTTAAGTTCTCTGTTCAGAGATATTTGTGTTTTGTAATTCAGATTTACAATGAGAAAAATAAAAAAAAGCCACATAGAAAAGCTTTCAAATCACCAGATTATTATTTTTTTTCTTCGTAAAGTAGGCACATCTTTCTCCTCTCACTTATGGTTTGAGAATCTTTCACAGTTTTTGACTGTTTTGCCAAATCAGGAAGAAAATATGACCTTGATTTCAAAATGTTTCTTGAGGTAGGAAAGCCATTACCTACAAATCCTTCCAAACAGTAAAGGAGCCCTTTACTGTATGAGAAAGACAACATCTGTAAAATGTTTCTTCATAACAGTCCTTTCAGTGGAAGACTGGGAGCAACACAGCTGTCTACCAAGATTGGGTGTCATTGGGATGGAGGGATGACAGCAAACCTAAAGACAAGGGCTTATTTACAGTGGGCACAAGGGTACACAGAAAAATTATCTCAGAAATCTTCTTTTTGGTGTCCAAAAAAAACCACCTCACTGTATAAGTTTGTATTAAATCTGTTTTGTGAGAATGTGAGTGTATTGCTTTCAGGGAAAATGTGGGTAGGCCCATTTCAGAGGACTGTTTGACTTCAGAACCTGCCTTAAGACAGGTGACAGGAGTTACTGTAACCGTGTCCTTTGGCCCTGACCCCCAGAACCAGGGCAGTTTGTCACAGCTACCACGTGGTTCACCTTGTGCAAGGTCCCTGGATGCAGGGAGCTGGGCATCGGGTTGTCATGCTTTGGAGGTTGCCTGCCTGGCATGGGTGTCCTTGTTTCTGTGCAGATGCAGAGATAATGCAAGAGCAACCAGCAGCTATGCAGTGAGGATGCAGTGCTCTCTAAATTCCTATTTAATGACTGAAGGGAAAAAATTATATGAAATAGCATACAAGCCTCAGTCTGCAGCCCATTTCTAAAAAGACTTCCACATACACAGCTGTAGAGAGAATGTTTAGTACAGCTCTGCCTTCCCACACTGTCTGTCTTTGCCTGAGTCCATTCTCCATCTCACGGTTTATCGTCTTCACAAAGAAGAGATGAAGTAGTGCTGCTTTAATGTGTGTCAGTGTTTAACTGAGCTAAGCAGTCTTGTTCAGACCGGTTGGCACTCTTGTAATGTAAACCAACCTCCAGTCTGATGAGTTGTTTTTTCTCTCCAGCTATGTTTTTTCTTTGGCTTATTAATGACTTCTTGGTAGCCAGGAGGCCTTCTCTGGGGTCAAAAGTACATTTTGCCAGCAGGTCACGACAAGAAAACCATCTGTATTACCAATGCATCAGTACAGGGAGCAATGGTTTTAAACTAAAAGAAGGTTGATTTAGATTAGATGTGAGGAAGAAATTCTTTACTCAGAGGGTGGTGAGGCAACAGGCTGCCCAGAGAAGCTGTGGATGCCCCATCTCTGGAAGTGTTCAAGGCCAGGCTGGACGGGGCTTTGGGCAGCCTGGTCTGGTGAGAGGTGTCCCTGCCCATGGCAGGGGGGTTGGAACTAGATGGTCTTTAAGGTCCCTCCCAAGCCAAACCATTCTGTGATTCTATGACCTGGTGCTGATGTTTGCAACAAGTGCTTATTTATCATACAGCTGAAACATCTTCCCTTCACCCAAGGAGTAGTAATGAGACAAATTATTTAGGAACACTCAAAAAAATCTGGCCTCCCTGCTCACGCCCCACTAAATCCATAGACACTTCTTTGCCATGGAAACGTTTTTCTGTTTCTGACTTTCAGTGGAAGTAACTGAATGTTCTTTGTTGACTGTGGTCATGCATCTTATTAATCCTTTAGAGCACAAGGCTCACTTAAGAAATACAGAGAGCAGAATTCAGACCAGAACCATAACAGCAACAGAAGAATTTGCTGGACACTGCACATACCCAGCCAAGGTAGCCAGAGGTAAATGGAGTGCTCCAGGCACCATGTTTGGGGCTTTAACCAATGTACCAAAATACACAATAAACAGGTGTCCTGAAAAAGAGTTAATTTCATTAAGTGACTCTGTACAGGTGACAGGTACCCTTTTTAGCAAAAGTAGCCTGAGAAAGTCTCTCTTTTAGACATCTTAGAAAACTCCTGCTGACTTGTCCAGTGCATCACAGAACTTGAAGCTACTGTTTTCCTTTTGGTAACGAAGGGGAAATTCAAACTGTAACCACTTGGCAGTGGTAACTTGTGACCAAGGGAGGCTCTGGCACGGAGAGCAAGAAGGTCTGGCTGCAGGATGGGCTAAGCCGAGGGGAAACAGGAACACCAGGGGCAGAGCGGCTCCGTGTAGGGAGTTCAGTTCCCCTTGTTGATGAGATAAGACACGCTGCAGCTTTCTCCTGTAGCAATCGTGTGGTGCAGGCACTGGAGGAGACCTGTGGGGAGCAGAGGTGGTGCTGGGGGACAAACCCAACACCAGGCAAGGTATCCTGTGCCAACGCTCATGGTTGATGCTGGGGCAAGTGTATATAGGGAACTGGCTCATGACACATCTTTGCAGACTCCTTGTAGAGCTGCTTATGGTAGCAGGACTTTGTCCAATGCATTGTTTATTTAATTTTCTTTCATAATTAAACACAAATACATGTTTACTTTGCCTTATGGTTTATTATAAAAATTGCCAGAGGCATACAGTGCATAAAAAATTTGGTTTCAAAATTAACCTTCCAAAGGTGGTGACTTTCAATGTGCACAGCTCTCTGGGGACCCAGGTTTCTCAGCTTTTACACTTCAGAGGTCCTTCTCTGAGTTTCAGATATCCACATGCCCTCTCTTCAGTGCAACGCAAAAAAAAAAAAAAAAAAAAAAAAAGAAAAAATGGTTTTAATCTACCACTAGCTAGCATATGCTGCAATTTCCCAAAACCTCTGTTTTTCTTTTCTCAGAAATAGACGATATGTAACCAACGTAAGTATTTCCTTGAGAGGTACATACTGTCTGCCTTCACCTCAATGTATTTTTGGATTTGGTGGATTTGGGATTAGAAAAATAGACAGAAACATTTACTGTCATGGGATTCATTCTTCAGTCAAGACTTCTCCTTCAACTTTTCTTCACAAAAGGGAATGTACTGGAGGATTTACCTACATTAAAGACCAGTTATGGCAATGGTGCCTGTGAAGTCACTTATTTCTAGTGATAACTTTGTTTCCGACCCCTTGAAATACTGCAAGTAGCCCTTCATCACCCTTTAGCTGTAGGAAAAATCACAGCAAGGAATACACATGTTGCTGCTTTCATTCAGAATCACATGAGCCATTTACAGAATTCTGGAAAAAACAGTACAGTTAGGGTTCAGTCATTCCCTGAGCAATAGCAACTGTACTAGGAGATGGTTTAATAAAGGAAAAAATGCAGCAGCCTTTCCATTTCTTTCCTGTACACTGAAAATTGTATTACAAGTGAAACACATGAGATGATGAAAGCTTAGATCTCAGGAAAACAACAATTTTATAAAAGTAATTCAGGAAATAAATAGGTCGTATGAGTGAGGGAACCCTCACAACACCCATGGGTTTATTATAATTAGAACCATTTTCAGTCACAGATGACACTCACACAGCCTCTTTAAATGCCCTCAGATCTTCTCTTCTTTCTGCCACTTTCCTTAGAACTGCTTGCATCAGCTGACAAACTGCACTGGCATTGAAATTACATTTATTGTTGAAATCTGATTTTTTTTTTCCATGTAGTAAAAAGATCCTGAACTATGAAGAATTTGGGCTGCAAATGGTCCTAAATGTTCAGTTTTCAGCTGCTGGAAGTTCCTTGATCTCTGAGAGCTTGAAGTTAAAAGTCAGCATCATTCACTGAAAATTTAAGTGAATCAAAACTCCATCAAAAAGAAAAAAAACTGAAAAAAATGCTCAGACAGCTGCATGGAAGAAAAAGCAGTAAACCTTTGGGTTTCTTCTAATTACAAAATAATGGCTTTCAACCACTGGAACCATCATTATGGAGGTCAGAGTTGGTGGGTTATAAAACTGGCACTGAGATACGTTGAATAGCTTTAATAGGAGGTTATGCAAGGATTCAGTTATTTTAAAAGGGACTCACTGGGAAACATGACAGGATTCTAGCTTTGCATTGCCCAAATGCTAACTTAAAAGGAGGAATTTATTTCACATGTAGTGAAAGAATTCAAATGAGAACACATCTACCAGCTGCTAATGGCAAATGTCTCAGCAATGTTTCAGTACTCCTCCTGAAGGGGGACCCTGAAAAATCACAGCTGTCTTCTGGCATCCCTGTCTGAACAGCAATCCCAAAAGGGTACTTTCAGGATTATGAGCAGGGAGTGAGTTGTTTTTCCAGCAGCAACCAAGAGAAGAAACAATTGGGAAACTCACATTCCTTTGGACTATTCTCTGACTAATTGGTTTCTCCACTTGTTATATACTAGCTTTCCCCTCCACCAGTGCACAGAGCAATCCTCCCTCTGCTGAGCAGCTGATGGCTGGATGTGACAGGATAGGGGTGTTGGTATACCCATCTGCTGTCATCTATCTCTAACTTTTTTTCTCTGTGCTGGACACTGTGGGAGATGTGGCTTCAATTCTCCTCCTGCCTGATCAAGAGTCTATGCCTGCAAGAAAAGCGTGGCTGCAGTAGGGACAGAAAGAAGAGCATATTGAAGACAGGGCTTGGAGAAGTCTCTCAGTGAGAATTCCAAGCTGCCAGTTTTATCAGTGTCATCACTGTATGAACTGTACCAGTGTTATCACTGCTCATTAAATCCCCATGCTCTCTTCTAGAGCTGATCTTGCAGCAGCTACACACCACTGTTGGTGTCTGCTAGCATTGTCACTTTGCAGCCCTCCCCAAGTCCCAGAGAGAAAGGGATGATAGTCCAGTGATAAGCAGGTGATACTCAGGTTTAAAATGCTCTTTTAATACCTATTCATAGTGAAGCTAAGGGAAATAAAGCAGTGTGCATACAAAATTAAACCCCAGGCACGTCCATGCAGGCCATTTGTTGATGATGACATTCCTTTTCAAGTGTAAAGTCAATTGCTTTTTGGGGCAAAAGGTCACACTAGTTCTGTCACAGCATGTGCTGGGGAAGAACTGGAATAAATTCGGCCCAAGCTCTCCATTCAGAGCTCAGTATCACGCTGAGTTTTGTTTGCACAATAACAGATCTGAGCCCTCAGGCACTTTTTATAAGGCCAGTGATAAGACTACCAAAGTCATTGCAGTGGGACTTTCCTGAGATTGCTCTTCTCTGATCTGGGCAGCATGCAGAGCCACTACCTCTAGCACATCTTGCAGTCATGCCTCACATGGGCTTTTGGGCAGGAGTCATGCTAACACCTTTGACAACCTGGACACCCATGTGTGCACTTCATTTAAGGTAGTTCAGAGTGAGAGAGTATATAGGACTGCACGGTCCTCTGGGTGAAAAGAATGTCCCCAAAGCCTGTCCACATCTTGCACTCTGTGATGTGGAAGGTGACAAATGCAAGGTTTACATCCACCATGACAAACACATGTGATGGAGGAGGAGGAGCATGGAAGAGCCCTGGCATTGCTAAGGGCAGAGATCTGCACTTAACAAAGTACCAGGTTCGGGGATCTGGGCAAGATGTTCTGTTTGGCCTTTACATATTTTTACAGGCACAGCCTTCACCTGTATCAGAGCTGGGCTGCAAAGTGAACTGCAGAGCGTCAGAAGCCTTTCAGGCTGATGCTGAAGAAGACCCAAAATCTGCCTTAGTTCAGCACTCAGCCCTTAATTTATTCAAGGGATTTCTTGAGTCTGCTCTCACCTGAACTGCAGCACAGAGTTCCACAA
Organism: Anser brachyrhynchus; assembly: GCF_964034855.1. NCBI lineage: Eukaryota > Metazoa > Chordata > Aves > Anseriformes > Anatidae > Anser > Anser brachyrhynchus. The sequence continues at coordinate 49,708,785 of NC_137697.1, read as the reverse complement.
GATTTCATGGAAACACTCACATAAATGGGCCTGTGAAATTGATGGGAAGCCACATCAAGAGCCTTGGTGAAGTTCTAGAAACAAAGAAAGGTGTACAGAGAAATAGGCAGAGAGAGTTGCTCCTTGACAAGAAGAAAGCAAATGTCTCCTGTGGCTGGAAGTGTTTTGGACTGAGGTGAAAGAGTTAATAGCAAGCATAACCAAATGTCGTTTGCCTGCAGGGAAAAGCAATTAAAGCCAGTAAGGAACTGGTTATGTAGATAATGGAGAGTCGTTTAAATATTTACAACGCTCCTTCATAACAACCTGTTAAAAGGACTCAAATAAACATCTGTGAAAAGGAGGTATATTTCTTAGGGCAGTGCAGATTTGTTAACAACATAAATAAATAAATAAATAACATATATTTCTGTAGCACAAAGTAAAAAGCCAGACTTAACGCTATCTTGCAGATAACTTTATTGATCTTTAGTACTCAAGGCATTGGCCTTTTGCAATGTCAAGCCATTGTGAAATACAGTGTATTTACTTAAATTTCAGGCCAGTGAAATAATGGAAGTCAGTGTAAAATCAACCCTACTCTCTTAGGCCTTGCTTATCTCAGTTTAATTAGTCAACCTTTATCAGACGTTGTAAAAACTTTTATTTGAATGGTGAATATTCTTCTTACAGTTAAGTATATAAGTGCCACAAAGTGATTTAAACCACAACAAAATCAATTACTCTTACAGAGATGTAGGAGAGGCAGCAGAGAAATTTCTTCCATTTTATTGTACCATCATAAATTTGTGTTTTCCTTTCATAAGTAGAAATTTCCCCTGAAGAAAAGACCTAGATGTAGACATAATCACAGCTAAGAACAAAGTGTATTTCGCATAGGTTAAAGAAAATCATTTGAAAATCATGTTGCCATTCAAATCACTCATACTGTGTGCCTAGTCACCGTAAAAGCAGAATGTACTCTAACAGTGAGTCAAAGGCAGGAAGACAGGCGGTAGGGAAAGTCTTCTTCTCATGGTATGGAAGAAGCTCGTTCTAGAGCTTTGATCACACTTGGAATAACATGAGAGTTGAGATCAATCTTGCCCTCCTCAGATTCAACACCACCGTCTTTTACAGTGCAAATGGTGTCGGTGACAAGTTGTTTCTTAATAGCATCAGAGCACTGACAAAGAAGAAATGTGAGATTTGGCTTGCAGCAAGGAACAACCCAAAAGGAGAGTGACAAGTTTCTGTTTTATCTTGAAGATTGCTTTTCTTCTGAGCTTGGAGAAACTCAGGTTTGCATGTAGGTCTTTGTCTTTAGAAGTGGGTCGTACAAGAGCTGTAAATGAAACCAAGTCAGAAGTACAATTAATGAGGAGGGCTTTATGTTGACCACAATAGGTTTTGAGTCAGAGACTGCTGAGAAATTAGTGCATTAACCCTTAATGTTGAAAACATAGTTGAGAAAAATAATACTCTTGCACCTGCTCTTACAAATAGTGTACATGCTTCTTCCTTAGATATATGAAAGCTGAACTTCAGTAATACTAATTAATGAATGAGCTTCTGTATGCATTTTAAGAAGGTGAGAATTTAACTCTGGAGTTAAGAGTCCTAGTATATAATGTGGAATGCAAAGTGTAGAAGTGTTTTAATAAGACAAAAGCAGATGTTCATGGACAGACAGTTTTGTTAAGTCTTGTATTTTTTTTGACCCATACTTACAGCTTTTCTCAAAAAAAGACTGTTCTTGGAGCCTTGAGATGAAGAGGGTTAAAGCATCAGCTATCTAAAAATATCTTTCAGACTGTTGTTACATGATTGACAGCATCAGCTCTAACACCTAGCTATCTGACCTGCAAATAAATCCACCTGTTGCAGTTGTTAATACCATTATTATTATTGCACCTTATGAATTTAAAGCCTTTCTCACCATTTGTGGTAGTACAAGACACATTGTTTCCTAAAAGCTTGGGTTTGGCCATATTGCAAAATGTATCTTTGGATTCGTTTTCTAACATTAATCTGAGGTTTGTACAGTTGCTTTTGGAAACTGTGCCTAAAAATCTTGTATGATCAGGTGTTCCCAGAACTTCCAAAATTCATCATGTCTGAAATTCTACAAAAATAATCTTAGCTTTTATCTTCCATATTCTTTGAGAGAAAGAGGTGAATTATATTGCTTAAAGATGGAAAATATCCCTTCAGCCTTTGATTATTTCCTATTCCCATCAAAGAGGTGTTCCTTCTTGTTCATATTCTCCTAGAATATTTATACCAGTTAAATGTCTTGTAATTAGAATTGGGAAAAAAAAAAAAGTGGAAAGCTTTTTGCAGTTCACAGAAAAGTATTCAGCTTAGAGTTTTCTCTCTTTTGAGATGAGCCAAGTTTTACTCAACCCTAATAATTAGTTTTTAAAATTGTGAAGGTACTATGAATAGAAAATATACATCTGAAAGTGCTAAGTAGGAGGAAAAAGAGGAGCAGCTGAAGGAAGGGTTGTTAAAAATTCTCCCAAATTGGCAAAGATCTTTGTAAACTTAAAAAGGATCCAGCATAACATTAGTTTTTAAAAAAACAACCTCTAGAATATACCTGAAAACCTACAGTACAATTACTGGGTCAGAAAACTATTAAAGGTGCAAACAGGGAAAATGTGTAAAGACAGGATTTAATAAAAAATAAACCACATGGCTTCCTCAAAGGAGGTAGTGTAATGATGCAATAAAGAGATACCATACAAACAATGAAGCTCCTAGGTTTTGTGAATGCTTCTCAAGATTAGGTGCTTGGAGGGAAGTGTCAGAGTTGGAAAGCTACGGAACAAGGTTCAAAAAAGTTTGACTGTAAAAATGACATTAAAGGGGAAGACAGGCAGCATAGCCAAAGGTAAGTCTTTCCATGTTGTGCTGAGTTTTTCCTCGTGGCAGCATGACCAGTACTCTGCTTTGGAGGGAGTCCCAACCAATCAGTTCCATGTTGAGAAAGGTACTGCCAAGGAACTTTTGGTGGCAGCTTCCTTGTGAGTACGTGCATTCAAACATGAAAGAAACTCTGAAACTCTCTCATGAAAGAGAACCAAGAGATGTAAAATAATGATACAGTGACAAAAGGTGAAGAGACACATCTAATAATGAAAGCACTGCTATGTTTTGGGCAAAGACAATTTCACCTGTTATGCTGTTAAAAATAAAGCAAGAAAAGAGGATGACAGGTTAAATATCTTGGAGCATGAATGTGGTATGAATCAGAGCAGTGGAGGTATTGCAGCAGCCTATAGAACTGCAAATACTTTCTCCTGGGAGCTCAGTTCTGCCCATTTTCATGGGTGTACAAGTCAGGAGATCTCATAAAATCAGCTGCTTCCCACACATGGGCATAGCTTGTTAAATTTACTCAGCATAGTTTCATCAAATCTCACAAATCTCGCACAGATAGGCAGATGCTGGCAGAGCAGCTGAAGAAGACAAAAAAAGTCCTCTAGCTGTTGACTTCAGCTACCCTTGCAGGCCTTTATGTGAGGAAGAAAGGATAAATGGATATGCCTACTTACTCTGCATGCTTTGGCAGGGGAAGCCCACTTCATCTGGGCTTTTCTGCAAGTGCCATGAATATTACCTAGCTGTTTTTGCCAGAAATCAGCTGCCCACATATAATTATCTTTTCAGAAATGAAGCACTTTCTCAATGTAGGGAACACTGCACAGTTTTTGATTATTTCTGTAATAAAAGCTAACACTGATAGGAAAGTGCACTCTTGCCACCATCAACCAGCAGTAGTATTTCCTAAGTGCATCCATGTCCACAGCACAGTGCTATGTCTACATTCCTGGGGGCATTTTCATGTCGATAAATTCTTATTATGTAAGCTTCTTGTATGTTTGCTAAACTGTGGATTTTGTCCAATCTGTGCAGGACAGACACCATCTTCTGGACTGAACCAGACCAGCTGAAGACATTCTTGCTATAACTGACTCATTAGAAAAGATTTCACAAGAGCTCACTAATCAACTGCATATTAAGCCATCTATTCAGCTCAAACCACCCCTTCCACCCAGAAGAGGTGTCCTGCAGGGTGCAGAGAGCAGGGGACACACCAGTACAACCACAGGCATTCTTCTGGGAGAGCCATGGGAGGGGGACAGTCTTCAAGGGTACAGAGACAGTGCAACCAGACCTGGGACAAAATCATGATCAGCTGATATTTCTGGGCAAACATCTGACCACAGACTCATTCCTGTTTTCCTTCCAATCAAAACAAATGAGTAAGAACAGTTTCAGCACTGCTCCCACATCTGTGCAAGGGACAGATGGTCTCTGATGGTCTCATCCACATATCGCCTGCATGCCCACAGAAATGGCCAGTGTCCATGGCACAGGTCACACACACAAAATCTGTGACAGAGCCAAAAAATAAAACTGAGCCTTCTGCTTGCTGGGATACCCTCTGCTTCACCTAAAATGAAGGAGTAACAACAGTAATGGACCAAGCCTTTGCCTGGCTGGAAGCAATTGCCATGGAAACATTGAGAACCCTTAGGAATATGAACCAGAAAATTTCATTTCCATTAGAGAATGAAGGGGAAAAAAAACAGTTGGATGTGAAGCCCCAGAGGCAGCACACCATGTGAACAACAGGCCCAGTTCAGAAGCTGCAGCAGGAGTGGGGAGGGGGACAGGTCCTGCCCCACATATCAGAGCAAACATCCCAGAGGACAGTGCCACAGTCCTTGGCCATTGGGGAACCCATTCCCAGTCTAGGAGTATGGCCCAGGTAAGCTGCCCAGGGAGTGCCGAGGTGGTGGCATTGGGACAGAGGTACCTAAATGATGTGGTTTGTAGGCAGAGCTGCTTCAATCACACAGAAACCACTACACTAATATCACTAGGAACTAGATCCCATATAGAAGTTACCATAAGTTTTGTTTTTCTGCAGTCAGATTAAGCATATCCAAATTTGGTGTAAATTTTCTTGCATCTGATGATCTCAGAGGAGTTTTTCAGATTACCCCAGCAGCTCTAGGCTAGCAGTGAAAAGTGGGTCTGTTATCACGCCAGATATCACCTTTACTCATTCAAGATTCTTTTCCTTCAACTGCACACAATACTCCTCCCCTTTATTTGTTGCTGGAATGCTGACCTTTTCTTTCTCCAACACGAGTTTCAGATTTCAGTGAGAATACAGCTGCAAGGGGCATAAAAGAAAACCCTCACCCAAGAACTTTAGAAATAAATTAAAGTATTTAATTAGAATATTGCCTTCAGCTGCCTGTGTGCTAGACCTTAAATTTTTACAAGGATCTGTGTCCTGGAGGTATTAGTGCAAGGTAAAATTCATCTCCAAAAGGCCCAGAGGTCAGCTCCACCTCATTAGTCTGTGGGTTGACTGACTTTGCCACTGAAACCACATTCTTAGTAATAGTGGGTCAGAAAAGGATCATGCAATTTTTAATGAATACAACAGGAGAAACCCTCTCAACAATTTCATCAGGAATTTGTGCCTCTCTTCTGTTATTTGTCTTATTTTTAACTTAGCAATAGCAAAATACAGAGAACAAGGAATGATGTATCATCAGAAAAAAATGAACCTCTTGGTTACTACTACAAAAGTAACACAAAACATGCAGCTTGCCCTCACAACTCTGCAAAGGATGATAAAACTCAATAACCTTAACTAGCATTCAGGTGTCCCTACAAATAGAAACATATTCAGCTGTGTGAGAAAGTACCTGGATGTAGACATGATCTAGTACTTTGCTACATCCACAACTGTGTTCAGTCACAGAGTAGATTCCAATTCACTGCTTACCTTCTCCCAAGGCACTGTGCTATTGCTATAAACATTTTTCAATGAGTCATCAGTACTTGTCTCAACTGGGAATAGGGTATGCAGTAGTCATTTCGACTTGCATTAAGAATGGATTGACAGCCATACTTTTTTTTGGTTTGTTTTTAATGACATAAAATCGCAATGAGACAAAGCCATAGATAGGGCAGTGAAAGCATGCAGGCACTTTTTCATTTCAGGACCATAGCTGAATCTAGCCCACTATGTCTTTCCAGTGAAAAGTAACTGAGGCTTATGCTGAGTTTCAACATGAGATCTTTGTTTCAGATGATCTCATCTTCATTTGCTTTCTTATGTCATAATTACGCAGCCAGTCTAAGTGGCTGTAAAACAGGCCAGTGTAGGCACAAATACATACATGCACACCGTACATTTACTAAGGAAAGAAAAGATATGTCTTCATCTGGAAAAGATTCAGAACAATATTATGACATTGATAATAACATGTTTCCAAACCCACTGGAGATGAAATGTTAATGTTCTATAAAATGTATGAAAGCTAAGAAAGAAATGATCTTCCAGGTAAAATTAGACGTATTATATATAGTTGACTCAATACTTCTGTCAAGTCTTTTCATTTACATGTTCCTCTGCTCCCAAGGAGGCCAGCTATGAGAAAAGGTGGCTTCAAAAAGTACAAGGTTGATTATTTGAAGTAACAACATTCTCTCAAGTCTTCTAGCAATAGCAAGTGAATGTCTTGGCCACTCTTTTTTTTTTTTTTTTCCTAAAGATCAATCCTCTGAGCTTCACAGGCCATGAACCACATGCAGCATTGTTAAGGCCATAACAAAGAAAGGGTGAAAATAGGTACACCACCACTGACTCAGCAGCTACTTCCACCCAGAACAGCTTCAGCATAGCTTTTGATCTGTGTTTCCCAGCATGGTTCTTGTATGGATAGAAGCTGACTCTTAGTGTGTGGGCTTTGGGTTTGAACAATGATTATGCCTTCTGCAGAACAGGGACATGAATATGAGGTCTGCAGAGAGTCATTTATTTGATTCATTGCTTTATTTTGTGTGTCATTGTTAAATGTTGAGAAATTCCATACAACTGCTTACATCAGTCTCACTGTCAACCAGATAGAAGTGATGAGAATTCAACCAGTACATTGACTGAAAGGGACCTATATGAACTTCAAAGTCCTCTGGACAGTTTTGATTTGTCATTTTAAATTATCTGTCATATTTCTTAACTAGGAATGCATGTTTTTAATCCAGAAATGACTCGGTGGATGCATTTATGTGTCGTTTTCTGAGTTTCCTGTTGAAATTGTTACATTCTTGGTTTATTTGTTTTCTTCAGATATTCATATTTCCTGTTTATTTCTAAGTACTTTTCCAAGTTGGATTGCTCACTGGATTATTTTTTTTTCAAAAGTTAATTCAGGAGGGCCTAGTATGCAGTTAAGTTATTTCAGCATATCTTGAATATTTCAGAAGCTACTGTTTCTCAAATATCTATCTAGCTCTACTGAAAATGTTCATAGGATTTCCCCTCCAGCCTGGCCCTATGACATTTTGTCTTGCATCCCACTTACAGTCAAGTGAACCTCATTCCCTGCATGTTTCTGGCTCAGTTTGCCTATTGAGGTTCACTGATTGACCAAGACTACATCTGCAGCATGTACGTGACCTTTCTGTAGTGAAACAATTTCAGCGAGCCAGATGCAGGACTGGTGTAAACCAGGCATGCTGCCTTGTTCTTTAGAGGGAAAGACCCATTGTTATAGCAAGGATGTTATTGTAAGCTAGTTAAAAACACATCTTTCATTGCAAGACCACTTTTTTTACTCTGATGAATGGACCCAGGAGTGCATACAGCTGCCCTGTTTTGCGAATCTCCAGATTCTTTTTCTTTAAATCTTTTTTTTTTTAATATATAAATTATTGTTTATTTATGGGAAATACCTTGAGTATCTGCATGTTAATCTGCACAGCAGTGTGCAAATTCTATTACAGGTAGGTATTAGAGAACCATTTGCTGCTGTCACTCAGGAAAGTACAGCTTCATCTTGGCATAAAATACTCTCCTCAGTACTGTAGCTCCTCATAGAGCTTCTGCTGCAATAACCAGAACATCGGTGTGCTTGAAGAACATTGAATTTCAGCCATTAGAGAGCTTGTCTAAAAATCAAGGAGATATTTTTTACCTTCGTTTTCCCTTCTTGATAAAGGAAATAACAATGTCACAACACTTGAAGACTAATAGTGAGCCTTGGTACTTAGGACAATAATAAACTCCCCAGTTCGCTGAACCTCACTCCAGTGCAGAAATTTTAGCATAGCATAGGAAAGTGGTATGCTATCTAAGCCATATGAGGCACGCTTTGTGTTATACATCAGCTACCACTGCATTTTCACAGAGCATATTACAAGGTCTTGTGCATTTATTTTTAACAAAAACTTTGTTCACACACACACAAAGAAGCTGCCATTATGGCTGTCTGAAGCTAATTATTTTTTATGTCAAGACAAACAGAACACCTTAAAACAAAGACCTCAGCCCTAGAGCTTGCCCTCCACTACGAAACTTTTCAAGATGTGAAGGCCGAATTTGGGAATAGATCAGGTCTTCGGTGAGCTTTGAATTAAAAATCAAAATATCCCTTCTGTTTGCTCTCAATTTATTTTCCCTAGATCACAGGATGCTGCTGGTCTTTCAGCTTGAAGGCCAGGTGAAGGACAACATTATTCGAGAGGACTGTCTGATCTAAAAGAAAGCCTTAGACATTCTGAGCAGAATGAAGGCATAGGAGTCCTCATGGTGTTATTCACACTTAAATGACAGATGTCAAAATCTATGGTGTAACTAACTAAACCAACACAGACATTTGCTACCAGTGTATCTGTATTCTTTCCTTTCTACAGCTTTCAATGTTATTTGCTGTGTTTACTTCTAAAATCTATTCGTGCATATAGGAATCTAGAGACTGTCAATTCACTTGTGGGTCTGTGCTGGTTTCACCCAGAAGAGTATAACGTGAAGCCCCATCACGAGTGAAAAAACATGTCCAACTGGCAAAGTGACATACAATGAGTGCATTTGCTCCAAGATCTGCAAGGAACTGCAATGAACGCATTTGGGCAAGCCAAGACCTTTATCTTCCAGGGAAATGTGTGTATGATCAGTGGCCAAACCGCTCAACAGAAAATTAAAAGAGAAAGCCTGACTCCTGGGCCAAGAAGTTTGTAAAATACAATTTCCTTGAGCATCTTTTCTATTATCCAAACAAGAAGGCACACAAACTGGTCACCTGTGATGGATGTTATCCTAAGCAAATTTTTCTCTAAGTAGGGTTTCCCCTACAGCTCGTCATCACCGAGGCAGATGACACAGTCCTTTTAAGAGATATGCTGTAGTGATCCTGGTGATCCACGCCAGGGTTAGCCTGACTGTGCCCAGGCTTGGCCTGTGCTGTGCTGCACAGACCCCTTGGCCTGTTGTGAATCTCAACCCCCTCCTTGTAGTGGAGGAGCCTGCAGGCAGCCCACAGCTGGTATTGCTAATTATACCACCTGTGTGGGATTGTCTTCAACTAACCATGAAATACGAAGGTCTCAAGAGAATGTTGTTTCTGTTTTGACTGTAAAAATGGTACAACCATTTCCTTCTAAGAACATCCTATAAGAGTTGAATGACCAAAGGGAGAATCTCTATTATGGACTGTGTCTGCATGGTGTGCGTGGGTCAGACGTTGCATCCTGTTCAATGCAACTTTATGCAGGATTCCTGGTATCTAAAGGGATATAAGGGATACATGTTATTCTCTTCTTACATGGTTAGCTCTAATAAACAGCACTTTAAATGAATCATTGCAGAGTCTGAGTGCTTTTCTTGCAGGGGTCATAATGAACCAGCACCTGCCAGTGCAGAGCATATGCCTAGCCCTGCTTGTAATAAGGGTGCGTTACAGAATACGAACATATTTTAATCCCAAACAGCTTCCCATTACACAAATGAAACAAGAAAATTTCCAAACATGATCAGTGTATTGGAAAAGTCTCCCACCAGTGTCACAGCTGTGGATTAGAAGGAACAAAACCCTGGAAGTTTCAGAAGTTGTACTGGACTCTCCAGTGGTACTAGAGATGGCCATCACATGCTCTGGTTACTAGTCTCCAGTTTCATCAGGACTCAGTGATTATCCCATACATACAGCCATAATTTAAGACTGTCCAGTCATAAGAGCAGACAATTTGCAAACTGAAGAGTCACTAAGCTGAAAATTTTAAACTAAATCTAAATTGCTAAACTATGTGACTAATGGTAAGGAATAATGATTAAGCTACTTGAAAATCAGAAGAATTTAGGTTTTATTGGAACAAAGATATCCATGAGTTTTGGAGCTCAGTGAAGACTAGTTTACCATCTGGAATCCCCAGGCATGGACTTGTGCTCTGATACTCATTTTCATGCATACAATTTTTTTTCACATCCACTTAGAAACTAGATGTTTTGCTTGTAAGCTTTTTCTTGGCCTAAGATGATCTAAGCATTTAATGATTGAAACATCAAGAGCACAAGAAGCTTCACTGACCTCCTCAGCCAGCCAAGAAATGTCATGGCCAGCATGGAACCTGAACAGTTCCAGAGAGGAAAGGAAAAGAAGTGAAAACTGGATTTTCTACCCACTGGCCATCAGACACAATTGAGTTCCTGAATTATTCTGTGCTTGTGATTGGAGTCGTGTTTTCAATAGATCACATCCTCTGTTTTCTGTACCTTAATTAAAAAAAAACGGATTTTGAAAAAGACCTTAGCACTCAGGTTGCTGTAGTCCTGGCCTCTCTCATAATTCTGGGGAAGAAAAGAACAAGGTAGAGAGCTAGTCTACAGTGATTAACACAAGGCAAAGTTCTGGTGGATTTTTTATCCAAGTTAGCAAGAGAACTTTGTGGTTTGGGCTCTATCTTCATTCAGCTGTGATCAGTGAAGACGTAACAGATGCAGATGCCTGGGATAATAAGATAAATTGCTTCAGGAAAACCTTGAATAAGGAAACCATAACTAAGAACAACCTGATCTTTTCCATTTGAAGGCAAGAATTTACGTCTTAAAAGCAAATTGTGATGTTTTAATATTTCAGGCAAATTAGTTGCTTTGGGAAGGTCAACAGCCCACTGATATTTTCCTGGGGGTCCTGGCTGACGACAGGTTGACCATGAGCCAGCAGTGTGCCCTGGTGGCCAAGAGTGCCAATGGGATCTTGGCGTGCATTAAAAGGAGCGTGGCCAACAGGTCAAGGGAGGTGATCCTCCCCCTCTACTCTGCCCTGGTCAGGCCTCACCTGGAGTACTGTGTCCAGTTCTGGGCTCCCCGGTACAAAAAAGACAGGGATCTCCTGGAAAGAGTCCAGCGGAGAGCCACAAAGATGATACGGGGCCTGGAGCATCTTTCCTATGAGGAAAGGCTGCGAGACCTGGGTCTGTTCAGCCTTGAGAAAAGAAGACTGAGAGGGGATCTTATCAATGTTTATAAATACCTGAAGTGTGGGAGACAGAGGGATTTGGCCAACCTCTTTTCAGTGGTTTGTGGGGACAGGACAAGGGGCAACGGCCACGAGACAGAGCACAGGAAGTTCTGCAACAACATGCGAAAGAACTTCTTCATGGTGAGGGTGACAGAGCACTGGGACAGGCTGCCCAGGGAGGTTGTGGGGTCTCCTTCTCTGGAGATATTCAAGGCCTGTCTGGACGCCTACCTGGGCAGCCTGCTCTAAGGAACCTGCTTTGGCAGGGGGGTTGGACCCGATGATCTCTCAAGGTCCCTTCCAACCTCTACAATTCTGTGATTCTGTTATTCTGTAATGTTTTCCATAGACTGTAGACATACTAGGGAGAAAATATGTTTAAGAGGCTCTTGTCGTCTAAAAGGTTCATTGCCATTGAGAAGCTGAATGAAGAAGGTGCTTAAACAATCCCAGAGTGATTCCTTAACACCCCCACAGTCATCTCATTGCTGGTGGCTGAGTTTAATTTCCAAGATGGCCAGATGAGGGAAGACAGTTTCAATCCTTTCTACTTGTATTAATAATGTTAATATACTGATTATAGAGCAGAGTGCACAGTGAATATATATATATATATAATTTTTTTTTCTGAAAGGGAGAATAGCTGATCACTTGTGGATTCTTTGGAAAATTAGGACCATACAATCCAGGGTGGGAATGGAGTTTCCCTGTGTCTCTCTGTGCAAGTGTGCAAGTGTGCAAGAAGAGAGAGAGAGAGAGAGAGAGAGAGAGAGAGAGAGAGATCCCTGTGCTGACTTACCCAGCTTGCACCATTATGTGGTGAGAGTGACCTTCATGCCTCCTTTCTCCTGAAAAGCTGCCTAATGCCCCTGACATCATGACAACAGTAGCTGGCAATGTGCACACGAAGCAAGTGGTTATGGGACAGAGAAAAGGTATCTGATTTTAGGCGCATAAAGACAGCATATAACTGAAATCATGGCTTATTTTATCTTGTTTTGCCATTGTCACAAATTTAAACACAGTGTCCTTGAAACATTTTTGTAAAATACCTGTCAGGGATAAGAGTGACAAAAAATCAGTTGCAGATTGTATTTAAGAGTAGGTCACATTTTTTCTGTGCTGTTTGTGGTTCTCTGATGCATGAGAAAAGACACCACTGCTTAAACTTTCCAAGTCAGATGATGTACTTGAAGATATCAATCTAAGGAAACAAGTGGGGAAGAAAGAATAAAGCAAGTGTTTTCTGTCACCTTGGCAAAATAATACAGCTTTTAAATAACAAGAAAGAAGCAACATTTTTCAGATGTTCTGAGGAAGAGATCTCTGCACATGAGCCTCTCCTGGGATTTCTCATGCTGTAAAAACTGAAAAATTTAGTTATTTATGTACTGGTATTCTGTCTTAAAGGTTCTGATTTAATCAGTTCTGAACAAAACATAAACTCAACAAGTTGAGAGAGCACAGTTTTGAGAACAAACCTCTGCTATTACATTGACTACATCAGTCTCTCCTGGCTTACTCATACCTCCATATTTTGTGCACAGATTTAATAATAGACTTCTCTTGACACTTTGCCAAAATTCTGACACCTTTCAAAATACGTACATATCTGTAAGTACGTATACGTACGTATCCATCTGTTAATTGTATATGGAGTAGTTCTGCAAAGGGGAACACAGAGTAACTCAAGAAAAAGGCCAAACTACCAAAATGTTAAAACTTGATTCTAATTTTCTATTAACCTCATGTAAAAGTAGAATGGTCTTAATGGTATCCTGGCAATTATCTGTCTGGTTTAAATCTGATATATATATTATATATATATACAGATACATATATATAGATATTGCAAATATGCTACACTGAATGGACTGGCAGTAGATTTTTGATAACCTAATTTAGATGTATTCTTTTAGTGTTGACCATTAAAAAATAATAACACTTGCTGTTTAAGATGGTGTTTAAAAGTCTCATCTTGTGTCTTCCTTGATCCTGGTGAGAATGAAATCAGAATCAGATGTCTCTAACTATGTGTACTCATGTTTTGATGTTACTCCAAAAACTGTAGGAAATTGATCTCCCTTAAGAATCTCAATCAGAAACAATTATTCAGTGTTATGTCTAGAGGCCTGGCAAAGAACAAAGTCAGAGAGTTGGCATTATACAGAGAATTGTCTGGGGAAAAAAAATATATATATATACATAAATGATGAATTGCCATCTCTTAAAGTATTTTTTATCTGAATAGTTATTATTTAAAATAAACATTTGAACATTTGAACAAAACCATTTTTCAGTATGTTTTGTTTTCTGCAGAAGAGATGCTCTCTTTTCTGTTGTTTATCTTTCACCTTCTCTGATTTATTTTTTTGTTTGTTTGATCATTTGTTTTTGCATATAGCCACTGGAAAATGTAGGGGTAAAAGGAGGAAAAGAACAGGAGAGAGAAAAAGGAGAGAAAAGGAAGGAAAATTTCAGTGACTGTAAAGTTTCACATAAAAAGCATTAGACAAAGTATCTCAAAAGAAGGCATGAAGAGCACACGTCTTGGATGTTCCCACAGCATGTCCTGGCTGTGCCTTGCCACGCTCTGCAAGCAAGGGCCATGTGCACACTCTGTCCCCACCCAAGCCAGACAAAGACAGGCTTTGAAACTGATCTGGGTTCTGGACCTGACCATCAGGTTCTGGAGCAACCTATCATTCACAACGGCTAAAGCCACTAGATGTCATCCTTCTGGGTTTGGGGAGCTCCGTTTTTACAGAGACCATAGCGAAACATTGCACCACCAATAAAAAGTTGCTGTGGAATGGAACAAAGCAAGGCCATAGATTCAAGAGGTTAAACAGGACCCAGGGGTCACAGACTGACCAGAGGGAAAACAAAGCTTGACAATGGAATACCCACTGGGCAAAAGAGAAATAAGGAAAACTTAGGGAAGCAATAAATATAAATTACTCATTCAGTATATATTTAAACAATAAGTGCTAGGTTTTCACTCATTTTCTTACTGATATTTGTTGTAATATTCTCTCTTCTACTATTTTATGTTTTCATAATAGCACTTTTAAGTTGCCACCAACAAAAGATGCTGCAAAATCAAAATGTGTCTGAAAAGACATCATCACAGTGCAAGAACATATCTACCTATGTAACAGACCCAGCTGATTTGGATTAGATTACATCCTTAAAAGATTATTTTATTTCAGTAAATTTATCTTTTTTAGACTTGAATCTATATTATTTTTCAAGTGCTAAGTCTGTATCCACATACAGCCTTTGTTTCTAGTTTGAATTGTTGTAGGCTACAGAATGGATTAGTGTTTAATTACTGTCAAAGGTAAGCTAGGCAATATCCTTTATTTTTAAACTTTAGGGATGAATTGTAAAGTGCATTTCTCCCAATGTCTGTGCATATGTGTACCGGCATAGTCATTCAGATACAGGAGACTGGAAAACATCCTGGAGTTTATGTACAAGTTTATATGGAGAATGTATGCTCCACAGCTCACTCAGTGACTCTCAGGTAGCTTTCAATAAAGTTATTTTTTCTGATCTGCCAAGTGGAGATGACATTTTCTCATTAGCTAAAGCAAAATTTTTCTCTCATATACAATATCCAGAAAAATTTTGTGCTCCAGGTTCTGCTCTCTCTTATGTGATCCAGAGTAACTATGACATTAGATGCTAGCAATGTGCATTGTTTTGTTTTGTTTTGTAGCTCTGGCGATCTCCAGCTTTTCATCCCATATTTATAAGTCTGTGCTGTTCTATCTAGAGAGATTTAAGATGGGATCCCAGGAGTATGAGCCAGGTAAGGCAGGTGATACTCCTCTGAGTTTTCTGGAAAGGGGCTGTTCTCCCTCAACACCAAAGTCTGTCTGCTCAGATCTGGCAGGGCCAAAGAGGAGTAAACAGCTGTTTTTGGAAGGAGAGGATTCCTTGATCAGACACTTTTAGTGACTCATATTTCTTCTGTCTGCAGGCTCTTGTACTTGACAGGACGAGGGAAATCATTGTGCCTTAAGGTAAGTGTGCCTAACTAGTGAAGCCATCTGTTGACTGGGAAGCTGGCTTGGTGGAGATGCTTACCCCTTGCAGAACTTAAAGCTGAGTGACAGTAACTCCATGCCCAGTGCTTGTGCAGTCTGCACAGAGGGGAACATGACCAATACCCCACACTTACAAGAACAAATGGGTACTGTCGGGATCTCAATGTCAATGTCATTTATTGAAAGGATGCTGTCATATTATCCTGGAGTGCTCATCTGTTGATTTATATTCTCAGTACTGAAAAACTTGTTAACATTGGTTCATTGCCAGCATTCTGCCTGGCACAACTTTGACTGACATTGACTGCTGCACTGTTGGCAGTGCCTTCATAATCACACATCCACTGTATCCTTCATAGTGTAGGTGCAAATGAATATGTCAGACCATTACATCCCAGGCAACTGAACGCTAGGAAAGAAGATACATAAACAGGCAGAGGGAGCAGATTCCCTTGAGAAACCAAATGCTGATTACTTGTGCCTTTTGGCCTTCTTCTCTCCCCTGCCTCCATGTTTTTTCTTTCTTTCTCCATTTTCTTTAAGCTACGAAAAAGTGAACAATGCTAGCGAAAATTCAAAGTAGAGAAATGTCCTGAAACAGGACAAGCAGACACTTCAAGCAGAAAGCTAGGATGAGCTGAAACTGCTCAATGGCCTAGGACCACGTCTAGTACATGGGAACCCTTTCCACCCTCACAGAGAGGATCTCCACTGCAGGGCTGCCCTGTGGGACTCTCTCTTGGAAATATCCCCACTGTCAAGTATCCACAGTTTCTCTGTTAGGTCTCACTAAACATCCCTTCTTCCCCATCCATCTGTACATTTTTTCTGAGCAGACTCAGTCACAGGATACAACACTTTTCACTCCTCAGGGTGCATGCTAGTTATTTTAAATGGTAGTGGAATTTTTTTTTTCTAATTTTTAAGCTTTGTGGGGTTTTGTTTGTTTTTTGGTGTGTGTGTGTGTGTAATGTTATAAATAACAGATGGGTCTGAGCTGCACAGTCTCTGTGTGGAAATCAGGAGGCTACTGTGAGTCCATGGTCAAATTCAGTGTTTGAAACATTTCATGCTTCTGTGTCTTCTGCTGTCCAGAAAGACAGCAAGCAATTTCAGCTGGCATAAGCAACTCCACTCCCACTGAAGTTATCTGGTATGTATGGGCTAAGGTTTTACTCCAGCATGATCTCTTCTACAAACTGTGGCAGGCAAGGTCCTCCTCAGAGAGGCCCTCTGTATCTTACGGTCTTCGTTTCATTTTTTGCTGCCATCTGTTTTTCTCTGGCATAAGAACAATGGTTCTTGGAAAAAAAAAAATAAAACTTGGGAAGAAAAAATACAAAGAGGAAATCATACCAAGAGTCATCATATGAAAAGTGGAACAGGTCAGTCTAACCTTGTTTTCTAGGACAACACCAGAAGAGCTTGTGGTTTTTACTTTTTATTTTATTATTTTGTTTTTGTTGTTGTTTTAATTTGAAAACCAGATGTTTAGTGTTAACCTCTATATCTTCAAGCCATAGGAAAGGGAAGGAAAACGTGGGGATATGGGACCACTTCCAAATTTAACATTGTAATGTCAGGCACTTTACTGAATGAGTTATTTACAAGTTTACTTAAGGGAAAACAGTTTTTAAGAAAAGTAGATTGCATTCTCTTTCCTGAAAAAACAAAAACAAAAACAAAAACCCTGTCATGGACACAGACTGACAGTTCTTGCTACAATAAAATGGTCTCAAATTGAACAGGGTTGGAAAAAACTGTCTCCAACACAAAGATCTCAGTGGACAATCTCTATATGTAAGTCATATTGTAAGTCATATTGTGAAGTCATATGTAAGTCATATTGTGAAGTCCCTGAGAGCTGTGGAAGAAATGTAATAGATAAGAGCAAGTCATCTGCTATCTCCTCCTCATTTCCTAAACCTGTAGGACAAAACCCATTGATATCTGAAATTGCAAGGGACAGAATGTCCACCATATTACT
This sequence comes from Anser brachyrhynchus, assembly GCF_964034855.1. Lineage (NCBI taxonomy): Eukaryota > Metazoa > Chordata > Aves > Anseriformes > Anatidae > Anser > Anser brachyrhynchus. Next base: position 49,691,434 of record NC_137697.1, on the reverse strand, counting down.
GACTGAATTGTGCATGCTTTGTCCACATTTAGGGATGTGCGCCTTACACCTTCTCTGAACTAGTTATGCCATAATATCTCCCCAGGCTCATGCATGGTCAATCCAAATGAGCAGCAACAAAATTTCCTAAGGCACTTTGAAAATATTGAACTAGAGGTTTAAACCACTTAAAATGGCAGCCCTGGTGCCTTTTCAGGCTAAAGGAAATGCTGTCACTTTACAGAGATGACAAATGGGCATTGGAGATGTGAAGGGGGTAACACAGAAGATGTCCTGGTGGAATGACAATTCAGTTGGAAAACCCACCCTTGCAAAGAATCACCTCTGCAGCAGTCCAAATGGTTTTTTAAGACCCTTTTAAAAGACATATCAGATCAAAGGGAATTTTTGCGCGGAATTGCAGGTCTTCCAATTCCACACCCAAGAATATTTGTAAGTATGTTACTAGCAACAGTGTCACTAATTAAAATACTTGGCACAGAATGAAAAAATGATTGTTGTCTAACAGTTTTAGAAAAATGTAGTTGAGAAATAAGCAGCTTGTATTGCAAGCCTATAAAGATGCCTTTTGAAAATTGGTATGACTGGCAACGTATGAGTTAAATCTGATTTACTGTTAGTAGGATCACCCTTGAAAGGTAAGATGTCAATCCAATTAAAAGGGAAGTGTCTAGATAATCCATCTAGATATTCCATCTCCTAACCTGTGCAACATGTTTCTCTGAAGTTAAACCAGCCTCCTGGAGAACAGCCATATGCCCTTAAATCAGGGATGTATTATATACGAATGGCATTAAGATTAACTCCAGCAATAACACAGAACAGAAAACCAAGGATGAAAACCTGTCATATATGATATGAAGTATTCTGCCACTGGCACTAGTTGCGAGTTCAGCACTTCTAGCTATTCTGTGGAATGTTTTCACTAGTGTCTTAATAGTTAATTTTTTTTTAAATATGGGACTGTAGGGAAAACAGGATTCACAAAATGTCAGGGTTTTTTATTTGTTTGCTTGTTTTCTGGTAAATATCCTCTGAGAGAGTACTATGTCCTTTTTCTTCTGATCCTGTGTTCTGGCACGAAACTTCTGCAGAGGGCAGTTAATGCTGATTTTGCTTTCAAACATACCTGCTTGTATTATATGCTAGTCTCCATACCTTGGCCTGTGGATGCGTGTGTTTGTGAACATCAGCGTACACATACATATATAAATTTAAAAAAAACACAGTTAAAGACATGGGAAGATGTTACAATAGGTGGGATGGTGAGAAGTCTCCACTGAAATGTAAAAACACAATTGAACTAAAAGACTACATCTTGAAGAAAAAGTTATGAATCTGGAAAAATCATACTTCATGGTTGAGGAAGCATCTCTCAAACATATGACCAGTCTCTCAGTTTCAGCAACCTTTTTGTCCTTCTTTATGCATTTTAGCCCTACTTCTCTCCATTGTTCAGTTCTTCACTTGTCAAAGAGTTATTGGCTAGGTATTGCTGGTTTATATGTGTCGCAGAACTTTCCAAGCTTTTGAGTGAGGTCATGAAGAAATACAAAAATCTGTTCATTTTCCATGGAGAGCTGTGTGTTAGTAAAGTACAAAGATACTTTTACAGGAGCAATGTGATGGCCGCTGTTGTAGAAAGGCTTTATACTGTAATAAGGTCGTATAAATGTGTGCACAGCTTCTGTGTTTACCTTTTCAGCTCTGTAAACCATACTGTGCAGGAACTATCACAAGTGGAGTTTTTTGTACTAAGCTATGCTATATATGTAAGTTCAACAGTATGCTGGAAACAGATTGTTTCATTTGGGAACAGGGCTTTTTAATCCCTTAATAATATGTTGTTTTACACTTAGCAATTTTGGGATCAAAGCTTTGTTTGACAAGCCCTGCAAGAAGTTTCTCAAATTCCTCACAGAAATTAATTGCTTACTGGTTGTGAAATTAAATACCCATAGTCAATAAAATAGAAGGCCAGATTTGGCATCTACTGATGTGAGTGGAAATGTTCTCTGTTAATTCAGTGGCCTGTGAATTGGCCCCCAGGTCAACAAAGTGACTTAACATTAATAACCTAATTGGACTAATTAAGATAAATCCTGTTTCTATTCACTCTTTTAAAGGTGTGGACACTCACCTACAAATAATGGATATGACTAATTTGGTACAGGAAAGTCAAGCTAGTTCTCATAACGAATTAAAAAAGAATTAAATCTTGACTACCATTTTAAGAAAGTGCATTAAGCTCTAAAAGAACTTACAGCTGTGGAGGTCCACAGAAATTACCCTACTATCTGTCAGAACATATGTATTTGAGTTTGATTTGACTCATCCTCGAGTATTTAAAGTAAAATATTGTGTATGTACTATAGAATTCATTTTATTCTAATAAAAGCTATGGGCATTCTGTATTCTGTACTTTTTCCTATGAAATTTTGTGGGAGTTTTCTGTGTGAGCAAAGCTGGAAACAGTGGAATTAGAAAATTATATCTTTAAGAAAGTCTACACACCAAATTCTCTTTGTGGATTTTAACTTTAACTCCCTTTAATTTGGATGGCAGCCATACACAGTCATGCAAGGACACACTTTGGTCTATTATAACCTCAGAACAAATTTAACTTGCCCAGACACATTTAAGATGTAATAAGAAGACATAAATCCTACAAAATAAACTGATTATGTAAATTAGCAATAATTGGTGATTTTATGTACTCACTGTGTGGAAGCCAATGAACTGTACTGCAGAATTATATCCCTTCATATCTATCATCTTTGGTAACCAGGTTGTGACTTCTTTCTCTTTCCCTTATGTTTTGGAGAGGCTTGCAAATAAATTCAGAAATGCGTGATGGCTTTGTGATTCACACTTGCTTCCAATAACTGACCCTGTAAGGACAGTCTTAGAACTGCTGTAAAAAAGCAGAGATTCATGGAGAACATATGTCTACACACATTACAGATTGTCAGAATGGTTTAGTTTGGGAAGGAACTCTGGAGGTCACCTGGTCCAAACACCTGCCCAGGCAGGTCTATCTACTGCAGGTTGCCCAGGACCATATCCAGATGGCTTGTGAAAATCTCCAAGGACAGAAAACCCAGAACCTCTCTGGGCAACCCTGGGCAACCCTGGTTCCATCCTCTTTGCACCCTCCCCTCACATATTTGTACACACTGGGGAGATTCCCCTTGAGCCTCCTCTTCTCCAGGCTGAGCAGTCCCAGCTCTCTCAGCCTTTCCTCACAGGAGTGGTTCTCCAGTCCCTTCAATATCCTGCTGACTTTTCACCAGGCTCTGTCCACTATCTCTTTCTCTTGTACAACACAGAGCTGCACACAGTGCTCCAGGTGTGGCCTCACCAAGGATCATCTCCCCTCCCCTGCTGGCAACACTCATCCCGATGCAGCCCAGGGTACCGTCTGCTGCCTTTGTGACAAGGGCACTTTATGGGCTCAGCTTGGTGTCCACCGATCCTTTTGTGCAGAGCTGCTTTCCTGCAGGACAGCATTCAGCTTGTGCTGGTGCATGGGGCTGTTTCTTGTGCCGGTGCAGGACATTGCACTTCTCCTTGTTAAATGGCGTGAGGTTCCTATCAGCCCATTCCTTCAGCCTGGCCAGGTCCCTCTCGATGGCAGCACAACCCGCTGATGTACCAGTCACTCCTCCCAGGTTTGTGTCATCTGCAACCTTGTTGAGGGTACACTCTGTCCTGTCATCCAGATCATTAATAAAGGTGCTGGACAGGACTGGGTCCAGTATTGACCCTTGGGGTACAGCACCAGTGACTGTCCTCCTGCGAGATTTTGTGCCACCGATCACCGTCCTCTGGTCCGCCTGTCCAGGCAGTTTTCAATCCACCTCACTGTCTGCTCATCCAGCCTGTACTTGTCAGCTTCTCCACGGTAGACAGTGTCCCTTACTGAAGTTAAGGAGGACAATATCCACTGCTCTACCCTTCATCTGCTGAGACATTCATTTCATTGTGGGCTATCAAGTTAGTCGGGCATGACTTTCTCTTTGTGAAGCCATGATGACTCCATGCAGCCACCTTTTCCTTCATGTGCTTGGATGTGGTTTCCAGAATTATCTGTTCTATCTCTCTCCTGGGTGATATATCATATGTAGCTTCCATACAATAGAAACAATGGATGTTAAATTAACATCCACTTTGTGTTGCTTTGCATTTCAGTGATTCCTGTAACTGTGAGTCCTGAACATAACTCTCATTCCTTAATAAACATTAGCTTCACCAGCCCAGGTTTGCTCTGCCAGTATGCATAAGCCTTTATGGCAATACTCTGCTGATGACTTCCTCATGATGCTAAGATACCACAAGGCTGCTGTCAGCTTTGAAGTTCTGGATATTCAGATGTGTTTCTTGGCAGAGATAAGAGGTCTGTGGTGCACCTTTGGCCTTTCCTAAGTGGCAGAGATAAAAGCTATTCTATGATGTATATGAGAGCTGATTCTCACTGGGTTAGAGAGGTCTGAAATCTCTGTCTCTGCACAATGTTTCCCATGAGGAAAGTCAAAGCAGTGGAACAAGACCTGGATAAGGACTTTACTCAAGTTCCAGTACAGACAGCATAAACTGGATTCCTATTTTGTGGCATACTGTTAGACTCTGGTATCAGGGAAAGAAGAAATAAAGAGGTCAAGGTACTTTTACAAATACCATATTCTCCCATGTGCTAATAACATCTATTCCTTAAATTCTCTACAGCAGACTTACTGAAGGCTTGACCTTTAAATGAATCTTAAATATGGATTAGTTGCCTTGCAGTGTTCCAAGTTACAGGTTGGGAAAAGGTTAGTGCAAGAAAAACCAAGAGCGTCAGATGTCAAGACATGAACCACTAGCACACCCTTTGTAAGGTGCTGATTTATCACAAGGCCACATGGAAGAATGGGAGGAGATTTCTAATCTGAGACAGAAGGAACAACTATGAGAAGCAGATGTACTACTGATGGGTAACCACACTCTATAGCTCCTATTGTGTGAACAATTTGTATAGTTCACATGAAAAGGCTTTTTTATCTACGCCCCTAAAAAAACCAACCAACCAACAAACAAAAATAAAAAAATAAAAAACAAAAACAAAATACAAAAACAAAATAAAAAATAATAAAAAGAAAAAAAAACACAACCACAAAACCAAACATCCCAAACCAAAACCAAAATGAAAAACTTTAGTCCTGATTTTCATTTTAACCTCCTTAAGTCAAGAGGAAGTTCTTCCCACGATGAGTCTTACAAGATGTCTCACTCCCAAACATTTGGATCGATGTGTAGCTGTTCTGCTGGAAAAGGACAACGAAGCATAACCAGAACAACACATGACACCGAACATGTGCTGGGATTTGCTGCGTCTTCAAGTAGCCGTTTCACAACTGATGGTGGACAGAGGAACACCTCCTGTCCATGGCAGAGAAACTCTCCATCCTGTAGCACAGTTAGTTCACTGTGATGATCATGCTAGAAGTTTTGTGTAATTGCTGAGCCTTTCTGTTAGGGCAAGGCAGTGGAGGGAGGCCTCCCTCGGAGGGAGCTCGAACACCAGGTTGTGCAGCTTTGAGACTGGCAGCGTGGGCTTGTGATCCAGCATGTCTCAGCTGATGGCACTAACTACTTGTTGCTGGGCCAAGGGCAGGAAACTTTACTCGTTATTCATATTTTTCTAGTTGCACTTGAATGGAAATGAGTGTGATGTTACAGACTCTAGATTGCAAGTGGTAAACCAGACTGAGTGAATCTGATTAGAAAAATCTGTTTGCATACAGATACAATCTTCTGGCAATGAACATGGACAGAAGAGGAAGTAAAGAATGGATGTAAAATATGAATGAGCTTTGGTAGTTGTTTGCCTGATTGTGGTAACAGATTTCCTCTTGTGCTCAGATGTTCCTGTTCCTACACCGAAAAAATATTTAGAGTTTCTCCCTTGTTACAAGAAAAAAGCTGGATAGGATGTGGCACTATATCCACAATATGATAATTCATATTGTTATTGAGGACAGACCTACAAGCAGTACAGTCTTTCACAGCAAACAGGAAATACTATGAATGACTTAGGAATGAGACATATTTATAATCCCTCACTAGTCATACAGTTTAAGACACCACTACTCTGGCACAAAACATGCAGTGCAGATCCTATTTTAGCACTGAAAAGAATAAGCCAATTTTGCAATATTGCTGTGTTTTGACACAACCATGCAAAGTGTAAAACATCTATGTTTTGACATCCAGTAGTGACAACACTCTGGATCACACAAATATATTCCAGCTTTCCTAAAATGACTGCCACTTTACATACTGTCTTTTAACACATTCCTTCTGGAAAAACAGAAAGAAGATTCTCTTCAAAAAATCAGATCAAATCTTTGTTTCTCTTTCTAGTGCAGTGACTATAAAATCTAATGTACATTTCAGTTTAGCTATTTTTTCTTTATTATTACAATACATTATTTACCATTACTTTTGCAAAAACCCTTTTTATGATCCTCATGATCAATCAAATACCACTTCTATAGACAACACAGAACAGCAAGAAGTCGGAGTTTCTGTATTTCATCTTCTGAATGAAAATACTAAAATGCCAGGTTTTTTTTTACATTTTTTTTTTTCTTTTTCTCACCTGTTTAAAGACCTAGTGGACGAGATCCTCTGGAACACTGTCCTTGGGGAGAAAGGAACTGAACAGAGGTGTCAGCTCTTTAATGATGCTTTTCTTACAGCACAAGAGCTCTTCATTCCCCCTGTGTAAGAAAGCAAGCAGGGAGGGCAGGAAACCAAGATGGCTTAGCAAATCTGCTGGTCAAACTGAGGCACAAGAAGGAAATGCACAGGCAGTGGCAGCAGGGACATGTGGCCTGGGAAGAGGACAGGGATGCTGTTCAGATGTGCAGGGATGGATTCAGGAAAGCCAAAGCACAGACGGAATTGAGCCAGGCAGGGGATGCAAAGAATAACAAGGAGGGATTCCATTGGTACATTGGCCAGAAAGGAAAGGCCAAGGAGAGTGTGCCCCCTGTGATGGATAAGGAGGGAGAACTCGTAACAACAGACATGGAGAAGGCTGATGTACGCAGCAACTTCTTTGCCTCAGCCTTCACTGCCAGTCAGTTCCCACATCTCTCCAGTCCCTGACCCTCTAGGTGAGGGCTGGGGGAGCAAAGTCCCTTCCACTGTAAGAGAAGAGCAGGTTGGAGACCCCCTGATGAAACTGGACAGGTACAGGTTTGTGGGCCTGGTGCCATGCATCCCAGGGTCCTGAGGGAATGGGCTGATGGAGCTGCCAAGCCTCTCTCCATCATATCTGAAAAAAAGTCCTGGCAGTCAGGTGAAGTCCCTGGTGACTGGAAAAAGGGAAACACCACTCCCATTTTTAAAAAGGGTAGAAAGGAGGACCTGGGGAACTACAGACCGGTGAGCCTCACCTCTGTGCCTGGTAAGATCATGGAACAGATCCTCCTGGAAGCAATGCCAAGGCACATACAGGACAAGGAGGTGATCTGAAGACCCTGGTGACTGTAAAAAAGGGAAACATGAGGAAAAAGAAACTACGAAGAAAGGATTTTAAAGGCAAAGATTAAGTGGAAAACTTCATTCAGCTCATGATCTGAATCTTTTTCATCTTTAAAGGAGGCATGAGATGAGCTACACCCTGTTGGACCCGTGTTGTTACAAAGAAGAGAGGTAGGTTATGTGCCATGCAAAAGGTAAGCACCACATTCTCTTCTTAATAGTGAAAAATCTATCTAAGACTTATGGGCATTACAAACTTTATAAGACAATACTGAAAGAAAAGTAGTTATTTTAAGCAGTGGGGTTGCAAGTGACGTGGCTCACAGAGACTCATATCAGACAGAGCAACCCTCTCACATTTCTTCCCTTTGCTGTGCCTTACAACTTGGTAGTGTGAACTCCACAGTTTCTGTGACAGCAGATTCACAAAATCTGTGGCAGAAAACACATTCATTGCTTAAGATCTGGAGGTGGCAGCTGCCAACGTTGCCTCTTGACTGACCACAGCGATTGGACAGACTGCTAGAATCTGGCAGTACAAGAGGCCTGAGGTTTACATTTCAGGCTGCTATCAACAACATGACCCGGGACAAACTGTGAAAATCTCTTTTATGTATCATTTCCAGTTAGTAGCTCCTGGAAAGGGAACATGTTATTTCAAGGGATCAAACTGTAGTAAGAAAATTGTGCCTCCCCTCCACCACCACTAAAGTGTTCTGAATACAGGAGTCTATAATTACAACATATTGAATGGTCAGGCAAATATTTCTGAGACAAGCGACGACTGTGATTATAAGCTTTGAAGCAAGGATCCCTAGCCTGGCAGGAGCTTTGGATTTAGGAGTCCTACTTCCTTTTACTTCAGGCTCTATGACTCCCCTCTGCAAAATTCAGCTATGCTCCATGCCAAGCTAGGCCAGCACCCTGCCTCTGTGTCTCTTGTGGTCAGGCTCCGCTAGAACCTCCTTGGCCTGTGGTTGGATGTCTTCCCCTAATTTCTAGCCTGTTCATGGCAAGACTACTCATTTGATCTTATGCCAACATTGTGTCTTAGCTCAAAATATTTCTCTCCCACTGTGGCATTTACTTTTCTGATGTATTTACAGAGTGATCAAATACCTTCAACCCTCCCTTTAACTGGGAAAATCAACCAGGCTTTTGGTCTTCATTCTGAAGAGCTGCCATTCAGCCCAGAGCCCTGACTCTGGCACTAGGTAGCACAACATGCATTAGGAATTGTTTAATACCAAATCAGCTTCCAGTAGTCTGTGAGCTGAAGTTTCCTGAGACTCTTGCTATCCTTTTATACAAAAGATCTAAGTGCTTTTTACTTCCTTGAATTTGTCTCAATCCATATTTTAGCATCCATGATATTCTGGGGGAAAGTCCACATGTGAGTGTTATGAAGGTTCAGTTAAATCACTACAACTTACAATAAGCTAGTTTCCTTTCAGTGGCCACAGTTTTAGCATGTGAAAATACACTGAATTAGCATTCAAAACTGACATATTACACTGACATATTTTACACTTTCCCCTTTCTTTGTAACCATGATGATCACACCTGTACAGCTTTCTGTCACACTACTCACATTGCTTCTAGGCTGAAGGCTCTCTGTTCCCACAGGATGGTCTTGTGTACAGACTCCATCCATCCTTTGTCCCTGAAGTCTGCTCCTGTTCATGGAGGTTATTCCTTCTGAGGTGGAGAGACTGGAATACAAAGTATTCTAAAGGAACATTTTTACAGCAGCATGAAGATATTTTCTCTCTCCATAGCTCCTTAGAGTCTGTTTGTTTCTTGACCTTCATTCGTAAGACAGGCTCCTCATTCCCCAGTTAACATCACAGCCTTTGTCTGCATCAGATCTAGTATGAATTCATCTTCCATTAGTGAGAGGAACAGAACTTGATGCAGTTCTGGAAGCAAGATGAGGCTTTAATTACAATTAATCCTTTTCCCAAATACCTTAACATACACATTCTAGGCATCCTTTTGTCCTTTCTATAACTGCATCTGCTTGGTGGATCATAACAATCCTGAAAATGATAAGTATACTCATTTCCTTCTCTTCCTCAGATCATTCAAGTCTTGGAAGCTCCTGTAAACTTATTTGTCCCCCCCCAAAAAAATGTCCTAATATCTTCTTGTGTTGAATCGTACTCCTGTTAATGTGTGCAGTGTACCTTCATATAGACAATAACTTCTAACATTTTTCATCAGCAATTTTCATAAGTATACTTCTCTTGGGAATAAGGTCATTAATGTAATTATCAGACATGAATACAATGACTGGATCTTTTATAACTCACTCGTGTCTCCTGTTTAACATGATAGTGTTGATTCCAATGCAATGTGGTGATATGTCCTTTTCAATTAGTTCTGCATTCACCCCAGTTCTGCATTTTTGGATTTCAGAGTGTGATTGACTATTTCCCATACAGAATCACAAGTTTCACTACTGTCCAGATATCTAGCTGGGTAAGGTATCATTTCATTGCCAAAGATCTTCCAGATCATGATCTAGAGATCATTAATGATCTTTGTCTAGAAAGTCAGTTACATTAACATGGGAAGCTGGTCTGGTATGATACATGCCTGGATAACTGATTTTGCATTTCGTACTTATTACTGCATTATTCCATGTCTTTGATGTCTCTTTCACTAAAACAAAGGAAAAAAAAAAAAGGACAGTGTTACCTAATACTTACAATTACTTTCATTCTGAAGGTGGATTTTACCAAAAAAACCCACATTAATCTAAAACAAATAATTACCTGAATTACCTATATCTTTAATAATGACTGTAAAAAATTTGGTTAGGTTTTGGTACTGAAAATTGATTAGAAGGCACAGGTTTATAAATATCGCTTACATGCTAACTGAAATTTTCTTAATATGACATTCCCAAAGTTTCACTGTAACTGTACGGTTATTTACTTTTTTTTTTTTAATTTTTGTCCAGAGATATATTTATGATTAAATCTGATTTTGTGAAGTGGGTGTGTCTGACAGTGAGGATTAATGTGCAGTCTATGGTGTCACCTTGTGTATTGGAGCTGAAGCTGAAGTCAGCCATTATGCAGATAGGAATCCTGGGCCTCTTTGTTACTTTTATAAGAGACAATTACTAATTTTAAATTTGTCAGAACGCTGGGTCCAGACAGTAATATGCCAAAGGAATATTTATCATTTTGAAATGAGATACAACTGTCCTCCCCCATATCTAAGTCTTGCTTTATAGCCCATCCCTGCCTGACAAGACAAGTTGTTCTTCCCTGCCTCACCCTCACTCAGGTTGACTTCACCTTCTACCACCATGCAAAATTTTCTGGCCTTCAGCTTTCCCTTCCTTACTGTACTGGCAGCCCCCAGCTGTCTATCCTCTTTTTCAAAATGACACCCTGATTCAAAAGTTTGGAGCTATCTACTCAATAATGGCTTTCATTGGTTACATAGAGTACTGCTTCTTTCAGATAACAGCTGAGGCTGTGAAGGACCTTGGGTCACTAGCCCAGCCTTGTGTCCCGAGAAGAATCATCTTGTCAGAGTACAATGCGCTCTCATCAGGTTCTTTTAGATATTACATGTATGTGGGGTTTAATATTAAACTTACTTATTTGAAAATAGTTGATGTTACACCAGATTTCTGATCTAGCAGAGTGATACAATATATACTGAAAACAATACAATTGTAAGTTACACTTAACAAAAGATACCAACTACAATACAAAGTTCAATCACAATACCAGTGCAATTCCCATTCCTCATCTCTATAACATGTTCACCATCATTACACTGGTTGTTCCCAATTGCCAGGAAGGAATACGTGGGTTGAAGCCAGCCCAAAATTTCTCTTTTAAATTCTTTTTCTACTTGTTTAATTTCTACACTCTATGTTGGGCTGAGCTATGTATTCACTCCCTGCTACACAGCCTCTCTGGGCAACCTGCTTCAGAGCTTGATTGTTCTCATAGATAAAAAGTGTTTCCTTATATCCAGTCAGAACCTTAGCATATTTGTCCTGTCTGCTTAGACTGCCTGATCTCTACTTACCTCTTATTTCCCACTCCTTTCCCTGTGAGTAGGAAAGGGGAAGGAAGAGGAAAAAACAAAACAAAACAAAAAACAAAACAAACAAATCCAACATATTTGAAAACTATTCTGGAGCACAAAATTCCATTTGGAGTGATTCATTCTTTTTTTCTTCACGAATGATGGAAAAAAAGGTAAATCACTTTTTCAACACACAAAACAAATCCAAGCAACCAGAAACACATGGAGGGCAGCTGAATTTCCCCACTACTTTTCAGACCTGCACTTTCTGACTTTCTCTGAACATTTGTTGTCCCTACTCTCTTCTGCCTCTTTGTGGTCTTCCTGATTTCACAGGATTTTTGGCTGATTCTGTTGGACTGAGACTCATCACTTCCTAAAAAGATCTCAGGTGCCTGTGAAAACACTGGATCTCTCTATACAAGCAAGGTGCCCTCCAGGGGATAGGGAATGACATATGAACATATGTGTGGGTCTAATCATCTGTCTGTAGGCAAGAATACAGGCAAAATTTCACAGCACGGTATGGATGTTACACAAAGACATAAAACAATTAATGTTATTTCTGCTGTCAAGTGAAGAACAACCTCAAAGTCATCAAGAGGGCATGCTCAAGGACAGGTTAGGTTATTTAAGACAGTGCCTTTACGGAGACATCATTTTTAAGTGCAATACACTGCTGTCACACAGTGGAAAGAAGACTTCTCATGGGTAAGTAGGCTGCCTTCATGGTACCACTCCCCAGGATTCACACTGCTGAATCTAAGGTTCCACTGAGAATCCGTGAACAGCCTGGTGCAGTGGAGGGCACCCCAGAGAAACCTGTCCACTTCTCCCATCTCCCACTCTCACTCGTAAGACCTCATCAAGCTGTGCCACGATGCCCACACACATATCGTCTCTGGGTGACATTTTACTTTTTCCTTTTCACATAACCTGTCTGCTTCCACTGATATTTTCCTAATTTCAACTACCTCCATTTATAGTTACCCAATTTATTTTCTATTTTTTTTTTTTTTTTTTTGGCATTTAGATTCTTTCTTTCCCTCACTCCATGTTTTCTTTCAGTTCTTTCTCCTTTGTCATGTTTGCTTTCACTGAGGCAGCTGCTGTTTTCCTGTCTTTAATTTCACTCTGTGATTCCGTCTCCCTTTTTGCTGGTATTTCACGTGTTGCTTGCTTCCTCTGCAGAATAGCTGGAGTGGCTTGCTATCAGAGCAGGGATTGAGTCTCTGCATTGTCTGGGTCCATAGCACCAAGTGTTGCACAGCTTGTCTGCCAGAGATCTGTTATTTTGCTCCTGCTTTTGGGGCTGTCTAAGAAAATCTCTCTGCACATTTATTTTTATTTTTATTTTTATTTTTGTTTTTGTTTTTATTTTTACTTTTATTTTTATTTATTTTTGCTTTCTGAGAGAATAAATACAAATATCCTGCTCTCCTGGTTTCCCTACCTGCTCCACTTCCCCCTTTTCCCCAAATTATCTAGCTTGGAGAGCAGAAGAAACAATCCCCAGGCCAGCTTCCATGTTAACAGATACCCAGCCACATTAGTGCTACCAGCAGGGCTGTTTGTGTGGTCTTGTGTCACAGTCTTTTCCAGGACCTTGGTGCTCTGTTGTGTTTCTACTACATTGTTATAAGCCAGGATGTTCCTCCTTATATCTGAACCACAGAAGACACTTTTCCCCTCCTCCAACAGCAAAACCAGCCTGGTCTGTGCAACCCTTCACACATCAGCCCTAACGCCTTGGGAGGCTGGGTGCAGGTGAATGTGTCAAAGTATCTTGATATTTAGATTCACCACACCCTGTTCTGAAAAATAAAAATAAAAATATAAAAAAATAGGAGTTTTCCTGTTACCTGCAAATCACTACTAACTTAACCTTCTTAAGGTAAAGTACAAATAGAAGAGTTCATTTACCATATTAAAAGAAGCAGAAGGAGAGAAAGAAAACACATTTTACCTTGTTAAACCTAGATCAATGCGTTTGCCAGTGTGCAGGGCCATTGCCTGGACCTGAGCTAGGCCACTCACTGAGTCTCTTGATGCCCTTCCTGCAGGGGTTTGTCTGCCCTGACTCTTTCCATCTCATACTGTATTTCTTACAGAAAGCCTCTCCCTTGCAAAACAGGGCAGCTGCCACAGACAGGCTTCCTCCTGTAATGACTGCAGGCTTGCCCATACCTCTCAGCACCCAGACTTAATCACCTCTGTGTGATGACATGCTCTGGAGCTGTAACAACTAAGGTCTTTCTCACATCTTTGGAAATGCTTGAGCAAAGCAGTAATGATCTCTAGTGCGTAACCGTGCAAGCAACAACACCTTAACTTGAGAAGGGTTAAAATGCCCAGGTTCCTTATGCAGACTGAGGCTGGGCAGTGAATACAGGATGGAGGTACTCTCATTCCCTTTCTGGCTGCCAGCTCCTACCCCTGTGCCACACAGGGATCTCTGTGCTCCTATCCTAGGCTGCGCTGGTACAACTAGCTTTGTCTTTGCCTCACTGGACCAATCTGGTATTTTAAAAAAGCTGTTCTTATGCTTTGTTTCTTTCATTGAGCTATACAAGTTCCCAAATTCATGTCCTCATGTGTCAATACAAACAACTGGGCACACGTCTGAAGGAAGGGGAGGACATACATGCCCATATTAAGGAAACAAGCAGCGAGAAGAAAGCTTCTCTACAGAAAAGTAAGCTTGGGGAAAAAAAGTGTTCTTTTGATACTGTCTTGGAGTGGACTTCCACTTGTGCTTTTCTGTAACAGCTCCTATTCAAGCTTCTGATTGTCATATGTAAAGTAAAACTCACGTCTGCAGGAAAGGCAATGGTCAATACCAGGGGAACGTGACCAGCACTACCACAGGCTGCCCAGTCGGCTCTCATGCTTCTCCATGGCACACAGACACTTAGAGGCTCACACAAGTGCTAACTGTCTCCAGTGCTTCTGATAATGCTGTGGCAGGTTTCTGGCTTTCCCAGGCAAGCCAGCACACACACAAAAAAACTGAAATGAATGGAAACTTGAGAGTAGGAATGCAGGAGCTGAACTAAGAATTTTCCCATGGTTTTTGTTGTCAGGGAAACTCACTCTCCTTTCTGTGTGGGTGCAGATCAGATACTTCAATTTATTGTTGGAGTACAGTACGGTGCAGCTTTGGGAATAATACAGCAAATAAAGAGTAAACACTTGTAATGCAACAAAATTGAGTCAAATAATATGACTTGTTTCCTGTTCTGGCACAGTTTCAGGAAGACCAGTAGCTACTTTGGCTTTCTGTCAAATATTCACAAAGTTTTGTTGCTATACCACCTTTCACCTTCTATATTTTCTTCTTCAGTAGATAGGTTTCCCATTCTGTTATCCACATGTAGACTATCAGACCATTATGTAATAATGCAAAGATTAAAAAACCTGCCAAATTATACTAAAGATTTAAAACTTTATGCCTTTTATGAAGTACCACATCATCCTGGAGTCTGACCTCGCATTGATATCAACAGGTAGAAATTTTGTTTAAAAAAAAAAAAAGTGGAAAATCTTCTTATTTCAAATATCTGCCTTTGATAACATTATTGTTGTCTCATTTGTTATATTTGCATTCCTGATTACATAGATTCTGTTCTACAATGATGTGCTTATATAGAGTCAAGGCAATTTTAGTGTTATGACACAGACCACTGTAGTGACCCTGAGCAGAAGATCATTGTACATCGAGGAGTTAATGACCCACAAAACAGCTATCCCGGGTAGGCCCTAGCTTGTGCTGTGCCACACTATAGTATGCAGAGTGTATGGCTTGACCTTCAGGCCTGTCTTCTTCTGTACATATTCCTTGGATGCAGGATAAACTTATCTGATTGATTATAGCGGAGGAGCCTGTAACCAGCTTCCACTTGATACCAGCAATTACACCACCTGCACGCTTTTATCTTTATCTAAATGTCAGCTAGAAGTTCTTATGTAAACATCATCTTGACTGGCAGTAGAAAGGATGTAGAAGTTATTTTCTTTTGAGAAAATACTATAAGAAGCTCAGTTGATGAAAATGGGATAACCCTTCTATGGACAGGATCAGCATGGTTTGCTACATGCTGGTTGAAGGCCCATTGATGCTGCACAACTCAGGGCTCCCAGTCTCTGAAGGGATGGCAGAGTATTTATACTACCGTCTCATTCTTTTAAGGTTGGCTCTAATAAGGAACATTATAACTGACACTTTAAATGATCTGAGTGCCTTTCTTACTTTGGTTATCATGAACCAGCATCTCCTGCTACAAAACAGAAATGTGGTATGGACCTGTGGTCAAATATGAATGACAGGTGTTAATTTAGAGGCAGGCTCACACAAATACTGGTATTTCTTCTGATATGCTATTGGATAAAGCACTGTAGGGAAGAGAACCGAGGAAAGCTAGTTAATACTCAAGAATCACCTCCTGCAAGCTCAATCCCAATGTGATCCATCCCAATGAGCAGGCAGTCTCCTATAAAGACAGTCTGAGGGAGTTGGGGTTGTTCTGCCTGGAGAAGAAAAGGCTGCGGGGAGACCTTACAGCAGCCTTCCAGTGCCTAAAGGGGACCTATGGGAAAGCTGGGGAGGGACTCTTTGCCAGGAGATGTAGTGATAGGAAAAGGAGGAATGGTTTTAAACTAAAAAAGGAAAGATTTAGATTAGATATTAAGAAGAAATTCCTTACTGTGAGGGTGATGAGGCTCTGGACGAGGTTGCCCAGAGAAGCTTTGGATGCCCCATCCTTGCAAGTGTTGAAGGCCAGGCTGGATGGGGCTTTGAGCAACCTGGTCTGTTGGGAGATGTTCCTGCCCATGGCAGGCGGGTTTTAATTGCATTATATTTATGGTCCCTTTCCATCCAAACCATTCTACGATCCTAAGAAAGCCAAAGATCACCCACATTGAATACAGCAATGTATTTCAAAGGCATAAACAAGGGCTTCCATAAGTTCATTGGTGACAAAAGGAAGACTGGGGAGGCCAACTCATTTTCAGCCTGCTGCTGAACAGGATAGGTGACCTGGTGACACAGAACATGGAAAAGACTGAGGTACTGAATGCATTCTTCATCTCAGGCTTTACTAGCAAGACTGGTCTTTGGGAATCTCAGGAATCCCAGGGACCAGTGTGAAAGGCTGGAGCAAGAAGTACACGTGGTGGAACATGATAAGGAAATGCTTAGGCAAATTGGACATGCATAAGTCAATGGACACTCATGGGATCCACCCACGAGTGCCAAGGCAGATGAGAGCTGGCAAATGTCACTGTGAGGCCACTCGTAATCATTTCTGATTAATTATGGTGATTGGGAGAAGTGCCTGAAGACTGGAGGAAGGCAAATATCACTCCTGTCTTCCTTTAGGGCAAGAGGGGAGGACACAGGGAACCACAGGTCAGTCAGACTCACCTTCATCTCTGGGAAGGTGGGAGAGCAAGTAGAAACCAGAAAACATTTCCAGGCACAGGAAGCAATAGAAAGACACCAGGAGTTATCAGTATGGATTCACCAAAGGGAAGTCATGCTTGACCATCTTGATAAGCTTCTGTGATTAAATGACAGGTTGGACACCACCTCCCATAACATCCTCATGGAGAAGCTGACAAGTACAGGCTGGATGAGCAGACAGTGAGGTGGATTGAAAACTGCCTGGACAGGCGGACCAGAGGACAGTGATCAGTGGCACAAAATCTCGCAGGAGGACATTCACTGGTGCCATACCCCAAGGGTCAATACTGGACCCAGTCCTGTCCAGCACCTTTATTAATGATCTGGATGACAGGACAGAGTGTACCCTCAACAAGGTTGCAGATGACACAAACCTGGGAGGAGTGACTGGTACGTCAGCGGGTTGTGCTGCCATCAAGAGGGACCTGGCCAGGCTGAAGGAATGGGCTGACAGGAGCCTCACACCATTTAACAAGGAGAAGTGCAATGTCCTGCACCGGCACAAGAAACAGCCCCATGCACCAGCACAAGCTGAATGCTGTCCTGCAGGAAAGCAGCTCTGCACAAAAGGATCGGTGGACACCAAGCTGAGCCCATAAAGTGCCCTTGTCACAAAGGCAGCAGACGGTACCCTGGGCTGCATCGGGATGAGTGTTGCCAGCAGGGGAGGGGAGATGATCCTTGGTGAGGCCACACCTGGAGCACTGTGTGCAGCTCTGTGTTGTACAAGAGAGAGAGATAGTGGACAGAGCCTGGTGAAAAGTCAGCAGGATATTGAAGGGACTGGAGAACCACTCCCGTGAGGAAAGGCTGAGAGAGCTGGGACTGCTCAGCCTGGAGAAGAGGAGGCTCAAGGGGAATCTCCCCAGTGTGTACAAATATGTGAGGGGAGGGTGCAAAGAGGATGGAGCCAGACTCTTGTGAGTGGTGCCCAGTGACAGAACAAAGGGGAAGTGGGCACAAACCAAAGCACAGGAGTCTCCCTCTGAACACCAAGAAGCACTTCTTTGCTGTGTGGGTGACTGGGCACTGGCATAGTTTGCCCAGAGAGGTTCTGGGTTTTCTGTCCTTGGAGATTTTCACAAGCCATCTGGACATGGTCCTGGGCAACCTGCAGTAGATGGACCTGCCTGGGCAGGTGTTTGGACCAGGTGACCTCCAGACTTTTCTAACCTTATCTATTTCTATTCTGTGATTGAATGAGAGCCTTCACCCAAGGTTTGTGCTGAAATTTAAACTCCACTATCCCTGGCATTCATCTTTGTCTGGCAAGTCTCTCCTTCTCTGAAATGTGTTGCACAGCCAAAAACAATTTCAACCGTCACTTTCCTCTGAATTTTTCCTTCACCACTAAGTGCAATGTTCAGCCTCCGATCATTATTTTTTTACACTAGGAACAGGGTCCATATTTCTCCTCATGATTTGACTGCATGCAACAATTCAATAGAGTTCTCAGAAACAGTAACTTTTCTCTTGTCATAAAGCCAACAAGTGATTGTCTGTTAATCCAAAAACGGTTAATACCTTTTAAATTCCATACTTAAAGCCACATTACTTTGTTACTGTGCTCTTCCAATTACCTGTATTGTTGTCTACCATCCTCTCTGGCTTACAATTCTTTGAAGCCTTGTAACTTCATTTTTAGTATGAGGAGAAATTAACAGGTGGAACAGGTGTGTCTATTGCAGTTCTGCTGATTATGGACAATGAGAACAAAAGCACACTATTAATATGATGCCTTAGGGAGTTTTCTTGCTCAAGACTTTTGAGTCATTCACTGTCAACGAGTGTTATGCCTGAAAATGCACAGTGTCTTTGCTCAGCGCTGTTTCTGTACCTGTTTCCTCTCTTCTCCCTTTCTCATCCATGCAGTTTACCAGGCAAGAAATTCACTGATCACTGCATTTGAAATCAGGGAAACTCCTTGCTGTGCTACTATGTGTTCGAGCAAGCCTCACCAGGGACCCATTGTCTTTGATGTTGGTCTCTACTGTCTTTGATTATCTCCTCAGGTAAAAAGTTTTATGTCTCCTATGTTGAAAGGCTCAGCTTTAAACACATCTGCATTTGCTGGCAATTTTGCCGATGAGTACTGCACTGTCCCACCTGCAAGCTCTTTGAAGCATTCTCTCTACGTTTGTGCAGTACCTAACAGCAGATCCGTCGGTGGAGTCTATAGACACTACTGTAATAATAAAGTGAATCATTCAAATATATGATGAACACACAGCTTTTAACAAAAGCAGGGTTTTTCTCCCAAGGAGCCTGTCAGTGAATCTGATGAACAATACATGATACAACAGCATGGGGCAGGATGGTGGGAAGAATTATCTGGAGAGGAAATCAGTACGGGGAAATAAAGTGTGAGTCAAGGATAGAGTGGGTTGGTTAAAGACAATATTGTCCAAGATAAACAAGTTGTTCCCTTTAATAAGATAATACAGATGACATGAAGAGGAGAGATGGATCATTATGACAATTTCATATGTCCAAAATCCTGAGTCCTGGCCTTCTTTCACAAAGTAGCAAGGTTTTTAAAGCCAATAGAAATGATGGATCTCTTACCATCCAGATGTTTTATATTGAACACCCAGCATATTTTTGAGTTCTTTCTTACATGAAAACATACATATTTCCTTCCGTTAACTCTGTGATTCATTGAAAATTGAGCTCTTAGGAAAAATCAACTGTTATAAAAACCTAGGAATTCATGGATTTTAGAAGGTCTGTCAGAACTTAGCATTGTTATCTCATGAACTTGTCTTTTTTTTTTCTATGTATGTAGACACATGACATTACCACACACACCTCTCTATATGTGGGGTGTGTCCTTGGCGATACAGGAAGATGGGGCCTAGGTCAGAGGTCTGCAGTTTGGAGGACGTACACATAATGTGAAGTCAGGATTTAGTTCACCTCCTGTAGAGAGTTGAAAGGAAGGGTTGTTGGCCCAAGGTTTGTCTCCAACAGTGAAAGCTGGGTGCTCTCCCCTGCATCTTCACCTAGCATGCTGTGCTGGGCAGTGGGACAACACCACCATACAGTCTTGTACAGGCCTTGAGAGGATGGGTGCAGCATGGTGGTTGGAAGATGCACAGGTAGTGAAAGTCTGACTTAAAACTCCTGTTTCCAAAGCACTAAATAGCTCCCACATGAAGCCAATAGTATTTCAAGAGCTCCATTTTCAGATGCTCCTGATAATGTGACCTCGGGAATTTTATGAAGCACATAAATCCACCTCTGCTGGGCAGTCTCAATTCCACATTTTATATTGGTTCCACAGTAATTTGCAATGTCTAAATGCCCTACACTGTGGAAAAAAATATATAAAGACATGTCTGAAGAGGAACATGATTCAGCAAAAGGTATATGAATATATTTGCAGCACAAGGAGTTACTGCTACAGTTAGGGAAAACAGCAAAAGATTTCATTACCACGTCTCCAGCTTTCAGCATGCTTCCCTTTCAGGGGGCAGTATGCAGCCCTCAAGAGCTCCCATCTTCTTCATCATCATCAACAGCTGCAGCAGCTTCCTGATGGGAAGGAAAAAGATTCTTCACAGCCCTCTAGCTCATGTAGTCACTCAGCTCAATGCAAAGCAAAGACCAGCTCTATGTGAAATTATACCCTGTCGTGTGGGCATTAGGGTGGCACCTTTTGTCTACAGTGAAGGCCAAACATATGCTGAGCCAAAGATGTAGTCCTGCCACTGGTGGGACACACTGGCAGTCCCATGAAAGCAGGTTAGATGTCACAACATTGCTAATATGCCACAGTAAGCAATTCGGGTTTAACCATATATTGAATGAGAAGTTTTAGGAATGTGTAAATCACCATCCTCTCACATGGGTCGGATGTGTCCCAAGGAGAAGCTGAGTTATCATGAAGGCTGCTCTGCTCTGCTAGCAAATTTTATTTGTTGTTATAAACAGAAGGCTGATAAGGAGGGTTGCAACCATCCACATCTGATCAGACCAGGGTGCTAGAAGAGTTCCTGTTCAAAGTTGTGACTGGGTCTGATGGTAGGATAGGCTTTACTTTGATGTCTCCTGTTGCGTGATACCATGGTTCTTCAGATTTTGAAGAGCAAGCATGGAGGGAATCTGCTGCTAATTAAGAATGAACCTTTTTTTTATTTTCTAAATTGTAGGAACAAGAAGACTGGTTTAATGACCAACACTGGATGACTGCTACCTCCCCAGTGAAGACATGTTATTCATATTTTCCTCAGTCAGAGGTGCAAAAGGGAGGACAAGCATAATACTGCTCATTTGTGTGTACCAGGACAGAGTTACTCTGTAATCCAGGGTGGGAAAGATCTACATCCATTTGAACTGTTCATGCAGATTAAACACAAGCCATTTTGATCCCCATGTACGTTGTTGAAATTCCATTGCAGATCCATGCTGAGCCCACTGTGATGGTCATGGACTAGTCAGAGGAAAGCCATCACAACTTCCCTTGATATAAGAGTCCCATTCAACCACCAGCATGCACTTCTCCACAATGCAGTAACCAAGCTGAAGCCAGCTCAGCTCAGAACTGCTGAAAATCAAAGACCCACCTCTTCTTCCCAGCTGAACACGTAATACTAACAGAACAACACCATCACCAAGCAGGTGAAGTACCTGGGATATTTTTACTGCTTAGATACTGGTGCTTCTGTGGTCTTTGCTTTGCCCAGCTTTTCTCCAACTACCTGGAGTCTCCTAAATTTCCAGCTTGAGATTTTTCATGGAATAGCAAATTAATTTGTTGTGGTTGTGCCTCCATTCCTTTTGAAAGCATCCATGAGTGGGTGAGCATGCACCACCTGCCATAGGATCTGAGTGTTTTTACCCAGTTTCTCAGATGGTCTGTTACAGTTCATAGAATCATAAAACCATAGAATCATTCAGGTTGAAAAAGACCCTTAAGGTCATGTACTCCAACCTTTAACCTAGTACTGACAAGTTCACTGCTAAATCATGTTACTAAGTTCTACATCTATACATGTCTGGAAGACCTCCAGGGATGGTGACTCAACCACTTCCCTGGGCAGCCTATCAACCCTTTCAGTAAAGAAATTTCTCCTAATATCCAACCTACACCTCCCCTGGTGCAACTTGATGCCATTTCCCTAATTTGGAAGCAAAAACACCAAAAATTACTAAGTCAAAGCAAGCACCAGTCATGGGAGAATGATGAAACTTCTACGCTCTAAGTTACTACAGATGGCAGATGTCTTAACCAAGCATGAACTGTCAGTGTGGAGACTTGTAGTACTCATACGGTCTTAAAAAGGGACCGGATTGTCAGCCATACCTGGCGAGTGCTTCGTGCACAGCGAGTGTTAAACAATGCAACGACAGTGGGAATACAACAGCATGGGAAATTGTTTCATAAAAGTAACTATCAATTTTCATTTCATTTTGCACCAATATGCTCAGAAGACAGAAAATTGTACTCTGCTTGACCTGTATTTGAAATGAGTTGGATGTTTTGCTGTATGCTTAATTTGTGCATGCATTTGCCACCATTGTTCTCAAATGCTGAGACATTTTCTGTGAAAATACTGTCATACATCTATTGCCAGAGCTATACTTCACTATACTATGTGGGTCCCTTCCCACTTGGGATATTGTATGGTTCTAGAGTTTAAAATCTGAGCCACTATATTTCATTTCTTCAATAAAAGCTGTTAGAATAAATACTAGTAATGAAGAAGCATTCCAGGATGTTGTCGTGTGGCTGATGTTAGGCTGAGGTTGAATACTGCTCCAACCAGCAAGCTCCCTTCCTCTCTTTGCAGCCTGGTATGACATTCTGGCATACTGCACTTGCTGACATACTATACTTGCTAGCACCTCCAACATACAAACCAGTTTGGGCAACACATTTTCTAAAAACTGATCTCTTGTATAACACTAGCAAGCCAAAACTATCCGTGGCTTGAGGCAAACCTTCAGCTCACCAAACACACCTTATAGACAAGTTGGTGGTTTATCCCAGCCTTTGATTTGCTGATTGGTTACATTTATCACAAACCACAAATGGTTGTGAGCTGCCATGAGCTGCTGATATTAATTTCTATTTCCATAGCACACAAACAAATATCAGTTTGGCTTCAAAAGCCTCCTGCAGGGCTTAATTCACAGGTTAAGTTATTTCTATTCTATGAATGAAGAAAATGTGGTCATAAAGCGTCAATGGATTTAGGCAAATCTGAGCACAGTAGAGGAAAGCATAGCACTGCTTTACATACTCCAGTCTATAGGTATGTCCTACCATGTAGTTTCTGCTTGGTAATATTCCGATTCAGCTTCCCATTTAGCAACATTTCATTAACTGAGCTCTAGACTCCCATGTAAGTAGATGCACAGCTCCACCGAAGGCATACACAGGATTTTTTTACATGTTGTGGGGAGGGGGAAAGGAGCCAGCAAAACTTCCTTCCTTAATCACTACCAGGCACATAAAGCATGGCAGAAGCCAGGAGCAGAAATAAATAGGAAATGGGATGTACTCAGTGCCAAGTGGAATTCCATCAGCAGAATCAAAGCTTAGTAACAAGTGTGCAGGAGATGGAGAGGTGGTGAAGAATGCTTTGCACAGCTTCCTGAGGCCACTGAGTACCTCCATAACAATTTACCATGCTTCTCTGCAACAGTGATGTCCTGTGTTTATGTAACAGTTATCTTAGCTGATTTAGAAAATGCAAGTATTCATGTATTAACAGGAGAAGTGAGCTTTTATGGAACTGTGATCAAAACTGGCAATCGTCCTCCAAGTTAAGGCTTTTCCTTATTAAAATAAAAACAGAAAAAGTTCATAGGAGTGGGAGAACCATTGCTCATACCCAGAGTAGGTCCATCCTGTAAGATCACTAAGGAAAATTGCCTATGGAGAAAAAATCTGCAGTGTGGCAAAATGAGAGGTGGTGCCACAACATACTTCAGCGGAGAACCAAAGCAAAGGTCCAGCGGTGAACAGACAGCATTTCATGGCAAAGTCTGAGCCTTGGGCAGCAAAGGTTGCTGCCCAAATTTTAGCAGAGTTCATTTCACAGTTTTTTTGTTGTTAGTAATTTAATTATGCCTTGAATTTTCAATCTGTTTATAGACAGTATGTTAATTAAAATTATTAATGTCATTTGTTAGACCTCATTAAAGCGTGATTAGTAGGGAAGGTAAACTTTTAACTGACTTTTTGTTGAAATGGGTGTTCTATGAAAATCAAAAATACTGAAAACTAATATATAACCATGGAAAAGGGGAGTGGATGATTACATGTTAGTTTGACAGTCCAATTTTCGAAAGTACTTTGGGATCCCCGAAGGCCAGAATTTTAATGCTGTGCTAAGTGCTTAAACATCTTTTGAAATCTTATCCAGTGTGCCTAACTCCTGCTCAGATCTGTGAGAATTTGGCACACCCGTATCTTTGAAGACCTTGGCCTTAATATTTCTAGAACAGGGCTGTAAGTCCCATGTTGAGCAGGCATCTAAACGTTTCCCACTAAGTCTTTTAGGCAATGAATCCAAATGCCCTTCTTGATCAGCCTTGGGCAGGCAGTCCCACTAGCTGTGCAGGGCTACCTGGGGAGTTATTTCTTTAACACTTACACTGAGTCTCAGAGTACCTTGCACTGGTGAAGGAGGAGGGCTAAATGAGAAATGGGTGAAGAAAATGTGGGCAGAGTGTCCACCAGGAGAAACACGAGAAGATGCTGCTTAACTACAGCTCTCAGCCCTGTGTTTTTATCCCTCATAAAACACCTTTGAGGTTTGCTTGAAGGAGATCCAGGTATTGGTGTTTTGCTAGACAGTCACTGCAGCTCCACGTCTGGCTGCAGACACCAGTCACAGCATCAGCTCAGAAATCACGGGGCTCCCTTAAAATTAAAATTAGCAATATCTAAAATAAAGCATATATCAATGTGTCACGGCTTTTAACTGCTGTTGCACTTGAAAGCTCCCCTCCTCGGCGCAATGGCCAGGGTTTAGGTACGATTTGCGGGGTGTTGTGGTTTAACCCTGGCAGGCAGCTGAGCCCCACGCAGCTGCTCGCTCACTGCCCCCAAGTGGGATGGGGAGAGAACTGGATGGTAAAAGCTAGAAAACTCTTGGGATGGGAAAAAGACAGTTTAAGAGGTAAAGCAAAAACTGCACATGCAAGCAAAGCAAAGCAAGAAATTCGTTCACTGCTTCCCACTGGCAGACTGATGTTTATCCACTTTCCTAGAAAACAAGAATCCATCACACATAAGAGTTACATGGGAAGAAAAACACCATGCCCATGAATGTCACCTCTTCCTCCTTCTCTTCCCACCTCCCCATTTTTTTTGCTGAGCATGATGTCATATGGTATGGGACATCCCCTGGGTCAGCAGGGGTCTGCTGTCCTGGCTGTGTCCCTTCCCCTTCTGTCCCATGTTGGTGGGGTCGCATGAGAAACAGAGAAGAACGTGGTGGTGTGCAACCACTGCTCAGCAGCAGCTAAGACACTGGTGTGTTATCAGCACTGCTACCAAAACTCTCCTTCCTGCCAGCATATGAGTAAAGCACAGTCTGCTGCAGGATTCGTGCATTCATGCTTGTTGACCCAGGGGTCAATGCTCCACAGTGCTGAGCATCCTTGCCTCCAAGTTAGGAGGCATTCAGCTTCTTCTGAGATCAAGAACCTACAAAGGAAATCCAGCTAACAAGGTGTAGTTTATACCAGGAAAGCATTTGGCATGTTGGATCTGTACCTGAATCTGCATTTCCCAGGTCACAGATGCCCAAGCTGGTGAGTTCTTCCTAGCTGATTAGAGAAATAATGATCAGCTATAAAGTTTTGAGTCAGAACAGATACTGATCCCTAAAATCGAGATCCCATGAAAACTTTCTTCCGCGTATACAAGGCAACTGTAGGTATGTATTCTGTGCTGCTGGGTACCTCAGACCTGGCATTAGCCTTCTGGAGTCTGAGAATGGCTGGAAGAAAAGGATTAGATATCAGGAACCTCATGCAAGTATTGAGAATCAGTGCATCTGGCACCCCTCACTCTACCTGGTCCACTTGTACCGTGTGGTCTTCCCCATCAAACCTTCTGTCTCAACTTCAATTTAGAGAGTGGTCTTTCCTCTGCTTCCTGGACTTGATTGGTATCAACTCACAGACATGTCCTTCAGAAGCTGATTTATTCATGTTTTCACCCTTCTTTGTGAGATAACTTCTGTTTGTTTTGTCTTTGCCCCAAAGCAAACAGGTTATCATTGGGTCATAGAATGGTTTGTGTTGGAAGGGACCTTAAAGATCACCTAATTCCACACCCTGCCAGGAGTACAGACACCTCCCACTAGATCAGGTTGCTCAAAGCCCCATCCAACCTGGTTTTGAACACTTCCAAGCAAGGGGCATCCATAACTTCTCTGGGCAGCCTGGTCCAGTGACTCACCACCAACACAGTAAAGAATTTCTTCCTAATATCTAATCTAAAACTACTCTTTTGTAGTTTAAAGCCATTACTACTTGTCCTATCACCACACCCCCTGACAAAGAGTCCCTCCCCAGCTTTCCTGTAGGCCTCCTTTAGGCACTGGAAGGCTGCTGTAAGGTCTGCCCAGAGCCTTCTCCAGGCTGAACAACCCCAACTCCCTCAGCCTGTCTTCATAGGAGAGGTGCTCCAGTCCTCTGATCATTTTCATGGCCCTCCTCTGGTCTCATCCTAATACTTCCCTGTCCTTCTTGTGCTGGGGGCCCCAGAGCAGAACGCAGTGCTCCTGGTGGGGTCTCACAAGAGCAGAGCAGAGGGGGACAATCACCTCCCCAGCCCTGCTGGCCACGCTGCTTTTGATGCAGCCCAAAAATTTTCTGAGCTGCAAGTGCACGTTGCCAGCTCATGTTGAGGTTCTTGTCAATCAACACACCCGGGTCCTTCTCATCAGGGCTGCTTTCAATCTGAGAAAGATATCTGAAAAAGATAAAGGAACCCAAATCCAAGCCAGTCGTTGCTCCTTAAAGCTAAGTTTAGAGTTTGTGCAATGAAAAATCCAGATCTAACACTCAGAATACGTAGTTTCCTCTTCCTTAGTTACTGTAATTTCTCACGTCTCATTTGTCTCACATCTTAATAGCTTCCAGTTAAGTACTGATTTTACCTACATTACCAGAAGGACACAGACCCATTCCATGGCAGA
Organism: Anser brachyrhynchus; assembly: GCF_964034855.1. Classification (NCBI taxonomy): domain Eukaryota; kingdom Metazoa; phylum Chordata; class Aves; order Anseriformes; family Anatidae; genus Anser; species Anser brachyrhynchus. Next base: position 49,664,221 of record NC_137697.1, on the reverse strand, counting down.
GAAATCTGCTTTCTGTGCCAGGGGAGTGAGGGAGAGAGGGCCCTCTTGATGAACTTTAGCTAATGTTAGCTTTCCAGGAGTATAACTGAAACAGCTGTTCAACTGACATCAGCATGCAGCCATGAAAACAGAGCAGCTGTATGACATATCCTCATACTGCTTCCTGCACGTGCAGCGGGGTTGCCAGGTCTGTGTTTCTGACTATGGGGTTGACGGTATAATTAGAATAATTTTTTCTGCCCTTGTTGCCTAAGTGAGTTGGGAAATGTAGGTAAGAAATTTTCTTGTAGTATTTCACTCTCATGTTCTTTCTTGAAGTCATTCTGGTCTTGAGGAGACTGATTCCCCAGAGTAATTTAAACTGACCAAACTGTAGCAGCTATACAAAAGTTATTCAGCTCTCAAATATCTAAATACTGTAGAGGCCTAACACTGAAAGCCATTAAGAAAATGATCTGACTTGGCTGATCATTCTGTCTGTTTAACATCAGACAGAAATTAGAGCAACTAAATAAAAGGTATTACATCATTAATCTGGTCTCATCAAAAAGTTAACATTGCAGTTTTGTGCTCTTCTCACGATGCCCAATCTGGATCAAAATGATTCAAATGAGAAGGTAAGGTCATAGCACTAGTTTTCCCTCCTACTCTACTTATTTTTTATTTTTTTTTTGGACTGCAGTATATTTTCCCCATTACTTATTTTAAAATACTTGAGAAATCTGGTCTCCGGTCTGTGCTGGTTATGTGCCCTGAGACCCCAGCATGAGCCAGAAGGGTTCCAGCAGCAGGGCCAGAGGGATAGGGGCTGTCACCAGATAAAGTGTGTCCACAGAACACCTTCCAGTTGGGCAAGGGCAGCTTGTTGGTGATTTAGGATTCATACCATCCTACTATCAACTGCAAAGCATACAAAGGGCTGAAAATCTACTTGACTAGTGCACTCACACTCAAATCATGAGAACATTCGTAAGGTACATTCTGATGTTCATGTCCATGCTGGAGAGCATCTTATTCTGCCCTCCCACAGAAGTCCTCCCAGGGTACATGCTGTGAGCAAGCACATCAGACTTGGGCTCATCAGTATTGATAGGAAACAGCAAGGTCCTTGCATAAAGCTCATTGCACTCTCCCTGACAGCATCTGAATTTACCTCATGTCTGTTTCTCTGCGGCGTGATTTATTTTCTTCTTCATAGATTATGATGATGCAGGGAAGAACTAGCATGCAGTAGCCTTTTGGCCAGCTTCATTTTATTCATGCATTTCGTTTTCTATTGATGACTTCTACTCGCTTGTAACTTGTATTCCTTTCAAAGTTGTTTGCTGCCAAATTTGAAGGTAAGCTGTGTTTAGATGATTATTCCATTGCAGGACAAATTTCAGCCAACCTGTTGACTTGTAATATTTTATCAAGATCTGATTTGTGTTCTTAGATGTAATTTAAGTCAAACTTATGCCCTAAAGAGTATACAAAATATTGACCTTGTTATTTGTATGTCAGTTATAACTGCTGCTTCTTCAGTTCTATACCATTTCTGTTTAATCGTACTAAATTTTGCAGCATTTTCCTGGAATTAGTAAAACATTTGATTACTGTCTGTCCTGTGGTGTGTAACTTTAGCTGTAACTATGATGTCTTTATAAATGGCGTGGCTGTTTGCTGAGTAGGGCTCGGGTCTTTTTGGACCTTTCTAGCAAGGAACAATTCAAAACAGAATAAACCATTTAGGGTCATTTTATATTGTTTTAAATACATATCTACTACTTATTTTCTTCCTTTCATTTAGTTATTTGAGAAAGAAATTAAAATTCTTACATTTTATATATAGCCCGTTAAGTATCCTTGGCTTTAATTTAACTTCTAGAAGGTGAGGGCTTCATACTTTATCCCTGAATCAAGATTTCACCCTAATATAAGATAATCTGACTGTGCAGTTTCTACCCCTCCATAAAAGGTAATAACCTTTCACATCCAATCCACAGCAAAATAATCTGAACTAGGGCCCATCAGTGTAAATCTTTGTGATACTGTTGGTGCCATTTCTATTGTTTGTTGCTGTGAGAATGTAATAAAGATTAATTCAACAGCAAGGATATACAGTGCACAATCCAATGCACAGAAACTCACAGAAATACTTTAAAAGATTAAATTATGGTAATTTAAAAGACTAATAATTTACTTGCTCTGGATCATGTTTTAAATACTGTCCTTTGAAACCATTACTTTCTTGTGATTATTTGTGATTCTCCATTTTAATTCTAAATGTGCACACTCTTCTTTGTGGTCACAGACATTAGGTCCTTCTGATGTCAGTTAGGCCAGGAGAGGTTAGGATTTTAATCTTTTAATCATGCTATCAGTATGTTTTATAAAACAAGCATTATGTACGCTAGATTTATTGCAAACTTTCTGCTAGGCTTTATGTGGTGATGATTTACCATTAAAAAAAAATAAAAAATTACCTAATCTAAGCACAGAGCAATATATTTTTATTCTAAGTTGTATTTTTTCAACTATATTTTGTGAACTATGATCATCACAAATGGAAAAAACTTCTTTACTTCCTTAATGTTCTGATGGCCAAGCTGCATTCCTGCTGCTGTCACTTGGAAGGCTCAGTAATGGGTCATATGAGGACAGTTGTTTGGTGACTTTAGATTTCTCATTAGTAAATCAGAATCAGATGTTACTCATCCCAAACAGAGAAGAAGAGAAGGAGGATGCATGTATCTCAGAATAAGCAACCTTCACTGCATAAATCAGCCCACGTCTCCAAAATGAAAACTGAAACAGCAATCACTCATATGATTAGCATTCTTCTATGTGCAGAATGGATGAAAAAAATATAGTCCTTATAATTAAGATAGCCAACAGCGCAGGTTTCGAATTTGTATTTTGCAGGGAGCGACAGCAGCTTGCTCAGGCCATCCTTAAGGAGAAGATGGGAAGGATAAACTGGGAGCAGCAGCAGGCAGAGTGGGATTTGTGTCCCAGTTAGCAGGGAACATGACTGCTCATAGGCAAAATCTGTTTTTTGGGGAGAAAAAAAAAAAGACTGTTACCCTCTTTAGCGTTCTCAGAGTTTATGAAGCTTCTGCATATCCAGAATTTGTTTTGTCCAAACATACCTTTGTGTGTGTTTGTGAGTGGTGGTGAATGGAGTGAAATCTAGCTGGTCATCGGTCACCAGTGGTGTTCCCCAGGGGTCAGTGTCGGGGCCCATCCTCTTTAATATCTTTATTGATGACTTGGATGAGGGAATTGAGTGCACCCTCAGTAAGTTTGCAGATGACACCAAGTTGGGGGGAAATGTCAATCTGCCGGAGAATAGCAAGGCCCTGCAGAGGGACCTGGACAGGTTGGGTCAATGGGCAGAGGCCAATGGGATGAGGTTCAACATGGCCAAGTGCCGGGTCCTGCACTTTGGCCACAACAACCCCATGCAGCGCTACAGGCTTGGGGCAGAGTGGCTGGAAAGATATGTGGAGGGAAAATTGTCTGGGGGTGCTGACAAATGCTGACCTGAACATGAGCCGGCTGTGTGCCCACGTGGCCAAGAAGGCCAATGGCATCCTGGCTTGTATCAGGAATAGCATAGCCAGCAGGACTAGGGAGGTGATCATCCCCCTGTACTCTGCTCTGGTGAGGCCGCACCTCGAGTACTATGTTCAGCTTTGGGCCCCTCACTACAAGAAGGACATCAAGGTCCTGGAACATGTCCAGAGAAGGTCTACGAAGCTGGTGAAGGGCCTGGAGCACAAGTCCTGTGAGGAGCGGCTGAGGGAGCTGGGGGTGTTTAGTCTGGAGAAGAGGAGGCTCAGGGGAGACCTCATTGCTCTCTACAGCTACCTGAAAGGAAGGTGTGGGGAGCTGGGCGTCGGCCTCTTCTCACAGATAACCAGTGATAGGACTAGGGAGAATGGCCTCAAGTTGTGCCAGGGGAGGTTCAGGTTGGAAATGAGGAGACATTTCTTCTCAGAAAGAGCAGTCAGGCACTGGGACGGGTTGTCCAAGGAGGTGGTGGCGTCACCGTCCCTGGGGGTGTTTAGGGAAAGGTTGGACATGGTGCTTAGGGACATGGTAGTGGGTGACATTGATGGTAGGGGGATGGTTGGACCAGATGGTCTTGGAGGGCTTTTCCAACTTTAATGATTCTACAATTCTATGATTCTCTATGTGTATATACTTGGGTACACATGTATGTCTATAACAAGAGTGTATCCTATTACTGCTAGACTTGCAATGCAGTTATTCCAGGAAAGGACCAGGACTGTATGTGGTCATATATGTAACTCCAGGAAATTTTGTAGGTTTGCTCAGACCTCAGTAAGGTCTTATTTCAAAAGCAGGTCCACCTTCAGGAATCTTTTGGCTATGCTGCAGAAATAAATAAAACCACCAGAATGAACATGTGGATGACCACATCACATCTCTCACATCACACCACTGCACACTGAGATGACCTGTCTCTCCCTCCTGCCTCTTGGCCCTGGTCATGTAGACAGCTGCTGTACTTTGGTCTCAAAGTGGGGTGATTCATACAGATCCTTTGCAATGACTGGGACAGGCAGATGCTTCACAGGATGAGGACTTTTCTGAAGGAATTTTGACTGATCCAAGCACTAACCCTTTCCCAGCCCAGCTAATTTAGGACCATGTCCCTTGCCTTTTCTTTTCTCTCTCCCATCCCCCATGCTGGGAGAGGCAATTCCTATAGCAAGACAGTGTGAGTGAGTTTAACATCTTTCTTGGCATGACAAAAATGACACACCAACTGAGTGCTCCTCCCCAATCCCCACAGGTAACTATTAATTTCTCTTTGATTTCATCACGGTTTTTCTCTTTTTGTGAAAAATCTTCTGACCTTTTCAGTATGTTCTAAACTCTCCTTTGACATCTTACACATCAATGGAACAGAAGATCTGCCCTCAGAGTACCTGAAGATGTGGGTCCTTATTGATCTTTGGAGAAGGCTATTGCTTGGGAGAATTTTTTTCTTGCCGTCTGGATGTAGCATGTGTTCAGCCAGAAAAACCCTCTCACAAACATACCTCCACACCCTTCCCCATTCTGCTACTTGCTGACCTGTAGTCATAAAGCCATAACAGTCTGCCCTGCACTAGGCTGGTGCAAATCAAGACTTATAACAATATCTGAGGGGTGGGGAAATGGACTGTCTAATCTCCTTCCCACCTGCCACTATCAAAGTCTGCTGCTCATAGGAAGTGGCAATAAAGTCAAAAATGACATTTTGGTTTAGTTCCTGACTGAGGAGTTGGAATCCTCCAATGCATCTCATTCATCAGAGCTAAGCTGAACGGTTTGGAAAAGGCTCAGTGGAAAAGCAGACCAATAACTTGATCAGCAAGTTGACAGTGATTCTGACTGCCTCAGCAAAGAGTCATTGGCTTGACCTAATCCAGCCACAAAATCTACTATTCTGAGAGAAATTTGGCAGGGCAGTACTGGCCAGGAACTAAGGCACCTCAGACAAACAGAAATTACAATATAAATAATACCTGCAGCACTGTAGCCAGTAAGGGAGTTTCTTTTTAGAGTCCAGGTCAGCCTTATTTTACTCAAGCTGTAAGAAGCATCTTGCTCTGGAAATGATTTTACAAAGGAGATAGGGCTGGTCACAGAGGGAACTCTCAGAAAATCCACTAAGGCACAGTACAGCAATGCTAATTTGTGACCAAGGGAGGCTCTGGCACTGAGGGCAAGAAGGTCTGGCTGCAGGATGGGCTAAGCCGAGGGGAAACAGAAATGCCAGGGACAGAACAACTCCGCGTAGGGAGTGAAGTTCCCCTTGCTGATGAGATAAGAAATGCTGCAGCTTTCTCCCATAGTGATCGTGTGGTGCAGGTGCTGGAGGCCACCTTTGGGGATTGGAGGTAAGTGCTGGGGGACAAACCCAACACCAGGCAAAGATGTCCTGTGCCAACACTCATGATTGATGCTGGGGCTAGTACATAAGGAATCAGCTCATGACACAGCTTTGCAGACTCCTTGTAGAACTGCTTACGGTGGTAGGACTGTTCAATGCACTGTTCATTAAATCTCTTTATACTTAAGCATAAAGACATGTTTAATTTACCTCAAGGGATACAATAAAAATTCCCCAACAGTCATTGCCTGTTTACTCATGAGTAGTATAATTTCCTACTTGCCTGAACACAAAACAAGAATCAAGTATCAGTTACTTTGCAGTTACTTTTACCAAAAACCTTCTCTTAGCATCTTCCTCTGTATCCCTTGTCAAGCATGCTCTTGAATTGTCTGCAGTTTCTCTGCACATTCTCTTTTATCTTCTGTATCCACAGAGAGATTTTCATTCTTACACTCCTGTGTGGAAACTGGTTACACAACCTGCACACACGGACGTGCACATGCACACACATGCATATATGCCATTATAGCCATTCACCAGCAGAAATCCAAACCTAATCAGCCCACTGAAATACCTTCCATTTGCTTGGAGGATCCCCCCATCCGTTCCAGAAGGAGGCGTGAGGTCATCTTAGCTCCTCCGTCACATCAAGATTTCAAAGGTTTCTTACAAATACAAATGCCTCTGACTCTGCCTCAGTCCTCATTCAGCTCCATGGTAAATGCATATATGTGCATCACATGAAACTTGAATTCGGTGCACTTTTTCTAAGTGGCTATTTTTTAGTTTATACCTAACAAAACCTTCAAAATCTAGTAAGTAAAACAAGCAAGGGGAGCACATCCTTTGCCACCTCATCCTAGGCTTTCTTCTCATATCAGGGCCTAACTCTATTTAAGAAGAAAGATCAGTGCTAGGTTTCTCCATTACCAGAGCAGGCTGCTCTCACCCTGTTTGGCAGAACTCTTTCTCAATGACTGTCTTCACCAAAGTAGCACAGCATGTGGAGGGAAGAAATGCACCTGCATCAATGAGATATTTAGATCAGTCAATCAAGGAGATAAATGTCACACTAATCAGTGCCACGCTCTGTAGGGGTGTCTTCTGATTTTAGTGGATGAATGGGTAATCTCTTTACTACTTATTAGATATGCTTAATAGTGAAACTCAGCCTCCAGAGGCACTGAGTCAGTGCTTGTCAATCCTGAATGTTCTCACTTTGTAGACACCTCATAAATTCTCTCTATTCCTCAGACCCACACAGTTAGCAATGATGGCTTCTGTCATTCCAAACTATATTTAAAATTCCTGAGTGTGATTGCTGTTATTTATGAAACAGCAATACCACTGTGTCAAAAAAAATAAACATTAAATTTTGTCAAAAACATTAAATTAGCAACTCTTGGCTTTAATTTTAATTTTGAAAAGTTAGGTTTTTAGGGATTTAATTTTAATCTGGATACATTCTATCTAATTCTACTCAGTTTAATACTGAAGTATATATTTATATACATGATATATGCCTACCAGTCCGAAATGTGTCCTCCATGGAAAAACAATTGCTTCTTTATCAAAAGACAGACACAAACTTCTCCGGTGAAAATATGTTTCTTTATTTACTTGTTTTATTTTGGTTTCATATATTTGTGAAAATATACAAATATTACATTAGTTTTTGTCAGGACTATAATTTGGGCAGGAATCCAGTTTCCAACAAAGAGGGTTTGAGTGGGAGTGTTTTTGCTTTAGAAGAACAAGTTTGCCCAAAATTTCAGTTTAGGTGTTCTTAACGTATAGAGCCCTTTGCCCACTAGGGTCATGAGACATTCCTAAGATTCCTACAAGAGAACACAAGAAAATATTTTTCACTGTTTTGAAGAGCACTTCTTCTGATTTGGTTTAAAGTAAGATGCCCTGCAAATATTTCACAAGAGCCTTGTGTTATCTTGTATTTCTTTGCTACTGTGCCTTGTCTGAGCACCTGGCATACACTAAAGTACAAAAACAGATGGAAAAAAAAATCAATGGGTGCATATATTTTAAAAAACTGATTGAAACAGGGTGACTCAACAAGGTTCTGTTGTAGGTGACAACTCAAGCACAGGAAGCTGGGCTCTTCTCCCACCTACTGACTCTTCTTCAACAACAAAGCTACAGATGAGCACGCAGGCTGAAGCTCTCATCTCCCTCTATAAAGGGAAGAACTGCTGTGGTCCAGTCTGTTTCTGTCACTGGGAAGGGGGTGATGGTTTCTTCAGCACTCCTACATGTGTGTAGTGAGCTGGCTGGTCTGAGGTGGTGTTTCTCACTGCCTGTTGGAACAAAACTCAGAGTGTACTGGACACTTCCAAACAAACCATAATACCTATCACTCCACTACCTTGCAGACACAATTGCTATCTTTGCTGCAAAGTAAATCAATTCTTGCAGCCAGAGTTAATTTTCACAGGCTATAGGTAGCGTTTCCTGTAATTAAATTGGTACTTTATAACCCCTTCCTTAACAAGCATTCATTAAAACATTTTGTTGAGAGAACTGCATCTTTCAGGAGAAGCTTTATACAGTGTCTGATTGCTAATGTATTCGTGAGCTGTCCCAACAATTTCTGCTTCATCCTTGGACTCAGGAATGGCCACTGATGCTCTCCATGTGACTTCTGGATCCCAGGCTGTTTTTTGAAAATAACATTGAGTATGAGCACATGAAGACTCCAACAGTGCCCATCTTTCAAAAAAATGCCTAGGTGCCCTCCTTGAAAGTCAGACCTTTGAAATTATCTTGTTATATTATTATATTATATTTTATCTTGTTATTATTATATTATTATCTTGATATTATTATGTTATTATCTTGTTATCTTATTACACTCTTATTAAGAAGCAAATATTTTTAATGTTCCTCTTCTTATACAGGGTCGTTCTGCATCACCTGAAAAACTGTGATGCAGTGAATCCCTGATCAATATGTCTTCTGTCTCCCACCTAGACAATGTTGCTCTTCAAAAATTCCTTTTATGTGCTTTGAGCTTCCAGTAATGCCGAGCCTTGCTTCTCTATAACTATCATATCCACATTTTCTATTTTCTTCAGATAATTATTATTATTACATAGCATTCATAAAAGACAGCAGCAGCCTGAGGCTCCTGTCAGGATCAACACTTGCTGTGCTGGCAGTGTAAAACAGACAAGTTTCTCTAGCCCAGCATTTTATTGGGCTGACAGTATAATACTTAATTATGTTGCTTTTCATGTCCATTTTTCTCTTCTCAGGACCTCCTCTACTTCCCTCTTTCCAATGTTATACTAAGATGAAATATTCCTTTGCAATTTCTGAATAGGGTATACACCTGGTCTCTTTGCAGTTTCTAAATAAAACATCACCCTGGTCTCTGGATTTCTGCTGTCACACCAACAGATATTCCTACCTTGTTCAGTCCCTAGAATTGTCCTCTCAGAAGCTGTGGCATTTCCCTTCCACTCTGCTACAGCATTTGTACGTGAGGCGTGGGGTTGCTTCACACTTGGGTGTGAACAATTTTTTGGATTATATCAGCTGTTTTTTCCTCTCCCCATTCACAACCCCACAAAGGTTGAATATAATCTTACTGCATGAGATGAAAGCGTAACCTGCAAAAGGCAGGAAAATCTGGTCTCAAGTGAATTTATTTTCTACAGTGTTTATACAGAATGACATACAGCTGGTTAAAAGAGGTGATTGTCCCACTATATTTAGCACTGATGTGGCCTCACATTGAATGCTGCATGCAGTTCTGAGCTCCACAATGTGAAAAGGATGTTGATGTCCTTGAAAGCATCCAGAGGAGGGCAACAAAGCTCTTAAAAGGGCTGGCAGACGTGCCCTGTGAGGAGATGCTGAGGACATTTGGGCTGTCCAGTGCAGAGAAGAGGAGGCCAAGGGGCAACCTCATGGCTCTCTGCAACTCCATGAGGAGGAGAAGCTCGGAGGGAGGTGCCGGTCTCTGCTCCCTGGTCACCCACGTCAGGATGTGCAGGACTGGCACAAAGCTGCACTGGGGAGGTTTAGATTGGGTGATGCCACTCATTAGGTTTGGTTGATGGTTGGACTTAGTGATCTCACAGGTCTTTTCCAGACTGCATGGTTCAGTGATTCTATCTGTGAAGTCACCACACACAGAAATTTGGTGTTACTTTTTGACTGGAAATAGTTGCTTTATTTCCACACCCAAGAAAGTGGCTTAGCTGTCTTTTTTTTTTTTGGTGTTCAACATTGCAATGCCCTTCAGTGTTGAAAAAATATCTTGTTATACCTTTCTCTCCCAGCCCTCAAACTGTATAAAGTATTTTGGATCCATTTGTGGAAGTGATACCTGATGTAATTATCTCTTAAAGTCAAAGGGAATTTAATGGCAAAGCATCCAGCCTTTACAGATACACTGAAGAAGCCTCAATGCTTTTAGGATGCACCAAAATTGCAGAGCCAGATATAAAGTCTGCTTTCAGAAATGCCAGTGGTCTGAACCATTCATAAGTGCAGGTCTCAAAAGAAAAACTTGCCAGTGAGCCACTGAACTCTTGTCCACTGGACTGCTAGATCAAAAGCTGTGTCCATTACTGAGAATTTCCCGCATTATCACCATGGGAGGGACCAGTACTTGGCAGAGAGATCTGTAGAATAGCAATGTGGAGAAGGAATTCTTGTGACATTCCTCCTGGTATGTGAAACAGCTGCTAAGCCCCACTTTCTGGAAATAGTCCACCAGAAGACAGTGAAACTATATCACACCTTCCCCGTTAGTCGCCCATATGTCTCTGAGAACTTCTACAGTCTTAAAAGCAGCAGCTGAGTTACATGGATGTGGACATCCTGCCTCATGCTTAAGCAAGGAGATTACGTGGCAATAGTGGTTGGGCATCCCAAATGCTGTGCTGGTCAGAAGCCAGGTGGGGCAGGGAGTGGGAAAGTATTCAGTGCAGTCCTAAGGAGCCAATTTACAATGAATTACAGAGAAACAGACACTGCTGCAAGTGTTATGCTCATCTTGCCTACCCCTTTTCCATTTGCATGTTCCTCCTTTTCATGCATGTTCATATTCTGAGAGTAATGGAAACAGCATTATAGGCTATTCCCATTTTGTTTTTAGTGTACCTATGGCCAGGAAAGTATCGGTTAACTTTGGTCCGTAAAACAGTTAATCATTATCTACAAAGAAAAACTCTTTCCCTGAAGTACTGTGTCCTTTGTCTTTCACCTAAAAGAAAATTTACTCAAGAAAGCAGTGTGGTAAGAATGCAACAACAAATTCAGTCCAGGACTGTTCTGCCTCTCTAGTGAGGGAGTTTGCAGCTTGCCATTAGTGGGTATGACATTAAAAAGCAGTAATTTAAATTAAAAAAATAAATGTCAGGTTGCATCACTGTAGACACCTTCTGCTCTTCTCTGTTTTGCAGGGCTGACTCCCATGCTCAATCCCCACCTCAAAAAAAAAATAAAATCCAATGTTTGCAAGCTCCAAACAGGGTACTTGTTGATACAAATAAACGTACCCACTTAAATCAGTGCTTCAGATAAAACAAGGGAGCTTTTCAGGAAAGTAGTTTTGTTCCAGCAAACCCTTATTCCAAATTTCCAAGGCCTCTGCGTGCCCGAAGAAAGGCTGTTCAGGAAAAGCACAATAGGTATGCTGATGACAAACAACCACTGGGTGGCAGCTGCAGCAGGGACGTACCACCTGTGGAGAAGTACAAGTGCCGTGCTTCTCCCCGTGTGCACAGCTATATCTAAGTTCAGCTTCCTTGGTAGTGTAAGGAGTCATTGCTAGCAAGCCTCTACACCAGGGACCTTCTTTAGCAGTTACTTGCCTATACTTACAAACATAAGTAGTACATTGCTAAAGTTAGTTATGAGTAAAAGCAGATCTCTAAAAAATTACAGGGAGCAAGTGGAAGGAGACTCAGCAAAAATTACGGTCAGAAAACTGAAAAAGTAGCAAGAGTCATAACAAAAATGTAGGATTCGATTTTGGCCATTGTAATTTAAGGAAGGTATTCAATCTTCACCCTACAGTATGGTTCTGCTGAATGGAGCACGGGATCTCTGCATTTAATCCAAATAAAGCGAACACTTTCACATTTGTTTGTCTTGAGAAGAGCAAACTAAAATGTGGCATCTCTTGCAGATTTAACTATTTGATAACTGCTATAACGTGGTGATTGCCCTGTATGAGCATGGGGGTAGAAGTGTTAGTGTTGGGGAGAATCGAATGGATGTTTTATTAATGTCTCTTAGGTGATGGGTCATACAGTATAATTAAGCATTGCCGAATGTACTTACATTATCAATTAATTTATGTATACTGGGAAGTTTAGGGAGTATATTATCGAATAATCTATGTATACTGGGAAACTTAGGGAGTATACTGAACAGTCAAATGAATCTTTGAAGGGGAACCCTGGGAGGGAACAGATACAACCTGACCTTGGATAAGGGCCTGGAAGTGCTGAAATGAGTTGAAGCAGAACCAAGGAGCGGAGGGAGCATGCGTCGAGTGAGAAAGGTGAAAAGTTTAGCAGAGAGGAAGACTCCTTACTTCATCTGGACGACCACCTGGACGACCACCAGAGAGCACCACGCATGTGCAAATGGGAGGAGAGCTAATTAGAATGGAATGCGAGGCTGATGTTGCAACCTGTAATGAATATGTATGCCTTACGTAATGTTAAATGTATAAATAATGGCTGGAAAGTAACGGGACTTGAAGCCAGATTTGGGCACCTGCCCCGGCTTCCAGCGCTGAATAAAGCACCTTCATATAATCACTTGGTGGTTATGTGGTTGCTACGCTAACATTTTGGCGACCCAGATGGGACAGCGTGGGCACTGCTGAGGCGGATCGTGTCTCGGTTTCGCTCCAGCCGGCACCGAGGGATTCTCGGGGAGCAGTCGACCGCGACCGACCTCCGCTGCTCACGACGTACCACTGGAGCGGTAAGCAAAGGTGCTTTCAACTTCGGGTATTCGGTACCGATTTGGTTGGGAAAGCCTGCCGGTCAGACGCGGCGAAAGCCACGCTCGGTTGGGCAGGGAGCTCCCGGGGTAAGCCTAGGCGCCGTCCGTTAGACAGAGCGAAAGCTCTGCAGGTTCGGCATTGGTGGTTTGGTATTGGTAATTGTATTGGTTTGTGCTGAAGGGTCAGCACCTGGTATTATTGGTATGTGGTAAGCACGCTGCTGCTCCGGCAGCTTCTGGGAGAGCGTGCTGCTGCTCCGGCAGCTTCTGGGAGAGCACGCTGCTGCTCTGGCAGCTTCTGGGGGAGTGTGCTGCTGCTCCGGCAGCTTCTGGGAGAGTGTGCTGCTGCTCTGGCAGCTTTTGGATTTGTATCATAAGCTCAAAATGAAAAAGATTAAAGGAATTCTGGGAAAAGATGTACCTATCCCGCAGACATCCCCACTGGGGTGTTTGCTAGCACATTGGAAAGAGGGAGGTTTTGGTCAAGAAATGCGGAAAGGAAAGCTGATTGATTATTGTAATATTTGGTGGCCACAGTATAAACTAGAGGACCAAGAAACTTGGCCTGAGAATGGAACATTGCAATATAATACAGTCTTACAATTAATGCTATTTTGTAAGCGGGAAGGAAAATATGATGTACTGCCGCATGTGGAATTATTCTTTTATTTGCGCCGAAAGCCTGAATGGCAGCATGCTTGTGGAATAATGGTGCTTGAAGTTTCAACTGAGGAACGTTGTTGTGCATGTACTAGGGAGGGACGCTGTATACAGCATCAGGCAATAGAGAATAATAAGTATTATGGGGAAATGAATAATGGAAATATTGATTTGGAAGTTGCGCCGTCGGCTCCGCCGGAAGAGCCAGGACAGGGAGGGAAAAGAGAAAAGGAAGATAGCAGTAGTGATGGAGAATCCCCGACTTTAGTCTCCCCTGTGTCACATAGGACCCGGCAACAGCGAAGGGCAGGAGAAACTATAAATGAACAGAGAGGGAAAATAATCGCTCCCCTCAGGCAAGGAGTGGGGACAGAAGGACCGGTATATGTTAAGGTGCCTTTTTCAGCTGGGGACTTAATGATATGGAAACAAGCAGCCGACACCTACAGGGAAAACCCAGATAAAGTAGCCAGGGTAATGAAAATGATAATTAAAACCCAGAATCCCGATTGGGATGATCTCCAGGTGATCCTGGATACTTTGATGGACTCGACAGAAAAAGACATGGTATTGCGGGCAGCCAGAGAGAGAGCCCGAGAAGATATATGAAATGGATTAGTGCTTGGAAATCTAGATCAAAACTTCCCCACTGAGGATCCCCAATGGGATTATAACACAGGGGATGGAATAAGGAGGCTGAAGAGATATCAAGATTGGGTACAAGTCGGGGTACAGAATGCCATGCCCCGGACCATAAATTGGTCAAAATTTTATAATGTCAGGCAAGAAAAAGCGGAATCACCTTCCGCCTTTTTAGAGAGATTGAAAGAAACTGCTAAGAAATATACAGATTTAGATGTAGAGACTGAGCAAGCTAAAGCTCAATTGGCACCCATTTTCCTGGGACAAGCCCAAGAGGATATTAGGAAGAAATTGCAAAAGTTAGAAGGTGCAGATTTGAGAAATTTGGATAGGCTGTTGGAAATAGCCTGGAAAGTGTATAATAACAGAGAAAAGGAAACGACAAAAAGGCAACAACAGAACTTATTAGCAGTAATTCAAGGGAGAGAACATGCAGGATTAAGGGGCAGGGGAAGAGGAAATATTAATGGTCGAGGTAAAGGAACAGGGAGAGGCTACCCGAGCTCAGGGGGAAACCAGCTGGGTCTTAACCAATGTGCCCATTGTAAGGGGGAGGGTCATTGGAAAAACGAGTGCCCTCTCCATGGACAGCTGATCGTTGGTGGGGGAAATTCGTTCCGAAACCAAGAAGCACCTAAGGCGATGGTTCTGGGGGAATATAGTAGCTGACTAGGAGATCCGGTAGCAGAAACTAAAGAGCCCTTAGTAAAAATTCAAATAGGAAATAAGGAAGTAAAATTTTTAATTGATACAGGGGCCACATATTCAGTACTCAATAGATTAAGTGGTAAGATAGGGGAAAGGAAAACTACTATTGTAGGTGCCACCGGGAAGGAGGAAATACGGCCTTTCTTACAACCCCTTGATTTACGGTTTGGAGGTAAAGAAATTACGCATGAATTTTTATATGTACCAGAAAGCCCTATTCCTCTTTTGGGACGGGATTTGCTAACTAAACTAAACGCTACCATAACATTTGAAGATGGAGAATTGATTATGAGAATCCCGGAATCAAAAGTGGGACAAATATTAATGATTAAAGAGAAGGCTGTTCCTCATATACCAAAAGAGGCAGAAAATGCAGTAATGCCTACAATTTGGGAAACGGACGTGCCTGGAAAATCAAAAGTAGCCCAGCCAGTAAAAATTGAACTTAAGGAAGGGGCCCGACTGGTACGGATTAAACAGTACCCATTGAAGCTAGAAGCTAGGCTAGGAATAGTAAAGATTATAGATAAATTTCTTAGCTACCACATTCTGGAAGAATGCAAATCTGAATATAACACCCCAATTTTCCCAGTAAAGAAACCTAATGGGGAATACAGGCTAGTGCAGGACCTTAGGGCAATAAACGAAATAACAAAAGATATTCACCCAGTGGTGGCTAATCCTTATACATTGTTAACATCTGTAAAAGAGAAATATAAGTGGTTTACAGTAATTGATTTAAAAGATGCCTTCTTCTGCATACCCATTGACAAGGATAGTAGAAAACTCTTTGCTTTTGAATGGGAAAATCCACGGAATGGACGAAAGATGCAACTGACCTGGACAAGATTGCCTCAAGGATTCAAGAATAGCCCGACCCGCTTCGGCGGTCAACTAGCTAAAGAAATAGAAGATTGGATTAACCAAGGACAGATTCAGGTACCAAAGGATCGATACCTGCTGTTACAATATGTGGACGATATATTAATAGCTACCGAAGGAGAGTCAGAATGTATTCAGGTAACTATTGATATTTTGAATCAATTGGGACTAAATGGGTACAAGGTTTCTAAACAAAAGGCACAAATCGCGTGCACAACAGTAATTTATTTGGGATGTGAAATTTCTCAAGGACAGAGAAAATTGGGAGTTAACCGAATACAAGCTATTTGTGAAATCCCCGAGCCGCGAAATTTGCATGAACTACGGGCTTTCCTAGGTATGGCCGGGTGGTGCAGACTGTGGGTAATGGACTATGGACTCATAGCAAAGCCCCTCTATGAAACCCAAAAGGCCTGTACATTTACCTGGGGAAAGCCACAACAAGAGGCCTTTAAGAAATTAAAAGAAGCCCTGATAAAGGCGCCTGCCTTGGGCTTGCAGGACTTATCAAAGGACTTCCAGCTGTTTGTGCATGAGAGACTACGATTGGCATTAGGAGTACTGACCCAGCGACTTGGGAGCTGGAAAAGACCTGTGTGGTATTTTTCTAAACAATTGGATGCGGTAAGCGTTGGATGGCCCTCGTGTTTAAGGGCCGTGGCAGCCACAGTCCTTTTAATACAGGAAGCCAGGAAGCTCACATTAGGGAAACAAATTGAGGTGTTCGTGCCACATATGGTGACTACGGTATTGGAGCAAAAGGGGGGCCATTGGCTATCGCCCAGCCGAATGATGAAATATCAAGCTATACTAACTGAGCAAGATGATGTAATCTTAAGAACTACTAACTTATTGAACCCAGCAGTGTTTCTAGGAACAACTACGGAGGAAGGAGACCTCAGTCATGACTGCGTGGAGATCATCGAACATACCTATGCCAGCAGAACAGACTTAAAGGATCAGCCTCTGGGGAGACCGGATTGGGAACTTTTCACGGATGGAAGCAGCTTTGTGGAAAATGGGACTCGTTATGCAGGATACGCGGTAACTACATCAAAGGTAGTGATTGAGGCAAATTCCCTACCTCCGGGAACTTCAGCCCAACGAGCAGAAATAGTTGCCCTGACACGAGCCCTGGAAGTAAGCGAGGGTAAGAACGTGAATATTTGTACAGATTCAAAATATGCATTCGGGGTAGTTCATGTACATGGGGCATTATGGAAAGAAAGGGGAATGCTATCCTCACAAGGGACTAATATAAAATACCAGGAAGAAGTATTGAAATTAATAACAGCTGTACAGAAACCCCAACAGGTGGCCATAATGCATTGTAAAGCCCATCAAGGAGGGGTGTCAGAGATTGCAGAAGGTAACAGACTGGCAGATTTGACGGCCCGGAAGGTTGCGCGTGAAGTATGGAAAGTAATGGCTCTAATTCCATCAAAGGTAGGCCTCTCTTGTTTTAAATTACCTAAAGACCCAAAGTATTCAGCAGAAGATGAGAGACTTGCTAATTTGATGAAGGCCCAGAAGAATCCTGACAGATGGTATGTGACTACGACAGGACAATTCATAGTGCCTCCTATAGTAATGCGAGAAATCTTACAAATAAAACATAATGAATGTCACTGGGGTGCAGGAGCAATGGTGACCTATTTGAAACGAGGTGTCATCTCGGTACACATGTTAACAATGGCAAAGTCAGTAATGTCAAAATGTGAGCTTTGCTTAAAGAATAATCCGGTAGCAAGGAAACATGCTGAGATGGGAAGAACTAGAGCTGGGATAGAGCCTGGAGATTACTGGCAAATAGACTTCGTGGAACTGCCTAAAGCAAGAGGTTATAAATACCTATTGGTAGGGGTTGATACTTTTTCAGGATGGCCGGAGGCCCTTCCCTGTCGCACCAACCAAGCAAAGGAAACAAAATGGTTACTACGGGAAATAATCCCTAGATTTGGTGTACCATTGGGTATTTCTTCAGACAGGGGACCACATTTCATTGCCAATGTGGTTAAGGAGGTTAGTAGGTTACTGGGAATTACCTGGAACTTACATACCCCATGGAGGCCTCAATCTAGTGGTCAGGTAGAGAGGATGAACCAAACTTTAAAAAGACAATTAAGCAAAATCTGTCAGGAAGCTAAGATACAGTGGCCACAGGCCTTACCAATAGCCTTGCTAAGAATTAGAATAAAGCCAAGAAGTGGGATGTCAGTAAGTCCCTATGAAATCATGTATGGAAAACCTTATGAGTCTCCTGAACCAAACCCGAATATGCACGTTACCAGTAAACAGGATGTATATAATCATGTTTTATCCCTTGGTAAGACTTCAGCTCAACTACGCAGCGTTCTGGTGTGGAACCGACCCCTGGCCTTGGAGAATCCAGTGCATGATATACAGCCAGGAGACAGAGTCTACATCAAAAATTGGAACGAGGAACCCTTGAAGGAACGGTGGAATGGACCTTACCAAGTTCTACTGGTAACCTTCACCGCTGTTAAGGTAGAAGGGGTAGATGCTTGGATACATTATACTCGGGTGAAACGAGTACCGAGACTTTGGGAGGTACAGCCACTGGGCCCTACAAAATTAAAGATCCAGAGTATTTGATATGATTGTTTATCAAATTTTGGGAGTGTTTTGGGGTTGGTGGGTACTATCGTATTATAGTGAGACAAATGCTGCTTCTCTGAAAACACCTCAGAAGAAAGAGAATAAGACCGTATATGTCGGAAATAATGCCACTCTGATCTGCAGGGTCAAAAGTGATTCCCCGATAGATCTGTCGAAAGCCCAGATTGTACAGGAAAAGATTCGAGACCCCCCGCAAGACCCCGATACAATTTACAACAACAAGGGCGGGCATGAGGGATTATGGGAACGCTGGAAAAAGAAAAGGTGGGTAAATGAAAAATGTCAAGGGAAAGAAGGAAGTGTAGAGCTGCACCCCCGGAACCTGACTCTCGAAGACCAAGGAAAGTATAGGTGCTTGGTAAGAACTGGCGAGAATTTGAGAGGAAAAGAAGGCTATGGAATTAGGCCTGGTCATTGTTGTAGGTTACAGGGTAACAGTAGAGCCAATACCAGCTGGACAAGGAACAACGATCCAGTTGAGGAGGATGAGAAACACAAGACAGATACAGGATTGGGAGGCCAGATGACCCTAACAATTAGAGGAGTTACCAGGGAGAACTTAGAAGAATATCAATGTTCATATAATAACGGAACTGCTGGAGGATTTAGTAAGATTACAGTCTCCGAAACCAGAAGGAAAAGATCAATTCTCCTACAACACCAGGAATGCAATGGGTAGTAAAGAATCGAGAAGAAAATCTGATGATAGGTTTGATTAGGGATTTTGCAAAAATGCAGAATGTGAGTCAAGTAACTGCCTGTTTACCTATACCCAAGTCAGCAGGGGACCCTATACCATGGGGCATAATAACATCTTCATTGCCCCAAATTGAGCGGAATAAAACAATTCAATGTAAAGCAGAAAAGACTGTGGAAACGGAAAAGATCGAGGGATATTATAGGGAAAGGATAGTTGCCTACTACTCACAATGCGAAAAGAAAAGAAACTATCAATTCACGAATTTAAACACCATGAGCAGACGACTAGGATGGTGTGAGTATGATGAGCAACGTACAAAATCACGGGAGAAAGTTAAATGGGAATGCGAGGAAGTAAGTGAATCAGGAGAATTAGAAGGCTGGGATAGCGCATGGACCATGAGCATACTGCAGAGATATCAATACGGAGGAAATACTCCCTGGTGCATACAGTGGACTGGTAAGACAAATGATAGCCAAAGGGACCAAGAATATATGGCAGATCAGAGGGAAACTAGTAGTCAAGAACGAGTGAAGGCAGTCCCATGGTGGAACTGCTCCCAGATCCTGAATTGCGATACGGACCTGAAAACCATACCTTTACCCCCAGTAAAAATAGCTTTAGCGACCGGATGTGCATGTAGGGGACTGCAAGTCAACGGAAATATAACCAGTCAGAAGAGCAACAAGAGAATCAAGGTAAATTGCAAATATTCAACAATACGGAGTATGGGACACTTCGTATGGGCTGCTAATGATGGAACTTGGACAACACACCTGGAACTAGATGGTCCAGCGAAAGAAATAACACTAGGCTTGCCCACCTTGTGTCCGCTCTGGAAGAAATCTCCTTTTAAAGGGAGTTCGACAAACTTGCGAACTAGAATAAGAAGGGAGGTAGACCAAGATGATGACTGGCAAGACCCCCCAACTGCAATCAGGATAGGATGGGTGATAGAATCACTATTTGCCCCAATAGCAACATACCAGAATAGGGAAATAATATATAGCTTAATGGGCCAAGTAAACAGGTTGGCAAAGGTAACCAAGAAGGGGTTCAAAGATTTAAACTTACAATTACAGGCCACAACCAAAATGACCCTGCAGAACAGAATGGCTCTGGACATGCTTTTGTTAAAAGAGCATGGGGTGTGTGGATATTTGAAAGGCAGACTTGATCATTGCTGTGTACATATTCCAAATGTAACTACAGATGTGGAAAATGACATATCCCAACTAGCTCATGTGGAACATGAGCTAGAGGAAGAAAAGCAAGAAGCTGAGCAAAATTGGTTGGGAGCAACTTTTGAGGGACTAGGCCTTCATCTGGAAGGATGGCTCAAGTCCCTCCTACAAAGCATTGTGCTGCTGCTAATTGTATTCGCTGCAATGGGAGTAATGTTCTCGTGTGTGAAAGGAGAAATAGTTAGGAGTAGTGCATGGAATCGCCGAATAATGAGAGTCCTTACTGGGAATCACCCAGAACACCCTATCCCACTTACTCCACCCCCATCCTATAGTACTAGCGTTAACAAGCAGGCATAGAGGAATCAATAAGATAGTAGACTAACGAAGATGCGTTAAGATTATACTTACTAATCTCTATATCAAGTTATACTCACTAACCTCTACTAACCTGATTCAACCTAATAGTAATGAAAATATTTGCTCTTGGTATGAGTGAAGTATTTTCAAAGGGGGGAAATGTTAGTGTTGGGGAGAATCGAATGGATGTTTTATTAGTGTCTCTTAGGTGATGGGTCATACAGTATAATTAAGCATTGCCGAATGTACTTACATTATCAATTAATTTATGTATACTGGGAAGTTTAGGGAGTATATTATCGAATAATCTATGTATACTGGGAAACTTAGGGAGTATACTGAACAGTCAAATGAATCTTTGAAGGGGAACCCTGGGAGGGAACAGATACAACCTGACCTTGGATAAGGGCCTGGAAGTGCTGAAATGAGTTGAAGCAGAACCAAGGAGCGGAGGGAGCATGCGTCGAGTGAGAAAGGTGAAAAGTTTAGCAGAGAGGAAGACTCCTTACTTCATCTGGACGACCACCTGGACGACCACCAGAGAGCACCACGCATGTGCAAATGGGAGGAGAGCTAATTAGAATGGAATGCGAGGCTGATGTTGCAACCTGTAATGAATATGTATGCCTTACGTAATGTTAAATGTATAAATAATGGCTGGAAAGTAACGGGACTTGAAGCCAGATTTGGGCACCTGCCCCGGCTTCCAGCGCTGAATAAAGCACCTTCATATAATCACTTGGTGGTTATGTGGTTGCTACGCTAACAGAAGAGCAGGAAGGCCAAAAAGCATAATTAAAGGCAACATGTTTGCCTTCACAGTGAGGAGCAAAGACACCCTGGAACTTGCAGTTTGGGTCAACCTTTGCAACTGCACAAGCTCCCTGGAAGGGTCTCAGGTCCCAAGGTGTGTGGTACTGCCTTGGGAAGGTTTCTCCTCCCTATGCTACCCAATCAGACTGCCCCTCCTCCCATTGTCTTCACTCCATACTTCACACCCATTGTCCTCATACGTGTGCTTGGCATGTTGGGTTTCTCTTTCACTCTGTGACACTAACAGACTTCTTTTAAAAGAGAGTCTGCATGCCTGACTATCGGCAAGGAACTGCATAAGAGTGGATCATGGGGTGGTTTGTCTCATATCTTATTTACTGTACAAGGTCACAACAGGAATTCAGGCATCTTGCCTCTTACACACAAAGGGAAACGCTTTCTTTCTGGGGAATTAAAAAGCAGTATTTTTTTTTCCATGGCTTGCAGATGGACAGTTGAAAAAGAACAGGGACAATGCATAGAGAAATCATTTAGTGCTTCAGCACAGTGATTGGGATGAGGATAATATAAGCAATGAAGATAAGAAAATGACAGATTTGGGTCTGAAGTGATTTCTCTGCCCCCAAAACCTGTCCAGAGATTGAGGGCACCATAAGGCATTGTATGATGATGGAGGGGAAAAACAGAGCCAAAGGGTGTCCCTGTCTAATCTCTTCGCACTGAATGCTCTGCAAACACTGCTGGGGAGGCATGCAAAACCCAGAATGAAAAATAACCTTACTGTTTTCATCAAATATGTCAAACACAGGGTGTGTCAGTCTGGCAGCTATGGTGCCTTCTGTGGATGTATTACAACATGACATGTGCATCACTCCTGTTTCTGATACTGTTGGGAGTAAAATTTCTCTGTAGAATTAAACTCTTGAGGTCTCCCCAGCCAAGCTTTAACCTAGCAAAGGGACTGGCTTGTGGTAGAAGTTGCCAATCCATATCCTTGAAGGTAAGTATTAGTTTCTTCTTAATGTAGATGCATCTCATGCTCCCAAGCTCTCACTACCTATCTTATTTTCTGCCAAGACAGAGATACATGCTGTTCAGAGCATGCGACCTCTACAGCCTCTGGTAGAGACAATACCTGTGTTCTTTCTTGGCTTTGTTTTGCACTTTCGAGTTTTCCTAATCCAAAATAAAACTCACTCAGGCTGGACATACTCAAAATGTTGTCATTATTTCCTTAAATCTGTGTTGTTCTCTAGGTAAAGGAATCTCACCAAGACCAAGAGGTGTTGCCAGACTTTAAAAATATGAAGTAAGTTGCTGATCAGTTAGCCATAGATCAAAAACCTTGCCAGCTGCTCAGGATGTAAGTGAACCCAAACCTCATCAAAGCAGGTTTAGCTGTGTTCAGCTCCCCTATGCTGAACCCTTTAACTCACTGTCTGGCTCACTCCAGAGTGCTGGGCTGTGTTCAGCTTTCCAGAATACTTTGCATCTAAGAAAGACAAGTTTCAGAGATTAGAAAGGTTCTTTTATTGTGTGTTGAGAGGCAGAGCACACTTAAACAATGGAGCTGTTTCTAAATGTAAATTGAAAACTTAATTTGAAATGCTTCAGGCTACCTGTTTTGCACTTCTTTCAATGTAGCTGGTTAATATCTTACTTGAAATTTATATATATATACATATACATATACATACATATACATATACATATACAAATATATATTGGGGGGGGAGGGTTAGTTTCCATAATAAAGCATTTTATTGACAACCTCTTGAAGGAAGAATTACAGAACCACAGAATGGTTTGGGTTGGAAAGAACCATAAAGACCTGGTTCCATCCCTCCTGCCATGGGCAGGGACACCTCCCATCAGACCAGGTTGCCCAAAGCCCCATCCAGCCTGGCCTTGGGCGCTTCCAGGGATGGGGCATCCGCAGCTTCTCTGTGCAACCCGTGCCAGTGCCTCACCATCCTCTGAGTAAAGAATTTCTTCCATATATCTAATCTAAATCTACCCTCTTTCAGGCTAAAACCATTACTTCTCGTGTCCTATCGCCACAACCCCTGACAAAGAGTCCCTCCTCAGCTTTCCTGTAGGCCCCCTTTAGGTACTGGGAGGCCACTGTAAGGTCTGCCTGGAGCCCTCTCTTCTCCAGGCTGAACAACCCCAACTCCCTCAGCCTGTCTTCATAGGAGAGGTGCTCCAGCCCTCTGTTCATCCTCATGGCCCTCCTCTGGACTTGTTCTAATACATCCACATCCTTCTTGTGCTGGGGGCCCCAGAGCTGAACGCAGCGCTCCAGGTGGGGTCTCACGAGAGCAGAGCAGACGGGGACAATCACCTCCCCAGCCCTGCTGGCCACGTTGCTTTTAATGCAGCCAGGATATGGTTGGATTTCTGGGCTGCAAGCGCACACTGCTGGCTCATGTTGAGCTTCTCGTCAACCAACACCCCTAGGTCTTTCTCAAGAACAATATATTCTTGTTTCAGTTCCTTTCAAGTTGAATATTTGTTTGCTTTAAATCTATTAAGTATGCCTTTATTCCAAAGTTGGAAATTTTTGAAATTCTGATGGTTTTCATCTTACTTTTTCTTTGGTTTCCAAAAGAACCCATGGAAAGGAAAAATTAAGATTAAGACTGAAAACTGTTCAAATTTTTTGCCGTTGAAAACTGTTTACATTTTTTGTAATTAGAGGCTACAAAACTGCTTAAACTTTAGAAACTTGATGGGGGAAGAGAAGAAATTCAATGCTTTAACTTGCCCTCTTTAAAACCTGCCCAGTGCTATTCCTACTACATCAAGTGACAAAAAAATAGAAAGGTAGGAAAATGCGGGACAAAGAACTAATAATTGAAAATGTAAAGAATATTTCAAAGTGTACTGAAAGGTTTGCACATGTACCTTTATGTTCTGAAAACCAAACTAAAAAAAAAAAAAAGATCCAAAATAAAAATTAAAATTCGTCTTATTACCCTTTGCCAGTGTGTCCTGGTTCCAGTTAGGACAGAGTTAATTTTCCCTCATAGTAGCTGGTAGGGTGCTATGTTTTGGATTAGGATGAGAAGAGAGCTGATAACATGCTGATGTTTTAATTGTTGCAGAGCAGTGTTTACACCAGGCCAAGGACTTTTCGGCTTCTCGCTCTGTCCTGCCAGCGAGCAGGCTGGGGGTGCAGTAGGAGCTGGGAGGGGACAGACCCAGGACAGCTGACCCAAACTGGCCAAAGGGGTATTCCATACCATCTGACGTCATGCTAAACAATATATATGGGTGGATGGCCGGGGTGGGGGGGGCCGGCTGCTCGGGAATAGGCTGGGCATCGGTCAGCGGGTGGTGAGAAATTGCATTGTGCATCACTTGTTTTCTTACACATTATTATTATTAATACTATTATCATTATCACTATTATTATTATTATTGTTATTATTATATTCCTGTCTTAATAAACTGTCTCTATCTCAACTCACCGGCTTCACTTTCCCGTTTCTCTCCCCCATCCCAGAGAGGGAGGGGGGAGGGTGAGCGAACGGCTGTGTGGTGTTTAGCTGCCAGCCGGGTTAAACCACAACACAGTGAAAGATTTTAAACAAAAACACCAACCAACCAACAAAACAAAACAAAAAGCTAAACAGAATATATTGGGATTTTGTTTGTTTGTTTGTATTTAATCTGGTACAAAAAGGCATGACAACATCAGAGGACATTCATTATCATCACTGTAGTCCTGCCTATAGCAAAATGGTCATGTAGTTTGCTTGCTCCTCATGTGGGATCTCTAAACGTTGTAGAGTCTGGCTTAGGTACTGAGATATTTCATGCATATTTCCTTTTCTAGTATTTCCTAATCAAACCACAGTGACATTTCACATAAGATTGTTCATGTAACCTACATCTGTTCTAATGTTGAGCTGGTCTGACGCTCTATTCCACAGTTGGAGGCAAGACATGAATTTGTTGTACAACGCAGATGTTTGGCATTAAATATAGGTGGGCATTTGGTCTTGAGTTGGAGACACATGTGGCAGATGAATCATGCCAAGCACCAAAGCTGCAGAGAAGCCTAGTGTGCCAGCTCTGCCATTTTGCTGCCTTACTCTGCTCTGACTGAAGTAGTGCAAAAGTTGGTTTACGTACCAGCAGTTTAGCTTGGGTTCTGCATCAGCTACAGGAGTACTTTACACAGCAATAAATACAGTATAGCTATACTAGGGCTATTTATGTATACAAAGTGAATCATAATTCTACTTATTTTAAGGAACCTTAACATTGTCAGACAATTTGCTAATGTCTCTGGCACAGGGTCCACCTTTCCTAGGAACCCTTCTCTGACTATAGCCAACACCAGACGCTTCAGAAGAAGTTACAAAAAGCCCAATGCTGGCAGCTGTAGTCTCATCTGTTCTTTGAACAGGATTTATCTTTAACCTTTTGGAGACTGGCTTAGGGCTGAAGTATGAGGTTTCCTACTTCCTCTAAAATTCACTTCATTTTTCAATATCAGCCATCTGTGCACAGACTTGCACCTGCTTGACTGGGCTAGTTTTCATTCATCTAGTGTAAACTCTGCGAGAATGTGTGGAGGTTCCTCTTACCATCCAGGCTGCAGACATTAAAGCAGGGGACGAAGGCTTTTTTTTTTTTTTTCTTTTCCCATTAGTGAGGGAGCATAGCTTTAATTTTACAGATGCAATGAAAAAGGTACAAAGCCAGCTTAGCAACCAGTCCTTTCATTGTTTTTCCTTCAAAGCGTACTGCAACCCAAGATTGCCCAGAAGCAGCTGCACTTAGGGGTCTGGAGCACAGCAGCCAGCAAACACGATGTGCAGCTACACAAGCAAAGGGTGAGAATGTTTTACATCCAGAATAAGTGTGCCACTGTCAACTACACAAAAAGAGCAGTGAGGATGCAACAGCTGGTCTTCAGCATGCACTAGTAAGCAGATCAATGCCCCCCCTGTTGCAAGTGTGTGCTAAAGCCCATACTGTTGGGCTGTTCCAGGTGCTGCTCTGGGACTAGGTTAAGCCAGCACACTGGTAGCAGCACCTGACAATCCTGTCTAGCTGAGCCTTGTGTCTGGTCACCACAGCCTTGGTCATTTGAGAGGATGATACATCAACATACCTCTGCCGGAAAGGCAAAGTGCGGTTCACGCAGGGCGGGCAGCTTTGAGAAGGCAGGGAGAAGAGCGATAGGGAAGTGCTGCTGTGACAGCATGCAGGATGTTGGTTTGCCTGTGTGCTGGTTTGACATATTTGAGGGATGAGACATACTTTGGGAAGGGTTCCCAAGAATGCTGGGACAGTTCTAGTTTGGTTGCCTTCCCAGCCTCCCTATTCTTTGGTTCTGCCTCCCAAACGCCATGCTCCCCTTGTACTTGTGCATGAGCCTAAGGGTCAAGACAGCTCGTGTTTGACAGCCTCTACACTTGTTTGTTGATGTATAAACCACTGCTAACCGTTCTCTGTGGCCACTGACACAAAGAGCCTTGAACCCTAAAGCCAGCATGGTCTTTCCACTGGTTTAAGTTGCCCTGTAGACAACTGACTCCTGTGCTCACCCCTGTAGGTCAATAAAGAGCAGCAGCCTCCCCTCTGCACCTGACACTGTGTGGATGTCTCTGCTACCCCAAGGAAGTGAACCCATGTCAACCCTCACCTTAGGTCACACTGGCCACCGCATTTATTCTTCTTATCAGCATAGATCCTCCAGGAAGGTGAACTCTTTAACAGAGAGGATGGCTCACCAGTCTGAAACCCTTTTATCTGAAGCAGAGACAGTGATGAATAAGACCTGTAAGATTTTCTCTAAAGGGTTTTGACTTTAAACACACATCAGGGAGTAGTGACAGCCACCTTAGCCATTTTGCATTTAGGAGTGGTGATCACTTCATGCTTGTGGATGAAGGGTTACCAGTTCAGTGTGCCTGCTGGTCCAAGGCACTTCCAGGAAGGGCACCATCCCAAGCTCATTCTCCACCCTGAGGTGAAGCATAGCCAGAGGCAGATGGTGTGCTTTCAGGCAGTATCAAACCTGAGGCGTTGGATGTGAGT
This sequence comes from Anser brachyrhynchus, assembly GCF_964034855.1. Taxonomy (NCBI): domain Eukaryota; kingdom Metazoa; phylum Chordata; class Aves; order Anseriformes; family Anatidae; genus Anser; species Anser brachyrhynchus. Next base: position 49,636,734 of record NC_137697.1, on the reverse strand, counting down.
TCTGCCACTGAGATGCCCTGTTTCCAGAGGCAAATAAGTGCGCTTGTCCGTGCCTTAGCTTCCCTTCTTCCCCGTTCTTCTGAATAGATTGCAAGCTCCTCAGGACTATGAACATGTTTGTACAGCACCTCACACAGCGGGGTGCTGCCGTTGGCTGAGCTCTCTCTAGCACGTCCCAACACAAATGTAAAAGAAAGAGAACTTGCTACATTTGGCACTCCTTTATCTCCAAGGTCTACCACTTGGGATATTCCCCCTATTGCATCATTGCGTCTACACTGTTGAAGTCGCTCAGAATGCTAGACTGTTTTTGTCCTGTGTCCATTCGGCATTCAGATGGACATATTGTTAAAGTCCATTATGAGTGACACACTGGTAGTGAGAAGATAGGAAGTAACAAGTATGTCCTGGAAGAACTACAGACAGTACAGACAGTTCTTGTCATGCACAAGCAAAGCCCTTCTCTTTTCACTTACATTCCTTGTTCCTGTCTGTGTACAGATAAGCAAGTAATTGTGCATGCTCTTCAGCTATGATGTATGCTCAGCTACATGATTTCTCGTCTCCTCACTAAGCTTTGCCTAGGGTGAGGTTTTTGCAACTCGGCTGGAACATACAGAAGAGTTTAGAAATGACTGCGAATGGGGAGTCCAACAAAAGAGCAGCTTCAAAGCGAGTGAATGCTGGGATGGAGCATGAGGAAGGACATCAGAGGGCCCATCTGAAAGCTCCACACTGTCTGTGTGACTGCCTACTACAAAAACGTTATCTTGTTGGAGGAGTAGAAGACCTGACTATATTTCCATGTGTTACTAATGCTAAAATTTGTTTCCTGAGGGATGTGTTACATCTTCTGCCTTTTGCATACCTCACTTTTCACTGAGGTTAGCAATGTCTCAATGGCAACTTCAGTGAGTGACCTGTTCTGTCCCCAGCAGGGCCAGCCCCACTGCCTGCTCTGCGTCCCCTGCTCTGTGTCCCATTTGCTCCCCAACAAAGAGGTGACCGAGTGCAAGAGTGTAACCCCCAGTGTCTCTTAGCCCCTGGCAGGACTGCAGCTGCCCCTGCAGTAAGCAAGGGATGGCTGCGCATGTTGAACATGCAGTAGACACAGAGCTAGCACCACTGGAAATACCTCGCAGGAGAGACAACACCTGTATTGTTGCAGTCAACTATCAGAGCTGTTGTTTTAAGTCTTGTTGATTTCAGTGTCTTTCTGAACTACTTAGAAGATAGCTTAATGTCAGCAGGAAGCTGGACATGGATTGTCTCTACAAGGAGTTTCCGAATGAACATGTTTATTCGCCCATGAAGAAAAGAAAACACTTTTAAAACATGCATATCAGCTTTCTGTTGAAAACGTTGTTGTTTGTTTTTTAAATCTGACTCAACTCTCTGATGTTTTTTGTTTGGTCTTTTTTTTCAATTAACTGCCACTGTGCCAGTCTTAGTTGGACTAAGACTTTTTTTCTGTGTCCCCCTCATAATCAGGCACTTCAGCATCACTGAGAGAGACAAAACAAAGCGTTCAAGGTAAATATCATCCCGTTGCAAAGCGTGGCTGACACAAAGACTTAAACACCACTTCAACTGTTATCAGTCTTTAAGAGATGCCTTTGGGTACAGTGGAGGCTTAACTGGATCAGTTTTTAATGAAACAATTCAGCTGATGTCACCTTTTTCAAGACTGGTTGGAACCCTGAGAACTGTATTGTATGCCTGATTCTGGCAGACTATTTGGCAGAAACCCACACTCAAATTTTGTGGGGTTTTGTTGTTGTTTTAGACAGAGTTAGCTATGAGGTTGGAAGAAACAAGCACTCCTGATCTGCAAGGCGGCTTGCAGCAGCGTGAGACGTTGTTGTACCGATTGCTCCCAGTCAAACCAGCAAACTCTTGAATTCACCTAAGTCTACAATACTGAGTGCGGTAGCTATTTGGTCATTGCAGTACTTCAAGTTTGTAAACTTTAAAACAAAGTGAAAGCTGTAACGTAAAAAAAAAAAAAAAAATCATTCACCTTAACTTTTGCCTGGATCTGCTTGATGAGTTTAACCCATCAGTGAGTTTACCTCTAGACTTCTGTCAGTTTGTTTCTAAATAGAGAAATGAGATACTAGCTGTTTCAACAGTACAGAGAGAAAACTTTAAGTATCTGGAGACCTTAAACAGACCTGAAGAAGGCTCCTGTCTAAAGCTGGTCAGTTTTCCGAATACGTTAATCAGCCTAATAAGCTATTGGGCTAAAGGGATCACCATTTCTGTCCCCCCTGAGCTAAAAGACACTTGGAAAAAGGCTGTATCTGACTCTTGTAATGGTATGTTCTAGATTTTACTTCAGAACCAGCACGACAGGAGGACAGGACAGCCCAGCCCCAGCAGCAAAGGCAGTGCCAGGCACCAGAACCCTCCTGCTACGCATCCATGGGCCCACCGACCCGTGTCCCTCGGACGCAGCCTCCCCGACCTTCCAGAGAGCCCGTGGCCTGGGGTGCACATTAGACCAGTGGCTGAAGTGGACTCATCACGTGGAGACATCCTGCCTTTGCTTGTTTCTGGGAGACAAACCAGGCGCATCCAAGTTGGACTTAGTTGAACGACCGACGCTGTTTTCAGGCCTTTTCCTGCAGCAGTTACCCTCTAGCATTTGACTCTACCCTGTTTCAGAGGGTTCACGAGGAAGGAAGTCTGTGCCACAGCGCTGCGTTGTGTAACAGCTTCAGCTTGGGAGCTGTTCAACAGCAGCTTCCCCTCAGGAAGCCGGCGAGAAATGAATCACCAAGGAGCAGCGGTGGCTTCTGTGACCATCACCACACAGCCCGGGGCTCCATGTGGGCAGTGCACATCTGCCCCATGGCCACCTGAAAGGGGCACGGGCACCTCACACGGGTGAAGCAGGTGATAGGACAGGGATCACCATGCTGTGGGCGAGCTCTGTGGAGCTCAGAACACCAACCTTGAGCAGCTTTGAGTGACCCAACGCGACTGCTGGCAAAGTGAGCCGTGTGGGCACTGGGCTGCAGGCCCCAGAGGCGCCAGCCCTCTGGGAGTAATGGGTCCCACCGTGTGAAGGGGTGAGGCAAAAGGCCACGGGGGGGATGCTGACACCACCCGCTGCTGCGGAAACCTTCGCCACTTGCTGCACCGCATGGAAGGTGGCACTGCTGTGGCGCGTAAGCGCAACGAGTCCTGCCCGCACAGTTGTTCTCCAGCTGGCGACATCACGTGTGGCCCCGCCAACAGCAAATACTGCTAAGCAGCGGTTTTCCATTGGCCATGGGCGCATCCACGCTCCCATTCCTCCCCTTTCCCCTGAAACCCAGCACCCGCTCGGGGCGGCGTGCCAAACGCAGGCGCTCATTCCCCTTCCGTGTGATACATTGGCTCCCGTGCTTTTCCACGAACTCCTGACACCGCCGCGCTGCCCTGTGCCAGCCGACAGCCGCCGTCCCGCGGGCAGGAGCACGGGCAGCGGCACCCCGGCCCCACGCGTATCCCTGCCCGTGTCCGGGCGCAGCCCCGCGGGCGTGGAGCCGCAGGCGCGGATGGGGCCGGGCCCGGCGCGACTGCGCGGGGCGGGCGGAGGCTCCCGGGCCCCGGGGGGCCGGGTCCGGTCGGGCCCCGCTCGCCTCCACCCCCGGCCGGGCGGAGCGGAGCGGAGCCGAGGGGCGGCCGCCGGCAGCCAGCCCGCGGCACCCGGACCGGCGGGCGGCCAGCGGGGATCGGCCCCGGGAAGGCGCCGGGCCGGCGGAGCGCGCTGGGGACGGGGCGGAGGGAGGAAGCTAGGCGGGGAGACTTCCTCCTCCTCCTCCTCCTCCTCCTCCTCCTCCTCCCCGGCGCAGCGCCGGGCGGCGGCTCCCCAGCACCCCCGTCCTGTCCCGGGGCGATGCCGGTGCCCCGCCGGCCGCAGCCTGACTCCGGCCCCGGCCTCCCCGCCCGCCGCCGGGAGCTCGGCGCGGCTCCGCCCGGCTCGGATCGCGGCTGCTGGGCGGCCCCTGCCACCGCCCCCTTCCTGCCTCCCCCCGCCCCCGCGCCCGCCTCCTCCTCCTCCTCCTCCTCCTCCTGCCTGTCCTCCCCCTCCCCCGCCGCCCAGGCCGCCGCCGCCGCTGCCACCTCCCCCCCGGCTCCCTGCCTCCTGCCGGCGGCCCCCCGGCCCCGCGCTCGCCCCCGCCCCGGCCGCCCCGCGCCCGCCATGAGCGGCGGCGCCGCTCGCTTCCCCCCGCCGCCGCCGCCGCCCCCCGCCCGCTGCCCCCCTCCGCCGCCACCGCCTCTCCACGGGCCGAGCCTGCCGGAGCCGGGAGCGCGCAGCCAGGGCCGGGGCAGCCCCGCCGCGCCCCGCAGCGCCCCGGGAGCCAGGGGCCCGCCGCCAGGTGAGCGGGGCGGGCACGGCCCCGAGCTGCCGCCCCCGGGGCTGGGGGGCGCGGCGGGACGGGGCGGGGCGGGGCGGAGCTGCCGGCGGGGACCGGGGGTGCGGGGACCCCCCCCCGCCGCTTCGCTGTGTCCGCGGGAGGGTCTCGGGGCGGGGGGGGCGGCCGGGGGCTGTCCGAGGGCACGGCGGCCTGCTGCGGGCTGCCAGCCGGCTGTCCGCTTGGCTCGGCCCCGCTCGTGTGCCCGCGGGGGTCCTGCTGCACGGTGGGGCGGCTGCGGGAGGCAGTTCGCCCCGAGATTGGCGTTGGGCAGGGGTTGTGCAGCCGCGAGAGGCAGGGCTGGAGTTTGTGGCGTTTGGATTACGCTCGGGTGCTTAAAAAAAAAAAAAAAAAAAATCGCATCTCCGACGTGCCGAGGCCACACGGCATGTGCTGGAGGCTGGCCCCTCGCCGCCGGCTGCACGGGGCTTGTGCGTGGGGTGTCCTGGAGGAAACGAGCCTGCGGGTACGGCTCATCTGCAGGAGGGTCTTCGCCTGCCTGAAACCGTATTTCAGCTTTTTGTTTCAAAACTGCCCCGACGGTGTTGGGGTGCGCGTCCCGCTGCCAGCCGTCCCCTGCACGAAGCGTCCTGGTGCGGGAGATACCCCTGTGTGCTCCGGGAACCCTTGGTGGTGGAAGGAAACGTAGCCCTCACCGTGCGGGGGGTGAGCTCAGCGCAGCCCTGCTGCACCCAGAGCTTGCTGTCGGATCAGGGAGCACTTTCCCTTTTCTTTCCCAAAAATGAAGGGGGTCCTGGGGGCTTGTCCCGAAGTTTGGGTGTTCACCAGCAGAGCCCCCGTGCTTGAAGGCAGCCCCAAGAGTCAGAACCTCTGCTCAGAATAATTCCTGCCGGTGTCGGGGTGAAATGGTGAAGTTTTACAGTGCGCTTCGCTTGCCGTTAGCGGATCAATGTTCGCTGTTAGTCGTGATCTCAGAAATATATGAAATGTTTTTATGTGGTGTGGTCTCTGATTCATCTTCTGTTTTCGAGATAATTTCATAATTCACAGGCCGATCCAGGAGATTTCCAGCTTGCGGATGAGAAGTGTATATTTTTCCTCCTCCGAAGGGAAAAGCTGTTGTACAGAATTTGTGGCAGTCCCCCTGTCCCATTCAGATATTTGCCACCAGAGGAAAAAGCAATGTGCCAAACTGGCGTCAGGGCCAGGCTTGGATTGTTTTGCTAAGCATCCTCCTGGCCTTGCTGTTGAAAGCAGTAGTCTCCCATTGGTGGTCCCTGTATTTTAACTTCGGGGAAAATAAAACAAACAAAGCCTGTATTTTTATGATCCAGCCTTCAAGTACAAGAGGCTAGTGAACTTAGCATAATTTATGAGCAGGATTGAGAGAACGTGCTATTTCTTTTATTTCTTTTCCCCCAGCAGAAGTAGTTTTGGTGTTGTCTGGTTCTTTTTTTGGCTGCTGTTGTTTCTTTGTGTGTGTCTGTTCTCCCCCTGTGTGTCAGCAGAAGGGAAAGTCTCTATTCATGGCTGTCAAATTAGTGAAAGGATATTGGACCAGAAAACACTGCACAGAAGAGCTGATTCCTTGTTTCATTCAGGAAATTGATCCTGATCTTAAGAGGCACTTCACCTTCAGTAAAGTACTTTGCTTCCACCGGGGTACGTGCATCTTCTTAGGGCAAGAGAGAAAATGACCTAGAGGTGTGGTTGTCGGCTGGGAGGAGAAGAGTGTGGCTGCAGTGGAAATTTTTAGATGCACTTTTTTGTAAGGGGTCCATATTACTGTTCTGAGGTTTTGCAGCATTCGAAAAGCGACTTTGAAACTTGCAATGTACTTAGCACCAAAGGAATAAAGGTGATGTCTATGCTGCTGAACGCAGCTGCTCTCTTAAATATCTTTGCTACACAGGTCAGCCCTTTGGATGTCACCTGGTGAATTTTGCTAATATTAGTTAACATCCTCCTTATGTCGCAAAGTCTCGAGCTAGAATCATGTTAAAACTAAAAACAACGTTTACGATGCGCATGAGGCCAAGTCCTATCAGGAAACATTGTTAAAAGGAGTAACGGGTGATGCGTACTTAGGCAGATAACCCAGCATTTGCAAAGTCTTTCTGTTTGGAGAAGCTGGCAGTACCGATGGAAGGATGGGTGCCAGTTTTCCAGCATAACCCACCCTGCAGAGCCCTGGGGCGGCCCGCTAAGTGCAGTAGGAGGCTGTCTGGGCTCGCGGTGCTTCTGCCGAACGCGGCACGTGCTGAGCACCAAGTGCCAGCACCCTGCGTCTTGGGATGGGCCCATGTGAGCTTGTTGGCCTCGAGCGATTACCTGCATGTGGTGCATCTCGTTCAGTGCTCCAGCTGTGGGGCAGTTCCTCTGGCTGCGTGGTGGAGCCAGGGGAGGTTTAGGTTGGGCATCAGGGCTAATTTCTTCGTGGAAGGGGTGGTTGGGCATTGGAATGGGCTGCCAGAGGAGGTGGTGGAGTCCCTGTCCCAGGGGGTGTTTAAGAGACGTGTGGATGTGGCACCAAGGGATGTGGTTTGGCGGTGGACTTGTAGAGTTAAGTGGTTGGTTGGACCTGATGATCTGGAGATGAGCACGGGTCTTCAGGTTTGTGTTACAGTGATGCCTGCACAGCTTTATAAATGTGTGAAGTAGGGCAAGATGCAAATGCAGCTCCTTCCTAAGCAAAGTGCATTCAGTATGTGGATGGTTTACAAGTATCTTGGTTGATTTGGGTAGATTAAAACCAAAAATGACAACAAACTAAAATTTCACAGCACCTGTATTTGAATTTGTTTAAAGTGCAGTGTTCAGGAGTACGTGGTTTGGTGGTACTTCTTGGTTAGGATTACCACACTATTGTAAACCTGCAGTGTCTTACTGTGCATATTTGATGGATAGAAATAGTTTATCACAGACACTAAATTGTAAATGCGTTTATTATCTCAGAATTATTTATTATAATGCTGGTGCATTGTTTTTGCTAGTTTTGAATTAAAATTGAAGATAGAAGGCTTTGGTTTTTACATAAAGTAGTTGTATTCTGACCAGATCCTCGTAATCGTGGAATTAAAGTTAGCAGACATATGTTGAGCACTTACTTCAAGACTTTCGTAGAAATAAGTTGCATATTTATGGGACCGCTTTGGGAAATAAATGCAGATGTACTTTTTTGTAATTTAAATGTTTTCAGGTAATGTGCACTTTGCTTTTAAGTCATGGTCATCTTCCCTACCAGTTTCATTTCCTTTTGATTTGTTTTAGTAAGTTAATAAATAAGCAGTGCTTATGTAAACTGGAAATTATAATTTTATGACATAAAATTGTTCTATGCTATAAATGTACTGTATAAAGTTGTTTTAGAAGTAGGCTTTTTAGGTGCTGTTAGCACCAACCAGTTCAAGCAAATGCTAGCAAGTATTTATTTATTTTTTCTATTTTCCCAGGCTTACGTATTTAAAGATAGTGTCAGACTAGGATGACTACATTTTCAGGAGAAAAAATCAAATAAAATGAATATGTGGGTCCTTAAAATGTAGTCCTTGCAGCACAAACTACTTTATCCTTGTTTATATTGGCATTTTTCAAATGTAGGATAGGCAGGAGCACAGGAATGAAAAATTCTGAACTGACTCTACAGTACAAAGATCTGTATAATATTAGGAAGAAGACCAAAGGTAAATGTTTAATTTTGAAATGCATACTCTGCTTTGCAATGTCTGCTTACGAAATAACCTAAATTACCTTCTTGGTCTAATCCGTCAGGATACCAGTTTCTGTCAGTGTGTGTTGATTTGAACTGGATGGTCTCCTGGAATGGATCCTTCAGCTGTCAGAAGGATGAGAGTTTGGGGGCCCACACAGAAAAACTTGCTGCAGAGCTGTGGTGTGGCTGGCAATTGAGCCGGTTTGCAAACTCATCTGTCTTTTTTCAGCTAAAAGTTGTGAAGTGCCTCGAAAGTGTAATTATCTGCATCTCCTGCTATACTTCCTTTGGTTTGCCAGCTCCAAATTAAAGATAAATTCAGGTGCTTCCATCAAAACAAAAAAAGTGTTAGACGCGAGTGTGCATATATACCTGGAGACAAACACTTTTTCTCTCTGTTGCTTTTTCTGCTGGCTTTCACGCCACAAGTATTAGTGAAGATGCCATGGATATGTAGCTAAAAAGCAATTCAGGTCTGATATCTTGTACAGTTTGTATTGGTTTGTCTCATTTTGCAACAGATAAATCCATCTCAGTTCCTGACTTAATAACAAATAGTTGATAATTCAATGTGCAGTACAGTCTCAGTTCAGAGAAATGAAATGTCAACCAGAATTACAAGTACATGTATATATGCGTGTGTACTATCCTGGTTCATGTCCTGTTATGTCATGTTCCCTCTTATGTCTGCATGATTCTTCTCTATTTTAATGACAAAACTACAACACTTGCCTTTTCATGTCCACTTGAAGTCAACATCCCAGGCACACTGCGTGTACCATTTGATCCTTAAGCTACTTCTTTATGAAATGAAATATCTACAGGAAAAAGGAAGGCACCAAGGCAGATTTTGTACTCTCGCTGCAGCACACAGGGATTATGCGTAAAGGCGGGTGTAGGGACTGGAGTTCTGTGACAGAAATTTCACAGGCGTAGTGTAGAGAAGAATGTTTGCCTTGTCACAAAAAAAGGTTAAAATGAGAAGTTGCTTAATAAGCATACTACTAAACGTGAGTGTGAACATTGCAAATCCTTGGAAAAGCTGTGCTCAATTTATAAAACAAAAACAAAACCCAGCAAAACAATTTCTTGCCTTTTCATACTCACTTTTGCTGCTCATCCAACCCTTTTTTTCCACCCACAACATTAATTGGCAAAATTAAATCCACACATACACACAATCTTTTTGAGCCAGGGTTGTCAGTTTTGTGGGCTTTTTGTTTTGTTTGTTTGTTTGTTTTAGAGGAAGACTTTAAATCCTTTTCTGCCAATAGTACTGCAGCTATTTTTGTCTTAATTTTTTCACCCTGGGTATTTTAGATGGTCTCTCATGCCATCTGATTTATATCAGAAGTTCAGGTGAAGCCGTGTCATCTAAATGTAAGATTTGTCAGTGTGAATTTGAGACAAGGTATGGGTGGGATGATGAGAAAGCAGGCAGACTACCTGAGAGCATAATAAGAAGTTTGCAGTGAGAAACTGCATGAATATTCTGATATGAGGGTGCTGCTTTCTTCCATATTTGTTTTCCTGGATTGGTTTGTTTGTTTTTATTGTTGTTGTGGTGTGTTTTTTTTTTTTTTTTAACACCTTCTGCTTTCGCTCATTTATGCTTCCTCTAAAATATATTTTCTTCTTTGTGTATATGGAGAACCATAAATACCCACTTGGATGTTAAAGTTCCCTGAATGTGGAAAACATTTTCCATTCTTGAGGGGAAAAATATTGTTGTCCTTATGGTCTGATGGCTAAAGATCAACTTTTCTTTCAGAAGTCATTTGATGTGTAATGCACAGCAAAGAATGAATACTTCGCTCTATTTGAGGAAAGAAGCAGGAAGTGGTTGTAAGTCATACGTATTTTAAGTGTTATGAGCAAGCACAGTGTACAGCATTTCTGTTTCCCAGGCTTCTCAGAGGCATGCGTGCGCTCCAAATGTTAATTCTTAAAACTCCCTTTCTTAGATCTTGCCCCGTGGAGAGCCTGATATCCCAGCTCTGACATCCCAGTGCCATGGCCACCGCATTTTGGCTGAGCCTCCGCCTCCTTCCTCTCGCACAAGCTCTCAGCAGACAGGATGCGTGCAGAGGTACCACCTGGGGTCGGTCTGTCCGTGGTCCAGCAAGCCAAGGCGTTTTTGGGATTTGTCTTGCCATGATGCAGGTGTTTGTGGCTGCGTTGTCCAGCAGCTGGTGAGGTTTTCTTGGGGATCATCTCTACAGAGGGGATGCAAACATGCTGTCATAGCCAGCCTTTAGTGTAACACCCCAGTATTTCTGAGCTCATACATCTGAGCATTTGGGCTTGGTCACCAGCTGCTGGGAAATTGGGAAGCGATGAGCTTGAAAGAGGACATGCGCCATCTCCTTAATTGCATAAAAATCAAGAAGTTCACTTAAACCTTTGAGTTTTTATTCTTTTATATAACGTGCACAACTGTAGCACAAGAGGCTTCTGCCGTATACAGTCGTACTGTAAAGAACGCTACTTACACCGTTAAAGACGTACTTAAGATTGTTTGGCATTTCTCCTTATGAATAAGGAATTGCACTTTTCTCTTATGCTACTAATGTGTGCTCCAGGGCACCTTTTATCAGAAGGAGGGCAGGAGAAAGGTTGTCATTTATGTTAAATAATAAGTTTTCTGTCAATCTGTGTTGACGAATAGAGCTAAATATGAATTCTGTGATTTATTTTTTTTTAAATACCTCCTAATATGAGTACTTGGAAAATTACCCGTTACAAACACTTAAATAGCCTAAAAGTTGCTAAAAGTCATGGAGGACATCTGTTTGCATGACTTTTGTTAGTAGGAGAGACTGGGGAGGGATTTCTGACCCGCCGAGTATGGCCAGGAACATTAACCGTGCAAGTGAAGCAGCCGGGGCTGCTGGGGGACGCGTGGAGCAGCAACGAGCGCTGGCTGGCTGGACCCACACCAAGGAGCTGCAGCACATGGGCTGGGAACATTTGCTGCCTGTTTGCACCACAGCTGAAAAACGTCCCCTCTCATCCTTTTTTGCAGCTGGGGTACGTTCTGGTTCCACGGTGAAAATGCTAGAGGCTTATGTTTATAGTCTGCTTGGGTTTGTGCTCCACCAAGATTTGTCTCTTGGGCATGTGGATGCTTCTGCATTCATTAAGAGCACGTGCAACTCATTGCAGGATCTGAATTGTGGTTTTTTGTCCCTACGGCTCAGTATTTCTATGTACTTTTTATGGCCCCTCTCATAACCTGTTTGTCTGCCTATTTTTGGTGCGTGCAGGCTTTCTATAGATCTTCTGAGTGGCATCGCTTTTTTCCTGTTTGTGAACTGGTATGGCAGCAAGCCACGCAAGAGTAAGAGGTATCTTGTGGAAGGAGTTTTGGTGCAGATTTACTAGTAGTAGCTCATTGAGCCTTCTGGTGCTGAAGCACCGGGAGTCCGTGATCCTTGTGGTTTGTGTGTGGTTTTGAGCAAGGTTACATAGAGTGGATATGATAAGATATGATATATGATATGAAAACTGCTTTTGCATATTATTTTAGGTTGGATACAGGTCACACTTCTGAGCAGTTCCAGAAATTCCTGTTGATTTTTGGAGATACAGGAGCGGATGCTTCTAGTCATTGGAATGAAAAGCATGCTGAAAGTAAGAATTCTGTGACGGCGCTTATGAAGTAGCAAAGCAGCAAACCGTGGCACATGCTGCAGCAGCGTATTTCCAGAAAAGTGTGAGTGAGGATACTCTTGATGTTGTTCTTGGTAGGTGCCTGCTGGAGTTGGACTGAAAAAGTGAAGGAGACACACCCAGAAAAATACTCCCTTCTTCATTAGAATGTAATTTTATTTTTAAAATAAGGGCAGTCTTTTGTGCCCGTAGGGTCTTTTGTTGTATAATATTTTGGGTGGTCATCCATGATGCTAAGCCATAGATGTGTATATACAAATCCTTGTTTAAACCAATAATCTGCAACGGTTCTGGATTAAGGAGATGTTAAATTAACCCTTTTTTTTTTTTTTTGCTCTGTTCTAATTTTAAATTAAGTTGAGCAGTGAGAGAAATTCAGCCATCCTGAATGACCCTGAATCTGACCGCTGAGTTGTTTACTTCTGAAACCTGCACAGGAGTTCTCAGGAGATGTTTTGCCAGTCTGTAAATTCATAGTATGCTGGTTATTTGCCGGTTTGGAAAAATGGATATCCTTTTTGTTTGTATGGGGTTTTTTTTGACATAAATCTTACTGATTCTGTTTTTATACAGTGTGATGCCAAAAGTAGTCATAACTAGGAATTTCAGCATTAAGGAAAAATTAATTAAAGGACTTACTGCATTCTGGCTGTTTTTGTTTAAAAGGGGATAGTGAGTATGAAAAAACAGGGAAAAACTGTGAGAATGGCAAATATGGTGAAAATGATGTAACAACAGTGGCTAGGGTGGAGTCACCTTACAGACTTACGTAAAGCCTCCCATTACTCAGCAGCATGTCTCTGGCGGAGCAGTGGTCCTCCAGCTGGTTCACGGATGACACCAAGCTGTGGTGACCAGCCAGTATGCTGGATGGCAGCCATGCTCTTCTGAGGGCAGCTGGAGGAGAGATGGCTCAAGGGGAGATCCCAGTGGTGTCTGCTAGCCCTCGTGGGAGGACACAGAAAAGAGGGAGACAGATACTTGCACGCTGGTAGGACAGGAGGCTGCAGGTAGAACTGAGGCTGGAATGCTTGAATTTCTGACTAGCTGTTAGGAACAAATACTTTTTCTCTCTGGGGGTGTTCAGGCACTGGAGCAGAGACCTGGAGACACTGTGGGATTTCTGTCTTTGCGGATACTCAGAACTCAGCTCGGCATAGCGCTGAGCAGCTTGGTCTGAATGGTAGAGGGGACTGGACTAAGCGAGCCCCAGCAGTCAGTCTCTTGCCACCTGAGCAGCTCTCTGACTGCACATGGAGAAGTAACAGTAATTCAGGACTGCTCTAGTTGCAGGCGGTCAGAAGCAATGGCGAGAACTCAGTTTTCTTGGACATACAAGTGCCACCTCTGTCGTGTTAGGTGGTGTGCCTTTTTTTGAAGTTTGAATATTTCCCTGCGATCATCATAACACACTTCTTTCCCACACACCCCGGAAAATCTTTTGAGATGCATAATTTGTATATAAATGCTTCTGATTAAAACATAATTAGCTGTTTATATTTAAATGAGCACTGAAAGCAGAGCCGTGTTCTTTCAGCACCTCTTCCTAACTTCTGTGCTTGCTGGTTTACCTACAAGCATGTGTTTTCTTCTCATAGACAAAAGCATGCACCTCAGTTTTTATTTCTTTTCATTACAGGTGTAGGGGATATTGAGTCTGGTCTTTGCTGTCATACTGGGTGCGCTGTCTCAGAAGGTGCCAGCTAAATGCATTAAGGGGTGTGTTGTTTGGTAATGGAAGGTGTTTTTATGAAGTTTGTAAGGCGTGTGAGTAAAATAAGTAAAAAATAAACAAAATATGTAAAAGTTATGCAATGACAGTTTCATCTTTGTCTGTTAGCCTTTACTTTATCAGTATTTGTGGTGTGGTGAATCTACTGGAGCAGAAATCATCTGTAGCGGTACAAAGAGGAATTCTGTCAGTAGCACAGAATATGGGCATAGCAAAGAGCAAAAAACTCTGGTATGTGACCTCCTCGGGCTGCTTTCTCATGTAAATGTAAGGCCAGCATTCAATGTAAAGCTGCTTGCTTGCTCTTTTAGTCCTGTTTCTGTGTAAATAACTTCAGAGTTGTTCGGGGGAGGCTAGGAAATGCTCAACTTGGGAGAAGTCAGCCATCGAGCGGTGTGTCCCCACAGCATGACGGGCGCTGATGGCGCCCAGCTGGGCTGGCAGCCGCAGGCCTGCCAGGCCTCCAGGCAGGAGGAGTGGAGGGCGGCAGGGGCATGGGAGGCCCAGGGGATGGCAGGGGGTCGTGAGGACTCGGGGGACAGTGGGGTTATTGCAGGGGCGGAGCATGGAAGTACAGAGTGAAGGCCCATGGAAACCGGGCTTCACCGACTGCTGCTCTTGTGACTACTGATTTGGCCAGAGGAGTGCTCCTAAAACAGCCGTGTTATGAAAGAGAGTTTTAAAAGTTGACGAATTGCCCATATCATTGTGGATTGTTTAATGTGGGTCAACTGCAGCGTCACCTGCACCTCTTTTTCGCCAGCTGCACAGAGGCTGTGTGGCACAGGGGTAAGTGAGGCCAAAAGAGGAAAACAGGATTTGCCGGAATTCCCGAATCTACACCTAGGTTGGGTCAAAAGTGACCTTAAAGTACTTTAAAACAAAGACTTTTATATATTTTTCTTTTGTATAATTTTTCCATGTTAGGTCAAGTATTTGTTTCCTGTCTTTTTTTTGTTGTTGCTGTTGTTTTGGTGCATGTTTTGGATGTTGTGTTTTCTATCTGGAACTGACAGATAGATATTTCTGGTATCTTAGTTCTTACTTAGGTTAATGTTTCTCCCTCTTCTACTGTTTTACCCTTCTGGCTTTTTTCTCTCAAGTTTTGCAGTGACAAACAGAGCAGTGGCGAAGAAGTCTGATGGTCTGCATCAGAAGGCAGGACGTAGGAAATCAATCTATCATTGTACAAAGCTGTAGGAGAGCTTCACTCTGAAGGCAGCATATCTACTTTTAAAGGCCTTTTATGTCTGAAGGGATACACAAATTCAGGTGAATTGTTCAGCAAAGAGATATCAAAATCATTTTCTATTTAGAGCTGGAATTTACAGTTTGGAGAAGAGATGCTGGCCCAGGACAACCAGTAAAGATTTTATGTACTCCACAGACAGCAGTAGGTGCAAATCCTTAAATGCTGTTTGCATTTACTATAGTGAGGATGACATTGTTGACTGTCGGTGTACTGAGAAGCTTTGACATTGTCCAGCGTTAGTGTGTAGGTTTTGTCAGTGCTGGAAAGTTACATGTTAATTTAATCAGTGTGTAGCTAAAGTGACAACAATGCTCTTCTCAAAGGTGAAAATGGCTTTGAATTGCTGATTCTTGGAGAGTTTGTCCTGTTCTGAGAAACATGATAAGCCATTGATAACATTTTGATCTGTTAACGCAGAGTTACAGACATGGTGTACCTGGAACTTTGCTGCTCACCAATATACTTGCCTGTTCTCGTGTGTAGAACAGCAGCTTAGAAGTCCTTGAAATCTGAAGTTGCTTAGTTACATTTAGTATTGAAAATAAATTTCCAGCCTTGCTGGGAGCATGTGGTACCTTTTGGCTTAAGCCTTCTTTTCCCCATGTGATGAACGTATGAGATGGTTTCCTTCAAAACATTTGTTGTTTGTTTGTTTGCTTTGATCTTGCTTTGCCTAACTTCTTCTTTGCCTAACTTCTTCTGTTTTGGTTTTGTTGACCTTTGTGTTCAAAAATTTTATGCTCTTCTCAACTCATTTGACAAGTCATGCTGGAGCTACATGGATTGATACCCAGACTTCCCAGGCTTTTTCCTGGCTTTTGCTCCCTCCCAATTCAATTAAGCTTGTCATTTTCAAGGCAGTTGCTAAAGGAACAAATTTCGAAGTGTAATAAAAATGCTTTGGTGGGCTGAGTCACATCTATTGCAGATTACTGTGTCCATCATTCTTTGTGGCTGGTGGAGCTGTTCGTTATATCATAGGAGAAGCGGTGTCGATGTGGGAGACCTATCATGTAGGAGAGGGGACACCCATGCCTGTGGATATCTGTGTTCTCCAGGGCTGTACTGAGGTCTTCTTGGAAAGTATAGTTAGCAGGCTGAGGCCGAAAAAACATCTCTGCGAAACACATTTCTGGAATGTGAAAGTGATTCTGAGCTCTGGTAAACAAAAAGCTGTCTTGCTCCAAGTGCCTGGAGTCCCTGTAAGCATTTCATACTAAAACTCTGGCGAAACTAGGCTTAAAAGTTTGTATTTATGGTGTTAATAAGGAAGGTTTTTGTATGTGAAGAAAACTGCTATTGTTACCAATTATGACTTGCAAAAAGAAGAGGAAGTGGGTCTTGTTTGGTGTATGTACAAAAAAGAAATGTAGCAATTTGATCTCTGGATGTGTCTGAGCTCCTGGAGTTTTGCTCTGGAAGTAGCATATTTTGCGTTGCAAAAGCTTGGGTAGTGAGAACTTAAATTCTTAGTTCACTCACTCACCCTTGCAGTGCAGATATCACTTTCCAGACTCCATCGTGAAACAGAGCAGATGCAGGCAGGTTTTGGGGATCAGATTTGGTCTGCTATCCCCAGAAGTGTAGGCATAATTCTCCTTGTAACCAAGAACACTCATGATTCAACTTTGCAAATCAAATGTCATGAAAACAATATTGATCTGTGATCTGTCAGTCTGTGTTGATTTCACTGTTTATGCCTATGTTAAAGGAGTGACGTGCTCATGTACTGTGAGGACTGTATTTGGAGAGGGGAAGGCAGGAGAGATTATTTCTGTAGACTTCCAGAATTCCAGTGGCTAAGCTTCATTACTGTGGAGAGGCAACTGGAAGGCCTCTTTTGGCTTTTGGAGATGACCCACAGGCAGTTGACGTAGAAAATATCCTGAATAAATGGTAGTGTGCTGAAAGAAAGATGGATATCTTACAAGTCATTATCTGTTCAAAGTCTCCTTTAAATAGACATTTCTGTTGAATATTCTGTTTTTTCCTGCTTGTTATTATTGCTGTTATTAACATACTGTTGCTCTTAAAGAGGGGTTGAGAGTTCAAAACATGCACAGCATCTTAAGTTTGAACTCTCTTTTGCTGTGCATCTTTTCAGTTGTTTGTTTGCTGCTCGAGACAAGCACCCCGTGCATGGGGAATGCTCACAGGCACGCACATGGACTTACACATTGCTATAACTAAAAGTCACCTCTTACAGAAGGTTTAACAGTTGTGACTTCCTTGACTCCCGATTGCATCGGTGTGTTACTTAGGATGTGAAAAGAGATACTGCTGGGGAGGAAACTGGCTCTACAACATCCCAGATTTATGCGTGCTGAGTGCATTGTAAATGTTGCAGAGCTCTTTTGTGAAACTGTCTGCAATATCCATCTCTGCTGTGTGATGACTTGCTATTGGGGCTGGCTGACCTGGCTGCTGAGCTACTTCTCTTCAGTTCTGCACACTACTTCGCAAGACCTTTGCTTCGTCTCACATGTATTTAAAACTGAATTAGAACGCGGTATATATGTCTTAAAATCTGTGTATATGCATTGTGCCTAAGTCTGTGAGCCCTTTGTTCTGGATTGGATACAGCTATGCCCTCATTAAAAGCAAAAGAGGTAATGTGTTCAGTCATACAAATATAATAGTGGTCCCCATCAGAAGGAATTAGTCGCTTAAAATGACCAAAATGTCGAGTAGCTATAATTGCTTGCCCTCATGATCAAATCTGGATTTCCTGTGTCTACAACACTGTGAACTACAATATGTATTTTTGTTGTTACGCTGCTAGATGAACAATTGAAAACTACTGAGCTGTGTGGACCTGTCACAGGTACTGGCTGACGTGCATCTGTGTTGCTGCTTTTGCTTTCAGATGTTGCCATCAGTATCAGTTGGAGCACAAGGAGCTATGGTAATGGGAGTGTTTGGGAGAGCTGGGTCTTGTATACTTGAGAAAGGTAAGAGTGTGATGGGGCTTGGGGACACCTGATGGAATAGAGTGAGAGTGGGTGATAACTAGCAAGGCTAGACCATGAGAAAATGAGAGACGTAGCTAAGTTCAGAGGTGAACATAGCAGCAGCTGAGAATCAGAAACTACAGAGAAGGAAACAGTAAGAAATCCACTAGAAAGAAAAGTGAGCTGAGTACTTCTGTAGCCCTGTACTCAATTAAGAGACACGAAGAGTGCAGTTCTTTTATGCCGAACTTAAAAAATTAAAAACTGTGGAAACTGATGTGGAAATCTGTGAAGAAAAAGGGTTATTGTGTGCAAGGCCTTATTGTGGCATGGAATAAAGAGACCTGGAATTACTGTGATAACTGATGCAGACAAACCTTGCCTGTCTGTGTGTGCTTATCTGTTCATTAACTGTGCAGGGAATTTAAGCTCGTAATCTTAACACAACTCGAAGACAGGTGCTAGAAGAAGGAAATGCAGCTAATATCCATAGGGTGTCCTGGGGCAAGAGGAGGTATAGGAAGAGCTGTGTTAAAAAAGCTAATGCAAGGCAGCAGAATGAACTCAGCACCCTGTATTGCTTTGTGTGTGATTATTGTATTATGATTTATGCCATTTGCTGCCTAGAGAAGCTCTACAGCTGAAAAGGGTAATGTAGTTGACCCCAAAGGCAGGTGTTTCTGGCCTCCTCATCCTATAGCCTGCATCTAAAATTGAAAGTGAGTTGCACAGCAGCCATAATTTTGAATAAAGGCATTTGTATATGCAGAAGATTGTAGAAAAGGGCTGTGAATCTTGCTAAGGCTCTGTAGATTACCCACTAGCCAGAAATTTTAGGATTTCTACATATACTTACGAGTTTGAGATTGAGGGGGGGGAGGGTTAAATCTGCTATTGTAAAGAAAAGAAAATAACCCAATTCAAAATGAAGTGCCGAACCAAAACCATTTGATGTTTTACAGATCCTTAAAGGCTGAATTATCATGACTTTTGCTTAGCATTTGGGGTTGTTGAGATTTTTAACTTTCCCCAGGCTTCCAGAAATCTTTTTGTTGTTGTTGTTTTGTTTATCGCACAGCAGATGGAAGTCTCCTGCAAGACTAACAAAGATGCAGAAATAATCCAGCCATGTAAATGGAATGGAAACAGGAGTGTTCAGACTGATGTGTGATTTGCAACAAAATCTACTTAAGAGTGACCTGGTGTTCTGTCATTTGACAGAATTGCTGCGCTTTGTGTATTCTTTTGTAAATGCTGTACTGAGATTTCTGCATGCATTTTTGTGAGACCCTTTTAAGTGGATTACATGTGACTAGCACCTATCTTGTGGTCAAATGCTGAGGGTTGTGATGTTCAGAGTAAATTTCAGACAGCAGTTGTGCCCATCGCAAGGACAGAAGGAGCTTTGTTACAGATTTTCATGTCAGAACAGACGTCATCCAAGTAGTTGGCAATAATTGAGAGTAACAATCTTTCCTAATCATCCAGACCATGTCTCTAGAAGGGTGCATGGCATTTTTGAATGAGGAGGAGGGGGAAATGGCTTCTATCCTTGTGTTTGTAAGGAAGTGCTGCTTTCCAAGGAACATTTGGTTTGCTTACCAAGAAGGAATGGTTAAGGGCTTTTGTTTTTGTAAGGATCAGTTTGTGTTGCTTTAGGCGACCCCTCTGGTATTGTGTGCTATGGTAAAAAGCTGCCCATTTCAAGCCATCTGAAGTAATGCAGGTGCTGTGGCTTATCCAAGATACCAGTATTGTTCATAGAAAATTTTATGAAGTACATTTGAAAGGATCAATTTTTCACTGGATTGAGTGGGTGTAAGGCCTTTTCATAAACTCTAAAGCAGGCAGTTCCTCCAGGAGGCTTTTACTGTGATGACAGACAGTCTTCGGGGTAAAGAACACTGTCTGCATCTTTGCTAGGAGTGTTTCAATATTAGGCAGTCGCTGTCTTCACATTGAGCATGAGGCTATGTGGCCTTCACAGCAAAATGGGAGGCAGGTGAAATTAGGGCATGCTGCAAGACTTTTTTTTTTTTTTTTTTTTTTTTCCATAAACCTTTGGAGTGTTTGACTGGAATCAGTTGCATAAAAGGCAGACAAGACCAGCTTTGGTCTCTTCAGAGTTCGGAAAGCATTTGCCTTATCTCTCTCGTGTGTGTTTTCTCTAGTTGATGTCATGAAGCTCTAAATCAGGCAATCACGCCTTTATTAACCATCTAGAAACAGTATAAGGAATGTCATGAAAATTAACCATGTTTCTAAGGCCATAACGTCATGCACACTTAAGCTGCAGCTGGAGTAGCGGAAAAGGCAGCCTGTTATCTATCACCCTGGCTTCCGACCACCTCCATCCTAAGCTGGATGAATGCTGACATAAAGTGTTAAATGAGGTAAATCCCTTGTCTGGGTTCACAGGGCATCTGTGTGGATGATCCCATGATCCTTACCCATGCTGTATGGGAGGGGTGGAAGTGTTTCCCTCAGTGACAGTGCTGCCCTAGAGTGTAATCAAGAAACAAAGCAAAAACCTTGCAATTACTTTTCAATCTGCCTGGTGACTTCTAAGTGATGCTTGTTTCTGTCTCTCTTCATCCACGGTACCTTCTAGTAAATTGCTAGGGGCACTGAGTAACAGGGAAGGGCTGATAGCTACTACATTGTTGAATATAGAGAATTCTTCTTTTTAATAAACTGAAATATAGTTTGCCATAACTAGTAATGTCTGTGGAGTCCTTAGAGGGCTTTTAGCATATACAGATTAAATTTCAAACAGACTCACACAGTAAATGGGTGTTTTGCAAAAGTAAACAAATATTGATGACAGTTATTTATATTTTTGGCTGTTAATAAAATATGCATTTATTCCCCCTGTAGAGATTAGTAGTGATAGAGACAGCATCAATGCTGAAGGGACATATTTGGTAGGGGGAGGGAGAGCGTTTCGGTACATCAGAAGTAAAGGTTTTGTTTTCTGTTGCTTGCAGCTCTACGGTAATGCAAAGTGACTGAAAAACAGTGTTTAAAATGACTGCGTAGATGGAATGTCCTCAGTGTGCAGATAACATTTCTCTGAACTGCACCTTCATTCATGTGATTCAGTTTCTGCATGAATCAGATAGAATAGCTTGGTTTCCACTCGCTGTGTTGAGTAATCCTCGCTGTTCAGGAGTCTGAGGCTAGAGCCCTGCCATTGTGCGGGTAGCGATCGATCCTGCCTAGTCCCCTGCGGCTCAGCAAGCCACAGGCTTACAGGCTGGTAGGCACCAGCCCCGGCAGCTGAGTGGAATTTTTACAGGGCTTCATGTGGTTTGCTCAGGTAGCCCCAGTGCCTTCCTCTTGTGCTTTCAGCAGGCACATTTTTGGGTGCTTTTTGCCTCATGTTTTGGTACGCACAGGTGTGAATATGATGCAAGCTGTGCTTAAGGCACACGCTGAAGAATTGGTGGCATTTCTTTCTTAACAAGGAAAATGCAGAAGACCTGTCTTTAACCCAAGTGCATGCTGTCTTTTCACAAAACTGTATTAAGCCTGTCCTATAAAACTAAATGAGTGACTTTTTTTTTTTTTCTGGCAAAGCTGTTCATTAACATCATTCTGATATCGGTTATTTTCATCTCAGAGTACACCCTCTTAAACTTTGTAGTATGGTTGCCAGTATTGGAGGGAAACAATTTTGTGTTAAAGTTGGGAGAGTTTCCCACTGTAAGAGCTGCTTTTGTTATGAAAATAACACATAAAATATTGGCAGTTAGACAAGTGAGGATTTGCATCTAGAAATCCAGAGTATAAAGCTTTGTCATTTTACTTTAGGAGAACTAATGTTCAGTTGCTTATTAAACCCAGCTACTGATAGTACTTGAGTTGTGAAAGCTGGATTGTGGTTTACTCTCTCAAATTAGCTCTTGAAAGAAGAAGGTCTTGATGTAGGACTATTAGGAGAAGTAAGCAGGGTCTTCTAGTGCTTCTGATGGCTTCTGAGAGACTTTGTGCATTTGGAAGTACTTACTGTAGTTGCTGTCCCATGTTGGGTTCCCATTAACAGACACTTTGAACGTGTTGTAACATCCCACTGTTGGCAGAAGGGGGAATCTTTTCATCTTTTAATATGGGAGAGTCCTTGGGCTGAGCTTGTCTCTGGGAGGTGGTCTGGAACCCAGTAGTTCCCTTTTTACTCATGCATAGTCTTGGCCACACATATCTGTGGCTATTTCCTTGGTACTGAAACCCTCTCTCCGAATAGTATTACTGTTCATTCCAGCTTCTCTTACCATCCATCTCCCCTGGGTGATTTGGGGAGGAAGGGAAACAGAGATACCGTTTTCAGAAGGTCTTTCTCTCTCTTAATTTCTCCAGCCTCAACTTTATCTGCCATTCTTTAGTTTCATTTTCCAGGTACCCGGTCAAAAAGGCGTCTGTCACGTACTAAGTGTTAGGCAATCAAAACAAACTTCAGGTTTTTCCTCAGTCTGTGTATCCTGCCAGAAACCAACACCTGGCACTTGGTCGCATTCCAGGAAAATCATGGGCTTGGTACCTGGCTCCCGAACCAGGAAATAGCGTGTCATACTTTATTGCTTCCTGGGTCAGAATGTTTTTACTTAAATTGCTGTCATGCTTAGAGAAGCTTTATTTTGCAAAACGCAGCAAATGCACACAGCAAGGAGAAAAACTGGTAATCAAGCAGACCACTCTCTAAGTGGGGAGAAAGTGCCATATAGATTTTGTCTGATCTCATGCCAGGAGGTTTCTGCTGCCCTGTTAAGGCACCTGTCAGTCTGTGATAGGACTCCTCCAACAGGGGAAAACTGCTTATGCCCGGTAAGCCACAAAATGTCTGTAAATGAGTTTTCTACATTGAGAGGAACTGCTGTTGTTTGCTCTGGTGATGCTTGTTCCGTTCTGCTGCTTTCCTGAGTCCGCACACGAGTACTGAAGTGCTTTGCAAAACCTGGAACTTACCTGTAATTGGACTTGAGTGTCTATAGGGATGTTTGTGGAAGGCAAACAGTATTTTTGGAACAAATTGTTCTCATGTTGTCAGATACAGGTTAGTCCTAGATCAGTCTAGATTGTACCTTTTTGCTGCTGCTGATCTACAGTAGGTGCTTGAGAACCTACTCAACCTACTGTGAGTGAAGCACAGACCAAATAATCCTTCTCATTGTATCACCCCAGCTTTAGGGAGTCCTGGTTGGGAACTTCTGAGCTGGAAGTTGTATTGAATCACAGAATCATTAAGGTTGGAAAAGACCTCCAAGATCATCTGGTCCAACTAACCCATTGCTACCAAAGTCACCCACTAAACCATCGGGCACATTGTATTCAGTAACTAGACCTTATTTTTGAGGCACAGTGAATAACTTGTCTACTTTCTCCGTGGTCTCATGAACTGATGATCAGCCTTCTGTCTTCAAAGCTGAAAGGTCCAGGTCTATATGTTGTCTTCTTTCCCCTCTTGTTTGTTTTACCACTGTTTTGTGATTTGAGTTATAGGCTCTCGAGAATGCAATTTTCGAGGTACTAGCTAACCTTGATTTTATGGCATCTTCAGTCTTGTTCCATGGCCCTTTCCTGCTGATTCTGAATGTTCATCTCTTAATTCTATCAGAAGCAAAGTCTTTTTCATTTTAAGGAGAGGCAGGAGAAGAAAGATTTTGGTCCACAAGTGTAACTGGGTTTATTTTCCTCCTTGTTTGGGTTCCTTTGTATTTATTGGTACTGAATTTCATCTGTCACTTTATTTGCCCAATGTGTTAAATCCTGTGTTAAATCCTTTCATAACTCTCTGTTGTCTGTCCTCTGTGTTGACCGCAGGTTGTGTCTGACCTTAGTAGACTAGAAAGCAAGGATTACGTTGAAGCTTTTAAATCCTTGCCTAGTTTTGCAGAACCATGCTAGAAAGATGAGCATGAACACTCCTTAGAGGAACAGCTCTGCCCACTTCATCCAGCATGCTTGCATGTCTGCGTGGGGCTGGCTCAATCACACTTGCCCCGTTTCCATTACTGGCAACGTGCTGCTCTGCCTGCTCCTGAGGGTCTTTGGGAAATGTGGAGGCAGTGCCTGACATGGGTGGCAGAGGTCTGTGGCAGAGGTGGCTCCCTCTTTTCATTCATGGTCCTGTGTTGTTGCTCCCCTTTCCACCTCCTTGAAGATATTTGCTGGCCCTCTTCCCACTTTCACTTATTAAATTACTTAAACCACTTTTCCTAGTTTAAATGGTATGTAACCAGTTTTATGGTCAACAGCATTTATTTTAATTGCTGTGAATAATTACGAAGCTTTTATATTACCCCCCTCACTGCTTCTTCATGATGAGCTGTGAATCTACTGATCCCTCTTTCACCTGTTCTCTGGGAATGTTTCCCTTGCAGATCCCACTGCTGGCATCACCTCTTTTCCACAGAGAGATCCTACTGGGTGATCTTGCTGTCAAGCCAGAGTGCTCAAAACTGTAGCTTCACTGAATTCAGACGGAGACTGGAAGATCTAAAAATGTCTGCTGGAGTCCAGCAGGTTGCTGTGAGAGCTGCTTCAAGTTGTATGCTGTATTTCCACTTCAGATTGCGTTTTTCCACCTTGCTTAGGGAGTTTGGCTTCTGTCCCCTAGTTATGACATCTTGTGGCTTCCTTGAAATTAGCAAGACCAAAAAGTATGTCTTCAGTCTGCTTTGTTTCTCTTTTCAAGAGAGAACAAAAGAATCATTCCAGTGCAGTAATTATCCTGAGAGCTGTAAGTTTCTTAAATAAGGTTTAAATAATGCTATTGTGGAAAAGTCTCCTGACTGTATGTGGTAGTGGCACACTGTGCGCAGTCTTCTTGTTCTGAAAGCTTTGGTTTTCAGAGGCAAAGTAAACACGGTACTGACAATGTGCTTGTGAATATATTGACTTCTATTTGGGGCAGCGTCACGAAAGAGCTTCCTGATACATGATGCCTGCTTGCTGTCCCGCTTAAGAAATGAGTGAGTATTTGAGTCATCTGTCGGATGGGGAAGCCACAGTGTCCATTATGGACAGCATTAATACCTTCTATTAAAAAGAAGCCTTCAGTGAAATGTAGGTTATCGTTAATGTGCTTGTTGACCTAGGTTACTGGCTAGATGTTTACCTTCATGTTGTTAATTTTGTATTATTTGACAGCGTGCCTCAGGTTATCGTTAATGTCTGTGCTGAAAGAAGGATGAGTGAAATAAGTGGAAAAAGTGCTACAGTGAGAGAAATGGGCATCTTGGTACTGGTGTTGGATGTGACAGCGTACCTAGTCATAGTATCAAATAGCTCTGGCACGTTTGGGATTAAGAAAGAAAGAAAATTGAACAGTTAAAGCAGTAAGTGTGGTACTGAACTACTGCTTAGTGCTTGAAGGTGAATTTCTCTGCTGTGGTTCAGTCTTTGCTATAGCGTACAAACAGGACAGCTGTTCTGTTTGTCAGCTCAGGGTAAGTTTTCTTCTGAAGAGCATCCCTTACTGACTTACCACAGCATGTCAGAGTGATGGAGTAAGAGAGAGGCCAGGTGAAATGATTTACCAAGCTGGTGTAGGTTGAGCAAAACTGGCTTCAGGGAATGAAAGACTGTTTAGTGAACATGGTTCAGCTTCTCAAGGGCTAGGCAGTTACTTCACCTTTTCGTTTTGCTCCTCTGTTTATTCTGTGAATAACATCATCAGCTTCTGGTCCCTGTAAATCTTATTTTTTTTAAAGTATCTTAAGGTTAGATCTTGTGATGTGTGATTGTCTCATAAATTGTTACAATTGTTATCTCATGCTGGATGTACTTTCTGCTTTTACCTATTCCTACTTCCTGAAAGCTCTTTCTGGGTGATCTGGAACTTTTGCAAAATTGCCCCCCTTAATCTTCAAGTGTGCCCCTGCTTTTTCTACTGATTTGTCCTTCCTGTAATTTTCAAAGACACCCTTCCCTGTCTAATCACTGACTTCCATACAGTTACCTGATGATATTACTTTGCGTGACACGTATGTTTCTATGCCTTTAATAGAACTAAGCCCTGTGCCCCGACTGCTGAGTTTTGTTTTTTTTTTTGTCTCTGAAACTTGTCTTTGTTCCTCATGTCCATAGACACAGAGGATGCCGTGTATGTTACAAATGAAGTCAGTGTTCTTAGTGTTTGCATGTAGACTGCAAAGCCTTCTGTCCAGTGAGATTACGGATATATTATTATCCTTATGCAGAGACCTGCGAGGTGCTGGACGACGAACCTGCCCTCTCACAGGAGGAAAGCTGTCCTGCTGGTGCCTGTCAGAGGGCAGGCTGTGGCTGGCCGGCCACTACCGCCATCCCAGGGCCTACTCAAGCGGGTGGTGGGGATGGTGGCGTGTGCTCCTCGCCTGTGGCGCTAGGCGATGTGGTACCACCGTGCTGCCGTCCTCAGTACGCAGACTGCACGGGCCCTTTTCTTTCAGCCTGTGTGACTGAGGTGCGGTTTTACGGATTTGGCCGCCTTTAAATTGGGCAGCTTCAGTGACGGCGCTGAAAACACGTCCCCGGGAAGGCAGCGCTACTGCAGCCGGACTGCTGCGGTGGTGGTTTTGTGCCCCTTGCTTTGTTTTTTTTGTGGGACTGCAAGGATCTCCAGGCAATGGAGTTTCAGACAAGTGGCTCCGGAAGTGTTGTGTGTTGAAACGTGTTGTTCACGTCTTGGTAGCAGGGCCAGAAGTTGCCTTACAACGAGAGGCAGCTTTGCAGGGGGTGCAGTGGTGATAGAAGCGTTTGTCCTTGTTGGTGGCTACCGCTGCCGAAGACGCTGCCAGGAGTTCAGGAGCAGCGCTTTGGTGGGCTGTTCAGAAAGAGACCGCCAGAACAGGAGCAAGGAGCTGCTCAGAAAACAAGCTGAAAGAGGAGTGGTGAAGGGGAAAGTGGTCCGTTTGAAATTCTCCCTTTCCAAACACGTTTCTCACCTCCCAGTTGATGCATCATTAATTTATTTCAGGGGTGTAGTTAAACTCCTGTCATACATTTGTCGAAAATGTACTGGAGAAATGTGTTCTTCTTTCCCTAGCTTTCCTGGTGTAGCTGTATTTTGTTGGTTATGCTTTTTCTATTATCATTTTTTTTTTAAACTGTGAATGCTAATGTGTGTGTCTTATATGCCTGTTTTTTCTGTCCTCTGTGAATGCTGGTTCAGAATGTTTCTAACTTTTAACAATTTAATTTATTATTAATTATAATCTATTTAACTTTTCAATTGGGTTACTGTCACCACTGAGTAAAAATGACATCAGCTGTAACAGACTGTCTGGGTAGTCAGCATTTCTAGCACAGAATGTCTTGGACAGCTGTTCCTGTAACTTTTTCCCTTGAAGTCATAAAACAGTTGTCAAAGCACAGACTATAATGCATAATGATGCTTAATTACCTTTAAAGTGCTTTAAGACTTAAAGATGCAGAATGTCTGGGTTCTTCACGTATTTAACATTGTAGTCATGTGCCTCATAGTGGATCTTCTGCATATAGTCTGTAGTTGCTGAGCAAAGACAAATCTTTTTTTTATGATTCACAGAAGTTATACTTTATTTCTTTCAAGGCTTATGTCAAGTTTGATGGTGTTATTGCAGTTTTTTATTCCTTGCTTGCTCATTTTGTTGTATGTGCAGTTTTAGCCCAGAGAGGTTTTTTTTTTTTTTTTTTCTGATTTGCCTTTGGCCAATTTCCTGCTTTGATTTGTATTTATTTTTTTTTAAGCTAATATTTTCTGTGGACACCTTGGTGTTGTCAGCTGCTTGAGTAACCAGTTTGGTGGAGCTTGTGAAAAAATTCCAAGTACAAAGAAAGAATAATTCTAAAAACAAACAAACAAAAAATTTTGAAACTAAAACACAAAATGTCTCTGATCATTTATACGGAAAATAAACCCGTTTGTTGCTGTGCAGTGTGCTTGGTCTCTCTTCTAATTTTATTAAAATAAAATAAAAAAAAAAAACACCAAAAACGTGATGAATGTTGTCATAATTACAGGAGGTGTTAGGTAACAGCACCTTATGTGACTCAGCTCTTCGGGGTAATAAGACTGCAGGAACTGGGAGAATATTACTTTTTTGTTCTATTTTTCATGCTTACTCTGCCTGAAACTGAATTGTTTTACAGGCTTGTCTGTGCCTGAGTGGAAGAGGATTAAGAAAAACATCCCACATTTTCTTTCCTTCCCCCTGTGCTGTATGTGCTCTTGCAACGATTTCATTAAGAAGCTGTGGCATCTCAGCTGTGGAAACCAGCAGTGGGTGGGAGTGCTGATGTGGGATGTTTTGCCCCCCATGTGAAAGAAAGCGTGGTGAGGCTGCAAGTGTGCCAACGTGTGCCCGGGTGGACTCCTGTCTGTCGGGTGGCTACAGGGCACACAGCCCTTACAGATTGTGAGTTTGGCTGCATGAGAAGCAGTGGAACAGGGTGAAATTTGTAATTTCCTGGCTTAAAGGAGCTCTTTATGTCATGCGATGTGGTTTACAGAAGGTTATGGTTAGAAAGATGCAGAGGTTTTGGCAGAAGGACAAGACCTTCCTGTAGCAGTTGGGTAAATCTCTCTTTCCAGAGTCGGATTAGGGATCACAGTGAGCTGCGTAGCAGGGACCCGTGGAGGTGGAAGTCTCTTCATCCTTCCAGTCTGTTAGCTGGTCCTTGCAGATTCCAGCTGCTTCTGGATGCTCACTTGCTGTGTCAGTAGGATTTCAGGAGGGCTGAAATCCCCATTGCTTTGCTGAGGTTTCCTGTGTGGAGCAGAGTTTGTATGTTGTCCTCATTCTGCAGAATTAAATTTCTGGTGAGCTCTTGTCTAAAATAGCAAGAAAATAAAGGTATTTTTAAAGTGCAGTATTTGGAGTTAATCTGGGATATTTTGAATTACTTGCTTTGTAACCTTTGAGTTGCATGGACAGCCTTAAAATAACTTTCTGAGATGTATTTATGATGTTGCCTTACAGTACATAAGACTTTTTTTTTTTAATTGCACTTCAGCTTTGTGGCCAGAGCAGGCAGCGGATCCTGCTGCAGAACAAGTCAGGGTGCATCACGAGAGCATCTGGCCTGTAGCATCCCCTCGTCATGTCACGTGTGAAAATGAGCAGCGTCTGGGACAGAGCCTTCCAGCCCAGAAAGGCTGTGGTGGCTATGACTGTGGGAACTGCCATGGCAGACTGAGTTCTGTTCCTGCCTCCAATACCTCGTGTCAGGCAAATAAACTGTGCAGCCCATGCTTTTTGCAGGAGCTCTTTCTTTTTCCCTTCCTATAAACCCATTGTCTGGTTTTGCAGAGCTCTGGGCATGTGTAACTGCAGCTGAGATCAATGAAAGCAGTCCTGTCATGGTTAGGAAACCAGCCTGTCGTCAGCATGCACCGCGCGCCAGAGGATCAGACAGAAAAGGAGGCGAACATTTGCCAAGTCAACTCTTTGTAAAATGGCAGCAGGGGGTTGTTGTCTTGTAGACGTGGTGGACTTGTTAATGACGTCCAAGGTATGACCACAGGGGAATCGCGGGTGAGATTTGTGCAGGTTCAGCGTGTGGTGCTGAACTTTGAAAGGTGAGGCGAAAGGGAAGCGGTGGATGACCCTTCTCTGTGCCGAGTATCCGGTCACTGAGGGAGGGGTACAGGGGGAAACATGGTGGTTTTCCCACTGTCACAATATCCAGAGAGGTTAAAATTAGCATTGTGCAAGTTATAGTATTTCAGCCATTTCCTGAAGATCACTTCTCATTTGTAATGTGATTTTACTTTAAGGCCATTTGAAAAGTTCAGCTGGAATTTTGAAACAGGTACAGGGTTTTGAAAAATTTGTTTTCTTTCAGCTGTGATACCTTTTTCTCTGTAAAAGATGAAACCAAGGAGCTAATACAAAATTGTGTATTGCTTTGTGAGAATGTTAGTAACAAGTTGAATTGAATCCTTTCACTTTTCTTTTACCAATTTGCTGTCCTCCCTCACTGGCAAGCCTCTTGAGCTACTGTGTATTTGTGAGGATGATCTCTGAATAGAGTTAAGCACTAGGTACTTTCGGTTGTGTTTCAGGAAGTCTTGTATGTCATATTGCGGCCTCTTGGGGACAGACAAACCAGAAAATCTGTTAGTAGCCTAGACAGAAAGTTGTTGTGTTAGTCTCCTGTGTACATGTGTATGCTTTTACATGTATGCAGTCACCTCTCTTTATTTTTTACTGCAGTATGGAGGAGTAAGTGGGTCACAGGTCTGTCATTCAGGCTCAGCCTCCAGGGTGGGTGATCAGCTTTTAAACTAGCAGGTGTGAAAAACTGTGTAGGTAGAAAACACGGAATTTCCCATGTGCCTTAGGAGTGCCTACTGAATGTGCAGAATGTAAAGGAATATGGCTGTCCAGTTGCAAATAATTCCTCAGAGCTACAAAGCAGAAATAACTATGGAAGCACCATACCTCACAGTCTGCTTTAATAACTGGAGTCCAGATCACCAGGCTTTGCCACTCATAGGAACATCTTTGGAATAGTTAAAAGAAGAAGAAATTCTTTGTTTCGTTGTGCTTCCAAAACAAAGCGCTCTGAACACTTCAGACTATTACTTTGAGCTGATTTAATGACTATGAATCTGAATACTTCTATAGCAAAATAGCAGGAACAGACAAATTGATTTCACTTGTTAGTCTTCATGCTGGCAAACAAAGGCAAATAAAAATGGAATATTACCTTGTGAATGGTGCAGGAGTCCAGCAATAACAGAGGTGTATTGGGGTTCACTCTCTGTTCAGTTAACATATGGAGTAAACCAGATGCACCAGTGGTTGGAGGAAAATACAGTCTGCAATCCCTTCCTTCCTCTTACAGAAGTCGAGGGCTTAAACATAAAGAGACTTACTATGGTTTTCCACTGAAAGGCTGTCTGCAGGCCACAAAATGCATCTCTTCTAACCTGATGTCCAGGTCTTTCCCCATGCTGTTTTAAAGTTATTTTACAGTCTTTTATGGTAGCCATAAAAGATAATGAAAAGAGAAATCCCCTTGAAGTGTCTGAGTGAGATGGTTAGGCAAGGGACTTTCTGCAGGCTTTTCTTACAAAAAAAAAGCTCTGTGTACATTCTCACTTTTTCTTAGTTTGATAAATAGGATGAAGGCTGTCTTGTTTGTCTGTGGCATTTAGCATCGAAGTATTAGAATGAGTCCAGAGGAGGACCACAAGGCTGATCAGAGGTCTGTAGTGCCTCTGAGGGAGTTGGGGTGTTTCAGCCTGGAGAAGGTTCTGGGCAGACCTTATAAGCAGCCATCCAGTGCCTAAAGGGGGCCTAGGGTAAAGCTGGGGTCTTTGTCAGGGGGTGTAGTGGTAGGGCGAGGGGCAATGGTTTTAAACAAAAAAGGGTAGATTTAGACTAGCTATTAGCAGAAACTCTTCACTATGAGAGTGGTGAGGCACTGGAACAGGTTTCACAGAGAAGCTGTGGATGCCCCATCCCTGGAGGTGTTCAAGGCCTGGTTGGATGGGGCTTTGGGCAACCTGGTCTGGTGGGAGGTGTTGGAACTGGGTGATCTTTAAGGTCCCTTCCAACCCAAACCATTCTATGATTTGTAACTCCATCTCCTCTGCTAAAATAGTCATTTGTAATAGCAACAGATTTAGCGGATTGCAGAGTGGTTCAACTAACCTGCGACAACAGTTCGCAGTTCTTGTTCCTTCTTTCCTGATAAGAAAGGTTGGCCTTCATGGATGTTCAAGTGACAAGTGCGCTGTAGACTCCAGTGGGTATTGCAAGCAGAAGCAGATCAGCCTGGCTATAGATGTCATGCCTTCGCTCAAGAGTGCTGAAGTTGCCAAACCATCTTAAGAGGATAAGTAGTTTGACCTCAGGATTGGCTTTGACTGAGTGGTGATTAGAGTAGAATTTGGGAAATCGTTGCTTTTGTTGTGGCATGTGTTGTCTGTAGCTGTAGAAGAGTGAGATTTTACCTGTTATCTCTATTTGTTTAGGGGAAAAAAAGTCTATCTGTCCTTGGGCTATGTCCCTCTTACTTAGTCTTTCATTTTGATGAGTAGCAACTAGTGGGTGCTTCGGGAGAATCTTACGATCAAAAGCAGTGACGGATCCTTTCATGGTCTGTACTTCCAGTTTATTTGGCAGCTAGTAGTGGATGTTGATCTCATTGTCTATAATCACTTCTGATCCACAGCTGTCTGTGGCACCCTGAAGCAAAAGGTTCCAGAGCTGAGACAGGGACTGTGCAGAAAAACTACCAGTTAACCATGCAACGTCACAATGCTGACAGGTGTCCTGAGAGAAGTAGTGAGTAATTGTTATCTGCTTATTCATATCACGTGAACATTTTACTCTTCAGCGCAGTGTCCCTTAGTTATATCTTCTCTGAGCTGAAAATTGCTGGTAGTCTTGTGCTTTCTCCATGTCTTGATCATTCTTGCTGCATGTCTCTGTGCTGTCTTCCAGATTTGAGGTATAACATCACTTACGCCGTTGACTCCTGGTGCTCTGCATCTGCTCCCTTGACAAATTCAGCTTTCTTGTAATCTTCACACTATGTTGTTCCCTGAAGCCTGGCAAAGGAGAGAAGTATATCCATGTGTAACTGCAGTGTGTCTTGAATGGGTTTCTGCTACCAGCTTACCCTCACCTGAACTTTGAAGCCTTGCTCTGGCATCTTCTTTATAGATGAGCTGTTAGAGCTGCCTTTCAAATCCCCAGCTAGCCTAACCTCAGCTAGCAGATCGTGGGAATGGTGTGCTGACAACCAGCGAAAGAGCCTGTCACATGTACAGGTCCTTATCCCTATGCCTTGATAATTTGCTTCATTAATTGCACGCTTTTTTTGTGATGCAGGGAGTGATTCAGAAAGCATACTAATTCTGGAAAGGTTGCACAACGGGGTTCTGTGTGTGTGTTCATTTCCTTATCAAATGGAGTCATTTGGGGTAGAAAAGATTTGTTTGACTGCAAGCAAAATTTTCCTGCAAATCAAAATGTCTAATAATAATAAAAAATAATATAATAGTAAACAATGAGGGCCAGGTTAAGTTCTCTGTCACCCATGCATGATTTCACAAAAAAAGTTTTGTTGGTCTGAACTAAGGAACAATATCGACTCTTTTCTGAGCAGTGTTGGTACTTTGTCTTTTTACTCCTCTTAGAGCTTGCTATCTTCAGGTTTTCTGGTTGAAATTACCAGGACTTTTAAGTTTGTGAGAAACAGAATCCTGGTGCAGAAAACCACTAGTATATATAATTATTTTTTTGAAAAGGACCATTTTAAAACCAGGAAATGTGAGGAGTCACTGTTTGTTTTTTTTCCAGTACTTCTTAGCCGTTTTGTTGGATCACTGCATTGAATTTTACCTTTTGCAGATGACAACATAGCAGTGTTGTAATGTATCTCCTTAGCATGAATATGTTCTACCACAGATTTCATAACTCTAAAGGAAGAGCATTTGTATATGTGAATTCTCTGTTTACATTGGTTACATATTTGGCATTATACCTCAGTTTGTTTTGTAGTCACTTATATAGGGTGTACTCTTCCTGGTAACTGTGGTGTTCTTACTTAAATGTCCATAGAAATCAGCAAGCTGAACAACAGGGAGCATGTTGTGGAAGGCCTTCATGAGGCTTCCAAGTTCTAATGAACAATGGTTGTGCCAGCTTGTAGCCCCTCCTAGCGCTGTCTGCATACCGGCCAAAAATAATAGATTCTGCATGCTTAAAATTGTGGATTGAGAACTCTTACCACAACCCAGCAAGGTCAGCAAGTTTCTCCCAAATCATGCTTGCTTTTTTTTTTTTTTGCCTTTTTTTTTTTTAAGAAGGAGAAAAAACCACTAAAGCATAGTTATTACTAGTTCTTGCATTGAACTTTGCTAAGGTTAAACTGAGCAGAAATTAGAAACATATTTTTCTGATTTCAGTAAAGCTTTTGATACTGTTTCTCACAGTATCCTTCTGGACAAAATGTCCAGCATACAGCTAGACAAATGCGTAATGTGGTGGGTGAGCAACTGGCTGATGGATCAGGCTCAAAGGGTTGTAGAGAATGGGGATACATCAGGCTGGCAGCCAGGCACTAGTGAGATCCCCAGGGCTCCGTTCTCGGGACAATTCTCTTCAGTGTTTTCATAAATGACTTGGATGCAGGAGTTGAAGGTATGCTTCAAATGATTTTGTGGATGGCTCTAAACTGGGAGGAGCTGTTGACTCCCTCAAGGGTGGAGAAGCCTTGCGGAAAGATCTTGACAAATCAGAGAGCTGGGCAGTCACCAGCAGTAAGAAGTTTAACAAGAGCAAGTGCTGGATGCTGTACCTGGAATGGGGCAACCGTGGTTTTACGTACAGGGTGGGGGACAAAAGGCTGGAGAACAGCCTCACAGGAAAGGATCTGGGACATGTGGTCGACAACAAGTTAAACACTAGTCAGCAGCATGCCTTGGTGGTCAGGAGGGCCGACTGTACCCAGCAGTGCATCAGGCACAGCACTGCTAGGCGGCTGAAGGAAGGGATTGTCCCGCTCTGCTCTGCACTGGTGTGGCCTCACCTTCAGTACTGTGCAGTTTTGGGTGCCACAACATAAGAAGGACATAAAACTATCAGAGAGGCTATCCAAAGGAAGGCTGCAAAGATGGTGAAGGTTTCAGAGGGCAAGACATTTGAGGAGTGGTGTAATTCTATGATCCTAAATTCACTGCTTTTCATTGTCTAAATGCATGTAATTGGGAAACTATTCTTTGATTATATGTTTCTTGTCCTCTGATATACTTATCTTCCTCTGATACACTTAACCTCCTGCTGAAAATGAAAATACTTTTTGTATTTTGGTGTGACTATACAAGACACACTGCAAATACACCTTGAGAGAAAGAACTGCTGGATTTTCTTCCTTATTCTCCAAACAGGCAAACAGTACTGTGGTTTTAGAATATTGTCTGCTGCCTCAGTATTCCCACCCTTAAGCAAGTGGACAGAATAGTATGTTCTTGCATCCTCATTTTTTGGGCTATCTTCAGAAGTAGACAAAACATCTTAAATGTAATTGAAGCAAAATGTATTACCATCAGTTGAGGTGATTCTGGCTGTAGAATTGAGAGCAAAAGGCAATAGGCACGTACTGAAACACAGGAGGTTCCTTCTGAACATCAGGAAGCACATCTTTACTGGGTGACTGAGCACTGGCAAAGGTTGCTCAAAGAAATTGTGGAGTTTCCCTCCTTGAAATCTTTAAGAGCCACTCGGATGGCTGGGTAACTTACTCTGGGTGACCCTGCTTGAGCAGAGCAGGGTGGACAGGATTTTCTTCAGCTGTTGTCCAGTTGCAGCTGAAGACTGTAGGTGATGATCAGTTTAAGTAGATCATCCAGACTTCTGCTTTGTAGTTGGCAGTCCTCTTGCAGGAGAGTATCTTTTGCAGCCTTTGCCCATAAGCCTGATTATAATGGTAAAGATGGAAAGCAGCTTCCCATAATAAGCCCTTTAAAGGAGAGGGAAAACTGAAGCAAGTACACATTTCTGGGAAAGAATTTGCACCTGGTAATATATTTGGTTACAAGTTCAAAATGTTTTGGTTTTCTTGGGAGGAGGCAGGAGGAAGAGAGATAAGGGATGGGGGTGGGAGAGAATATCAACTGCTGTTCTGATTTGGGATTGAAATAAAAATTGTCATCAGCTTTTCACAGACCAGAAATTCTGCTTACTGATAGTCTCTAGCAACATGCAAGCTGGAATTTTGTAACGGAAGGTGAGAGGTATGTTTTCATTTGAATGGCTGGGTTTGCCATCCTGTTTCTGTTGTTGAAAAGCCTAATTTCTCTAAAGCTTTGTCAGCTGGCAAGCACACTCTCATTTTTAACCTTCTGGAAAAACTTCTGCTCCATGGAGAGAAAGTGATGGATGAAAGATCTGTGACAATCAGAGAGTGAGAACTACTCCTTTGGGGACAACGGAAACCTACTAAGCCTTTATTTAGCTGGCTCAAAAAGCAGCTGGCTTTATTGCAGGAGGGTCTTGTTTTCTTATGAAAGTCTCTTTGAAGGTAAGGTGATACATGTTCTTTCCTGTTCTGGGTTGTCACAAATTAGCTGGCATCTGGGTCTGATGTTTTGCCAGGTTGAGATTATGAGCTTTTAAAGCTCTTCAGTTTTATGGGAGGAAAAAATACCGTTTAGGAAAGAATAAAAAAAAAAAAAGGAAAAAGTTATTTGAAAAATGAGCTATTTCTTACAAGTCTGTGAAGAGAACATGCATATTCTGCCTCTGGAGTGGCAAATAGATGAGGTGGTCTAACTAAGGCACATATTCAGATGTGTCAGCAGTGTAAATTGCTGATCATTCAGGAAAATCTGCTCATTTGTTCTTTAATTCAGTGCTGAGATAGCACTTTACCTTGCAAAAACGTTCTCCCTTCAGTATGAAAGAAGAGCTGCTAGGAAAAGAAACCCATGCCACTGCAGAGGAATGTACAAGGCAAAAAGATCTGTTGGTCCCATTTTTAATGACTATCATTTCTCTGAGCATCTGTTGGGAAAGATCGTATGTGAGATTTTTAGGTGTTTTAGCAGCAAAAGTGGTTCAAAAGAAAAGTGGCCTGCTCATTGGAGATGGCATGAGGTGCCTGTTCACCAGAGCTTTCACAAGGAAATGAAATCTGAATGTCTTTGCAGAGCTAGCCTGGGATGCTGGTAGAAGAGAGTATTTGCACAAGAGCAGAGCTCTTTAGAAAAATTAACCATATCAGACCCTACAACAGCTACAAATTCTTCAGTCCCAGAGACCGTGATGAATTCACCTTGGTTAGTGAGGATGATGTTACTGAATATAGTGAACACCTTTCATGTGCCCCAAAAATCTACTGGTGGCTTCAGGCCTGTGTGTTTGTGTATTGCAGCTAACATGAACATCTGATGGAGATCCTGTGTTTTTATAAATGGCTACTGCAGCCCCTCTGGATCTGGGAGTTGTACAGAAGACATTAGAAAAACACATTTTTTTTGGGTGTGTCTGGTTGCTGGACTTCACTTTCTTTTATGATATACCTCTACCTTCTTGATACTGTTAAGCTTATGTAATCAGATGCTGGGAAAGTTGATGAGGGTGGAGTTTGTTTTAGAGGTAATCTAGAGTGGTTTCTTCTTTTAGAAACCAAACATTCATGTTTTGCAACAGCTTTGGCTCACATCAAACTGCACATGTCCTACATAAGGCTCTGTGCTCTGATT
Source organism: Anser brachyrhynchus (assembly GCF_964034855.1). NCBI lineage: Eukaryota > Metazoa > Chordata > Aves > Anseriformes > Anatidae > Anser > Anser brachyrhynchus. The sequence continues at coordinate 49,599,865 of NC_137697.1, read as the reverse complement.
TCGAAATGAAGCAAAGAGGAATGGTTTGTAATTATGTTGCACCGGTATTTTCCCTGAGCTCTCCCTTTGACAACGTGCTACCAAAATTCTGTACCAACAAACAATTCAGCGGTATTTATTGCCTGTTGTCTAAGTCAGAGCTGCAGCTGACCAGGAGAGCAGCACAGGAGGCTTGGCTGAGCAAAAAGGCTGCTTCCCGAGGTGTGCCTCCCCACACCAGTATGTGTCGCGTACATGGTTATTTTATTTGCTGGTACCAGGTATCATTTCCAGTGGCCAGTACACCCCTTTGCATCCCAGATCTGGGGACAGATTCATCAAGCCATGGAGTTCCCAGTAGCCTACTGCAGCCACTGCGCAGTAGCTGGTTGATGCTCTAGTACAGCAGCTTGAAAAAGACACAGCACTGCAGGTGGAGTGCTCTGTGTGTGTCCTACTACACTTAAAAGGATCTAGGATTTTATTCATCATTACTGCTCCTTACCAGTACAGCCTCCACTTCTCATGGCGTAGGCTGTCTTGTGTTGAAAATGTTTCTCTCCTGTCTGAAGTGCTCAGAAAGCACATTTTAAAGGATGCAGTAAAGTAACTGGGCTATGTTACTTAAGCAAAGGTCTTTCTGATGCTGTTTTGTGTCAGGGAAGAGCCTTTGCTAATGCTCCAAACCTTTGCTGGAGTGGAAGGGTTCCTATTCAAGCAACCTTGGAGCTGCAGGTCTAGCTTTAGGGTGAGAGTGCAGAAGTTCTTAGTGCTTACCTTGAAGGTAAAATGTACTTCTGCTGTCAGAATGTTTTTGTAAATGTTGTTCTTTGCACAGGGTATTTTTTTTTCTTAATGTGGAAGAGCAGCCAAGGGTGGGAATTTAAAGTGCATTACCCTCAGTGCCAAAGCTCCCCCTCACTTCAAAACAAAATGACCTTTCTATCTCCAAAATTATCTAGAAACTTTTCTTCTCCTTCAGCCTGCCCTCCTGTCCTCAGCCATCCTCCCACTCTAGCTAGCTGGATAGCGTTCCTGGCAGATCTCTTGTCAGTTTCTCTCTTACTTTATTACCTCTTTGGAATTTTATGCATGTGCTGGTTTTATTTGTTCGTTTGTTTTCTTCTTATCCCTTATTTTTGTTCTTAGTTCTGAGGCATGCGGAAGCAATGATGACAATGGGAGCACACATAGATAGTAGTTACTGTGTCCATTATGTGCCTAATTAGGGCTCTGGATGAGCGAGTTGGGGAAGTGTTGTATAGAGGATTTGATTACTGCAGAGAGAGTGAATGGGTGGGAGCCTTAGGGCAGTCTTGCAGGTGGCCCCAGAGACCCAGCTGGGGTTCATGCTGTTTGAAGAACCTGTCAGGCAGTCTACCAAGGAGCAGGGGATTTCTGTGGTGGGAGACAAAAAGCATTCACCGGAGCACTGTCAAAAACAAGATGTTTTGGTTGATTGGCAGATTCCAATTTAAATAATGCCAAGTGAGAATTTCTCCTAATCTGCTCTACTTCTGACCCTAAAATCATGTTTAGTATTTCCTTGCTTTTAATGTACATCTGCTTTCTGTTGGCCCAAGTGGCTGTACTACAGTAACTGACTTGCAGTGTCCCTCTGCTCAGATAATATGAAGACTTCTATAGGATGTCAGCTGCAGTGTTTTGCAGCTTAGTGTCTTCTATCTAGCAGAAAGCAGGAAAAAGACTTCTAGCTGCCTCTCAAATGTTAGACAACGGGTCTCTTCTGAGGCTGGTAACAATCCCGTGTGTTAATACGTTATTTTGAGTGTTAGGGTGGCTCAGGGTGGTCTGTTGTTATCATTATCTAGAATCATAGAATGGCTTGGGTTGGAAGGGACCTTAAAGATGACCCAATTCCAAACCCCCGTCATGAGCAGGGACACCTCCCACCAGACCAGGTTGCCCCGTCCCACCTGGCCTTCAACACCTCCAGGGATTGGGCATCCACAACTTCTTTGGTCAACCTGTTCCAGTTTATCACCACCCTCAGAGTGAAGAATTTCCTCTTAACATCTAATCTAAGTCTCCCCTCTTTTAGTTTAAAACCATTCCCCCTTGTCCTATCACTACATTCCCTGTAAAAGAGTCTCTCAACATCTTTCCAGTTGGCCCCATTTAAGTACTGGAAGGCAGCAATGAGGTCTCCCTGGAGCCTTCTCTTCTCCAGGTTGAACATCCCCAGGTTTCTCATACGAGAGGTGCTCCAGTCCTCTCATCATCCTTGTGGTCCTCCTATGGACCTTCTCTAACAGGTCTGTGTCCTTCTTGTGCTAGGGGCCCCAGACCTCGATGCAGCACTTCAGGTGAGGCCTCACAAGGGCAGAGCAGAGTGGGACAATCACCTCCCTCCACCTGCTGGCCACCCCTCTGTTGATGCAGCTGAGGACACAGTTGGCCTTCTGGGCTGCAAGCACACACTGCTGGCTCGTGTCGAGCTTCTCATCCACTGGAACCCCCAAGTCCTTCTCCACAGGGCTGCTCTCAGTCGTCGTCTTCTCCCAGTCTGTCCTCACAACTGGGTTTACCCTAGCCCAGGTGCAGCACCCTGCACTTAGCCTTGTTGAACCTCTTGATGTTCACGTGGGCCTACTTCTCAGGCTTGTCCAGATCCCTTTGCATGGCATCCCTTCCTTCTGTTGTATCAACTGCACCACTCAGCTGGGTGTCATCTGAAAACTTGCTGAGGGTGCACTTGATTCCAATGTCTATGTCATTGGTAAAGACATTAAACAGTACTGGTCCCAGGACAGACCCCTGAGGGACACCACTCATCACTGGCCTCCACCTGGACATAGAGCCATTGACCACCACTCTCTGGCTACAATCTTCCAACCAGTTCTTTATTCATTGAATATTCATTGCACTGTTCAAATCCATATCTTTCCAATTTAGAGATCAGGATATTGTGTGGGACCGGGTCAAAGGCCTTACAGAAGTCCACGTAGATGACATTGGTCTGTCTTTCCTTGTTGACTGATGCAGTCACTCCATCAGAAGGCCACCAGACTGGTCAGGCACGATTTGCCTTTGGTGAAGCCATGCTGGCTGTCTTGGATCACCTCCGTGCCCTGCATGGTCCTTAACATGGCTTCCAGGAGGATCTGTCCCATGATCTTCCCAGGCACAGAGATGAGACCTACCAGTCTGCAGTTACCCAGGTCCTCCACCCTACCCTTTTAAAAAAAGGCAGTGATAATTACCTTTTTCCAGTCACCAGGGACTTCACCTGAATTCACCTGCCATGAATTTTAAATATATGGCGGAAAGATGCTTGGAAGCTCCGTCAGCCAGTTCCCTCAGGACTCTGGGATGCATGGCACCAGGCCCCACAGACCTGTACCTGTCCAGTTTCATCAGGGGGTCTCCAACCTGCTCTTCACTTGCAGTGGGAGGGACTTTGCTCCACCAGCTCTCGCCTAGAGGGTCAGGGACTGGAGACGTGGGAAGCCTGACTGTCAGTGAAGGCTGAGGCAGAGTGGTTGCTGAGTACCTCAGCCTTCTCCGTGTCTGTCGCTACCAGTTCTCCCTTCTCATCCATCACAGGGGGCACACTCTCCGTGGCCTTTCTTTTCTGACTGATGTACCTGTGAATCCCTCCTTGTTATTCCTTGCATCCCTTGCCGGGCTCAGTTCCATCTGTGCCTTGGCTTTCCCGATCCCACCCCTGCACATCTGAACAGCATCCCTGTCCTCTTCCCAGGCCACATGTCCCTGCTGCCACTGCCTGTGCATTTCCTGCTTGTGCCTCAGTTTGCCTATCAGGTCTTTGCTCAGCCACCCGAGTTTCCTGCCCTCCCTGCTCGTTTTCTTGCGCATGGGAATGGAGAGCTCTTGTGCTCTTAAGAAAAGCATACTTAGCATGTTGCTCTACAGTGAAAAACATGTTTCTATGATGGAGAAAATCCGTGGAGATTTAAATCTGCTGAGCTGCATCACACTTCTTTTTCAAAATCGTCAAAAAGTTCAGTATGCTTGACAGTAGTAGTTATGTAGTTCAAAATACTGTTGATTTTGATTGCTGTGTGAACTGAAAACTAGGATGTTTGTTGTAGCAGTCATTGCTTGTGCTGGGAGTTCTTGCTCATTGCAGAGCAGTTAAACGAGCAATCTGCCCCAGGGCTGCAACAGGGCGAGTTGTAGAGTTATAGTAGTAACCTGTGATACTTTTTTTATTGGAAGGTGTTAAATACTCCCAGAGTGTCAGTAAAGCAACTTGTTACTGTGGGCATGTACCCCAGGTGTGTGCAGTGCAGATGACTGACTAGGTGCCCCCTGTTGTCCAGCGTTAGTGAAAGCTGTGAGTGACGGAAGCTAACAAAATGCAGGCGTTCACTCCTTTAAATGCAGATTGCAAACTAATGCACAGCAAGGTCATGCTAAAGCTCTGCATAGTACATCAAGAAACGATGTAAACCTTACAATGCCAACAAAAGCAAGCTCTGTGAAACTGTAGGAGACTGACTTAGGAGATAGAATGCTGTGTTGGGGAGTTGCCTTAGCATCACTATTATTTTTTTAAAAAAATCATTTATGCACGCCTTCTGTTATCATGTAAGTCTCATAAAACATTTATAGCACCCCCCCTCAGCTTGGTGGAGAATTAATATCTTCTCTCCATGTGAGCTGGATCTTTAATGAGCTGTGAAAAGAAACAGAACAGCGCAGCATTCCTCATTTTTGAGAGAATTAGACAGCATTGGTCTGAGTGGAATAAATTCTCTTGAAAACCATTTCTTATGCATGAAGGAGGAGAGGAATAACTCAAGCTTTATGAACCTGAATTCTCTTCTGCGGTGAAACAACTAGATCTGTGGAAGATGGGAGAGCAGAGGCTGTCATCACCCTTGATTTATAGTAAGGCTATTGATATGGGCTCCCATCGCCTCCTTGCATCCAAGTCGGGATGATATGGTGGGCACAGGTGAAAAACTGTATGAGTAGAAATACTGGCTAGATATTTGGGCTCAGAGAGTAGTGGTTTGTAGAAGCTGAGGGACTGAGTCTTGTTTGGCCTGGAGAAGAGACAGGAGCTGTGTTAGGTAGTAGTGGTCTGCCTCTGCCCGTGAAGAAGCTGGGCAAAGGACAAAGCCAGGCTCTTTACTCAGATGTAGAACAGGAGAATGAGAGACAGTGATCACAAATTGAATCAGATCATAAACTGAGTAGTTTAAACTATTCAGTTCAATAGCTTTTGTCTAGAATGTCTTTTCATATGGGCTTGTCTATAGAGGGATAAGGCAAGCTTTAAATTACCCCATGATGTTTGTGTGGGATCATGTAAGTCATTATGGAGGAGGTGGCTTCCGCAATGAGAATCACAGAATGGTTTGGGTTGGAAGGGACCTTAAATATCACCTAATTTCAACCCCCTGCCATGGGCAGGGACACTTTCCAGTAGACTAGGTTGCCCAAAGCCCCATCCAGCCTGGCCTTGAACACTTCTAAGGATGCGGCATACACAGCTTCTGTGGGCAACCTGTGCCAGTGCCTCACCACCCACTGAGTGAAGACTTTCTTCCTAATATCTACTCTAATTCTACTCCTAATTAGCCCAGAGTAATCTCTGTCAGAAAGATGGAAAGCACCTGTTGAGATCACCTAGTCTAAGCTCACTGCTTGAGCAGGGTCATGCAGGCAGGCTGCCCAACACTGTCTAGTTGGTTTTGAATATCTCCCGATCCTGAAACCAACTTCAGGGTACCTACTGCTGTGACTTTTGCTATACCTACTGCTGTGACTTTTGCTATGTAGGCAAGGCCTCTCTGTCACAGCACGGCTGTTGTGGAAAAAGGCTGAATTATGTGTTAGAGAGCCAAATAGAACAGGTCTTTCACAAACTAGGTTGGACCAATTTTGATTCTTCATTTGTGTTGATCTCTCAGTAACTAACAACCTGTTTTTCCCCAGCCTGTAATTCTGTCATGTTGTGTGCATTTGAGTGACACTAAGTTCTGTGGAGGCAGAAAGGGGAATTAATAGTTCTTTCTTCCCTCTATGCGAACAAAATGTATTTTCTGCAGAATGTTCCCTCTTGATCCTTGTGGAGGGATGTGGAGGAAAGGATTTGCACTATCAGGCAGTCTTTCTCTTACTGAACTATTCTGTATCGATCAGGGAAATTTTTCCTAGCGTCCTTTTTCCTCCCAAGAGATGAAACACATGATCCCCAGCAGTTAAGTGTTGCCAATTTTCCATATTAAAAAGAAGCTGTGGAGTGCGCTGTGCATTCTAAATTCAGGTACTTTGAGAAAGATCCGTATTACTGTACGCAGTAATTTTGAGGTGATTAGAGCTCTTTCTTGTAAGTCAGAATTAAGAAATAAGATGCCAATGTTGGTATGTTATAGCACTAGAACTACTTAAGAGTCTAGTAGTCCAAAAGATGTCATTTGGGTCAATGTTATTCAAAATAAATGAAAATAAACAAGAACATACAGCATATAACTTCTTCATGAAAAGAGCCTGAGAGGATAATTTTCCCCTCAAATCCTTATCCATTGTACTAACTGATAAGACTTTGTGGGCATAATGCATGTGTGTGTTTCTTCTGTGACCTTTAAAATCGCAGAATCATAGAATAGCTCAGGTTGTTAAGGACCTTAAAGATCATCTAACTCCAACCCCCCTGCCATGGGCAGGGATGCCAAGCCACTAGATCACATTGCATTTCTTTGCATAAAAGTTGCATTTCTTTGTGCTATACGTGAACTGTTACATGTAACATTTGACATTATCAAGATCAGAAAACACTGGTGAGTTTGGAGCATTCTTCCGAATTGATTTACTTTTAATATCTAACAGCAATTGATGTACGGGGTCCTAGTTTTCACCATTCCATCACCCTCAGCAGATGTTTCCTGCTGACTACCGTGTGTGTCTTTCTTTCACGTATCAGTGGAGTAAGGAGAAACGATGTTGTATTGCTTAAATGAACAGTCATAGACCCTGCTCCACAGCTAGTGGATGTGGAGGTGCCTGCGTAGTACCTAATACTGTTTTTCGGTCATTATTTTATAACTACTTAGGTAGAAAATTGGGTGTCATTTCTTAAAATTACTTGGTTTGTCTGAAGGTGTCATCAGTGAGTCAGGATAGCTGAAATGCGTTTAACTGCTGAAAACACAAGGAGTAAAAGCTTTCTTGCTGTTCCTTATTTACAGAGGTAATGAAATGGGCAGCCTTTGTGCTTAACTCAAGTAAGAGGCCGTCTGACCTTAGTGTACAGATCTGATTTACTGACATTTTATAGTCTTGAAACAGGAATTAAAACTAACTACAGGGAGCTTGCTGCCCGGGTCTTCTGTCATGTATGGGTGTGTGACTGCAGGACCATTTTACTGATTTTTGTCAATGGGTTCAAGGTGCCTACCAACACAGAGACTGCTGCTCATCTGCACCACGTAGAGCAAGCGTTGTGACATTCGTGAGCTCTGAGCCCCTTCAGCTGCAATTGCAAGAGGATTAGGTCCCCCCCCCCCCCCCCAAGAAGATTAAGTAATGATGTGGTATAAAATTCTTAACAGAGGCTGGGTGCACACTTACTTAAGGCTGCTGGGCTGAACAGAGAGAGAGATCAGGTTGATTTAGGTTTGCTCCAAGGTAACATGAGAGAAGGAGACATGACTGTTGTGTTCTGGTTGCAGAAAGCGGGTGGAATTGGGGTGAGATCTAGGAGGGATGCTGTATTCATTCACTTTGTGCTATCTGTCTCATGTCTTGTATGGAAAGAATTTCCAATTCTTCATCCTCTAGAGGATATTTTAGGAATGAGATTTGATAATGAACTTATTGTTACATAGAAACCGGTGTTCCTTCTGTCTCTTGTCAGGTACCAGATCCTTTTTAGACTAAGTCCTGGGAGACAGCAATCAGGTTCAGCATGCAGGCATAGCTTTTTCATTGGGATTCTGCATCATGGCATGACCTCTTTGGCTGGGTTTTCTTTGTGTCTTTTCTTTGTGTGTCTTTTCAGTTCTGTTTCTGTCCTTGTTTTGTAGCTACGTCCCCGTGCATCCTGCTCTACCTGACAGCTGGGCTGCATCTTATGTACCCGTTTCACTTTTCATTTTTGCTGTCCTCTCCTCCCTGACAGGGAAAAGGACTCATCAGCTGTACAGTGAAGATGTATCAGCATGGCTTTGCATTGCTTTTGATTAAACAAATCTTCGGAGAAGTGAAACCTCTGAAAAATAAGCCTGCTTGTGGCACTGAGATTGTGAAATTTCTGGCTAAAGTTTTATACACTGAACAACCAAGGACAGTACCAGGTGTTATTTCTGAATGTTGAAGGTGCTGGTTTCAGTTATCATGTCAGCTGGTCCTCCTGAGTGATTCTCTGCCTTCCTAAATAAATTAATTTATTTTAGAAATGCAGTTGGGCTTCCTTCTAGGCTGGCTTTTTTATTAGCCTAAAGTTGGGTTAATTTGTACCTGTCCCTTCTTTGTGAAGCCCAGCAAAATGTCCTGCAGCTCTCAGTTTGTGTTTCTATGGCTGTGCGTCACAGATTAGAATTAGAAATTAAATTGCTTGAGGGAGAGCATGTCCTGCATGTAGTAAATGGCTAAATTATCATTCTCCTCATTTTTAGTGATTTACTTGACAAATTGTTACTCACTTAAGACATGATTTGTACACTGTGGTAGTTAGGGCTTAAGGTCTGTAACATTGCCTTTCTATTTTTACCAATAGATAGTCCTTTCATTCCCTTTTCTGTTTGTTACAGCATTTGGGGTGTGTGGGAGTAGTGCAATCTCAATGTTTGAATGTTGACTATTTTCCTTCAGGTTTTCTGATTAATCTGGGAAGGTCAGAATGGTTCCCAGCACCTGGCCTACTGCAGCTGTAATACCAAAAATTTTATTTCATGTTTTGACATCCTGTTTCTGTTGCTTTTATTAATACACCTGTGCCTGGCTCAACTATGCTTCTAGGCTTTTTCTTTAGGGCTATGCATGATAACACAAAGGAGACCTCTGCCAGCTCACATCTCCTTTCTTCCCTGTATCACGATGAAAGAATTATTTGTGTAAGGTCAGAAAAGTTTTCTGGTCAAAGAGGATGAGATATAAAAACCTAACTAAATAAATCGGCCTGATTAAGATACCAACTTTATATAATTTTGCTCCAAATAACAAGGGTTTCTTGCTGAAGATCTGAGTACATCAGCTCTGTTTACATGTGACAGGTACTAGGAAAAGCATCTCCATGATCCTCACAGTCCCGGGTAGATGGAGAGAGATAGAATGCCAAGCTTTGTCTTTACTGCATGTCCTCTTCCTCACTTTTTCTGACTTTTCTTTCCCCACATTTACATTCTACCTTTGAACAGGGAGAAAAAAAACCTAAGAAATAAGCACGCATGTATACACATGAATATTTCTGAGAAGAGATGGCTGTTGTCCTTCATTCTCCATCTTTTACTTTCTCAAAGTCAAACCTCAAGAGGGAGGCAGTCCAACACCAGCTGACCTATATGCAGATGAGTCTCAAACTCTTTTTTTGCAGTTTTACTGTTTGGCAGGGGTTGTTGGGTGGGTGGGTTCCTTTTCTCCACCCCTCCTGCTGGTAGCGAAATGTTGAAAGTGCAGTCCTTGGCTTTGCTTTTCCGTTCTCTTGCTCTGCCAGATCACGTGCTGCTTTTTATCAGATTTGCTTTCATGTTGTCCTTGCACACAGCAACCCTTTCCTCTCCATGGAAAGATAAGAGGGAAAAAGAAGAAGAAGGAAAAAAAAAAGGGATGGCATAGCATAGACAGTAAGTTCTGCTTCCACTCAGTGAGACTCACTGGTGTGCTTTGGTAGTGACACTGCCCCATGTAACAGCAACTTAGCCTTGTGAGTTGGAACATGCCCCTCTGACCCAATGGACTCCTGAAGTTGTCAAGTTCTTCTGGCATGTAATAGGTGAAAGTCTTGTGCTCTGCTGTGCGCCCTCTTACCACAGTCATTTTCAGATTCTCTCTTTTCCATGAGTGGGGTAGTCTCAGCTGCTGACGACTTGGGGTGTTATGCAGGGCTCTGGCTGCTTGTGAATCTTCTGCACAATGTCTGTTTAGCAGCTGAACTCTGATGTGGATGTTTTCTCCGGCTTATTCATGTGGGTGGCAGACAGTGGGATCCAGGAAGATACCCTGCACTCCGCACTGCTTTTCCTGGCTTGGTACTGGCGTCAGCCTTTGTCCCACTCGTGTGTGCATCTACGGAGTCGTCTGGCACCGTGTCTCACTCCCTCAGAGTGCATGGCAGGTGTGACTGCTCTGCTGTGCTGAAATGGCAAAGTGCTGCTGGGATGAGCACGGCAGTGACAACAAAGTTCATCTGTGTAAAAAAGTCAGACACTGGTCACAGTTTTCCTGTGTTGCTGCATGTGCTCTTTCTGTTGTTTTGGGCACAGTTGCTGCAGGTGAGGATCATCTCTCTTTCCGACTGATACATGTAGCCGTGCTGGTGAAAAAACACCACACAGACCTGATCTCCAGGCTTGGTTTTCACCCAGGCAGGATGCTTTCCAGTACATGTTGGCTGTAGCATCAGCTCTTTAGGCCTCTCAGACCTCTGTGGCTGGAAGCACATGCGTGAGATTCATGCAGTATGCTCGCTACTCTCCATGACAGAAAAACCTAATGGTGGATGCAAGCTGACTCATGCTTTGTGGCTGCTAATGTAGCTTCTCTTGCTGTCTGTTGTGAAACACATACACGGGTACAGTTTGTGGACCTCTCTGTGGCAGTGCACTGAGAACATGAGGTGTTCAAAGCCTCGCTCAGAGATGCTTGAGTCATGCCAGGCCTCCAACAGCTCCACAGTGTATGCCAAGACAGCAGCCATCAGTGGCTGAGCCTTGAGTACAGCAGTATTCAGAGGCTAAGGTAAGCTTTTACAGACAGGCAAATGTGTGCATCACCCCTGGAACTGGTCTCCTGAAACTGCAGTAAGAGAATGCTTCATAGCAGTGCTCCACTGGCAAATGTTGCTTTGCATCCAGGGAGGTACCTGGATATAACAGACCTAGGCAGAGGGGAGAAAGGGGGAGACTTCAGATGGGGTTCAGATTTCAGCACCACAGGTTCTCAGTGATCTGAGCATGGGTTTTCAGTGAGTGGTTTTAAGCCAGTATGATGCACCAAGTAGGGTAATATAGAGATGGAGTGAGAGAGGGCCTCTCTCATCGCAGAAGTTGCAGATTGCTCAGAAGCTTTCAGTGAATGTTTCTGGACAGTAATACTGTAATGAGGGAGAAGCTGACATTCAGAGTAAATCCCAGGAGAGTGCAAGCCTCTTCTCCCTGGGGACTGTCTGTGTCAGCACCCAAGGAGTGCTCTCGTGTCATGCTCTGAGACTGGGGAGGATGCTGGTGCCGAGGGCCCTGGGTTCCAGCTGAGCTCTTCTGAGCTGCCTGCAGCTGCCAGGGGGCTTCCAGCAGGGATTGTTGGGAGCATCTGCAGAGATGCTCCCCTGTTTAAAAAGGACAGCCCATTCTCTTTGTTTAGAAGATGTGTTTCAGTTCCGATGCTTGTCGTTGGTGAATTTCAGATATAGGGAGAGGGCAGATGGGAGCTGCAAAAAAAAATTTTTTTTTTGCAGACTAAGCTGGGCTGTCGACTAGAATACTGTTGTTTCAGGATTTGTCTTCGCAAGTCTGTCAGTGTGCCTCTCACCTCACATTTGCAAACAGGAAGAGTGCAAAAAGTCGGAGTATTTTATTATATTATTTTTGTTTGACTTTAATGACTGAGAGAGCTTTGGGGGAAGCATGACTGGGAGTCTAAGTTGTCTTGAAAAGTTAAATATATTTAAGCATAAACTAAGTTCAGTGGTCTAGTCATAACGTGTACAAGAGGCACACCTGCAAAGTTGTGAAGGGAAACTATGCAGAGACAAAAACAGCAGGTGCTAGAATCATGTGTGTAACAAGAGAAAATTTATAAAGAATATTGGAAATATAGTGAGCAGACGTTTTATTATTCCTGGTGCTTACAAAATAAATGTAAATTGATAAAGAGTTCCTGTACACGTCTTCTTTCTCTCAGACTTATTCTGTAGACTGGGAACTAAGCCAGGATTTGTGATGAACCACTGCTGCTTAAAGACATTTCCTGAAGGGAGACTTCTTCAGGCACGAGGGTTCTCCCCACATTACTTTAGATGCTTAATACTATGTTAGCTTACTTCCAGAGTGCAACCAGGTATTATGTCTTGAAGGAGCTTGGCAGTAAAGGTCTGAGTTTTACACACCTGTTGGCACAAGGAGCAAGTGGCAGATTCTTAACTTTTAAAACAGAAAAAACAAATACTGACCTTGGATGTTTGGGTACAAATATTTTCACATGAGAAATTCCCTCCCTCCACGTTGAGTCACTAACCAGCAGAACTGATGTCAGAGAAAAAGGTCATTGTCTCACAGTGTTTGACCAGCCTTCATTTTTCATAATTAAAAGAACATTTTCTTTTCTAAAGAGTTCTGAGAGGCAGGTCTGGGCTTCCCTTGCAGATTTTTCTGTTATTCTTGCTTTAAACATAAATGTGATGAGACTGTCTCTAAAAACTCTCATTCTTAGATATTTATCCCATTTATTTCGTTGCTCTTTTATAGGTTTTCTTACACACACATGCACACACGCACGCACCGAAAACAAACAAACAAACAAACCTCAAGGGGTTGCAAGTTTTAGGATTGGTTTGTGTTTGTTTTTCCTTAGCTAGCTGTTATGTAAGAGGTTTCCAGTTGGAGATGTGGAGATGTGTACTTTTGTATCCCATTCCTCCTCCTCCTCTCCCATCCCTCTGTATGTTAGTTCATTGATTTCTTTCAAGCACAGGTCTGGATATGCAAGCATGAGGTCCCATATTAGCCTGTTGCCTAGTGACTATCAACAGAGTGAGGATTCTTCAGGAGCAAATGCTGTTCGTCATCATCCTTCCCTTCATGTATCCAGAAATGTACTCAAGGACAACTCGCTCCATGATTTTTCACCAAGGACCAGCATGAGGCTGACTGTCCTGCAGCTCCCCATGTTGTCCTTTTGCCCATGTTTGAAGATGGGGGCAACATTTGCTGTTCTCTAGTCATCAGATATCTCCTCTGATCTCCGTGATGTTCATGTGTGAGAGAGAGCATCGTTACTGGCACTGCCTGGAACCCATGGATGCAACAGGTCTGATCCAATGGACATGTATGGATCAAGTCCTGTTCAGCAATCCCTGACTCAGTCGTCAGTCACTGATGGTCATCCTTCCCTCCTTGAACCCCGTTTCTAGGTACAGTACACTGGAGGATCTTTCTGATAAAGAAGGTATTGAGTACCTCTGCCTAATCTCCATCTGTTGTCACTAAATCACACATTCAGTTCAGTAACTGTCCCACGTTTTTCTTGTTCAGCCTCCTACTGTTAATGTAGCAGCAGAAGGTCTTAGAATCATAGAGTCATAGAGTGATTTGCATTGGACAGGACCTTGAAAAGATCATCTAGTCCAACCCCACTGCCATGGTCAGGGACATCTTTCACTATATTGGGTTGTCCAAAGCCCTGTCAGCCTTGTCCTTATAGTACTTGCAGTTCCTACCTGCTTTTCTGACATCATTCTTGCATGCTCAGGCAGTGTTCAATTCCTCTTCTGTAGCCTTACCTTGCTTTCACATCCTGTAGGCTGCCTTTTTGCTGTGGAGTTCCACCAGTAGTTCCTTCCTTGGCTGTCTTGGGCTCATGATATGTCTGCTTGATTTCCTGAGTACTGGCATGGGGCTATTCTTGTGCTTGGAAAATATCCATAAAGACCTGCCAGCTTTCTTCTGATCCTTTACTCTTCACAGGTGCTTCCAGTGGGGTCACACCTACCAAAGCTGCTCTCCTGAAGTCCATGGTCTGTAGCCTACAACTGTCCTTCCTCACTGCCCTCAGGACCACGAGTTCCCCTGTGTCATAGTCACTGCCACCAAGGCTGCCAGTGATTTTTATGTCCTTAATCAGTATTTCCTGCTAGTGAATAGGGTGTCAGTTGTACACCACCTCGGGTTAGACTATATAGTACCTGTATCAAGAAGGTATTCAGTTTAGAAATCTCCTTGCCAGTGCATGTCCCCCTTGCTCTGTTGTCTTCCAGCAGATGTCAAGGGGGTAAAAAATACTTTGTAAGAACCAGGGCTACGATCAAGAGTAGTTCTCAAGTTGTTTAAGGAAAACTTCATTTATGTGGGAGATCTGTAAGAAAGACATTCCTGCTACCATGTGGTGTTTATTGGCCTCTTCTCTGATCCAGACCTACAGCCTCTCACCCAGCTGTTGTCCCCTGGAAGAGCTCCCTATATCCAACTGCTGTTTTGCGTGAAGGAAGGCATCCCTTCCTCTTCATCTTCCCTGCCCGCATCTCCTGAAGAGCACCTGTCTGCCCATGATGACACTCACTGTCGTTCAAGAGGTCTCAGTTACTCCGATCATGCTGTGTTGTGATCGGCTGCGGGGCTCTTGTTCCTCCTGACTGTTCCCAGCTGCAAGTGTTTGTGCACACATATTTGAGGCAGGCATCCCTCAGCTTGTAGTGGTGCTCCCAAGGTGCCTCTTGTTCCTTTCATTCCAAGTCCTTCACTTGCTGCTGCTTCCCAGTTCTCTTAATTTTAGGTCAAGGTCAAAATCTCCTTGTACTGTTGGAGATGCTGCAAGCTACAGAGTAATTAACTGGAAAAAAAATGCATTGCATTCACTGATGTTGCTGTGCAAAGAAATAAGTACAAAGCGTAATATCCTGGGACCATTCACGCTGGCTACCTTCTGCCCATTGTATCTGATTCCTCCCTTGCCCAAATCTTCATGCTGCTGACCTACTTATTGCCTAAATTTAACACTGCCTTCAGTTTTCTGTATCTGTTAGCTGCATGTGACACCATTAACTGTGTGTTCATGACATTTTTGTGTTCTTTTGGACAGCTGGTGATGCTCCTCGTGCATACCGAATGGCACCAGGTTGGTACAGCTTGCCGTAGCTGAAGAGCCCTTGGCTTCTGTTATGCTTCCACCAGCGACTTTGCTTCGCAGCGCTCAGTCCCTGGAGAGTTTCAGGTGGCTGGGCTCCCTCAGGGGGTTTGCTCTCAGAGTTTGCTTGAGTTTTGCGACCAGTTCATGTAGCTCTGCTTCAGCCAGCACTTTTTCATCCATGTCTGTTACTAATACTGTTAAGATGCTTTCTGCCACCTGTGTCTAAAGGTAGCACTCAGAGTGCCCTTGTAACATCTGATGTGGTACCTCAATCATGGTGTTAGGGAGGTATCACAGGGAGCACCAGCTTGCCCTGGGACGGGATCTTTGTGCAGTGCTGTATTGGTGTGGTTACGTATGCAATTTTGTTCTCTGTGTAAGGGAATTGTGCAGCAATCAAAGAATGATCAGAATGGTGTGGTGCTTATTTAATGGAAACAAAGGTTTTTCAAAATAAAGGATCCTCTTCAGCTTTTTGTACCAGCAAAAATTTTGATCTAAAAACTCTACAAGGCAGAAGGGCGACAACCAGGTCAGTCAGTTTAAAAAAAAAAAAGAAGTGGAACCAAACTCCTGAGTGATGTTTTGATTCTCTTTAAAAGCTGCTGGAGAGCCTTCTTCTGACAGAGGACTTTGTGATGGTTCTTGCTGTCCTGCTGCTGTTAATGTTGCATTCCCAAAGCATGAAACAACTTATTTTCAGAGTACTGCCTGGAAGTTGGCAGAATCTTGTGTGGAAGAAGGCTTCTTGGAGGGGAAGGAGGGTGCCTGTGATGGTGTGTTTTTTGTTTTGTTTTGTTGCTGGTTTGTTTGGTTTCTTGTGTGTGTGTGGTTTTTTTTTTCTTTGAAAACTGTTCAAGAAAGGGAGGAGAGGGAAAATATTTGGTTATTAAACTCAAATCTTAAACGAAATTAATGGTTTCATGAAACCCGTTAAAAGCTGTTCCCATTACTAGTATGCAGTTAAAATAATTGCCGCACTCTTCCACTATAACCTCATCCATGGCAGCACTTACTACTTTGTGGTAAAAACATACTGCGGGCAATGAAACTTGGCATTCCTGGCCAGAGCCCAAGGAAATGCTGCTGCTATTTGTTTTTTTTTTCTTTTGTCTTCATTTGGGTTTTTATTTTAATTTAAAACCATCATTTTATTTTGATTTGTAAAAGCCCAAGTAGTAGAGGTTTAATGGTTTTGGCCGGTGTTTGTAGTTCCTACAGCTGTTTTGTTTATATAGTGATTGCTGGGTCATTAATTCAGTAATGTGATCTAATTTGTTTCCATTATATGTACACAGTCTTAAACTTTTACTTGAGCGTTTACCGTTAGTTAGCTCTGTCGAGAGGGCATTTGCAGGATTTACTTTATACCCCACCGAATACGTTCTGATGCTCCCCTGTGCTCACACAACCGCACAGAGGCGTGCAGGCGCACGCAGTTCATTGAGGCTGGTGAGGCAGGAGCTGTGGCTTCGGCAGCTCGTGTTGTTGGCCCGTGCTTGCGAGCGAGCGATTTTGGTGAGGCTGATAACAGAGCTCAGCACAGCCATCCTGGGCTGGGCCCCCTGCCACGCGAGTGCGTGCACGTTTGTGGTCGTCCTTGTTCAGCTCTTGCTGCAGGCGTCTTGCAGCGATCTCAGTGATTCAGGCAGGTGATTAAAAGGAAATCTCCATTTGTGAATTACTTTCTAAGAGGATGTTTTGGAGAGGAGCCTCTTCAGCGGACTTGTGCTATCCAGCTGTAGGTAGCTCTGCATCCAGTTCGGGTTTTGCTTGCTAGCTTACACAGTTCTGTTATACTGCAGGTGAACCTTGGTGTAACACTTGAACTCTAAGTGGGGTTTAGAGCTATGGGGATTAGGACAGGATTAGGACAATGGACAAAATTTTGATTTGTTGTGAGTTGCATGGGTGTCATGTGGTAGGGTTAGCTAGTTTCAATTTGGTATGGTATAACTGAAACCAAGTCCCCAGCACTGACATGGTTTATGTTAGCAAAAACACATTTTACCAATGAAACCTGCTTCAGGCTTGTACCTAAGAACTCTCTTTAACCTAATTTTCCTTCTGAAACATATCATGTATGTGTTTTAAAATATATGCATATGTTTGTATGTATTGCCATGACCTTTTAACGTTGATGGTAAAGTAATAATCTTAAAATTGTATTTAGTGTTATGTTATACGTGGTGTTCAGGTTGCTCCCCAAGTATTAAAAACTGTCAAGCAGGCAGGAGGGCAGTAGGCTGGTATAGTTATACAGGAGAAAAAATAAAAATAAAAGTTGAGCTCCCTGAGGTCCATTTAGGATTTTAGTTCACTTCTTTGGCAATTGAAGGTGCTTCACCTTCTGCCTAGCATCTGATAAATCTATCCCACGTAAACCATAGTTTTAATCTGCATTTTGTTTTTGTTGTAGTGGAGCAGCATTGGGAAGTGTTTACAGGCAGACCCTTGTGCTGTGGGTGTTTTTCAATGAAGAATTTCAACTTTGCAGCTGCTTGATTGTGTTTTACTTTGTTTTCCAAGAAAACATGGTAATGCAGTGATAGAACTATATTAAATACATGAAGGGAAATCTCTGTTAGTAAATTAGTCTAGGTTATAAACTTGAAGTGGATGTAATTCTTAGGGCAGAGATCAAAATCTTCCCTATATCAAACATGCTTTTGATGCTTAAAGCATATATAATAGTTTGTTATTCTTATCATGGTATAGCATAGTAAGTTAGGAAAGAGTTCAAAAAATAAAAAAGTTCTGTTGCCTGTACCAGAGAGTTGAACTGCAGCCGTAGTTTGGTCAATGTTGTACATGAGACACTCTCATTTACAGCCGAGTTTGGTGATGTTAGGCCAGCTTTTCAGGCGACATCCCTTTACACTGGCTGGGGACTGCTGGGCCTAGAGGGGAGATGCTGGGAGAGGGACATTTGTGCTGCAGCCTGGGGAGTCACCAGGCAGAGGCCGATGGAGGAAGGTAGTGGCAAGGTCCTAGGACTTTGCATGCAAGCTGGTGGTCACGCACGGCTCTGGGCATTGCTCGCATCCCAGGCTGCTTGCACTGATGGCTGCAGGAGGAGGTGGGAGGACAGCAGAGCAAGGCCCAGCAAGCGTACAGTGCCTGGGCTCGTGCAGCTGCGTAGGCATGGGCCTGTCTGTGAGGGAGGCTGGGAGCAGGAGCACTGCTTGGTGTCCGGCACCTCCAAACTCAACATCTGAGCCACTGAATCATTTACATATATTCAGTTTTGGGCCCCTCACTACAAGAAGGACATTGAGGCCCTGGAGTGTGCCCAGAGCAGGGCTACGAAGCTGGTGAAGGGCCTGGAGCACAAGTCCTGTGAGGAGCGGCTGAGGGAGCTGGGGGTGTTTGGTCTGGAGAAGAGGAGGCTCAGGGGAGACCTCATTGCTCTCTACAGCTACCTGAAAGGAAGGTGTGGGGAGCTGGGCGTTGGCCTCTTCTCACCAGTGATAGGACTAGAGGGAATGGCCTCAAGTTGTGCCAGGGGAGGTTCAGGTTGGAAATGAGGAGACATTTCTTCTCAGAAAGAGCAGCCAGGCACTGGGACGGGTTGCCCAGGGAGGTGGTGGCGTCACCGTCCCTGGGGGTGTTCAAGGAAAGGTTGGACGTGGTGCTTAGGGACATGGTTTAGTGGGTGACATTGGTGGTAGGGGGATGGTTGGACCAGATGATCTTGGAGGGCTTTTCCAACCTGAGTGATTCTAACAGCTGGCTGGGTGCTTCCAATACCAAGCTTACAGTCCGCCCCAGTGAAATTCCTCTTGTAACCACCTGCTCCCCCTTGTGCCTGTGGGTCAGGATGCTCTCAAGTTGTGGGTAGCTCTCATTTTCAGATACGCTGGAGCATGCCTGGCAGGTATCTGGCACCCCATGCGACAGCCTCTGGATGCCACCCACGGGATGGCAGCCCTGGCAGCAATGAGGATTACTGGTGTCAGTGCTGAACAGAGCGTGGACTGGCAGGTCAGGATGCACCACCCGATAACGGAGAAGCGTGTTGGTGTTGATTGGTAGCGGAAGCTCGCAGGGTCAGGAATGAAATCAGAGGCTCCGTCTGCGTTCTGGCAGCTCAAAGGCAACAGGCACTGTTGTGCTTTCTTTCCCCCCTTTCAAGAGAACAAAGCCTCAAACAAAGCCTTCAGCCCACCACACAAAAAAACAACCCTTCACCCAATAGCTAAGCTGCGTTGGTTTTAATTAATTTAGGTTGCCTCTGTTTGAATGATGCTTTTTCAGTTTAATATTTTGGAGGTTTCTGTTGAATAAGATTTTATACTTATTTGTTAGTAGCTGTGACACTTCCAACTGAACATAGCTTTTGGGTTTTTTTGCTAAATTTTGTGAATAAATTTTATGAAAGCTTGCAGGCATACTTAAGCAATTCATGTAGCAATTTATTGTTTTCTTGTGTTCCACGGTTTATTCTGTTGGAAAATTGTGAAGTGTGTCCCCCCTTCCCCCTTGCTAGGATTAGTTTTTATTTCATAATTGATGCTGGACTGCTGTTGAATAATAATGTAATATAATTAATTTTAGTCAAAAAGCTTCTTAAAGGACTCTTAGAAGTAAGGCATATGTTGATAAGTCAGTGTGCTGAGAATAAAACAGCTTAGGAAACTCAGGAAAATGAAAACAAAAATATTTGAGGAACTTGCAAAGTTAAGGTTATTCTCAATATGTGGTATTTGTAGATTTCATGATTTAGAATTCACTTGTGCTTTGCCTTCTTTTTCTAATCTATAAAAATTATCCTGTTTTCTCCTACAATTTGTAATACATTTCCTCTCTTTGAACAAGTAAGCCATTATCCTGAAATGGAAAATGACTCTCTTTTCACCAGAAGGAGGAAAAAAGGCTGCAGCTTTTGAAAGCATACCCTAAACAATTCTGACTTCATTTGCACAGCCAAGAATTTCCTCCAGAGGCTTGACTGATGTTAAAACTTCAGGATTAATATGTACCATTTCAGACTTTAAACTTAAAAAAAAACAAACAAACAAACAAAAAACCTAGGCTTTAATATAAATTCTTGCAATTTCAAGTACACTTAGTAGCACACAAAGTAGCATTTATTATGTTTAAAGTCAGTGTCTTTATTTAAATGTTTGCCTTTTTACCTCCTAGCTTGTGATGTTCAAATAATCTTCCTTAGATCAGGGATTGGAATCAAGGTTGTACATACAGTCATTGTTCTGCTCTGTCTTGATTTTTCTTGAACAATGTATTATTATGGAATTCCATTGTTCTGCATTGTTTTTTCGTAATTATGAAAGGGTTTGGAATGGAGTTGCTTTCTTCAGAACTGAGTAATCTCGTGCTTTAAAATATTGGAAAGTTGAATGTCTGGTCCCGACAGTGGTGCTGTGAGGCTGTTTCTGGGTCTCAGGAGTCTCAGGAGAGGTGGGAGGAGTCTTTCAGTGTGCTGTGAATTAATGAGAACCTGCCTGTGTGCTGAATGTTTTGCAGAACCGAAAGGGACCTTACCTTTAGCCTTGTTATTATCCACCTCGTTGATTTTGATCATGGCAGCGCTCTATAATTTAAATGCATGGGTGCAGCACAGCCTGCCTGTGCTTTGCAGAAAGGTAAATGAAATTTCTGATGGATATTAACTCTGGTGATTTCAAACACCTTAACTCTGAAGAACTGTAAAGTGAATAAATACTGAGACTGCTTCTTTGTAACACTGGTCTTTTATCACAGGTCAGGGTTTGAGTTCTGCATGACTTGAGCTGCTTACATAGAGAGCAAAGTTTATGATTGTAGAAAGGTATGTTGTAAGTTAGAACCTTTTTTTTTTTATATGATCTTTTGGAAAAGATGTTCTTCTCTGCTGAGAACCTTAGGAACTCTTGTTAAGAACCTTAGGTGATTTTTGGAAGATGCAGGGATTATAAAAAAGGAAGATTTTAATCAAGTTCAAATTGGCTACAGTGGCCCAAAAAATGGTTGGACAAATTCATGAGGGAAGGATCCATGATTGCTTATTAGACACCATTATTCACATGAAACTTGCAGCTAAGGGATCCGTGGACTATCAATTTTTGATAGGCTATGGGAGGAAAAAAAAAAAAAAAAAGGAAAAGGAAAATTGTGCTGCTCTTCTGTGCTCACTCCTGACAGATCTGTTGTTGACCAGCAGTGAAACAAGACACGTGCTTAAACAAGCCATCCATCTGAGCTTGAGTATGTGTTCCTAGGTAACAGGTTTCTAGAGTACCCTTACCAGAATTACTGATGTCTAACAATAGCAAAATAAATGGAAACATTAGTTTTTTTGTTTATTTTTTCGATGTGCTTCAGTGCATGAAACTAACCCACTCCTTGGCTGACAGGTTTCTAATGTTGAATATGTATAAAAAGGGTGCCTATATTAGCATTTAATAAGCCTGCTAAGACTTGGTAACCTACAGAAGCAGGAAAGATAGGCCAAAGAATTTCTGTATTTTAAAATAGAAAAGGCAACAGTGTGCAAAAATAGTGAATGACTTAAGCATGCTAAAAAGTTGCCTTATTTGATAGGGTGATGCAGTGTGTTTTGTGATACTGAAAAAGAAACCTACTTAAACCCTGGAAGCTTTTCACCTCTTTCCTAGCCCATATGCATGTTGTTATAGCACGTATTCAGAGGTTCTTTTTTGTCTGTTACTATTGCTCTAGTACATAAAATTATCTGCTTGCAAAACAAAGAAAGAAATGGCATGAGGAGATGAAGGGTCTGGAGGGGCAGGACGTGGTGTTCGGTGGCATGTGCATTAAATGTTGGCCAGCTGCTTTTTCAAACGGATACAGTGAGGTAGAATGGAAAGACAACATAATCTGATTTTTGAATTTTGAAATTTAAGTTGAAGCCCTTAGAATTAAGAGAGTTGCATTACTTAAAAAAGGAGTTTTGTGTGTAGATAAAGTATGTGTATGAATCCCTGATAACATGGCTGGTAAGAGTCAGTAGTTCCCTGTACAAGGTAGCATTCAGTTATTCAGAGCTTTTTTCCAAATGGTGACATGATAGATGGAATTTTTCCAGCACAACATCTGAGAAGACCGCAGAAGGAATTTTCTGCTATCTTCAAGGTCCATGACAGACAGAAATGCATTTTGCCAGGTTAGGTAGGTTTCTCGGAGCATTCGTTTATGAGAATTTTTTTAGTTGTGTACTCCTAGGATTTGAAACTTAGGAGAGGCTTGGGCTCTTGTGTCAGTGTTGTACCATCCCTGTGGGAATTCATTTCAGTTAGAGAAAACAAGAGTATTTAACAGTCAAAATGATTAAAAAACAAATCAGATTTCAGAAATGCTGGAAATTGAGACTCGTGAACATGGTACTTTCTGCTTATCTGTTTACTGGCTGATTTACTTGTTTTAACTACAGGTTATGACAATGTGTACTGTGTTTGCACCAGAACTGAAACTGTTTGTGTACCCGTTTCTGTCCTTTCTTCTCAGACTAAACAGTGTGAGAGAAAAGTCTTTTGCAGAAGAGTGTAGTCTGGACAAGAGCAAGTGTGTGTGTGGGGGGGTCTAGGTGGTGACAGGAGCTGGGAGCTGTAGAGATGCTTTGGGTAAAGGCACTAGGGGGAGCAGCTAGGAAAGGAGCACTGAGATGGGTTGAAGTATGTGGTAATGCACCTTGGTTTTAAAAAAAACAGAGCATGAAAAAAGTCAGAAGGAATTGCAGCATTCCTCCAAGAGAGGTGCAACGAATTAACACAGAATTGCTGTGTTGTAAAGCTTGTTGTAATTTGCTTATTGAATGGTACACCAAAAAAGCAGAAGCTGGTTTTCCAGAGAAACATTAATCTGTGCTGATAATACATTGGCTTGTTATTTTCTCAGGACCTGTGCCTTGTTATTTGCAATAATAGGCCCGCTTGTGATTTAGCAAACTGAGATTCCTTAGGAAAGTTTCTCTCCCTGGGGAAACCTAGTCATATTGAGACGTGGTATATCCAGAACTGGGGACATAGAGTGATATCATGTAATTGATGTCTCTGTCACCATGTGTGGGGCTGAGATAAAATAGGTGTGCTGCCAATCTTTTCTTCTTTTCCTTCCAAGTAACCTGTGTATTATCGTTAGAACCTAACTTGCTCAGACAAAAAGATAACTAAACATTACTAAATATTTTATTTATTTTTAGAAAGAATGCATGGTATCTGTGACTGCCAATGTCCTTACTCTGCAGGTATAATAAGAAAAAGGTAAAATGCTGAGTGTTTCTCCTTGGAAACAAGGCTGGGACAAATGCTAGCTAATTGGAGTGAGACGAAAAACGACAGGACGAGAGAAAGTTATTTCATGGCCCATCAAATATAAATTAATGTAATTTATAATCATTTTGTCCTGGCGAGTCAATCCTACTGATTAGTTGCACTAAGTAACTGGTAAGTTGCAATAGTAAGCACTTCATCAGCTGCCAGGAGATCAGGGTTGTAGAAAGCTCATACAGGGTAACAAAGTGCTACTTAATTCTGGCTTCTCTGAACTGAGACCAATTTAAATTATATTCAGGTTTTCCCATTTTTGGAGATAATCTGTTGTGAGAGAGAACTTGGGCTTTCCCTTGAAATACTTTTCTAGAGATGGTTTGATCACACAGCTTCAAGTAAACAAGCTTTCAGCTTGGCACTGTTTCTAGCAGGTGTTTCCAAGGTCAATTCCTAAGTAGGCAGTGCCTCACTGGTAATCTTTGCTTCATGGCTAGATTGAACAGGTAGTGAAAATACAAAACAAAATAAAAATGAGATATGTTTGAATTTTTTGTCCCAAGGTTTTGCTGACATTTTTTTCTTTATAAAAGTAGGAAACTGGAAAATGTTGATCACAAATGCATGCTCCAGATTACTGTTTCCTATCTGGACTAAAGCCTGTACGAGTCAGACAGCACTAGGAACATTTTTACTGCTAAAGCTTTCTGTTCCCCAGAATAGGCTGGATTTTTGTGCAAATTAGCAATGGGTTTGCTGCTTTGTTGGGTGATGCCACAAAGAAACAGAAGGAAGGCAACAAGCCTCTGAAGTTTAGAGCTTAACATTGAAACTTACGCCTCTTTGCTTTTGTTGTAGCTATTATAATGATGAATATGTGACAATAAGTTTAAACCAAAGAAAGGACTCTTATTTGATGCGTCCAAAAATATGTTTCTAGACAGTTTGCATAAGCAGTCTTTGATTCGTCAGAGTCTTAATGAGATTCTCAAGAGAGGGTGAATTTCAAGAAAATCAGTTTAATGGTCTGGTTACAAATAGAGAAAAACAAATGGCTTGAAATTTCATGTACCTTTTGCTTTATAAAGATAAGTTACATTCAGGTGTCTCAGGAACTCAGCTGAATCTTCAAAACCATTAGTATCAGTCCAGTAGGATGGGTAAGGATGTCTGTGTGTTCGTCTGCTCATACCCAGCTTTTAACAGGGTGTTTTCTCCTGGTGCTTCATCTCCCAAACAGTTGATGATGAAAATTGAATTCCATGACAAGATTAAATGATTTTTCTTTTTACAAATGCTGTGTGGCTTGCCAGTCATACTTCTTGCTCTGGGGTCTCAGCAAAGTCAGCCCTGAGTTATTGAAATACTTGTTTTCTTTACATTCTGTATCTGTTTGCACATGCTTTTAAATAATTTTGTTTTCTTTTTGTCTTTTGGTGCTGCCGTTAGCCTCCTTTTGTAAGATGACAAGAACAGGAAGAATATTACCTTTGTTCTAGTAGATACTGAATTCCCTGGAGGAGAGGCTTTATCTGAAAAGGCGGTACTAAACTTTGGTTCCTAGGAAGTGTTTTCTGTGGTGGGTTTCTCCCCACTGAGTATCTGCATAAATGAACGCTATGCTTCACTCTGGAAGTGCATCAAAAGCACGTTTCCACATCCTGCTCTTGCAGGATGAGACGATCCAGAGCTTAATGGTCCTCAGCTAGAGTGTTACTTGTGCAGGATCACACCTGATGAAATAGCCACCCCCTTAGCAGCCAGGGGCTGGTGTAACTAGCCTACAAAATAAGGTGTCACAGGGGCCAGACACCGTATTCAGTGTGCGTCGGCAGTAGTGGCAGCCTCTCACAGAGTTTTAATGAAGAAAATAAGGTTTATTTTAGTTTGTTAGCGATTAAAAAGTTCCTTCTGGTAAGTATCAGAGATAATTCCAGTGTAGGAGTTGTGGTTCCTACTGTGCAGCAAAGGAGAGGAAGATAGAAAAATACAAGAGTACTTGTCTTTCAACTGTTTCTCATCCCTCCAAGCATCAATTTCTGTGTAGGTAAATCCTGTGTGATTCCTGTAATAACAGCAGCTAGGAGGAAGTATGCTTTCACGTTATAGTAGCAGTGTGTTTCAAGCTGCAGTTTACATTGATGTCAATCCTTTAGAAAGTATCCTCAGAAGGGTTTTGTTGTGAGAGAAGATCTTGGCAGAATGATTACTCATACAGGAGGAACTGGTCATTGTGTTGCTGGCTTAGTATCTGACTGCCAAGGCCAGCAGGGATAACCTCTTCCGAATCTGGAGGCATTGTCTCCAGCAGCATGTTAATAATCTCCAAAGGGGTATTCCAAAATGTATAGGTAGACTGCACCTTAACAAACACGAACTGGCTGTGGGAGTAAGCAGCTTTTTGGAAAATTGTCCAATTTCCCACACAAAGGTTGGTATATGTGTTAGGTGGTGTTTCTGTATGTTCAGGGAGCAGTTGAATTGGATCTGTCTTTTTTTTCAGTAGTCACACAGGCACGCTTATTTGCTGGCCTTCTTTTGTAAATGAGCTCGTGCCCTGTTGATTGATTATGTGCAGCACTGTGATTTTCCCTTGGGACTACTTGGGCAGTCACCTGAGGTGGATCTTGCTGCTGAACATTTTTAAACGGTCTCCTAACCTCCATTTACAGGTAGTGTTTCATGTTTGAGGCTTGAATGAGATAGCACAGAAATCAGGTGATTTTAGTGAATCGAGTTCGTCAGAGACAGGAAGATACAAAAGTGACACAGCCAATTAATTTAAAATCCTGGTACAGTGAAGGGTGAATGGTCTAACTCTGTTCTATTCTGTTAAAAAAAAAAAACAAACTCCTTTGAACAGCTTGTATTTATAAACAGCGGATGTTAAATACATATCTTTGCAATACTTGATGGCAGTTTTACTCGAGTGGCACAGCAAGTGGGAGTAAAGTTATGAACAGTGTCATGTTATGTAAGAAAATCAAGAAGTGGCTTTTGAATTTCTATTTAAAAATGGTTCTCGAATGAAATGTAAAATGCTGTTTGAGGAGAGTAGTATATACTGTATATAGTGTATATATATAGTATGTATATATATATACTATATATATATACTGTATATAGTATATACAGCAAAATGAGGTGTTTTTTAGAGTTTTTTGTTTTTTTTTTTTTAAGAATATCCTTGCAATTACATCACATATAAAGTTCTAATCTGGGACTTTAGCAACATCAGTTCTTAGTCTCAGATTGTAGAGGTTGTCCTCAGAACAGAAGGTGACTTCCTCTTTTTGGCCCTAAGATTAATTAGCTTATTTGACACAAGTAGTCCTTTGACCTTACTGCTTTAAGTATTTTTTTCTGAGGGTGCCTAACTATTATAAGCCAGACTGACAATGTGCTAACAGATTTTGTTGACGCTTTGCTGTGTAATCTCATCAGTTGCACTTCACCTCCTGAAATTCTAAGTACTGAGATTACCAGCAAAAGAGTGGTGGCACTGTGCTTATGGGTGTAAAAGTATTTCTGCATTAACCTAATTTCCTGAAGGTTTATGGCTGCTGTAAATTTTTTGCCCCAAATGACTTCTTCCTGAGCTGCTCCTTGAACAAGCAGGAAAAGCTGATCCTCAGAGCAAAGCAACCACCTGTGAGTAACCTTAAGGAAAACACTGCTGGCTTTTATATGTGCACTATATAGATAGGGAAATACTAAGTTTAAAATACTAATTCAGCACTTGCGTGAAATTCTAAATAGAATTTTGAGTAACGTTTGAAATGACATCGGACTAAGTTCCTAAAAGCCGGGGCACCTCCCTTAGAGTCATTCCTCTGCTTTTCCCCTGGTGTATCTGAGAGGTGGCACTCAGAAGTGTGACTGGAAGGTATATTTAATGAGTGTGAAGTAGCATGGGCCCAGACTTCACTGTGAGCTTGCAGTTGTCTCATTTTCCTCAGCTTTCTTGATCCTTATGAGGCAGACAGTCTGTTTCCCTGACAGCTACCGAGAGGGAGCTTTTCTTGGAGATTTCGCCATGCTTTCTGATTCCCACAGTGTATAAGCTTTCAGTGAGTATGGGGAATTGAGGGCAGTGTCCCCCACCTGGGTCTTACGGTGGGGAGAAGGGGCTGGCAGGCCTTGTGGTGGGGCTAGCTGGGGCCAGGGCGTTGGAGAGGAGACCTGAAGGCAGAAAACAGTTGGGCAGGAGCGTGGATTTCTTGGCAGGTAGAGGAATGGGAGGAAGAGGTTTGGGAGGCATTTTACATATTTTGTTTTTCTGTAGTGGCTTCAGGCAGCTTCCTGAAGAAGAGTGTCACCCAGAGTTTTGTAACAGCCTCCTAAATATGTATACTCCGTGCTCAGGAGTTGCTGAAGTTACCAAGGACGTGCTACGCCACCCAGCTCTTCCCAGCATGTAACGGCTTTCTTTCCACCAGCCTAATCGGCTACAGAAGTCAGAGTGGATGCAGATCTGTGGGATACCTGTGGGGTCTGTTTGCTGGAGTTTACAAAAAAAGAAGAGCAGAGAAAAAGAGGGAACAGTCCTAAGATGCGTTATGTACAGCTAGGATAGCTACAGCCTCCAGGCAAGATGTAGCATGTTTCTTCATCGTGGTGAGCTTTCTGTTCCTGGGGAGGAGAGAAGTTCTGGAGCACAGCTGATTTACAGACATCTCTTCCTTGCCCCAGCTAAGTAGAGGTTGTGATTGGCACTGCATCATTTCTCGAATTCATCTCTAACTTCTTTTCTTTGTTAATAGTGAAATATTCCGCTTGCCTTTTAAATAGCGTCTTCACTGTGGTTTGAAAGATTCTTGAATTAGCAGGAACATCTAAAATACAAACAGTGTGTTGCAAACAGGAATATTGTTGACTAGCAGATAATAGACATCTGCAGGAGTGTTTTGTAGGTTGTTTTTTGGTTTTGTGTGGGTTTTTTGTGTGTTTTTTGTTCTGTGTTTGGAAGATAAAATTTTTGTATCACTGCAAACTTCTTGTTTCTCTTCCTTGTACCTTCAGAGGTGGACGGGCCATCTGTGGCTGTATCTCATGAGAATACATCCTCCTCTCAACTCACAGGTTTTATCAAAGAAACTGTTGATTAAGAGCCTAAACTTGTTCCAATCCAAACTTTGTTTCCATGCCTTTGCTACTTTGTGGACTCTGGCCTTCAAATCTGCTAACAGTCACCCTAGGACTCCCGTGACTTAGGCAAGTCGGTGAAGCTCAACAGCACTATCCTACTTTAAGTTTGGTGCAGTACTTCAGGTGACATACACAAATGGTTTCCAGTTCAGGCTGGTGCTCAGAAGGGGATGAGTGTATCCATCGGTGTCATTCATTTAAGCAACGAGATGCTTACGGTAGCTCTGAAATGAGTGCATTTAAAGGATTGAACTCCTGCCTCTTACCCTTGCATTAGCATTTCGTGAGCTTGAACACATATCAATAGGCATGAGGCAAGCCATTCAAAACTGATATTCACCCCCTTTTTATTACAATCCATGAGTTAGGTAGAAACCATGAAATTCAGAAGATTCTCTCTGCTGTTCAGTTTAATGTGTGGATTTAGAAGGAAAACAATCCCCTTCCTGTGGTAGGTGGGGAGCACAGCACTCTTCCTTGCTTATTACAATATAGCTGATGTTTTTTCCTGAATTCAGGACATACCAGACAGTGTATCTCACTTTGATTTGAAAAAGGGACTTAAAAAAGAATTTAACTGCGTTTGAAGAGGGAAAATGCAAGTTTGTCTTTGAATGTCTTTGAGGCTTTGTGTGCGTGTATTACATCTAGATATATGTACACACATACATATACAAGCGAAAGTTGTGTGTGCATCACTTGAAGGGCACTACTCTGTATCCTCTCAATATTGGTGATGCAGAAGGGGTGGCTGCTGTGATGTTTCACGGATGGCTATTGTTTCTTGGAGGCCTCTCAATGTAGCTTGAGGCTACAGTTTTGTCATTGAGGTATTAGAAGCTGTGAGTTAGAGCAAACCTGCTGACTGTCACAAACCGCCCTGTTATTCACGCAGCAGAGAGACTGCTGTGGGTCGTGGGGGAGGGAGTGCAGCCCAGGATGTTTCATACGGAAAAGGTGGGTGTTAGATCTCGCAGTTGCATCTCCTGCAGCAAGGAAATGCATTTGGCAAGGTGGTGGGGACAGTAGCTTGCGTGCCTTGCTCTGTCACCTACACAGGAGCCTTATTGGCGGGTTTCCCCACTTTCAGTCTGTGCATCGGGCTTATGTGGCAGGGGGAGGAGAAGGGCTGCGGGGTGGCCTCTGTGAGCAGAGCCCAGCAGCTGCCCCATGTCAGAGAAGAGCCAGCTCCAGATGGCTCTAAAGGGACCTGCTGCTGGCCAGAGCCGAGCTAGGGAGTGATGCTGGGTGGGCCTCTGGGAGAGCAGATTGAAGGAAGGGGGAAAAAGTACCGCTGTGCAACAGCAGCTGGGAGAGAAGAGTGAGAAAGTGTGAGAGGAACAGCTCTGCAGCCCCCCAGGCGAGTGCTGCAGGAGGGCAGGAGGTGCTCTAGGCAGGCAGCGCTCCAGGCAGGCAGCAGCAGTTCCCCTGCGGCCTGTGCAGGGAGAGGTCCCTGGTGGAGCAGGCTGTCCCCCTGCAGCCCATGGGTCCCACACAGAGCAGATCTCCACGCTGCAGCCCCCCCGTGGAGGAGCCCCCGGTGGAGCAGGTGGATGTGGCCTGGAGGAGGCTGCGGCCCACAGAGAGGAGCCCCTGCTGGAGCTCTGGCATTGTTTCCCAGCTGAACCACAGTTGAAAAGTGGTGATGAGGAGTAGAAAGCTGCTGAGGTTATCTTTGGGATTTGGGCTCAGCTGACCTTCCTTACAGAGGCGTGAAATGCTGTTCGCCTTTCTTCAGGGTTGCCTCAGTGCAAGGAGAACCTATCTGTTTCTCAGAAAGAAGATACTTGAAAAGCATGATAACCCAATTACTAAACCGGTCTGTTTAAAACTAAAAACGTGTTAAAAAAAAAAAAAAAAAGAACCACAACTCCTACAACGTTATAGATTGCATTGCTGTGAAGCACAGCCTCTAGCTGGTGGTGATCCTGTCCCAGCTCCCTGGCTCTGCGGCCTGTGCTGGCCCCATCTGGGGGACCACGTTACCAGCGCAGTCTTTGAAGGAATCCCTTCTGCAAGGCTGCCTTTGGGGAGACTGTAGTTGAGCTCAGCCAGCTAATTAGTGCAAAGCAGGCAGGACATCCGTAAAGTCCTGACAGTTACGGGATCATGTTTTGTACCTTGCTCTTGTGCTTTAGTATACTTAATAAGCAGTTGACCAAAAATGAAACAAATATGATATGAAGACCATGGAAAACCTTGTTCAGAAAAAAAAAGGGAAAGAAGGCATTTCTGTATCTGTGGCTAACTGCACTTGGTGGTATGTGGTTCAGCTTATGGAGCAGTTGAGTATGAGTGAAGAACGTAGATTTATCCCAAGCTAGCTTTTTTTCTTAGTAATGTGGGTATTGTTAGAATTGTGGCTCTGGTGACCTGAAATGTAGTGGGCTGCCCAGCTGCTTTATAGGTTTGTATTTACTAAGTGAAAGCTGTTCTGCTGCAACTGTATTGCTGCTGCTGGTATCCATTACAGCTAGAGCGAAGCCAGCTTCTGATTGTCATTGTGTATGTGATCACTGTTCTTGAAAACTGCAACTGTAAATGAACAGCATGTGCTACTGCCTTTCTTTGTGTGATGCAAAGTCCATGTATGTGAATTTAATGTTAGAGAACAAGTTTTAGGTGATGTTGAGTCTAGACGTAAGCTACAGATGTCATAAATGCACCAGCTGTGGAAACATCCTTTGTTATCCAAATGCACAGATGCCCAAAACATGCTTATAAGTATTTGTCATGATTTGGCAGAACTGAACTTGCTCTACAGTTTTATCTTAGGCTAATTCAAGAGGTCATATTTTACTTCAATTCTGCATCTGAAGTAATGGACAGAAAGCTGCCAAGCCTTATCTTTAACACTATTTTCATGATTTTTTTAGTTTGCCTTTGAGCTTGAATTGATTCCAGATTTCAGCAAAGCATGTGGAGTGTTTCTAGTGAAAATACATGTGTTTTGCACAGGTCTAAATCAAATGGGAATGAGCTTAGCATGTTTTGCAGTTTAAAATTGGTCTTTTTTTAACTTCACACCCTGAAACTTCAACTTAATAATGATTTCTTCTTTGTTCTCGCTTCCTACAGAAATACACAGGAAGTCTTCTGGAACTCTTATGACCTGTGTAAGCCAATGTCAGTGAATCCTATGGCAAAGTTACTTCTTTCCAAAGTGATGAGTAAGAAGTTAATTTTATGAAACTAATATTTGGAGGAAAATAACATGTTTTTCAAAAGGATGGCCTTCCAAAAAGCAGCTTTCCTTTTCTTTTTTTTTTTTTGGAAACTGTCAGCTCTGTCTGAAGAGGTCAGCCAGCCAGCTAACTCACTAGGAACT
Source organism: Anser brachyrhynchus (assembly GCF_964034855.1). Classification (NCBI taxonomy): domain Eukaryota; kingdom Metazoa; phylum Chordata; class Aves; order Anseriformes; family Anatidae; genus Anser; species Anser brachyrhynchus. The sequence goes on along the minus strand of NC_137697.1, from coordinate 49,568,188 downwards.
CACTACTTTAACATATCTTCGTCAGTCTTTACATCTGCATTGTCAAAACTTTTATCAAGAAACCTAACTGGCAATCCTTGTGTACTTTGACAACAAAAGTCTTGATTGTATCTTGGACTATGGAGTGATAAGCTTGCAGAGTGCAATTACTGTTTTGTCCGAAATTATCAGTTTGAGGCTAAGTGATTTTTTTTTCCTGCCCTGTGAAAAGAACTAAATGAATTTTCATGTTTGCCTTAATGTATCTTGCATTCAGTTGATCAGTATTACCATCAGAAAAGGCCCTCTGGGTGAATACTGTTGATTTTTCCTCTCCAGGGTTCAGTCTATTGCTTCTTGCTCTCCTCGGTGCATTTCCTAAACTTTCTTGGTGTCTCTCGGGTAACTGGATTTTCAGAATGTGCGTTCTTGGTCTTGCTGCATCGTGATTTCCAGCAAAAACAAAAGGCAAAATGGGTAACGAGTAGGTTTAACGGTGCTGCAGATGTCAGGTGTGGTCATTTGCGGTTTTAGGAGACCATGCTACTAGAGGAGTGAATGGAGGCATGTGTTGCCGCCTTAACCTCTGCAGGACAGTACGTGGAGGAGTTCAGACTGTTCTGTTACACTGCCTTTTTCTTTCCAAGTGCCTTTCTGGTATGTGCTTCTTGAACAACAGGGGTAAGTGAATGCAGGAGTTGAATGTGTCCTCAGCAAGTTCACGGATGACACTGAACAGGGAGGTGCTGCTGACTCACTGGAGGGACGAGGGGCCTTCAGAGGGGTCTGGTTGGACTGGAGCATTGGGTGGTCAGCAAGGGCATGAAGCGCAACAAGGATGTGAAGCTGTGTCTGGGACGGGGCAATGCCAGGCACAGGCACAGACTGGGAGACAAGCGTCTGGAGAGCAGCTCAGCAGAAAGGGACCCAGGGGTGCAGGTGACAGCAGGCTCAGTGTGAGCCAGCAGAGTGCCCTGGCAGATGAGGGCAAACTGCATTTTGGGGTGTGTTAAACACAGCATTGCCAGTGTCTGAAGAGGTGATGCTCCCACTACATTTAGCATTGGTGTGGCCTCAGGTTGAATATTGTCTACAGTATAAAAAGGGTGCTAAGGTCCTTGAATGTGTCCAGAGGAGGGCAACAAAGCTGGTAAAAGGGCTGGAAGACATGTCCTTCTGGGAGAGGCCGAGGACACTTGGGCTGTTCAGTCTGGAGAAGAGGCCGTGAGGCGACCCCATGGCTCTGCGACTCCATCAGGAGGGGAAGCACAGAGGCAGGTGCCGGTCTCTGCTCCCTGGTCATCGATGGCAGGATGTGCAGGAATGGCACAAAGCTGTGCCAAGGAGGTTCAGATTGGGCAGTAGGAAGAAAATCTGTGCTGTGAGGGCGGTCAAACACTGCAGCAGGCTTCCTGTTGAGGTGGTTTGTGCCCCATGCCTGTCAGTGTTCAAGAGTCAGTTGGGTAGTGCCCTCAATAACATGTTTAAATTTTGGTTAGCCCTGAAGCGGCCAGGCTTGTTGGACAACATGACTTTTGGAAGCCCCTTCCAGCTGAACTGTTCTAATTCTAAATCTAAATATGTTTGCTGTTTTTTTTTTTAACCTTACAATGTTGTCCGGAGAAGCTGTGGATGCCCCATCCCTGGAGGTGTTCAAGGCCAGGCTGGATGGGGCTTTGGGCAGCCTGGTGTGGTGGGAGGTGTCCCTGCCCATGGCAGGGGGGTTGGAGGTAGGTGGTCTTCAAGGTCCCTTCCAGCCCAAACCATTCTGTGTTTCTATGATTATATGAACTCTGAATAAAAGATAAGTTTCGATCTCAGGGATATTTATAATCTTTGTCAACTTACAAATTCTGGAATGATTTGTGGAAATAGGGTAAACAAGGCACTTAAAGCTTGTATTTTATTATTAAAGAAAAAGCTGGGTGTATCAGCTATAATTCTAGATAAAATATTTATGTAAAATTTTAATCTAGAATCCTACCTCTTTGCAGTGCTGCTGAGCCTTCTTTTACAAACACTGCTTATTCGTGTTGCTAATTACTTATGCTTAGCTAGTTAAATAATTTCAGTCTCGTTGTAATTTATCTGTACTTACTGTCTTTTCCTTTTGCTATTTCCCTCCACTAGAGACTTTTCTTAACTTCCATATTTTAACACGGGCTATATTTTGTTTGGAGACTCTGTTCTGTCAAAGAACATGACATATCTCTGCTGTTCTGTAAGAAATAAATAATGGAGCTTTGGAGACAGTTTTGCCCACAAATCACATTTTGTGTAGTTCGGGATTCTTGTGTAATTATGGACACTTACTTGAAAACAGACCCCTCAGTTTTTTTGTCTGTTCTGGCTGTCTGATCCTTACTGGAGTCGTTAATTATCCTCCTAGCAACTGGTTGCATTGTTAAAACTGAAAAGATGGATTGTAGAAATCCGTAATAAACAACGTAATATATGTGTATATGTGTATGTAAAATATTTATACATATATGCATGTGTATGCACTCATGTATATGTATGAATGTACATACATATAAGCCTGTTTGTGTGCATATATAGAATGTGGTTGACTGTGCATAGATAAATACAGAACATAGTGGTAAGCAGTAGGTGCAGGTGAATTCCTGACACAAGATTTTACTTTGTTATAAACATTGCCTACTGTCCTTGGAAGTTTCTGATTAAAAGAAAAGAAAAAAAGAAAGACAGAAAGAACTCCACCACCACCACCTTCCACGAGGCATTAACATCTATTTAATTTCAGTAACACGGTGTGTTGTGGTAGATCCATTTGCTAGCAAATACACATCTGTAAACAAAACGGCAAAGACTCTTGCAGAGCAAGCAGGAAGAAAGAGATTTAGTTTTCCTTCTACTGAATTTTAAACTTTTTTCAGCAGGCAGAATTGTCAGTGCTAAATGTCAGGTTTCCCTTCGAGAACATGAAGTAACAGACTCTGAAAGCCAGTCTTGTTAAGGGAGGAGGGGGGTAGAAATCAATGGTAGTGACAGGCTGGCTGTGGGAACATCTCTGCACTGTCACTGCTAACGATGTTAGGGACCCAGAGGAATGTGCTGCTGCTGCTGCTGTCCAGAGTTTCCTGTCTGCTGTGCAGCAGTTTTTAGTACAGTGATGCAGAAACTTATGCAGGTGCCCTTTCCTCTGCAGCAACACCCATTCTCAAAACACGTATGTGAGAAAAAGGAAGTTTGTTGTAATTTTCCACAGTTCGATGCACAGGCACACTGCATAATTTAGTTCTGCTGTAAAGACCTTCAGTCCTGTTTCAGTTCTAGCCTTCATCTTTGCTTGTAAAATGGCATTATTTAGAATTTTGTTAGAATTTATCTTTATTATTATTTAGATTTTCTCTATTATATATATATTATTCTATATAATGTGTTATATAATATTTATTATTTAGAATTTATCTTTGCTTGTAAAATGGCATTATCTCTATTATTTCTGAGTGGCGTTAAGGCAAGGATCAGAACAGTTATGCTTAGTATTGAGGGGCACCACTGCAAAAAAAGGTACAGAATATTGTTCCTAATGTTGAGAAAAGTAAATATAGGGAACTTAATACAAGTTTGCTCTGTTTTCACCAACTAGAGATAAATCTGTACAATGTAGATCAAGCAAAGTAAGACCTTCCTACTTCTGAGTGCCCATCTTCAGTTTATGTGCCAAGCCTTTATACCATACTTCTAGAAGTGTTGTATTCTAATGCCTGAGTGATAAAGGAGCTGCTTTTTCATATCCCGCTATCCTTTAAGCCCAGCGTGGTTTGAATATTCTGACAGCATGAGTGAATGATTCTAAATAATGAATGTTTATAAATACTGGAAAGATTTATAGAAATAATAGAATTATAAACTATATTTTGCACATATGCCTATATAAACACTTGCATGTGTGTACATACAGATATATGTGTACATATACACGCCTATGTACATATGTGTACATGTACACATATATGTTTACTTTTGATTTCCATAATCTGTTCTTCATCTAACGTACTTTACTAGAGATTTCTAAAACCTTTTTTTTTTTAATACCTTTGCATTGAATTGATGTTACTGCAGTTCTTGATACGAGCAGATCAAAAAATCTGCAAGATGAAGTTGGGCACAAAAAAAAACCAGGATTTTCCTTTGAAAGGGGAGCTGAAGTAAATGTGCAAGTTTGTGTGTGTGTGTAAAATCTTTCTCTTTTTTTTCCCCTCTGGTGTGTTTCTCCCACAAAATCAACACATTCAATTTCTTTACGCTTTTCAAGTATATTGTCTGTAAATTTAAAACGGGAAGGTCCAGAGTTGTTTACAATGTTAGTGCAGAAGAGAGATGTTTAAGGGAAACCCCAAATCTCATGAAATCTAACACAATACTCAGGAGCTCACAGTTCCAGGCTAATGTGAACTGGCACCTTGAGGTGCCGCAGAGCTACAGGTGCTTGCAGAGGAAGGAGCACATTGGACTGCGTGGTGTGGGTACCTGCTGTTCCCTGTCTGCATTACTATCAGGAAGTGAGTTCACCCTTTTGACTGGAGACTTGAGTCATAATTGGTGCAAAGCAATTCAGAAGTTTATTAATTAGTTATGGGGAAACTGGTACAGCAGCAAAATCATCACTGGTCGGCCATCAAAGAAGTTTGCAATTATGTTCCAATGCATATGATTATGCCCTCCTAGGTAGCTGCTAATTATAGGTTTGCAGTCTAATGACCACTGAATCGCAGCTGTGGGAGCACGGCGATGTGTCTCGCCACTGCTAGCACTCCCCGCAGCATGTCTTAGAGGTACAGAACTGACCGAGAGCCCGTCAGGCTGTGCGAGGGGCTTGGCTCCGCAGCTCCACCTCATCACTGGCTGGAGGTGTCAGCGCTCCTCCTCTTTCTTCTCCAGGTGACTTTATTACTTATTCTCTGTTTTCCCGAGTTTGGGGCCAGCCATGTGCTTCCCAGACATCTCCTTCATTCCACCCACTCTCCAAATTCATTCCTGTGGTATTAGTCCTGTGACCGCCTCCACCGCCAGCCACATTCCCCAACACCAAAAGAGAGTCAGGCTTTTCAGCGTGAGGATTCCCAGCACATTCATACACGTGGAAGTCACGCTGCTAAAGAGGATTTTCTGCTGCGTGGCCACTCCAGAACGGGGCTGCAGGAATTTTGACACTTTTATGTTTATTATTTAGTACATGCATATATTTACATGAAGTCCTCTTTTAACCTTTGTGAGTTCACATGGGACTGGCTTCAGGAAGCAAGCATGTGTGTATGCCGCATTCAGAACAGCAAGGAATAACCGTGTTTGTGCAACCTGTAAAATTAAGCTGCATCTAATATAATCCAGGCTTGACAAGGTGGGTGTAGACATGCAAATTTTTCACCTGAATTTCAGGCAATACACTTCTCTGTGCTTGTTTAAACTTTTTGTGCATGTTGCAGCCATGTGAGAGCAGCATCTAAAAATTCTGATTGTGTAGATAGGCACCAGGGTGCTATTATTTAGCTCTCTGCATTATCTGCTGTGTTTGTGATAACACTTAAGTTTTCAGCATTTGAAAGCACATTTGCATGCAAAAAAAAAAAAATCAATAATAGATTTTCTTAAATAGTTTTCTTGTCTTTTTCATCCTAACCTGCTAGACCAAAATAGCTATGAAAAGTGCAACTCTAGATTCAGTTCAAAGTCTGCTTGTGAGCCCAAATGCCTAGCAGTTTGCAGTAAACTGTGACAGCTGAGTCAAGTTTTTTAGTTTGGGTACTAGGAACAGATGCCAAAAAGAAAACTGTATGACATCTGAAGCTGTTTTTGTTATCTCAAGACAAATAAATATGTGGCCTTTTTATCTATATTTAATTATCTTTTATTATATTGATGTATTATTTATGTAAACTGTAACTGATTAGTAATTTCCGTGGAAAATTTATGTTTTAGTTTATTTGTTTGGGATTTTTTTTCCAAAAGGATATGTAGATTCTGGCAGTGTGTTCTGGTTCCTTTTTTTTTTTTTTTATTTCCTGAGAGTGGAACCATGGGATTATTAAAAATTTAACTGGCATCTGCTTTCTTAAGGAGTTATTCCATCCTGGAAATGCTGGGGGAACTTGGGGACGGGGGGAAAGTCCCGTCCCATCCCGTCAATAACATACAGTTCTGGTAGCTCGTGAGAAGTTAAATGTGTAAGTCTTGAGGGGGAGGGAGGGGAATAACCAAACAACATATTTAAAAGTGCTCTTTTCTTTAAAAGTTGCAGTGTTTAAAGGCATGTGGCTTTTTAGCTGACTTCAGAGGTAACATGTTTCTGCAAAACTACCACACAGCAAAGCATTTATCGAGGAACCGAAGCTTCTATTTCTGATCTGTGGGGGTGTGAGGAAGCTCTAATCCGACCCAGCACACGAGCGTGGATTCCTGTGCTTTGCTATAAAACGAAACCAAGTAAAATACCTTCTGCGTGTGAGAGCCAAACAGAGCTGTAGGTGGTGTAGCCTACAGGATCCTCTGCTACCACATTTTTTTAAGAGATTTGCTTCCTTTATGTATTAATATATGCTAATGGTGAGCATTTGTAAAATACCGTTGTGCATTCTTACACGTTAAGAGCTTCTAAGAATTGTCAGCTCTAAAACAAACTCTGATTTGGAACAGAAGGAAATCGTACACGTATCACGTGATGGGATGAAGTTTTTAGCAGTACCTGACAGGAAAAAGGAAGTCAAGTGCTTTATTCTTTTTAAGAAAGTCAGGGTATGTTGGAGTTCTCTTGTGGATTAAATTTGATGCTTTGATGGAGACTTTTTTTTCTTGGGAAAAGTAATGTTTAAGTGGATGAGTGAACTTATGTTAAAGTTTTTCCGATTTAATCTTGTTCAGCTAGTATGTGCAACTTCAAACCTGTGGACAGAAAAACTGGAGGCTGTCAGATATTTTATGAAACTTGGAAACGTCAGGATAGGATCTACATGCAGCCGTGACAAGAATTGTTTCCCAGTAGCTGTGGTAAAGCTGGCTAATCTGCAAGTGTGTGATTCAAGCCTAAAACGATGCGAATTGGCTGAAGATCGCGATGAGTAACATCCAGAGGCTAAGCGCTGGATAGGGCTCAGTGTGCTGTCACAGGCTGTGCCTGTGGTGCCTGTGCTGCAGGGTTCAGCAGTGGCTCCTTCAGGAACGTCTACTCTGGCTGCAGCACGCCTACAGCTCAGTGGAGGGGAAGGAAACTCGTTTTCCCTCTCTCCCGTTCTTTACTTTCTATTTCAGAAGTCAGTGGGCAAATGCAATTTTAATGCTAAATACGTTGAGTCTTATCTGAGGCAGCGATGGCAATAAGGAGGGACAAATATTCCCTCACCCAGTCACAGGGCTTTAAGGGGCTTACATTAACTGACCGTCATTTCTGCTTATGGCAGAATAAAAAACTTTTTTTTTTTCGCCTTTGGCAGTATAAAACCAACAATAGCTGTTACTCCACTCTTGTAGTTTCTAAGCAAGGAAAAAACATACGAAATAAATCTGTACAATGTAGGGGTTTTGTAAGTCTGTTTTGTAAATCTAAGAAGTTTGAGAATCTGTGTGGATACGATCAAACTTCAGTTTGGTTCTCTCCTTAGACAGAAGTCCCATGACCAGGTGAGTCTTTGCAGAGGTGTGCTGTACCCCATAAGAGAATGTGGCATAAAGAAACCTGTTGAAAAACCTTAAGGCAGAAACTCCGCTATGGACAAGACTGATAACAACAAAGCAAAGCTTTTCTGCTTTGACCTTGGATCTTTCCGCTCACTCTTATTCCTAACATACCATTGGAGAGAGACTTGTTTTGTGGCTAACCAGGGTGCTGAAAATTTTCTGTAGTAAAAGATATGGGGCAGGACTGCACCACCTTAATGTGGAGCGTGTAGCTTCTCTCTGTTTGTGTCTGTGTATATGTACTTTGCTGCATATGTTTGCCTTGGATTGATGAAGTAGTTAGTTCTAATTTTGTTCTGTTTAAATATTTGGAAAAAATCTGCGTGGAGATATTGCTGGCACATTGTGCAAAATGCATCTCTGATGCTTATTCCAGGATCAGATTTAAATGTATGACTTGTCAGACATAACTCTTCGGCAACTAAATCTCTCTTCTGTGTGTGGAAAAAAAAATCTGGCTGGTACATTTGTCTTTACTTTTAGCATTCACAGGAATTGGGTTATCACTTTAACAATTTTTCCCCAACTTCTTTTGTAGGTAGCATTGGTACTTCCTTTCAATGCCAGTCAATCCATCAAGATCACATTTGCAGCGATGACAGTGATAAGGTGAGGCATACATAAATTTTTCCTTCAAAAGATGCATATATATATATATATATTTATGTATTGCTTTTACTATATAAAAACTGTTTGTTATGCAGGCGTAGAAGTCAATTTTAAAAATTAGTCTTTGAACTCTTTGGCATGTAAAGAAATATACTTTATTCAGGACAATCTCTTAGTAAATGAAGGAGAAATTTATGTTGTACAATATTTTTCTTTTTCCTTGCATTCCCGTGGTAAACAGTGGTGGTTTGCCATATTGATGCTCTCAGTTAATAAAGCAATGTTGCTGCTAACGGTTAGGTAAGGTAGGATGTCTTACTACTGTTGCTTCAGAAGTTGTAGACTAGCTAAGTGTTCAAGGTGTTCAAGCTTTTTTTGTTGGTGGTTTTTTTTTTTTTGGGGGGGGGGGTCTTTTTTTCTTTTTTTGTGTGTTTTGTTTTGTTTTGTTTTGCGATGGCTGTATTTTCCTGTACTGCTATTGGGAACTTCAGGTTTTACACGTAGGAAACTCACTCAGTAGTGCAGTCTTAAAACACCAACCTCTCCAGTAACATATAAGTGTTTTCCTAGTCATTTTTGACAAGAAATCACATTCTCAGATTGGCTCGCAGTTGGTAGCACACTGGTTGTTAAACGTTCAATGTTACTTGGATCAGTAGTGTCAGGCTGGCATACAGAAGAGAAGAGTTTTCACACTGAACTGCTTGTGAGACTTTCCTTCAAGTTACCGGTATTGTTGATGGGTTTACCCTAGACTTCAACTGTCCTTAAGTAATTAAGAGATTTTAACTTCAACTGTCCCTAAGAGATTTTAGAGTACTTAAGATTTTAGAGTAATTAAGCAAATTGATAAACATTCATTCAACATATAACAGGTACTACATTGTTTGCAAGTATGACACTTGATCGTAAGCTTACTTTTTGGCTTGACGTGGCTGGAAAAGGGCATATATTAGTCAAATTTTAAAGATCATTCTTAGAAATGAGATCTGCATCTTAGTGCCTTGATAAATGCAAAACCCCTTGTATTTTAAAATCCTGGAATAGGTCAATTTTATAGTTATTCCAGCTCATCCCAGCACTGGATTTGTTCTCACTGCAAGTTTTTTTACTGCTGTACTGCTTTTTTTTTTTTCTTTTTTCCCCTCTCCCTCTTTTTAAAAATGTGTTTGTTTTCAGGGAGCATGCTATATTTGGGGCTTGGTTTAACATACAGATACTGGACAAACATGCTATCCACAATATGGGAAAATTACTTTGTTTCCTGTTGATTAGCTGGTCATGAATTGTGAAACTCTAACAGAGATATTTTCTCTACTTTGTTTCCAATGTCTGAAAATATTCTCTGTAGATCAAAAAACCAACCAAACAAAAACAGCTAAACTCCCTTTTTTATTATTGTTTTTTATTTCTTGTGGTGTTGGAGCTATTTTTGAAGATGCTTAAAGACAGAGTTCCAACATCACTTTCTGCTGTGCTTGCTCACAGCAAGTAAAAGTCTTTGCTGTCCTTCCACTTTGGAGAGATAAAGCTGAAGGTCGCTTTTACATGATAGATCAGAAGTGGGAAAAATGTGGAAGAGGAAAAAAAAATAGTATAAAGGGCAGAAGATTTTGTTTAATGTTTCCTTGCGCAGTTAGCAGTTGTCCACACCTGGTGGTGCTACCTGGGGAAAACAGCACAGGAAAGTGTTAGTTCCTTTTACCTGCATTGTATTCACAGCTTTCTTTTGGTCCTAGTGCTCTCCGTTCCTGCAATATTCTTGGGTGAGAAGCAGGTGGTGGAAATTTCCTTTCAGACTGGCACTCTCTTTTAGCATTCTTCCTTTTCTGTCATTATGCGGAGGAACACACTCTAGATGTTGGATTGAAAGAAAACTGAGGGAAGACAGTCATATCAGGGTAATTAAAGCTGTTTTAAGGCTTGTTGGAAATTCTGTTAGGTAATTCACAGGTTTAAGGGGTGGGAATGGAAGGGGTGGCAGCTTACCTGGCTTGAGATTCAGAAGAGCGCATGTATGATCTTTTGAGTCGATTGGCATAGCATCTGCCTCCATATTGATAGAGGAATTAGGGCAGAACGTTGTTTTTTTTTTATTATTAATATTACAACTTTAAGGATGGTGGGTGAAAAGCATGTTTCACATTGGTATTGATTCTACACCAGAAGAGAATTCCACGCTGTAAAGGCCCACTGAGGTGGAACAAGTATAAAAGCAGAAGGAATCAGTTTGGGGTGAATTCCAGGGAAATGTGTTCTCCCTCTGGTGCCAGTTCTCTGGGGTAGGAGCTTCGGGTTTTCTGTGAGAGTACACGAAGCTGCTTCTCTCGCATTTTATGGGAAGTTCTAGTTGATACCTTGATTACGATGGCCACGTGTTTGGAAAAAAAATCCTGAGCGGACACCTGTGCTTTTTGTTCCTGTGACGTGCCAGTGAACGCTGTGCTTCTATTTTAAAGGAGGAGATGGAGCACTAATGCCTAGTTAACAGCACCGGGGGGGGGGGATATAGGCTAAAGGAATGCCTCATGTTCTGCTTATTTGCTTTTTGAGGAGTTGCGTTATGTTTTGGTTTTGTGTTTTGTTTAAGCGTAAGTAGCTCTTCCTAAAGGCGGTTGGTTGCGATACCGGAGTACCGCAGCAGTTCCCTACCGCTCCCTGCTTTTCTGTTCCACACGGGCATATATTTCCGTGTCGGTTGTGAACTGGCTGTGAGCTCCAAGCGGGAATTTCGTTGATAACCGGTTTTGTTCTCTTTATTTCTTTATTCGTTTCGTGACGCGCCGGTGCGGAGCGGGGCACCCTCCTTCCCTGTGGTGTACCCGATTTTCGGAGGGGGAGGGGGGAGGGAGCAGGGGAGGCGGGGCGGGGCCTCGCCCGGCGGAGGGGGGGGCGTGGCCTCTCCGGGGTGTGGGGGGGGGGGGGCGTGGCCCGGTGCCTGCCGGCGGGCGGGTGCCAAACAAAGGGCGCCGCGCGCGGGGAGAGGGAGGGAGCGTGGCCACCGCCCTCCGCCCCGCCCCCTCCCGCGCGGGGGGCGTGACGTCACCGTGTCCCGGCGAGCGTCCGGCGGGGGGCGGAAGATGGCGGCCGGCGGAGGCGGTGGCGGGGGGCCGCGGGGGGGGGCGGCCGCAGGTACCGGCGGGCGGGGGGGGGGGGGGGGGGGGGGGGGCGGGGCCGTGGCGTCGGCCGCGGTAAAGGGGTCGGCGGCGCTGGGCCCGGACGGCCTCCGCGGCACCTCCGCTACGTGGGACGGCAGCGCTGCCGGGCCCTCGCGGGGTTCGGCACGGCGGTGCGGGCACCGGGGGGACCGTGAGGCGGCAGGTGGCTGCGCTCCCCTGCCTGAGCCCCGGTGGAGGGTTTGGGGCGCCTCCGCTGTCCGCGGTCCGGCGTCGCCTCGGAGGGGCTGGGAGAGGGGAAGGGGGGCGGCGGGGGCTGGCAGCGCGTCGCTCGGGGCTGCGGCGGAGCGGTGTCGAGCCCGCTGACCGGCCCTGGTGCCTGTGTACCGTGAGGGGGAGCTTCTTTATCCTCAGAGCAGAGAGGCCCGCGCCGCTTCCGTGAGAGGCACAGCCTGAGACCGATCGCACGCTGAGGTGTTTTCCTGCAGACGCTCGCTTTAGGTCGCGGTCCTTTAGCGTAAGTAACTCGTTTGCCTCTTCCGCGCAGCTTCGTCCGGCTCAGAAACTTAACGACCGCGTATAGCGCTTGCACGCTGAAAGGGGTTTTTGGGGGGTGGTCTTTGGAACAAAACGTACGTTTCGGTAAGTTCTTGGACCAGGCGGTGATGGAAATGGGAACGGTAAGGTGGGCACGTGCGCTAATAGTCTGCCTTATTTTGGTGTTTCTCTGTGATGAGGTGTCTGTGCTTACATGCTTGTTCTTACATGCTGTCTGCTAAGAAAACAGCTCTGGGTGCAGTTGCCAAATATATGCTCCGTACCCACTCCTAGGGATTTTGTTATTTGCTGGCCCAGCAGCTTCCATAATTGCTCTGCAGCACTAAAAGAATGAAAAATGCAAACCTTCTTTTTCAAGGCAGGATTGCAGCTGAGGCAGTAGAGATTTGCTGTTCTGAGAAAGTGGAAAAAAATCCGTTTGTGGAGCAGTTAGAGAGCGGAGGGGGGTGCGCGGTCATTCAGAGGATCAAGCGTGAGACAGGAGAGCCAACGAGGTGGTGCCGTGGCAAGTTTAACGGCTGGTGGAAGTCAGTAATGTTTGTCTTCCTTAATCACCAAACCCTGGAAGAAAAAACGAACACGTACATAGTATAACAATGTGTTGAAGGTTTCCATGGGCTTGTTACCAGCAAATAGTACGTGTCAATACAGGTACTTGCAAGAAGGAAAATAGCGGGGTTCGTAAGTTAGGGATCTCAAGATTTTCCTATGGGAAACTGACCTTGCCATCTCCCTGACTTTCAGCACACTCTAAATTTTGATCTACGTACGCATTTTTTCTGCAATTTGCTTTCTGGGTTGTTTTGGTTTGTATTTTGCTTAAACAAAAGGTGTGATAAATCTGAAATTGAAGTTACGAGTTTAACCGTCCTTGCTTTGCACTTGAAGTGGCAGGGGAGTCATAGTGTGTAATTGTCTTTACTTTTTCTGGGAGGTATGGATTTGTCTCAGAAACGGATATCAGGACTGGTACAGGTGTGATTTGTGAAATTTATGCATAAGCTTATCCGCATGGATTTTTTCAACATGGTTTATTCAAGTTGTTATAGGAGATAATGGTTTAAATTGATTGCTATTGACAAAGTTACCTGTTCAGCTCCAGTAGAAAGTTTTTGAGAATTAAATAATTTCTATATTCTAATTCAAGAGTAGTACAAAACTTGTAGAGTTGTGAATACAAGAGAGTTCTTCAAGACTACTATTGAAAAGCAAATTGAAACTTAAGCGGTAGTCTTATTGCTTTTCAAAACCATCTTACATGTTTGTCCATGGAAACAATACGGGCTAAACTGCTAGTGCATTTAATGGGGATTTGTATGGAGCGAGTCTTAGACTCCCTCCTAAAGGTCTTTAATTTAACCTTTGTCAGGAGCTCTTCCTCTGCACCCCAAAGAGGAACATGAAAGGTAGGAGTGAGGGCACAGATGGAATATGAAATTTCTTCCTATTTAGGAGAGTTGGAGAGTTGAGTTTGATTGTTGAGGCACTGATTCTTGAAACATCTGTGAAGAGACTTGACAACCAGTTCGTGCTGAAATGTAGCTTTTGCTTTTCTTCTCTGTGTACGTTTGTGTAGCAAGTTGAATAATTCATTACAGCATGTTTAAATTCTGTTGTGGACGAAACTTGCCTAGGTCTTCTCTGATTTAAAAGGAAGACTTTCGTGGTTCTTGCTCTGGCTTCGCGTGGGATTAGTCCTCTTGAAAAATCAGGTAACCTTCCTTTGCTCTTTGGTGCCCTCTACTGATATCTGATGGTCAGAACGCCTAAAGCTAGGGCTTTTTTTTGTCTTCAACTGCAACAAAACGCTAACAGCAGCTGCTAGTGAAAAGCAGTGGGAGGGAGAAGAAAGGAAGCTCTATTGCACCTTAAGTGTTTTGCTGATTGCTGTCTGACCAGTTTGTCTGGATCGCTTTGGAACTGTTCCTCTCTTGGTAGAAAAATAGTTAAGTAGCATAGAGCTGCCTCGCCAGGTACCTTCAACAGGCTTTCCAGCTGTATAAAGACTGGTGGCTTTGCTCTCTATCACCACTTGCTCTCCCCTTGCAGAAAAACAGGCTTTCCAGAGTTGCTGTCCTGGAGATTTTTACCTCTTGGTTCACTTCTGATAACTTTGCCTTTTGTATTTGTCACTACAATCATACAGTGTTTGTTTGTTTTTTGTGTGTTTTTTTTTTAAAAAAAAAAGAAAGGAAAAAAAAAGTGCTGTGCTTCTTCATATGAGCACTGCTACACATCCTAAATTTTATTTGCTTTCTGTTTAAGGAGCCCTTTAGTCTGGTGAGTCTTACAGTATTTTCCTATCACTGAGCTCTCTTGATGCCTCTGTCCTAGGCAAACTCACCAGTGGCTTGAACTCACCTGTATCCTCTCCAGAGCCTCCTACTGATAGCCTTGTGTCTGTCTTTGCCAAATCTGTTCATTCTTTGATAGAATTACCCATTTTTTTCTTTCACGTTGCAGCAAGGGTAGTACAACTTATGTTGCTGCTAAGCAGGGGGTCTGTCTGGAAGCCTTCATCAAAGCTTTAGGAAATAGCCTTCTTTCTGAGAATTTTTCTTCCTTGCACAGGTGATTTCCTTTAAAAAAATGTAGCGTGATGAATATTTTTGTTGAGCTGCACTTTTAAAATCTGATTCTTAGAAACCAGTTGTGAAGACACATTTAAAACTACTTTGACACTAAATGCTGAAGGGGGGGCGTTTTGTTTTGGTGTCCTGTGTGTGTATCTGTTGGCAAAACATCTGGACTGAATATAAAACAAGAGTGGTGATGTAGAGGTTGGAGTCAGTAAGAATAGCTATTCTTTTTAAGTAATGCGGGAGGAACTTGTGGAGACAAATGGCAAAGTACTAAGTGGATGAGTATGGATTTAAGAGAAGCATTCAGATGTGAACGCACAGTCTGGCAAGACCGGTTATGTATTTGGGCATTTTTCAGTATAGAGTAGGGCTTAGGACAGTATAAGAGAGAAGTACAGATCTCAGTGAGTTTCTTACACACTTTGTCCTTTTTTTTCCTTAGGAAAATAGGGGTGGGGGTCAAGAAGTGATTCTGCAAACCATGCTTATTTGAGTGCATTTGGTGGAGTGAGGCTTTCTTTCTTCAACACACCCTCTGATACATATCATCTGTTTCATTAGTTTGTTTGTTTTAACAAAAGTTACTCTAACTTTGCCTGAAAATGATTCCTATTCTTTAAAGGAAATGAAGAGAAAATATGTAGACAATTATAAACTGTTTCCTGAAGCTGAGAACCTGCAATGTTTTATTATATTTCTCTTTCAGGTTAACTCAGTGAGCAGAAAATATATATTATTTCCTGGTTTTGCTATCCACCATAGTTTGTTGTGTAAATTAAGAAGAGTAAGTGTGCTATCCATTATATCCCTGTAAGGGTTATATATATGTATAGATGACATATGCAAGATGACGGCCTCCTGCTGTGCATTTTTCGTATGGGTAGAGGAATCAGCTGCTTTTGCAACAGTTAGTATGTTCAGAGGACTTGTGGTGAGTCTGACACACACACAAATGAAGTTTTTGAAACTACAGAGGGTAAAAGTTGTGCTTAAAACTCAGCTTGATGGCAAAGGGAATATTTTTTTTTTTCCAAAGCTATTATATTAAAAATTATGTTAACTTACATAAGCTGTTAGTAAAAATTGAATGGCTTATGTAGGCTTAAGGAAGTGTCTGATATGGGCATAGCTTTAACAAGTTAGTTAACAGGATGCCATCTGTAATGTCACGTTCAGTGGGCCTGCCATTGTGTTCCAGCATTTGTAGATGATGCAGAGAGTTTGCTTGTCCTGGACTGTGTGAATGATGAAGTAATGCCTTTATATTTGTTTCAGCTGTGAAAACGTCCTCATGTGAGAGATAGAAGATTCCTCATGTGTTCCTAGAAGGAAGGAACAAAGTGTCAGAATTGGGAGAAGTAGAGAACCAAAATGCCATGTGAGAGGAGCCCTGATGCCTTGGTAGTGGAGAGCACGATGTAGTCAGCTCTGTATTCTACCGTGTTGCAGTTGTACTGCATGCCGTTTGGGGCACGTATTCTCACTCGGTTCTGTGGGATCACCTCAGAGAGGAAAAAGGTTGGAGAAGGTAGAACCTAGAGTGCCTTTTCTTAGCATTAAGTATCTTGGCACTCTGTAAACTTGCAGGCCTGTGTTTAAATGCAACTCTTTTTTGGTCTGATGACAGACATTTTTTATACTAATACCAGGGTGCGGAAGATGCAGTATACTGAAGAACTTTCTGTTTGCATCGCAGTTTAGTCCTGCTAGTTGGGTAGGTTGGTTGTTTTGTGGATTCTTTCCTTGGTTTCTGAAATGGGTTAGGAGTATTTGTTTAGCCTTCACATTTCCAGCAACATGCAATGAGTAGAAGAGTGTAAAGAGTAAACTTTGGTATGTTGCTGAAGAAATTAGACTCTCAATTCGCGCAGGTTCTGAGAATGCATAATAACACATTAACACAACAAGAAATTTCTAGTTGTATGGAAGGCTGGACAGAGACGTGCATCTTTTGCTAACACAGCAAAACATTGTGACTACATGCGAAGCTGGTGAAGGCAACCAGGTATGAAAATGCTCTACCACAATAGGCACTGAGGTGTTTTGTAATATTTTTGATAGCAAATCCAGCACCAGAATTGTGTTCCTGACTTACCTTTGTGCCTGCTGTAGTAAGGACTAGTATACTAGTATAAAATACATTTCTATCAGTGTGAGTGTAATCTTCTGGGGGTTGACATTTGGTGAGGATTAATTTAAATCATGTATGTTAAGTTCCATTTAAAAAGTATTAATGTGTCAAAAATTGGCTCGTGCCTCTGTAAAAAACAGTGTAGGTGCTTAGGTAGCAGTATGCTTGAGTTCAGTGTTTGGATTTTCTTTAACATAGAAAGAAAACATGGTAAGCTTCTAACATTTGTTTATCTTCGTAAGACATTTCAGTCTCCAGTGCTGAAATGCTAGCTTAGCCACTTACACATTCTGCATTTAATGTCTCCGTACATGTGCTTTTGTACATATATGTATAAAGGTTAGTGTGGGGAAAAATACTTTATCTGCAAAGAGTGATTGTTTCCAAACAGTCTACTGTCTCTGGTGACATACCTGTACGGTAGTTTCACACATCTAAATGAAAATGTCAATAGCGAGTACATGCAAAAAACTATTTGTAGAGATGACTTTGATATGGAAATAACTCTCTCAGACTCAAAGAATATCTGAGTTGGAAGGGACCCACAAGGATCATCATGTCCAACTCCTGGCTCCACACAGGACCACCCAAAATCAGCCCATGTGTCTGAGAGCACTGTCCAAATTCTTCCTGAACTCCGGCAGGCTCAGTGCCGTGACCTGGCAGCCTGTCCCAGTGCCCGACCACCCTCCGGGTGCAGAACCTTTCCCTAACCCCCAGCCTGACCCTCCCCTGTCCCAGCCCCATGCCGTTCCCTCGGGTCCTGTCGCTGTCCCCAGAGAGCAGAGCTCAGCGCCTGCCCCTCCACTCCCCTTCATTGCTCTGGGCTGAACAAACCCAGGGACCCCAGTTGCTCCTTGTACATCTTGCCCTTCAGACCCTTCACCATGATTGTAGCCCTCCTTTGGACACTCTCTGATAGGTTTATGTCCTCCTTATACTGTGGCACCCAAACCTGCACACAGCACTTGAGATAAGGCCGCACCAGCGCAGAGCAGAGCGGGACAATCCCCTGCCTCAGCCAGCCAGCAATGCTGTGCCTGATGCACCCCAGGGTACAGCTGGCCCTTTTGGCTGCCGGGGCACGCTGCTGACACATGTTCAGCTTGCCATCAAGCAGAACCCCAGATCCCTTTCTGCAGGGCCATGTCCTCCAGCCTCTCATCCCCTGCTCTCTACATATATCCAGGGTTGCCCCATTCCAGGCACAGCATCCAGCACTTGCTCTTGTTAAACTTCTTATTGTTGGTGACTGCCCAGCTCTCTGTTTTGTCAAGATCTCTGCAAGGCTTCTCCACCCTCGAGGGAGTCGACAGCTCCTCCCAATGTAGTGTCGTCCACAAACTTATCTGAAGTATACCTTCAGGTCCTGCATCCAAGTCATTTATGAAAACGCCGAAGAGAACTATCATTTTTAGATTTCATGAGGTAGGGGTCCCTATTCAGGAAAAAAAAAAAAAACACCTTGATGAAATACGATAAATAATATTTACCTTATTTGATTTATTTAGAATTACTGAATTTGCTTTAATTCATTTATGTGATAAATGATTGCAAAATATTTTCAATTTTGAATGTGAAAATATGAATTTTGAATTAAAAAGAAATATTTAGTTTTGTTTGCATGCAGCAAGTATTGCATGCAATATCAGCATTTGCAGTAGCAAATACTATTGAAATTCAGATTGAAGAACTTCGTAATGGCTGTGTGTTTCCTTAATTCTTAGAGGCTGCTTCAGCATTAGAAAAGGAGATGCTTCAGATGTGATTTATGTGTTGCATCTTAGTATAGCTGTCCTTTTTGTATAAGCAATAGAACAGGGAAATAATGGAATGTGTAGTCTTTCTAAACACAATTTGCTGCTTTTCTTCTTGATGCTGAGGATGATGCAGTGTGCTAAATATGATGCTAAGTTTTTTTAAAACTTTTATTGTTCTTTTGTGTGCCTTTTAAATTCTCATGCAGCAAATAAACATTCCCGGGTTTGGTATAAGAAACTGGCAAATTCTTCAGGCTGTTTAAAATATTATTTCCTGTGTGAACCTTAGGCAGTTTAGGCTTAGCTGTCTGATAATTGTTTTTTTTTATGTGTCTCCTAAAAACACAGTTAAGTGAGAATTGCATTTCAGAGAGGGAAGTACTACAAAGGAACCCCTGGAAATGTTTATGGAGCCTGTCAGCCTGCCGTTGAATAAACCACATATTCAATATTCAGGTTAATGTGTTTTAATCGTAAGTAAAATTAAGTGTTGCACTTTGTGGAATGTGTTTTACGGTATCCATATGTGGTTTGCATTCCTCCGATCTTTTGCAGATCTTATTTGCGTGCCCCCAATCTGTTGCAGGAACACTTTGCATTTAGGGGTTCATTGTCATTTCTGGTAGCTGAAGAACAACAGTAGCCATTGTGTTCATTGTCAGTACATACAAATTCATCCTATTAACCATGAACGAATTATGGATGGCCCAGAAAGATCACTGGGAAGCGTTCTTAGTACAGTTGTTAGATGCACAGTCTAGCTGATAAATACCATCATGGTTTTGAAACACTGAAAAAAAGTGGACTTGCATCCTCTTTGTACTGCATTTAATAATGTTAATCCCACTTTACAAATTGTATTCTTTTTAGTAGATACTGTGTAATATTTCCCTATTTCATTATCAACAGGGCTAATTAAGTCACAGAAATCTGATGTATGTAAACCTGCCACAGCAAATTTTATATTGGCAACCTAACATTGTAGATCGGTTTCCATTTTTAAGCTGTCATTACTAATTTTTTTTCTTATCCAATGGTGATATTTCAAAAGCAAGTTCGGAGGAAAAGTAGGCTTCCTTTCAGAATGATGTGCTTTCTAGGGACTCTTCTGTCTCTAAGAATTAAAATATAGTGTTTCTTTCCTAATCCCACAGAGAGGAGGCCATAAGGGGTTTTCTTCTGAACTATTTTTTTTTCTTCTGTAACCATAGAAATGGGTATTAGTGTTTCTTGATCACTCCTGAAATTTTCATCTCAAGTACTGGTTACATACCACCAATTTTCTTAAATCTCGAGAGTCCCTTCTGAAGTGCAGTGGCAAAAAGTATCCCATTTTAAATACTCTGACACATTCATGGTGTTCAGTGGTAAACTGTATATATTCGCAGGAATACTTCTCCAGACCTCTACACCAAGGTATTAGTTGAGTTGCTTTTTGCTGCATTCACAGGAAAACACTACTAAAAGCCTAGTGTGCAGCATGCAGTGAAGATCAGTTACTGCTTTGATCTGTGTTGTCTCAGATTCACAGAATGGTTGTAGTTGGAAGGGACCTCTGGATACCATCTGGTCCAGCCCCCTGCTCAAGCAGGGTCACACAGAGCAGGCTGTCCAGGACCATCTCCGGGTGGGTTTTGAAGATCTCCAAGGAAGGATACTTCACAAGCTCTCTGGGCAGCATGTGCCAGTGCTTGGTCACCCACACGGCACAGAAGTGCTTCCTGATGTTTGCACAGAACCTCCTGTGCTCCAGTCTGTGCCCACTGCCTTTGTCCCCTTACTGGGCACCACTGACAAGAGCCTGGCTCCATGTTCTGGACACCTTCCCTTCAGGTACTTGTACACACTGATGAGGTCCCTCGTGATCCTCTTCTCCAGGCTGAGTGGTCCCATCTCTCTCAGCCTTTCCTAATAGAGGTGCTCCAGATCATTCTTCATCCATCTGGCTTTTCACTGGACTCTCTCAGTGCCTCCCTCCCTCTGTTTTGTACTGGGGAGCTCTATGCTACAGGTATTTTCTCTTAAGACTTCTGGACCTACCCCAACAACTGCTTAATTCTGGGCTTCTTTCCAGCTACCTGACTCACTTGAGCCAGCTCAGGTTTGGGAATGCCTGTATTTCTTCACCAAGTTTTCGTTAGACCATATTCATGTTATTGAAGGGTTCCTTCATCGGGAAGTCTTGAATATGCTCAGCCAGCCATTTTTCCAAGTTGTCTGTTGGTCGCTTATTAAAGTCCGAATAGGACTTAGGTTCTTATGATGCAGTGTTTAAAACAGTTGTTTTGAATGTTTGGAATCTGGGGTTTGAATTTGGTACTTGGAGGATGCAAAGTGTGGACGCTACTGTTAAATTCTTATTTTTCACCTGAATGTTTTCATTGTCAGTGGTTATAAAATTTTCTAGGTCCTGTCTGAGGAGTTATGGTGTATGTTCCAGGTATTTTATTACTCATGTGAACAGGTGAAATGGTGGTATAAAATTGGTGGGTTGGAGCAGAAGATTTGAATTCAGAAGTTAACACTGCAAAACAGAGGAAGTTAACACTGCAAAAAGTGTTTTGTGATATAGCTGAACTAGCACATTAGTTAAAAGCAGTTTAAAAAAAATATCTTAAAAAACACAACTAAGCCAGCAAAATTCATTGGGCAAACGCAATTACTCTGGAAAGAGATTGTCATTGCTGATGTTGATTCCGTCAGCTAAAGTTTCGTAAAGAGCTTTTGCCAATAAAAGCTGTGTGTCAACCCAATATGATTCTGCTGGCAAATTGCAGACAACTCCTTTGTGATGCAGCCCCATGTCCAACTGGATAATCGTTGTTTATTTTGTCTTGGAAAAAGCATAGCAATTGGCCTTAGAAATAATCTGTTCGTAATCCATAACCCTTTTGCCAGTTCTGGTACATTACTCTTAAATTTAAGTTTATTGTATGTATTTGTTTCTTTTTAGTAGTTGCTTTCTAGATTTGTTTAGATCTAGAAATTGGAGGGAATATTTAAAGGGAATGTCAAGCTTTTTGTATAAAGCCTATGAGCTTTTCATTTGTCACCTTGAAAGTTAATATGATCACTTTTTTTCTCCTGTTTATTTTTTCTTGCCCTTTGAATTTTGGTTTAGCATTCCTGTGTAGGACAAGGCACAGGGGGATGTTCATTTGTCCAGTTTTCATGGGTAGTCTATCTCATTCTTCCTAAACTGTAGTTTCTGACATCCGTATTTCTCTCTGTACAATTAGTAGAAGTTGAATGTGATTTCTTTAGCTGTGTGGGGAAGGAGAGAGTGTCTGCCCCTACATATAAGTATGTCTGGTCAAGGACCATTTCAGTGCCGGGGGGGAAACCATAAAAAGGAACTCTCTTGGGAGACAAACTTGACCAAAAAATGATAAGGGAGGTGGTTACAAGAACCAAATCTGGTCAGTCAGTAATTGGTAAGAGTATATGGAATGTGGGAGTGCTTTCTGCAGTGAGAGATCTGATCAAGGACCTCGCCAAATGGGATGATAAGCAAGAGGGGGAAGCAATAAACAGAACTGAATGCAAAGACTCAGACCTGCCAGACAAACTTAACAGAGGTGAAGACTAAGAGCAAACCCAGTCAGCTGCACTAACTGATGTGTTATCAACAAACTGCAGGCAAACAAGGACTTTGCAACCAGTAAGGATGCAAACCTGAGGTCCAGGCTGCTGGAGGGGGCTGGTGGAGCGATGCCAGCTGACAAGGTGGTGTGCAGGGGAAGGGGAGCACGGACGAGCAATGGGGACAGGCAGAAGAGGGCATGGAGGGGCTGCTGGCGTGTGACCGTGCCTGGTCACCGCGGCCTGTCCCCCTTCTCCTCACATCCTTGCTTAATGACCCCTCCGTGGGCTCCCACTCGAGTCCCGTGCGCGTGGCGGGGACCAAACGCCAGCTGCCGCCCAGGCCGTGGTGAGCAGCACAAGGCCGGCAGCTGGAGCCGGGCCTGGGCCTGCGGTGCCAGCAACCGGAGCCAGCGGGGTCTCAGTGCCAGCCCCAGGGGCGGGGACCCTGCACCCTCCAGCCCCGGGGTGGGAGCGCTGCCTGTCCCCAGAGCTCCGCCGGGCTCCGTTCCAACGGCTGGGGCAGGGCCGGCGGCCACAGCAGCGGGTGAGAGGCCGGGGTGTGGGCAGGGGTCCCTGCTGGGGGAGGCCGGGGTGCGTGTGCTTGGGGACATCACCTGTGGGCCTGCACCAGGGCCTGCTGGCTCTGCCAGCCCCAGGGCAGGAGGCGTTGAGTCTGTGCCCCTCAGTGGTGGGGTCTTGTATATGGGCAGCCTCTCATCGGTGGCAGTTTGTGTAGCTGGCTGCCTCTGTCCTGTAGGTGTATGCCTCTAAGACGTGTGCTCAGTTTGAATCTGCCAACAGGACAGCAGTGGCCACGTCCCTCAGCCCTATAGCTCCCTAGACACACGGGACTGGGCTCCACTGGCCACACAGGAGGAATTTCCAGTCCTGGAGCTGCTCGTGGCAGTGGCCACTCCCAACATAACATCCCTTAACAGCTTCTTTTCCTTGGTCTGTGAGAGGGGACATTTGTTTCGTTGGCTGATGCTCATACTCAGTATGAGTATGTATACTGATTCTCAGTATGCAGGAAATCAAGAGTTTGTCAGCACGTTAAAAAAAAAATCATGAGATGTGTTAGCACAGTGATGGCTTGTCAAGCTGCTGGAACAGCAGGGAGTACAAATGACTAGACATGTTGCTCATATTTAAGTACGAGTATCTTTCACCAATGTTTTTTCTTGGACTAAAGATCAAGATCACATCAGACTAGACAAAAGATGTATAAAGATCAGATCAGACTTTTTGCACAGTTAACATGCATGTGGACCGAACATGGGAGGAAAATAGTGTTTTTGCAGTGGACAGAGGAAACCAAATGCTATTTGAAAGTGTGTCTGAGGGGACCAATAACTCAGATGTTAATAAGGTCAATGATGGTTTAGTTCTGTAAATGGCATACAAGCTAGCATTCCTGTGAAGGCATTTTACCCAAAATTTGCTTGCAGATCTAGTTAGCTGGGTTTTATGGTCGGCAGCCGGCTGCTATGGACTGGGGAAAATAAGCCTGTATCTCTGAAGAAAATTACTTTGTCTTTGGTGTTTGGCAGCAGGTAGAGAAAGGTGGTGTAATTAAAGCTTCAGCCTTTGTGGCCTATGTTGTGCTTGACAGGGCATGTCCTGTTTATTCTGTCCTATGAGATTAAACCTAACTTCTCCACGCATTGCATGTGGACAAGATGTGATTGTAGGTATGTAAAAACAGCCTTTTAATAACTACACCAGTCTCACACACAAGCTGACAGATAAAAATCTATTGCCTTGTTCCTCGTAATATGTATTAGTTAAATTTTATCATTAATGTTAAAGTTGAGAATGTTTTGGTACAGTGTGACTAAATTCTGCTTGTAGGAAAACTTTTTAGGTTTCTAAAGAAAAGCTCTGCTTTCTTGGAAAGTTACCATCCTTGTTTAACACTGCATAAGGTGTAATACTAGTATGTTAGCACTGATCTTTCAAAGATCTTTTTTCATGAGGTGGTGCATCTCTGCTTCAGAAAATTTTCATGTATCTGTTTTAATGCATCTTCCAAATAAATAGTTTTATTTATGAAGCCTGCTCCCTTAAAAAAAATCCAACTTTGTTATTCACAACTTTTTTATGTAGAATCACCTGTGGGCATCATTGTACATCATTATTCATGTTACAGCTGATACAGATAACGGATAAAAACAATCCATTACATCACTCTCTGGTACTTCTTTGTGTACCTGCGTAGCCCATAACGTGCTTCAAAGTCGAAGGTAATGAAAGCTAACTGAAGTTTGAGATAATCAGCTACTATAGTGTTTGGGGCTGTCAAAATATTGAAGTAGGTAATAGTTATTGCACTTTATTGCATTGGTTACAGCATATACTAAGGTTACAGTCCACAAAAATGTTGTCTGAATTGCTTCTGATGATATTTTAGAGCAAGATTTTGAGAAGGATAGTGTTAAGTGTTTTGCTGAAACTCAAATATGGAGTATTTGTTGTATTCACTGTATCTGTTGATTATATAATTGCATTTTAAGAGGTTAAAAATAAAATCAGTATACTGCTACTTTTTTTTGATAGTTTGCCATAACTGAATTAAAATTATATTTGGCTTTCTGAGTAAAACTGGTTCTTTAGGTGGCATGCAGTTCAGACTTGCCAAATCATTATTTTTATGTTATCATAATGATAGCTTTTACAAGATCTTTCCTAAATATAAAGACAGTTGTTTTTTGTTTTTATCAGAGGCAATATTTTTACATTTACTCTTCTGATGAGCAGCAGTCGGATTGATGAAAGAAAAGGTTGCACTCATTAGCTTAATTTCTGCTCTGGTTGCCTCTTCTGAAAGGGCCTTAGTGAAGGGGGGATGTGGGAGAGAGGTGTGGGAGGCACATACCAATGTAGTACCCAGCTTTTACGTAGAGTAAGGCGATACAGCCAACAAGTTACCTTCCCAAATGTGAAAAGGAATATTAGGGAATAGAGTAAGTCTGGTTTTTTTCCTTATGCTTTTTTTGTGTGTTTACATCTATAAGGTTTTTAAGTAAATCCATTTTGATCAGTTGCTGTTCTGTTATCAGAAGACTTAATCTGCTTAGGCAGTAGGTCGCTCTACATCTGCAGTACTGTTTTGCCAGTTTTGAGCAAATAGGTGACTTTGGTGTAAATAGAAGACACTTGAGAGCAGTTGTTCTGGACTGGGCTGAGGGAGATGCTGTCATGTGAGCTTATTCTGAATACCAGAACAATATCTGTGAATCCAGTATCTTACCTGGCTACAGGCAGAGGATGTTGGAGTTTTTTTCGCATCAAAACAGAAATCTGTAACAAGCCTCTCTAGTGCCAGTGTTCATGGAACTATTTGCGTAATGAAAAATTTCTTCTAGATTTCTTCCTGTTGTCTCTATAAATACATGAGAAACTGCCAAAATGCTACAATAACTACTGTTCAGGCAAATTGGATTCAAAAGAATCCAAACAGTGAGGATGGTGTGGTTTGCTGGCATGTCAAAATGTTTTCTTCTTCTTAAATTAAAAAAAAAAAAAAAAAGTTTTATTTTTTAATACTTAAAAGCAACAGGAAACACTGGAATACAAATACTGTGTAGATGATATCCAGGAAACAGGACAAGTCTGGAGAACAGACCAGCATAAGATTATCAATTTAAGAATTGATAATGAAAGTGACAGTCAGACGAGCTCTTTAGAGAAGGAAAGATAATGACATGTGTTCATTGCTCCAAGTCTGTTGGGGAGGAAAATGAGAAACGTTGACACTGAGTTTAGACAGGAAGTCCTGCTAGCATGGCTTCAGACAGGGATTTGCGGAATGGAAAGGCAAGGCTAACTTTTGCAGTGAAGAGAGTTTCAGGGAGACACAGAGTGGCTTCATTTGGGTTCCTCCTTTAAAAACAAGGAAACTGCACATTTTGATCAGGATTCCAAACTGTAATATGGACTTAATTTCAGTCTCTGATGTACAAAACATTTAATTGACTGCCATCTTCTGCTTGAGATAAAAACATCATTAATTTGTTGCTTGTGTAAGTCATGTTTGTATTGTCACTCAAGAGACGAGTGAGAATGACATTTTTTGTGGAGAGGACCTCTTCTACCTTCCAGTAAGAACATTCTGGCCTTAAAATTCAGCAGTTGCCAAATGGTTGATTGTGTATCACCTTCCCTGTGTGTGCACAATATGCTTTTTTGCCTTGGTTACTACTTTACTTTAAATCGTTTTGATTGTGGCACCAAGATGTCTGTTTTTAATGTGGAAAAAAAGTGGAATTCCTGAGTTTCAGCTTTTTGGATGTATTCAATTTTAAGTATATGAAAGTATGTAAACAAAGTGGTGTTAAAAGGGTGTCTGTAGGCAAACACAATTTGCTAGATGTTGTCCAGATGAAAACTGGTGATTCAGAGATAAGATCTACAATATTTGCCAAGTGAGATTTATTTATTTATTTATTTATTTATTTATTTATTTATTTAAGTTCAAGAGAACTACTCCTTAGGCAGTGCAATTGTGGGGACATCTTAGAAGCATAAAGAGAAAATGATGAATGCTTATTCTTTGCTTGAACCATTAGTCTCATCTACCAGAGGCTTTTTAAATATTTAGAGAATGGGAAGTTTGATACATGTTTTGTGTTTGAAATTAAACGTTTAGTACAGATTTCTAGACAGGCTTGCAAATTGAAGATGTGAATATTAGAGGTTGCTATAAAATACTGTGCTTAGAAATGCAAATAAAATAAACGATCAAACCTGTTCTCCCATCTAAGGACCTACATTACCACCTCTTTTTTATTCACACCAAAGTAAATTGTTTAATTAGGATGCTTTGCTTCTTTGGGGAAGGAATTGCACTTCACTGGCCATAGGGTTCATCTCACACTAGTCCAGAAGTTCATATTGCTTGACTTATAATACACTCAGGGGTCCCGCATTGAAAAGTGGTATTTCTGGTGTTCCTGGTAACCACAAACAATTATTATTTTATAAGAGACTCCAGTATTTCAGTGACTGTTAGTATCAGCCACTATGAGACAGACATTCACCATCTTTTATATCCTATTGGTATTTTTACACAGGGCTAGGTCATGTTGTTAGCTTTGTACTCAAAAACAACAACAAAGCACAGACATTTAGGATATGCACATTAGTATGTTCAAAGGATCTGGTTACCTTTAAGCCTTCTTTCTTTTATAATACAGGTTTGCAGGCCTTCATCCTCTCATTTCTAAAAGCGTAAAGGTACTTGTAGCATTTTGTAATTAAACACCTGCTAGGCCATGTTCTGTTCAACTATATCCTTAGTATAGCTGTGTTTTAATGCCCTTGGAAGTGTCAGCTATTCAAACTTAGTCTTGCTGTAGCTCTTGTTTTGAGAGGCTCTTATTGCAGTTGTAAAATGCCCTTCATATTAATTATTCTTTGAAAACCCGCCTGTTGTGTAATTATTTCCTAATCAAGAATATGAATTTATTATAATATATTTTGGTTGATTTTTGTGATTCATAATAAAGTAATGTGAATAGACACTTTCCAGTTTTATAGTAATGCATTTGCAAGAGTAATTCTGTGTGTATTGATTTTCTGTTTTGCTTTTTTATGTAAGAAAATGAACAAAACAAGTCCTTGGAAAATATAAAAGTATGCATTAAAGTGAGGTTTCCCTAAATCTGTGGAAAAAAAAAAAAACTGTCTTGCTAATAATTTACAGGGCCGTTGACAGTGTGTAGCTAGTTATGTCCTGTTGGTTGCTTCTTAGCTTCTGCTGGTTTGTTCTACTCATGAACAAACTTATGAACAATAGACAATGAGTACTTATGAACGATGGACAACCGTGAACACAGACAATCCACCTAAGGATTTAAGGTTTTGCCATACTTTCCCTAGAGCTTCTGCAATGTTGTCAATTTGTTTTGGTATTTTTCTAAACTAATCTTCAGACATTTGGCTTTAGGAAAATGCACCGTAGTTTCACCGCATCCTCCCCTCGAAAGCTGAGGGCTTAGTTTTCTTTCTCATGTGCACTCACCTATTATTTGAAGCATGTTTTTAATCTTTCCCAAAATCGTTTATACTTGGTTTCATGGAGATTTCCCATCTCTATAGCATAGGGCAGTAGAGTGGCAGAGAGATGTTCAGGTGAATGGTAAGCTGAGCGGAGTTACTCAGTGGTGTTGAATCTTGGCTGAAAGATGAATGGAAATCCTAGGCAAATACAGACAATCCTCTTAGTCTGTGAGCTAAGTTTTATGTGGAGAACTTGATCAGGAGGATTAATTTACAATAATTCTGTGGAAATATACTATTTTCTTTCTACTAGCAGCAGAAATTAAGTGCATTTGGAAACGACTTTGGTGTTCTTTGCTGCCTGATCTGTGCTTGCACTTCTCCGGTATGCAGACTTGAAATAAGACTGGGGCTCTGTCTGTAGTACCCATCCTGGGCTAGTTGGTAGTTGCACATGTTGGTCAGTGGTCTGCTAGCATGTAACACTATAGTTTTGTCTGCCTTTTCTGCAATGGGAATAGCTACTTTGCTTTTCCCCTTTACCAGTTACCTTTTTTTTTTTTCCCCTTAAAAGGCGTCAATGTAATTTTTTTGGACATTGACAGATTTCCATTAAAGCTAGTTGATGTGTTCAGACATTTTTGTGAGGGGTAGACTGGTAAACAGATGGTATATTTTGTATTTCTTCATTGTTGAGGGTAATGACAGATTAGGTGAAACACTTTCCAACCTATATTTGGGGGGGGGTGGAAAGCAAGTAAACCAGGAGATGCTGTGTAGCAGAGGTAGATGATGACAAGGAATCTCAGGTACACTGTACAGTGCACTTCCAAGAGTGGCAGGTTAGTTGAATACAGCACTAAACTGGCTTGTGAGCTCTACCTGGTAATGCCACACGTAACTTAACCTTCAGCCTGTGCTGTTTTTGGGGGGTGAGGTGCAGGATGGCATTAATGCTTATAAAATCAGCTGGGCCTGGTTGGCTCCATGCAGTCACGTAAGCGTCTGTAACCAACTTCCTTTGTCGTGGCTCTAGGACGCAGCGCCGTGGGGCACAGCTCTTCCAGAGTTTTCTAGACCTGATCTATATGGTACTTTAAGTGAGCTCAGTCCTGGACAGTGACTAAGCCACTGTGTTTGGAGACAGCTAGTCTGTTCATCCCAAGGATTTGACGTTACTGCAGGTACCTTCAGAGTACTAGAAACATTGCGATGTAAACTAGATCACTGCTGTTGAAGCGTGTAGATTCTTTGCAGAGAGGATACGCAAAATGTTTAGTTAACTAGCCCATTAGATGCCCATAGTTAAATTTGAAGTTGGTTATACGCTATCAGATTTATCTTATTCTCAGTTCATTTCAAGGGAAAAATCATTGCCTTTTCAGTACTCACACTTGAAAAAGGAAAAATGCAGCTAAAGGTTTCTAACCAGTCTGGTAGGGTTGTAGAGGGCATGCTGATCAGATTGTAATTCTTGTGTATGGCTAAGGAAAAGGCTGTGCTTGAAAGGACTCTTCAAGTATCTCCGTGCTGTAAAGTTACTAAGGTGAAGGTTACTTTTAAAATACAGGTATTCATGAGCTGCAGGAGCGTGATATTCAGGTATTGACAGCAGTTGTTTTGACATTTCTCTTATGTAGTGGTTGGTCTACTTGGTTCATGTGTGTAATCTTCAGAATTTGACTGGGAAAGAAACACCCCAGAGGATGCTGTCTTCATGAAAGTATCTCCTCTGTCCCCAGGTGAAAATGGAACAGCAGTTGGATAAACCGTATAAAAATTACTGTAAGCAACATACACTGAAGCATAACAACAGCTTTTTTTTCACTAGTGTGTTCCCATTAAAAGATGTTTCACAAACTGGCATACTCTTCAATCACCTTTGTCACTGTTACATTGTGAGAGCTTGCACAGATGAGAATGGGGCAACACTGGTGGGAATATCTGAATTGCTGGCTTCTAGGGATGAGATTGCACATCTAGTGTCCTGACATAAATTGCATCTCTTGTTAGGTACAGTCTGATACTTTTGTCCTAAAATTTTCTGATTCTGCTACCTTTAAATACAAAGTAGTTTGTGCTCATTAGGCTTTTTGTTTAAGTAACATCTAAAATAGGGTTGAGTTTTTACCTTGCATGTTAAAAGCTCTATGTATGGTGTTTTCGGTAGCTGCCAGATGCCCTATTCTTGTTGCTTGTTGGGCTGGAGGAAAAACGCATTGTGTAATGGCTGTTAAGAGCAGCAGTAGTCCCAGAGCATGTTTTGAATATTAGCAAGGTGCATCTGAAGTGGTTTCGGGATTTGGGGAGTTGCCATCATTGCTAAGAGCATCGTATTCCACAAATAAACTATTGAACTTAATGAGTGATAACTATGTAGATTTGAAAATTATACTGAAAATAGCTAGTTATTCCACCAGCTTGTTGAAACCGACATGAAAATAAACCTTAATTTATACAGGACATGTTCCTGTTATTAGCTCTGTGTTCTTTTTCTTTTTCATGTGCTGTTACAACCTTGCTGTAATCATAACATGAGATTTGGTTTCTTAATTAGAACTAAGATAAAACACCAGGTCTTCTTCAGGTTTAGGTTGTTTGTATTCTATTTTTTAAAGCCATCTGTTTGCAAATCTGGCATAGCTTCAGGTTATTTCTTTCTCAGTATAGGGAAAAAAAAACAAAACATAATTACTTTTTAAAACTATAGTTATATGTAATTCCAAAAATGATTTTATCTTTATTTTCTTTCTAATGGGAAGCAAGTTGAAGTGAAAGTACCGTTGCTTAATGTAGAGAGCAATTAAGCGCTTGCTGTGGAGTTTGAAATAGCAGTGTGAGGTAGTAATTTGGAGTGATGATGAAGGCTAGCTAGTTGGCAGTTGGCATCTCCACTGTTTTTGAAGAGGTGCAATCCAGATACAAAATGAAAAATAATCAAAAAACTATTTTTCTTTTTCCCAAACTACTTTCTACAGGGCAGCGTGTGTTAGTGTTAGTGCTTGGGAAAATGTGCCAGATGTAAATTATGTCGGTAGCAATGGGAGGTTGCCAACCAAAGGCACATGTGGGTTATAGCAGGGCAACAGTGGTTATTTGGTTACTTCACCATGTTTTATTCTCTGCCAGCTTAACTAAACCTTGTGTCTCCTTCTTCCATTTGACTTTTCTTTCTGTGCTCCCACGACCCCAGTGTGCCGGCTTTACCTGCATTTTTGTTTCCTGTGTTTCAGTTTGAATAGAGTCAGGCCACAAATCACAAATCTCTGGCCCCAAGTCGTCCTTCTCTTTGGCTCCTTCTGTTGTAAGAGTAGGATAGATTAAACAAGCAGCTCTGTGAGTGGCAGAACAACTGTAGCTTTGTTTATGATTTGTCCTTTGATAAGACTCTCTGAAATCTGGTAAGATACATATTTTCACAGAAGCTTTGACTGCTCTGAGGGCAATTGTAAAGTGTCTCTTCCAGTTGTTTGGTTATAACACATCGAAATCCTGAGTGCCTGCAGCCTTCTGGAAGAGTCACCCTTTAACTGGGCATCTGCTTTTGTGAACCTTCAGGAATATGCCTGTATTTTGACCTGTTTTTCTCTTGCTGCTTTACACTGAATATTGATACTGAATTTGATATTCAAGTGCAGTGAGTTAAGGAGTTGAAAAGCAGGTTGCATGCATTATCAGCTTGTTTCCCTATGGAAACCACACTAAAAGCAGATGTGGAATTAAAAATGGGCACCCTCCCATGTACTTTTTTTTCCTCATAATTTTCTCTTCCATCATCATGGCATGACTGCTTGAGTTAAAATAACAGTAGGAAAAACCTCAATTTCCATTGAAGTATTTGGAAGCATGAGGCTGAAGAGAAGTGAAATTTAGCCAAAATGGCCAGAAGTCAAAAGAGGGAAAATACGTTTTTTCTCTTAAACACATCAACAAAACTTAGGAGTTACATAAAGGTATGCTCACACCGGAAAGAACCAGAGGACAAACTAAATATCATTACTAACTTAACAAGAAGCAACTGGTAGTGTTCAGAAAATGATAAGGCCCTGTAAAGTTAAGAAGAGGTCCGTAATCTACAAATAAATCTGAAATGAGACCTCTGACAATCTCTGGATTGCCAGATACTCTCTGACTCGGTTATCTGCAGTAGTCTGCAAATTTGAAGCCGTTCCAGCTGATCGAAATAACGCTGCGAGGGACTGAAATGGGTGAGGTGAGCTGAGTCAGTAAGCTGGAGAGCAGCAAACCAGCAGGGTCTGGCTTGCAGGGGGAGTGTCAGTGAAGTGTACGTGATGTTTGGACTCAAAGGTGGATGCAGCGTGGCTGTTCTTGTGTAGCTGTTAGCGTTCATGGGTTCGGTGATCTCCGGAGCAGAACATCTTCAGTTGTTAGGCTGGTTAACAGCATGGCAGGTTACACTTCTGACAGAAGAGAAGGGTGGAGGGAAGGGACGTGTATTGCCTTCCCTGCTGGATTTTTGGTCGCCTGTGAGATCTTCTGACAGGAATGGCAGCTGTCTCTATTTAACGAATCAGCAGCACGGGCACATGATGAAAAAGAGAGGTAGTTACTTGTGTTCAGAACCCACTGGGAGCACGTTGCTTGGAGGCGAACGGCGTTCGTATCGCTGACACCAAAACTCTAGGTGTTACGTAGTCCCAGCAGAGCTCTAGTGGAGTAAACACACATAAACAGAGAAGTGATTTCTTTTCAGATCATGTATGAGTACTTCTCTATGACCATTATTGTACTAATAAGTAGAAAAATGAGCACGTGTGTGCTGATCTGGCAGAATTAAAATTGGCTGCAGAGCAACACTAATATCTGATCAGTCACGTTAGTACAGTCCTCATAGAAGAGGGATGCATCCCAGAGCACAAGTGGTAGCATGAGGGCTGTGCTTATACATCTTTTCAAGCTTCTGTAACCTATAAATGCAAGGGCAGGAGGGATGCAAAATAGGATAAACCTTATTTTCCTCATCTTATTCTCTTTCCTGGTACAATTTTGTTTGTACATGGATGTTAGGATTTTGGTATGTTCATGCTTCTAAAATATAACTTAGTTATTCGTCAGGGGTTAGAGCGCCATCACAGATCTGTATTACAAAGGTAGTAAGTAGGTAACTACTTGCAGTTGATTAATTTCATGGTGTTTTAGTGCAGTCTGCAGTAAATCTCTCCTTCTAATGCTAGCTGCAAAGCGATATTGAAGTGTGGATTGTAACTCACTCATCTGGAGGTGGGTTTTTTGTTTTGTTTTGTTTCTTGCACTGGCATAGAGCGAAGACAGTCCTAGTCCCAAGCGACAACGCCTTTCCCATTCAGTCTTTGACTATACAGCAGCATCACCAGCCTCATCACCGCCAATGCGACCATGGGAGATGACATCAAATAGGCAGCCTCCTTTGGCTCGGCCCAACCAACACCACTTCTCAGGGGAACGATGCAACACACCTGCACGAAACAGAAGGAGGTAAGCAGTATGTACAGATGGGGAAACAGTTTTTTATTCTTCCTGATTTCATCTCAAGAGGGGAGTATCTCAGAACAGATTCCTCTATTCAGATGAATCAGTATTTCAGACCAGATCACATGGTAAATATGTTAACATTTCCTTTGAGCTGTAAATTATTATATATGTAACTGAGAAGTTAAAGTAATATAAATTGATTCATCATCCTATAATTTATTGAAGACAACTCAAGGAGTGTTTATTAACATCTTTAATTATTAACCTGCTTCTGTTCTACTATGCATTGGAGCAGTAATCATTCAGAACAATGTGAGGAAAAATTCTATTTCTCATCAGGGTACTTTCAAAGATGATAATCATTATTTATGTAGTACCATGATTTTCCTTGCAGTCACACTTATTTTTGTGCATTAAAAGTCTAAATTGAGGGTTACTGGCTGGAGAGAGCGAGGAAGTTAGCATAGTGTCATATGGTTAATGGGGGTGGTTCACTTCTGATTAAAAATTACATTTCATATTGTTTTTAGCTTGTTGCTTGTTAGACTCTCAAAAAAGAGATTTTGGAATATATTGCAATAGTCATGGCGGAATACAGTTTTAGATGGCAAGGTTGAACTGGTTCCTTCACTTTACTTTAACTATCCAAAAGACAAGCTTTCGCTGCCTTGAAATTTGGCTCAGAAATGCTGGGTCACCTAATGCAAATTATAAATCACTGTCCTTCCTTTGTTTCTGAGAAATACTGTAGCTTATTTTCTACTAAAATTGAAGAACCCACTTTTTCATGAATGTAAAATATCAGACTTAATATGTATACATTAACATATGTATACACATAGTATATATGTATATAACTGTTTTTATTCTGATTCCATCTATCAAGTTTGTCAACCATGATCAGGCAAGGGTTGTTTGAAGCAAGTTAGTTACCCTGTTCTGGGGTAACACCTGCTTTTGTTCTAATGAGAGGCATTTGAATGTTTCAGCGCTCTGCTCCCCTGCCTTTGAGCAGGGCATATTTTATTTTGTGCGCACTGTTGAATTGCAGCTGACTGTAGCTTATTTTCATAATGGTACTGCACCCAACCTCCCCTCCTAGAACAGGATTGTTAGGGAGAATGGCACACACAAGCCTCTGTTTTGTAGGAGTCTTTCTGAGTCTTAGAATGCCCTGGAGCCATACCAGAGGTAGTAAACACTCTCATGGGTCAAAGTTTGATTCCTTATGATCATTGTGAGTGCATCTGTTGTTAAAGCTTTAGTTGTGATTATGCATTTGCTTTTAAAGCAAATTGCCTGGTCTTCCTGCTTTCTTTCCTGTGTTCCCACTCTGAGTGGTCTCAGAGTTAATAAACTAGACTCTTTGCAGATGAAGATGAGCTGAAAGGTTGCATCACTGCAGTTGCAAATGGTCATTCAGTTCAAGGGAACAGACTAGCGCAAACTAAACCTCTGAAGTGTGTGTTGGTGGACATCACTCTGACCCGATGTAACCACTACTAACTCTTCTGCCCTATTGATTCACTCCTGTCAGTCAGCACAGGCTGAATCTCTGCTGGTTTTTATTATCATCCGGATTTTTTTCCTTAACCTGGGTTGCTGTTTAGACCCTGTCTCTTTGTATCCGCGATTTTGTACCATGTCTAGCACAACAGAACCCTAATTTAATTTTGGGTTTTATTTTTTTTGTTTTTGTTTTTGTTTAGATTCATAGTAAGCAATAAATATCATATTTAGAAAAGTGGCCTCCTGCTATGAATTTGCGGAAGGAAGATGCTGTTTTTGTCCAGATAAGTATAGTGCAGATAAACTGTGAATGTAGAAGTGTAGTGCGTGCCTATATGAAACAGAAGGCCATTTCAATTTGTCTTTGCCAGTCACTGCAAAATGGGGAGATCTGTACCATTGCTGTGCCTCTCCTTTCATCTAGTTTTCCTTTCCTGCTCATCTCGAAGGTAGTACTGAACTGAGTAAAGGCATTTGAGAATGTGCTAGTGCAAAGAAATCTCCCTTGTTAGAGAATACTAACATCAAGACTTAGCAGTTACGGACACCTTTTGATGGTTCTTCCTACCTGGGAGTCTAACTCCTGCATTTTTTTCACTGCTTCCATTCTGCCTTTTTGTTTCGGTTGGGCATTTATCACGTTTATACTTCGCATGTAGAAACAGAGGTTTTTATGTGGTTACTTTCAAAGGGCTTTAAAGCACAAGTTCATTACCAATGTTCAGTAATAGTTTAGATCCCTGTGTTGATTATTCATCTGAAGTGCTTGCCAGTAACTTTGGAAGCATGTAGAGCTGTGTATCTGGATGCACTGAATTTTGCTGAATGAAACCTGTAGTTTCTTTATTATTCTGCATAGGAAAAATACTGTTTTTATTTTTTTCCAGATAATGTTTATCCATTTGTTTAAAAAAAATAAAAAATTACTCCAGAAGTCATGCAAGCTTTTCCTGGCTGTGCTTTCTCATAATTCTGAGTCCATAAAAAAGTAAACGTACACCATTTAACATTTAACAAAGAGCAATTATGAGAAGCTACCTTGTCTAAGTCCTGGTGTCAGAGAATTTCTGTAATTGTTCTTCCAAAGCACTGGGGTTGCCATTGATAGCTTTTCTCTATTACTACAGAATTTTCGAAACACATACGTTGCACACACGTATTATGTTAAAATATTTATTTAGAGCATTTATGTTTTGTAGCAGGAAATAACTGTAAAGCAACTTCAGTTCACAAAAAAAAATATCTTTTGCAGTAAGTGTTAATCAGTTATGTGGTTAGAAATAATATATACCAGTTTTATCTAATGAGAAAATTATATGTGTATTTTAATAGCAATACAGAGATGGAAAGCGGAAAAAACTTTTCAGAAAAGAAACTGTGATTAAGACATACAAATACATTGAACTGTAAATTGACGTCCTCAGTGCTGAGAATAAAACATGCTTTATGTGTTCTGACATGTTAATTTGTGAAGAGAATGAGGGCTATGCTTTTTTTTTTCCGCTGTATTATAATTCAGCATCAGGCCTTCTGTCTGACCTGAAGTGAATGACCATTTATTTCAGTTTTAAGACAGTAATGGCATAACGTCTGTATGAAGTAGGGCAGAAAAATAGCAGCTTAAGACATGGTATCGTTTACTTACAGTATCATCTGAATAACCGGTATTATGCTCCCCTTTTCCTGGAGTACATCAGTTTCACTCAGCAAAAAAGTTGGACTTGGCTTGAGCAGGCTTTGTTTTGCCGATTTGCCAATTTGTTTTAGTTTTATTTGGTAATAGGAAAGGAATAGTGAGTGAAGCATATTACATTCTCTTTGACACTCTTGGAGAGGATGTGCTCTAGCGGTTGCAGCCCCTTCTGTTTCTTTGCTGCATTTTGGCTCCTTCAGCTTGTTCTGGGAAACCATTTTGTGCCATGTAGCTTTACTTTGCTGTTGCCACTGGGGCATGCAATTTGTGTGTCGTGGAGATTGGAAGGTACATATTGGAAGTATTGGGGGATGGTGGGATGGTCTTGTACTTCCAGGGATGTACTAGTACTGGAGGTATTCAAAAGACGTGTTGACACGTCTTAGGGACATGGTTTAGCAGTAGTCTTGGCTGTGCTAGGTTAGCAGTTGGGCTTGATGATCTTAGAGGTCTTTTCCAACCTACATAATTCTATGATTCAGTTCTTTCCCCTTCCAAACAAATGAGAAGTCTCTCAGTCAAAACCTCTAATCGTGAATTTGTTACTTGTGTGTGCCTGATTTTCTGAGTGTTGAGCCTGAGCTGCTGGTTTCTGATTTACAGAAGTTTTGGCTCAAGATAGTAGCAGTTCTGCTCATAACATACGTGTAATTATATAAGATTATATTATCAAATCCCACACATGTAAATGAGTTACTCAAATGAAGTAGATGCTGTGGTCTATTTACACTGCCGTTCTCTACACTGCAAAAGAACGATTACTGCAATCACAATTTCCTGGTGTATGCCAAAGAGACGCCTCTGAGTCATTCAGTTATTTGGTGAACGTATGAGAGCTGAAAAAATCATGTTTCTCCAGAGGAGCCTACTGCTTTGTCTGTCTCGCTAAGTGAGCAACCATTCTGTGGTGTGGCTGGAGCAAGGAACGTAGGGAAATCTGTAATCATACAGTTAGGGATTTTTGCCTAGAATAAATGCACAGAAATCTCCTGAAGTTTGCTGTCATTTGAGCACTTGTCCTGGCAATCCAACTGTCATCTTTCTAGCAGGTTAATATTTATATTGGAGTTCTCCAGGTTTCCTTTACAGCATTAAGCTATGCTCTATTAAGCACGTCTACACTGAGATAAGTGTCAGCTCTAAAGTTCTTGGCAAGTTTGTTGGTAAGAAATTGCGTTCCGATTGTGTTCCAGTAAAATTTTCAAGTTTTTTTTTTTCTTGATACTTGATTTTCATGTGGTTTTAGTTAATAGGAAGGGATTATGGCATTTATATGATCTCTAATCTTTTTAATGTGTTTCCAGTCCTCCTGTTCGACGTCAGAGAACAAGGAGAGATCGCCTGTCTCGACATAATTCCATTAGCCAAGATGAAAACTATCACCATCTCTCCTATGGACAACAGCAAGCAATAGAAGAGCCCCGAGCCTTTCACCCTCCGAATGTATCTCCTCGTATGTTGCACCCAGCTGCTCACCCACCACAGCAAAATGCAGTGATGGTTGACATTCATGATCAGGTAAGAGTTTCAGGGTACAAACAAGCAAATGTCACAGATATCTTTTTTTCCCAAATCTTAAGATCCCTCTCCACCCCAAATTAGCTGGCTATGAAAGTCACGTTATCACTAAATTCTGTTTGCCCTCTTACAAGTTGTTTTTGTTGTGTACTATTATTGGTGTTTAAAGTGCTGCGGTGGCAGTGGGGAAATAAAAAGTCCAGAGTGTTAGTAAAGAAGATTGAAAGTTAACAATTTTACAATGCACATATTGACGTAGTGCTATAGGCCTCCGGCCCGCCTTTGAAATGCAGTTCTCTTGCTTCTGAAGTTAATTTAACGTGATTAAGATGTAAGATGATAATCAAGAATGTGTTCTATTTCACATGAAGTACCTCTCCTTAGCACAGGAGTCTGTAAGTTTTTTATATAAATTATTCAGAAGTAGAATTCACGATGCGAATAATTGGTTGTGAACATAACAGTAGAAAACATGACAGTATTGTCACATAACCAAATTAGTTGTCCAAACCTAATCAACTCCTTAAATTACATGAAAAACTGAGATCTGTGGTTGGTCCAGAAAGCAAATAATTCCTGAGACAGGAATTGGTACAGAGTTCATAATTGAAGACCTATAAAAGAAGCTGACTTACTGATGTAACGTTTCTTGTTCAAATCAGCAAGCTGCAGAACAAGTGCATTAGTTGCTACACAGTCATGAACTAGTTATCTGGACGTCCGCTTCTCAAACTGCACACGCATGCAACTCTTAACTGCCCTGCTTGAAAGCGTTACCTGCATTCAGCGCAGCTGCATGCAACTGCTGCGTTGTACTACATCTGCAGAGCAGTGCTCAGTGAGGAAGTATTTGCATTTGGGACCAAGTGCAAGGGTGGAAGCTAACCACCATTCTAGCCATCTCACAACCTAGCGTTTTGATGAACAACTGGACTGCTGCAGCATCTTAAAAATTCAAAACATGCTCTTGCTTTGTGTTGCAAGATTACATCATGACAAGCCTGGATAAGCAGTTGTTCCATCCCACTGCCTGTACCTTCCAAGCACCATCTGTGATCAGATGTCAGTGTTTCCAGACTAACTGAGGTCTTCCATGGTGATGTTTTATACTTCAGAGACAGAACCATTTTAAGAGGTCGTTTTTTATTCTTATTCTGAGCATTTCTGAATCGCACCCAGCATTACACTGTATGCCTAATTTTTGTACCTGAGCCAGAACCAGGTCAAATTCAGTGTCTCTCCTGAGAGTGGTTTCTGTCATCAATGATGCACTTGTTGAGGCTTTAAGTTCCATTCATTGATCCATGTTCTTGTTTTGGCCTCTGTGTCTAACTGTACACTACCAGTTCAGTAAATTAGCTGTCTTTTAATTTAATCATTCTCACCTTCCTGATGAGCTGTTCTTGCCTGTTAAGTTCCCATGAGTGAGTTCTGTTTTAGCAGAACGAGAAGGAGCTTCTCTGAAATAACTACTTTCTGTGAATCCATGCTCCATGACACTAAGGCTTTTCGGTTTTTTCAAGAGCATCAGAGATTTCTTATTTGGTGTTAAACAAACAAACCAGAACAAAATAAGAGCCTTGGAAGTTTTAACATTTTAAACTGAGAGATCCCTCTTCACCCTGCCCAGAAACTGCTGATCAGTGAGTAGTATTCCAGTGAGAAGAGTATTTGAAAGAACAGGAATTACAGGCTTGTGCCTCCTTTTGTAGACCTTCATTGTGAGTATAATTTTTCCTGATAAGTAGGTAAAAGCTTGTTAACTTACTCAGCATGCTGTACAATACTGTTAAGAGTTTACAGTAATTAAGTTATTTCAACTTTTTTTTTTATTTTATTTTTGCTGCAGATCCATCAGGGCACAGTTCCTGTCTCATATACAGTGACAACGGTGGCTCCACACGGGATACCACTTTGCACAGGCCAGCACATCCCAGCCTGCAGCGCACAGCAGGTCCCAGGGTGCTCAGTGGTTTTCAGTGGACAGCACCTTCCAGTTTGCAGTGTACCTCCCCCTGTAAGTGGGCTTCTTTAGTTTACACCAGCTTCAGTCTTAAACAGAAGAATTGCACCTTGGAGCCTCCACATCTGTGTAATCTTTAATTACACTGGAAATCTTTACACTGTAATCTTTAATTACACTGGAAAATGACATTATTTTTTTCCAAGTGCTAAATTGTAGTGGCATAGCAATGCAGGCCTTAAACTGGTAAGCATATGTATGTTGCTTACCTACCAGCTTAGTAGTGCATGACTGTTTTTAGTGTAAAGTCCTGATGGCTTTTAGTTCTAGTGACGTGCTGTTTCATGAGCTGATTTCATACCAACAGCTGTTTTGTGTACTTTCACATTTTAAGAGGAACACTTCTAAGACTTTTATTAGTTAACTAACCAGGAAAAAAGTCTTATTTTATAGAGACCTCTTTCGTGGATTGGTTATACACAAAGAAGGTCTGATATTCCAAACTTACTTTTCTTCTGAGAAGTAGTAAGATCCTGAATGATCAGTAAAAGGCTGAGAAGGGCTCTTCTATCTAGAATGCTCTCACAAAAATCAAAATATTCTTTAATAATGATGTCTCTCAGCCTTTCTGGGAGTGAAATAAAGTGCCTTGATTGACTTACCAACTTGGAACTTGAAAGCGTATGAACTATTTTCTCAGCAATATTCAGATATCAACTGATAGATACTACTTTCTAGTTCATAGCATTCCCATGCTATGCCATTCTGTAGAAATTTCACCTTTAAGGGCTAACAGATGCCAGGGCTGAACAAATGAAACAGGTACACCCAAGAAGTTTTAGCTGTACAAATGAAGGTTGTAGAACCTTGCTGGAAGAGTCACAACTATTTTTTTAACCCTTTTCTGGTATAAATCTGCAATATCATACATAAAAACTATATATTCAGTGTCCAGTAACTACTTATAAAGTTGATATATACGTTGCCAACATCTGCCAACTGTGCATTTCCTAGCAGTGTGTAACTTAGCTTTTCCTTTGTTGCATGTTCTGTGACCAGAGAACATGAACTAGTCTGTGGCACTGAAACAAAACCTGTGATGTGACCACCTATTTCTTTGTTTAAGCTGCTTGTTGAAGAGTGAGGGTGATGTGCACTCAGGTTGTCCAGGTGCCATTTGTCCCCATGAGAGACAGTAAGCACTTAATCAGGTGTGTTGACAGGATGGATGAACATAAGGAATTAATCAAGGTTGAAATTATGTAATGTCAGCAGGCAGACTTTACACTTTCTTCTGTTAAGTCACAGAATCGAGTAATAATATAAGTTACAACAGGGCTCTGGAGATGATCTGCTGGTCGCCAGTTTCCGAGGATGGAGATTGCACAATTGTTCTGAGCATCTGCTCCAGCGTTAGTATGTCCTTACAGTAAATAGCTGCCTCTGTGTATCTGATTGGAATTTCCTTGGCTGCAATGTGGTTCTGTTGTTTTTTGTCCATTTACTGTGCCCCTTGAGGAAGTCAGGTACCCATTCTTATGAAGTAGATGAAGGCAGTATTAAGGTCATTACGTAGTTTTCTCTTCTTAAGGCAGAACAAATCCAGTTCTGCAGCCTCTTCTTTTATGCAGTGTGATCAAGGCTCCTTGTCGTCATGTTGTTTTTCAGTGGACCCATTTCAGGATGTCAGTGTCTGGTTTTGGTACTGAGAAGGCCAAAACCGGACACAGAACCATCCACTAGAACTAATGTTTTTTTTTTTCTTGTACATCCACTCTGCAGCCCCTCTCAAAATGTCCTGCTCCGTGAGGTTATTCTGTCCCAGCACCAGACTTCATATCTTGCCTTCATTGAACTTCACATGGTTCCTGTCATCCAGTTTCCCCAGACTATAAAAGTACATTTGGGGGGGCATTACTGCTCTCTAGCATATCACCTTGCTCCCTCTGACTTCACCTGTGGACTTTGCGGTATCATTTTGTTGCTTTCACAAAATTAGCGCAATTCAGTATATATGTAACTATAAAATAAACAACTGTCATCTAAAATATTTTCATCAGTTCTAAAACTTACAGAAGCGTAAGTTCAAACAGCAGAAGTTTTCCAAAAGTCTGAATGAATAAACAAATAATTTGTGTGATCTTTCAAGTGGAAAGACATGAAATCTCATTTGCTCTTACTTAAAAATTTCAGTGAGCATAGCACAGATCCTTCCCAACATGTGTTGCAGATACTGCAGTAACATATCCTGCAGCTAATCGTTACTGTACAGAGTCTTGGGGTGAAACCTATTTTGCAGTATTCTCCAAAGTACTTCCTGTTTTAAAGAGTTGTCATGTTGTACCTGCAAATTTATCTTTAGCTATTTTGGAGAACAGTTTTCAATGCAGTAAACTGTAACAACAATTGTGTTTTAGCAGTAGAAACATTTCTCAGTGGTATTTACTGTTTATAAAACAAAGTAGTAACTGAAAGAATAGTCAGCATTTAAGAAAAACAAAATAATCTGATACTGTTTGTGTGCATCTAAACGTGTGTTTGGTGATGACAGTACATAGTAAATAAAGTGGTCATTCCACCTTTACTACTATAATCGTATCTTAAACTAGATCTCTCTACCATTTTGCCATTATAGTCAGCGTGTTCAGTATATGTTGTGTGACACAAGACTCTAATGAAAAAGTGAGAGATCAGAACTGTGTCCTCTACATGACTTTGTATAATTCTATAGGCTTTGCAAGTAGGGTGGTAGAGTTTTAAATTTAAAATTGTCTTAATAACCATCTTTGTTTATACAAAACAAAGGTACCTGTTGTTTTACAGCTAGCAAATGTATTATTAATTGCTCTTTTAATGGCTAAAAATGCAACAGAAATACCTAACATTCTGATAACAGTTCAAAGATCAGGAAAAAAGAGAATGAAGATTTTCTTGATCCTCTCCATGTTTAGAAATGGAAATAAAACTGAACTCTTCCGTGAAGCGCATTCATGCCGCCCTGCAGCGCCTTCATCATTTCTGTGTTCAAACTTCAGTGCCCAAAGTTGCTTTCATATGAGTAATTGCAAAGACGAGAGAACAAGGGCTACTTCCTACAGTCGGTGTATCTCACCTGCTTCAGAGCATAAAGCCCCCGTCAAAGTGCAGAACTGAGCAGAGCTTATTCATTATTCTTAATATATAAGGCCACATGTTTTAAGACACAGTTTGATGTCTGGGAGTCCCTCAGCTACATCTACAGCTTAAAATGTTTGGAACACTTTT
This sequence comes from Anser brachyrhynchus, assembly GCF_964034855.1. NCBI lineage: Eukaryota > Metazoa > Chordata > Aves > Anseriformes > Anatidae > Anser > Anser brachyrhynchus. The sequence continues at coordinate 49,524,751 of NC_137697.1, read as the reverse complement.
GCTTTCGGATGCCATTTTGAAGGTAAAACATGAGAAAAAGTTAGCAGGGTAAATATATCCACTTTTTACTTAGGAGTTTGTCTAATACTGAGTATTGAAAATCCCACTGACCTCACAAGAAGTAAGAGCTACATTGCACCTAGCAGATGTCACACTATGGTATTTCTAGAGCCTGCAGAGTGCTAGTTACTGATCATTGTGTATTTGAATGAGTTACTATTTATGTGTGTTTTGGAGGTCCTTCCAAGGAGGCAAGAGAACTACTTTCTTTTTATGACATCTTTCCATGATAAGCATGGATTGTTCTATAGGGAGTGTTTGTGCTAGAGACAAAAATGTGTTGTTTTCATTTTATTTCAGATGCTTCAGGCATGTTCGGTCCAGCACCTACCAGTACCGTACGCAGCATTTCCACCCCTCATTTCTAGTGACCCATTCCTTTTGCATCCTCCTCATCTCTCTCCACACCACCCTCCTCACTTGCCTCCTCCAGGACAGTTTGTTCCTTTCCAAGCACAGCAGTCACGGTCGGTAAGTAATGCTTCTTACCCTCTCTCCTTAGGATTGGTATGGCTGAATGGGCAAATAGTGCTGATACCTTATTCAGGAAACAGGTGGATTTTGTTTAAAGTAACAGGTTTTTGCCCTGATACTTCCTTAGCAAGTCTATAACTACTTAGTGTGAAGATGAAAAAATAATTTAAATATTCACCCTGTTTATCTTCAGATTTCATCAGCTGTTGTCTGTGCTGTTTCTCCATGGGCCTTTACTGTTCATCAAAAAGATGTGTATCTTCTTTACCAACAGTTCCTTCAGGTGTTTCTTTTCCAGGAAGCCAGAGAGAATCCACAGGAAGCTGTGTAGAGCAGTAGTGGTCTACATTACTTAGAAGTAGAGAAAGGTTTAGCAGAGAGATAAGAAAGGATGGAATGTTACTCTTATTAAATGCTTCCCCTGTATTACTTATCAGTTAATTTTTAAATGACCAGTGGTTTTGCTAGAACATGATGACCTTAGGGCTTCCAGTTATATTCGGGAGCCTACAGTCTCTTTCTTTCTCTTTCTTTTTTTTTTTCACTTACAGAAGTTGTTGGCACTTTTTGCTTATGCAGGCTTGGCTTAGTGATAGAGACTATGCAAATATAGGAAAATGTGACCCTGTTCTGGATTTGGGGAGAGAAGCTAGATTTTTACTGCTGGCGTACAGCTTGTACTGTGGGACTATCAGTATACTCCCATCCATTTGTTTGCCCCTCTGACCAGAAGATGCCAATATTCCACTAATGCAGAAAGAGTTTCATTAATTACAAATGTTGCTGAGACCTATCCATGCCGTATCTCAGGTGTGGCTAACCGTTGTAACAGCTTTGTTACGATGATGGGAGAACAGCCGGAAAAATGCATTTTTCAGTGGCAATCTTTAGAAGACTCCTTTAGAAAATGTATGAACTTTGGTTTTAGCTTGGATTTCTTACTTAGGTCATTGACCAGGTCTGCCTGCCAATCTTCAGGTCTGGCAAAAAGCTTGTATCTTAGTGCTTTAAGAGTACATTGAATTTAACGCTTGGTCTACATAAGAAGGAAGCAGAGTTTTCCTTTGCTGCCACAAGATGGGATTCGTAAGCTGAATTTCTCAAAATGGTGGAATTTAGCATCAGGAACAGAAAGGTGTGTTAATGAAGCAGTGACAACTTCTGGGAATTTTTTCAGAACTGTTGGGCCTGGTGGATGTACTGCAAATGACTAAATTACAATACTGAACTGGAATCTTAAGGTTCTGAAACCACTGGACTGTGTTCTGGATAGGACTTCTTGCGTAATCCTCCTAGGAAAGCACCTGCTTGATTACTGAATATCATTCACAGCTTAATATCATTAAAGTCACCATGTTCACTCTCCTCTTTTCAGATTGTCTTGACACAATTTCAGTTCTCGTCTTTGGTTGTTTATTTTTTTCTTTCGCATAGTTTTACAGTGAGAGCAGCCTGGCAAGAAGGAGAGCAAATATTTGTCCCGCAAAATGCAAGAGACAGGAAATTACAACCACTCCTGTATTTGCTAGATCGCATAAATTCCTGGTCAATAAGCATGGCTAGCTGGAAAAGGTGAATTTATATCAAATGTGTAGTGCCGTCTTTGCTTTTTGGTAGTGTTAATGACACAGGAATTGTTCATATTCTGTGAAAGTGAGTACTTGTAATTTTTTTTATCCCACAAAATTGGCCGCAGCAGTGCAGAGTATGCATCTGGGATTTCAGTTCTTTAGTGGGGAAAAATTGCATCTATTACCACAGCAAAGATTTTTTTTTATTTTTTTTTTAGCCACTTCAAAGGATAGAAAATGAAGTAGAACTGCTTGGTGAACATCTTCCTGTAGGAGGTTTTACGTATTCTCCCTCAGCCCATCCACCAACATTGCCTCCCTCAGCTCCTCTCCAATTCTTAACCCATGATCCTTTACACCAGGAGGTGTCATTTGGTGTTGTAAGTATTGTTTTCTGCATGACATACTCATTCATTCATGCTGCGCTGACTGTCTTGTTCTCAATTCTGTAGTACATTTTGTCAAAAAGTAGCACTTCTTACTGTTGTCCATTAATGGCTAAAGCTGCAGCTGTGGTGTTTTCTTTAAGCTCATTTTAATCAAGTTAAGGATAACTTATGTGTTGATACCAGTAAACGATTTCTGACAACATTATCTGCAGAGAGAGAGTGATAGCAGTTACTTTGAAAACATATCATATTACCACACAGCCCAGGACTTCCACTGCAGAAACTAGTTCGTGTGATTTTGAAAAGCTCTTGTCAGTTACCTTACAGCTAATTCTTCATCTATACTGTGAGTTTCTACAAGTCAGAAAAACTAGAATGCTTTAAAAATAGTTCTTCTCCAGAGTGTTCGTGATGTGCCCACAAACAATTATATAGAGTGCTTCCATACTGCAGACTTCCGTATTACAGGAACAGCCAAGGTTGCTTTAAGCCACCTGTCTAGAGGACTACAAGCAGTTCAGCTGCAGCAGCACAAAAAAAAAATGAAACCTGGTCTGGGTTAAGATCTGCACTGAAATTTGTGCTTTGCAGTTAAGCTACGTCCGGTGTGTGTGCTGCCTTTACGGTCTTTGTGGCGCACTTCAGTTCGCTACGTTGTTTTGTTTGAAAAAAGCCTTTCCCACCTGTGTAATGCTTGAAGAAATAACTGCAAGACAAGACTAGATGGATTTTTTTTTTTCAATTTTGACCTGTGCATCAAGTCATCGGAAGGTTTTAGAAGCACATTGTCACTTAAACCTTTACATAAGAATGAAATTTTAGGACCTGTACCTACAGAACACACTGCTAACTTTGCTTTATTAGTCTTTTGAAATCAAGCAACATAGTTTAAACTGAAGTTGAAAACATTTTCAATGAAATTTTCACTCACTATGAGACACTTTCAAAGACACTTTTAAAAACTTAGGTAAATTGCTTGGATTTTATTCACATCAAAAAAATTTTGATTGGAGTGAGTTTTTCTTGATTTCCATGTTCACTCATTAAAAGTAGATAGAAAACAGCATGTTTTTTGCAGAATATATATGATTTTTCCTCTCTGGTGTTTTCGTTCTGGGTTGCATACAGCTGAGGGGTGGAATAAAGGTTTATTATGAGTAATTGTACAATGTTTTATAAAGCAATCTTAAATATTTATAAAATTTCTCCAGTGGTTCAAAATGATTTTCAGAAAAGCTTGGTATTTTTCAAGTGGTCATTAATGTTCTCTTTTTAAAAGTTATGGTGGAATGGCTGCATCCCTGATTCTCTTTCAATCAGTGAACTGAAAACTGAACACAGCACATTATAATGATATTTCTGAGTTGCAGAATTCACAGAGCAGTAAAGCTAGTATTTACTCCATCTAGTTTGGGATCTTAGTTGCAAGAAAAAGACCCTGGTTTTTATATTGTGTTTATATGTAAGTCTGTGGCTATCTATTCGTTATGTCTCCATTGTAAATTTAAGAATTTTTAGCTAAATTGCTGGTGGTGTTGGTCTTCTGTATGTTCTTAAGTTTCAAACATGAAAGAAGGAATACTTTTTACTGAAGATTTTGAGTGCTCTTAGTTCCAAAAAAATAAATGCCTCAAGGCCTTCAAATTCGAATTCAATAATGGTATGTGAATTTCCATTTTAAAAATTACCAGAATTTTTTAGTACTTTGAATATTTCTGGGAAAATATAATTTACTATTAAATGGAAAATTTCTACCATGTATGTTCCCATTTTAGTAGGTAAAACAAGGAATTTTGAACAATGGTACTGTAAACATAAATATTTAAGTGAAGAGCTTGGCATGCAAATGAAAAAATATGATGTTGAAGCCCTGTTTTATCCATGGAAATTGAAGCTGTAGGCTTGTAGGCTTGACCATCTCTTAGGCATGGTCCAGATGCAGAAATTGTACTAATTTAACTCCACAAGTACAGTTTAAAGCTTTTCAGCCCCTCTTTAAATGTAATTATATGCCACTACTTTTTTAAATCCTGCTTAGAGATTTTGCTGTAGTGCATTGTGGCGGTGCCCCATAGCAGGCATTAAAGCAGTATGCTGACCAAAGAATTAATGAAGATAACAGCTACAGATCTTTAAAGGTTTTATTTTAAGATTTTTTAAGTCTTCTTCACTCTACCACTTGTGCACAAGCCTGCATAATAGCATGAGGCTTGAAGCAAGTCACTAGTTCAAGTCCTGACTGGTTTCCCAAACCAGCCTACATGTGGACTGAGCACTAAAGGTCTTGCCAGGATTCCTGTTACATGTTACTACTTTTTTAACATGGAATGGTATGAATTTGTTCCTGGTAGGAATTACTATTTCAAATTGTTGTAAGAGAGGCTTAGATTTTTGGACTTGAGCAATAGCTGGATTTTTTGAATAACACTTTATTGAAAATGGATTTTGATATTCAGATATAATTTTATTTCATGATTAAGAAAACCACATGTTGAATCACGGGATAACAGAGTGGTTGGGGTTGGAAAAGGCCTCTCAGGTCCTGTGGTCCAGCCCCCCGTCCTCAGTCGGGGACACCTAGCATTGCCCAGCACCGTGTCCAGGCAGCTGTTGAATATTTCCTAGGAGTGAGACTCCATAACCTCAAAGTTCCGGTTCCACAAGTTTCAAATGACACTTACTTTCTTCTCTCTTGTAGCCGTACCCACCGTTTATGCCTCGAAGACTCACAGGGCGCAGCAGATACCGATCGCAGCAGGCAATACCACCACACCCATACCATCCTAGCCTACTACCTTATGTGCTGTAAGTTCCAAGTACATTTTCTTCCATGTAGGTTTAATGAAGTGAGTTAACCAGTCCTCTCAACGGGAATCTGCAGTCTTCATGCTTGCACTCTACCAGAGAACAGGCATAGGCTGCACCAAAGAGGAGGAAAAGTTCTGTTCCTGTGTAAAGTTTTCAGCCTGTTCAGAATAACATACACACTCGCAGAAGAGAAAATATAAGTGAAGGATTTCGTACAACATACTTTTGTGTCTGTACCTCTTGTTTCTGAACTCTCCATAAAGATGACTTCAATATGGAAGTTCATCAGTAGCGTATCCTAATTATCTTCATTGTGTATTGTAGACTTTAAAAAATATATATAAGCTTCAAGAATTTTGTGTTGGGGAGTTAGGAGAATTTAGGGTTCCTGATTATTTTTTATATTTTATACATTTAAAGAAATAAAATATTGTTTAAGTCTGGACTATGAATGCAATGTCAGTATTAGCTCTCCGTAATGTGTGATAATCAAGAGATTCATATTGGTGGTAATGCTAAGCATTATTGTAAGTATCAGTTAAGACATGCATGCAATTAAAAAGGCAGCACTGGCAATATCGAAAATTGGCAGAATTAGCTTTTCCCTTGATCCTTTCATTTCAAATGTATATTCTTGATTTCACACTTAACATTTTTATCAGTTCTGAGAACTTGACATTTTGAGAGGAATAAATAAGATAGCTTTACCTATGCCATATGTTTTTGTGCCTTCCTTCAGCAAGATGCTGAGCCTTATCATTGTTTGCTCTCATGGTAGATCAATGCTTCCAGTGCCACCTGCAGTTGGACCGGCTTTCAGCTTTGAGTTGGATGTGGAAGATGGAGAGGTAGAAAACTACGAGGTTGGTGCGCAAACTATGACTACATTTAAAGAATAGATTTAGATCAAGCGATACATAAAATTGCATTATATTTTGCTTTTTATCCTGGTTTTGCCTTTCAAATAAATATAATAACCGTGAAGACAGAATCCGGAAGCCATCCTTTCATATCTGTTTGCAGTACTGGATATCTGAAGTGCTTAGCTTTACCTTTTACCAGTTGCTCTTTCCCAGAAAACACCCTTCCAAACTAGTAATCATTAAATTGTTCAGCCTTTCTGTTCTACATGCTACTCTTCTTCTTTTGAATGATAAATGATTTTAAATATCAAACAAGAAAGTACATTCAAAAGAAAAGTTAGTGTTCTTATGTACATAACTGCAGAATAGTGTTAATATTGTAGGATTAATTGATCTAAGTGTAACATTTGTAAAACTGCTTCAGTGGCTTTTCTTCTTGATGCTTGGGACGGTACAGGAATTCACATCTAGAGATGCATAACCCTCTGTAATATCCTAGGTAGTTGTGAGGCAATTCAAGCTGGTGTGCCTTTGCTGGTTCTGAAACTATCTGATTCCCTTTGGATTCTCTTTAAAGATTCCTCCTTCAAAAACCCTTACTTTTGCATCTCTTCTCCAGTGCTCCTCTGTGTAGTAGCAGTACACCATCGTCAGCTGAACAGCGAGCGCTTCTGTCGTAACTTCTGTGCTAGTTCAGAAGAAGCATCATCTTGTTTCTAAGAAATTGCCCCGTAGGTTTGGCAGTATTAGAAATCTGCTTGTGATCAGTACTGTTTTGCAGCTTTCACCAACTCTTAACTTTTTTGGGCATCAGTTCTCTGTTAAGATTATAGTGGTATTTTTCCCAGGTCCCTTGGAAGGGAGTGCAAGTTACATACATGACAAAGTGCAAAATTAATTACACGAGAGGCTCTTAGTTGCAAAGCTTGACTCATAGAAAGTGAACATAAAATTCAACAACAAAGTATTTGAACTTTGATGGTATGCTCTCATTTTCCAGATTTATTATAAAGTCTCCATCTCCCAGTTCATCTAGCCCATGTTGTGGAGCAGGAATCAGAAGCTGTTCCTTTACATTCATAAATCACAGAATCACAGAATGGTTTGGGTTGGAAGAGACCTTAAAGATGACTTGGTTCCAACTTCCCTGCCATGGGCAGGGACACCTCCCACCACACCAGGTTGCCCAGAGCCCCATCCAGCCTGGCCTTGAACACCTTCAGGGATGGGGCATCCACAGCTTCTCTGGGCAACCTGTGCCAGTGCCTCACCACTCTCATAGTAAAGAGTTTTTTCCTAATATCTAGTCTAAATCTACCTTTTTGTTATTTAAAACCATTGCCCCTTGAGCTGTCACCACACCCCCTGACAAAGAGTCCCTCCCCAGCTTTCCTGTAGGCCCCCTTTAGGCACTGGAAGGCTGCTGTAAGGTCTGCCCGGAGCTTTCTCTTCTCCAGGCTGAACAACCCCAACTCTCTCAGCTTCTTTTCATAAGAGAGCTGCTGCAGCCCCTTGATCATGTTTGTGACCGCCCTCTGGACTCACTGTAGTACTTCCCTGTCCTTTTTGTGCTGGAGGCCCCAGGGTGGAACACAGTGCTCCAGGTGGGGGTCTCAAGAGAGCAGAGTAGGGGGGAAAATCACTTCCCTCACCCTGTTGGCCATGCTGCTCTTGGTGCAGCCTAGGATATGGTTGCAAGCGCACATTGCCAGTTCATGTGGAGTTCTTGGTTTCCTTCAGAGGACTAGAATTGTAGTATATTCTTAGGAAGCAAATTTGTTGACTTTTTTTTTCTGTTTACCTACACTATTAATTTCATAATGGCATGAAGGGATCTTTCAGAAGCAAAATACACACCAAGCTGTGCAACCAGAGTAGCATTTTGAAGTTTGGCCCTGGATTTTGAAATCCCGAAGAGAACATTTCACTTAGTTCAGAAAGGTGGTTGAAAGGTGTTGGTGGACAGGACTTCCCACGATGTTTGTTTTGTAGGGGAGAACTAAGGGTTCTAAACATCTTTTAAGAGTGTGATTTGTGCTACCAGGTTGTATAGTGACATATAATGGCCCCTCCACCTGTAGCAGAACCAGAGCTTGTTTAAACAGAATTTTTAATACCTGATTTCCTTATTTTCCAGGCACTGCTGAATCTGGCAGAACGTCTGGGAGAGGCCAAACCACGAGGACTGACAAAGGCAGACATTGAACAGCTCCCATCCTACAGGTTCAATCCAAACAACCATCAGTCAGAACAGACATTGTAAGTACATTTGTGTCTTTCAAGGTTATGCAATTTATGTGTCTGTATTTGACTATTTAGATTGCAGCCTCAACTACACCAGAAGAGCTAAAAGCAGTCATATCAGTAACCATTTTTTTCTTAGATTGTTTTCCAAATCAAATACTCTGTAACTTCACTGTAAAATGTCTATGTAGCCTCACATTATTTAGAATTGTTTCTATTTAGTTCTTCACATTTAAAAAATTCTAAGTGAAGGAAGGGTGTTCTAGGATTCAGCATCCTAGAATCTAAAATAACATTGTCAGTTTGGATTTTGGCCTGTGTTAAAATAGCTTCACGTGTTGAAGTTTCAAGTGCTTCTGATAGAGTTTAGTCCGTGGTTTAGGAGTGCATTTTCTTATTTTTAAAATCCATTAACTTACTCTGTCTGCAAGATCTGCACAACTAAGTGGAAAGAGCACTATAGATAAAAAGATATTTAAAGTGACTCAGTAACAAATTAATTGCAAGAAGTTTTTTCTTTGGTATTCTGGTGGCTGTGCCCCTCAGTTCAACTTCAGTGTCAGTAGGGAGTGAACACGATCTATATGCTTGTATTTTATTTATTTAGATTGCAGCCTCAGCTACATCAGAAGAGCTAAAAGCAGTCATATTCAAAACAGTAGAATTTTTTTTTGAGTGAACTTCATAAATAATCGTCTCCGCCATTTTAAATTTTGGTGAAACATCTGTTCTATGAATTGGATTTGTTGACTCCTGTGAGAAGCAGCACTTGCTTTGTGATGTAAAAGCACAAAAAAAGAGAGTTCCCAGTTTACCTTGGTGCATTACACATCTTCAACCACAAATACAGATAACTGTAGAAGCTACTGTGTTGCAGTCATACCTGCAAGGTTGTGTGTGGAATGTATATTCTGTGTTCTCAAATAACAGATACATTTAAGCTTTGATGTCTTTTTTTCAGGTGTGTGGTGTGCATGTGTGATTTTGAGTCAAGGCAGCTACTTAGAGTCTTACCCTGTAACCACGAGTTCCATGCCAAGTGTGTCGATAAATGGCTAAAGGTAAAATCATCTTATAGAGAATTCATTATATAGGGATTTTGAGGAGGGGTGATTATTATTTTGGGATTTATTTCACTGTTCTGCTTCATTTCATCTCTTGCTTCATGTTTCTAATATTTATGGTAGAAATGTCAACAGACTTCAAAGTACAAATTAGAATTTCCCTAACTATGGTGAGATTAACTAGTTTCAATAACCTTTGTAGCAAAGAGTAGATATTAATACCCTCCCTCTCTGCTTTGCTATCAACGTTAGGTTTTAGAGGACATTGAGTGTATTGTGTGTGTACATATATGTGTGTGCATGTATATATAGAATTACAATATATGTGAATAAAACTTAACCATAGTTATGGTTTTACATAATTATGATATACACTTTCAAGACAATTTGAGGAAAAAATAAAAGGGTCTAGAATCAGGACAGCTCAATAAGATGACAGAAAATAACAGCTATATAGAAGGTATGAAGAACAGGAGATACAAATAAGTAGACGATACGCAGACATTTGTACAAGCCGCATTAGCCAGGTATATTGCCAACAAAGTATCCTAACGTCTCACCTTTTTTCTGTATTTTCTTCTATTCAGCTTTATTTTAATCTTTGTGTAATCTTTATAGAACATTTGAAACTGCAATGATTGCATATTAAAAAAGTATATTGGAAGCAGTCCCTAGAGGACTAAAATAAAAAAAAAAAAATAGAAAGTACAAGCCCTTTCCTTTTTGTCTTCCTAAAGGCAATAAAATATGTGTCTTTGGTATACGCTAAAATACTTGCTGAGGAAAATGAATAATCAAGTTAATATTGACTGCCTTCTTTCAGCTAACTTTCAGAAGAACTGTTGTCCTTTGGTACCTGAATTCATGTACATACCTGAGAATAAGCAAGAGGAATATAAACATCTGTTTGTTTTATCTTCAAATTAAAAAAAACACGCACACACACACAGATGTATTGTATTTCATTCGGTAACTGCTAATTAAGTAGATAATTTATATGAAAGTGGTGTTCTCCAGTGTCCCCCTATTCCTCTTGGTGCTCAGGAAGTGTTAATACCGCATTTTTAAAGTCTTTTCAGTGCATAAAACTTAAGTAATTTGTGGAGTTAACAAAGTAGTCGTGGATAGCAGTCAGTCTGTTTTATGAGGAACAGAACTAGGATCATTGGACAGCATGTGAGACAGAGGATGCTAAAAGCTTAAATAGGTTAAAATGGCTATAAAGATTTTAAAAAGAAAGCTCTTCCCAGGCTATTAGTGCAAAAAATCACCCGTGATTCATGGAGATCCTGATCTGCAAATTGCTGGGAGTTAGGAAAATACGTCAGGGAAGTTGAATGCCAGCTTGTCCTGCTCTTGTGCCCCTTATTGCATGCTATTGGTCTCAAGAGCCAGGAAATTAACTTAAATGAAGCTTTTTGGGGACTCTATGGCAGTTCTAGCGTTATATGTAGTACTTCTAACTGGTAATGAACTGGCAATTGAATTCAGACCAGCAAATGGGAAAAAGCAAGCTTACATTAGCCTTTATTTTCAAAATCTTAGATTTACTGTAGTAATGGTGAAATAGCTTTGCTTGATGCTCCTGTCCCAGCTTAGGAACCATGTATTTTCTAAGAGGTCTGAGTGTGGTATATTCTAAAGGTTGTTATATCGTAGGAAAACTCTATGAGCATAAGAGCGTCACCTAGATGGGTGAATAAGGTGAAAGAAATACAATCTAAATGTAAACGAGGTGCAAGCATACCTACAAAAAATGGTTTGTATTTGCATAACATATCCCAAAGCTGGATGCAAAATGACCTAGCAAGAATAAAGCACCCTGGTGGAAGGTTGCTGAAGCAATATGTGTAGGTTTAGTTTCATGGAGCATCCGTGAAGATGCTGTGTCAAATAAAGGTGATTTTGCCTTGCAAACCAGAACAAATTACCTCTATAATGTCAGCTTATTTTAATATAAATAAATAGGTTACAGGTAAAGCAGCAACCATCTGGAAGTGAGGATAACAGAAAGGTATTTTGGGTTGTAATTTTTTGCTTATCTCCATTTTTTATACATTTGACAAATCTCTGAATATGGTAATAGTATGATTATGTCCACATCTACATAATTCACAGCATCCAGCCAACGTTGTGTTGATAAATTTTCCAAAGGAAGGTAAAAAGCTTAGCAATTAGTACTTTAAATATTAAAAAAAAAAAAAATGGTCCTAAAGGGTAAATAAATAAGTAAAAACTACAAAACTTCAATTTTTTAACCTTGTCTGTTTAGCCTTGACTGGAAAAAAAAAAAAAAAAAAAGGTATCCCTCTTTCTTACTGGATTAATCTTTTTTCTTTGAAGAAAATATGTGCTGTCTAGGAATATTTCGTATTGATCTGGAGCTCCAGAGTCAAGTTGATTCTTTTAAGCTTCATTTTGTTAGTGAAAGTTGTAAAGACATAGTGATCCAATGTGATAATTGAAAGAGAATAAATCCTTATTCCGTTGCCTGATGATGGTGGAGCAAATAAAGTGTCAAGGCAAGTTTTGTGACTTGTCTATACATGAAAGCTTTGATCTGCCCTGTGGAAATAATGCTGTGTATAGTGCCACCTCTTCATATAGTGTGAGCAAGCAAGAGGAAATGTTCTTTTAAAGTGCGTTATGTCGCCTGCTTCTGGTTATATTTCTCTGGTTAAGCAAGGCTAAATACTTGTGAAAGAGCAGAGGAAATACTTGGGTAAGAGCAGAGGAAATAGAATTAACAAGATAATCCTTTTTCTTTTCATAATATTGTCAACTCTCATATTTTACAGTATTTGGTTATTTCTTAATATCCTAAATCCTTTGGTCAAATATGAATACATGAGAAATCTTTTCTTTTGTAAGGTAAAGTTTAATCATCATTCCAAAGGACAGCTTGAAAATATGATCCATCTTCACTTTTAGGATTTAGGTCCAGGTGGCAAGGAAAACTTGATTTTATGTTTAACAGTCTGATAGGAAACGCAGTATTATATATGAGAAAAGACAAACTAAATATTACATATTTTCCCTTCGTTCTGATTGATTAACACTAAAGAAGTGCAGTGGTTGTCAGAGAATTCTAGTGACATTACAGATTAATTGCTCTAAATGCAGTTCACTTTAGCTACAAATTTCTATCAATCACAACTAAAGTGGTTAATTCATGGTGCAACTCTCTTTTACAGTACAGAAAGTTGGCTTGGCTGAAGGAGTGACTACCGTATGCCTCTCTTCGCACCTAAAAGTCTCTTTAAATGTCAGGAAGGGAAGTGAATTTTAAGAAAGACAAGAATGCAACTAAATTTTAAATGGATCTTCTAGTAGAATCTTGAAAAGTTGCTTAAAAAGCAGTGCTTCAGTGTGCATGGCTACTTGTTTTGTCCTGACACAGTGGGTTTGTTTCTGCAGATTCTGTCAAGAAATTTTACTTAGTAATATTCCTGCCGAATGCTCTGTTTCATGCTGCAAATGGTATATACTTCATTATTTATCTTGGTAATTACCCCTTGATTTATTAATCCATTGAATTTTAAAGAACACACCTTTTTTATTTTAGAAATTATGTTAGCTGAACTGTATGTAGAGTAATGCAAAGTAGTGACCAATTGATGGCATTGTCTTCAAGGAATGCTCTTCAAGGAATGCTCTTCAAGAAAGAGCAAGGAATAACTTTTGAAATGATTCTCGAGTTCATGCTTTAACAAAACTATAAAGCAATATTAACTGTGGTATAAACTATACATCAATAACAACAGAAGTAATTGACAGAAAAAAAATGTGTTTCATTTTAACTGACATTAGTAAGAAATGTTTTACAGTAATAACATGCTACATTGGCACTTATAGCTTGGATTTGAAGTGTGCAGCAGTGATGTTGGAACTGTGACCTGAGGAGCCATGTTTCTTCATGCTGTCAGTTTTGTTTTCACTAAAAAGTTTGTCTACCTTTGAAAAATGTGGAGTTGACAGTGGCTGGTCCTGTTGTTTTAGGAATTAGAAATACAGAATCTGGTAACTAGATTACCTTCCCTCTGCCCTTTGTAAAGTAAATGTTTGCCATAAATATAACATTTTTGGGGGGGTGTTTCCTCTTACTTTCTTTAAATGAAATTATACCTTTACTTAAAAAGAGGAAATAAAGACAGAAATAGTCCCGGTAACCCAAAGAATGTTACATTTCATCTGTGTTAACGTTTTAAAGAAGTTGTGAAAGTTGCAGGATACGTATTTTCAGTGAGTGCTTTAGTTAAGGGATAAACTTACACCTGCTTTTCTGTATGTTACTTGGGCTTTGAAGTTTAATACCTGTTTAGCCAGGTCATCTTCCTTCTTTTTATTATTATTTTTTATGTATTTTCATACTAGAACCCTTTCTGTTTTTCCCTGCTTTGCTTTGACCAACTCTATATGATGGGTTTCTGTGAGAATAACTGGATAAGGAGAGTGTAAAGAGTAGTGATCCCTGATCAGTAGAGCTTGTGACAGCATGACACCTTCATATAGGGCATTTATTTCTGGCCCACTGTGGCTTGTTTGGTTTTGCTGGGTTCCTCTGCAACACACAGTACAACTTCTAAGTTGCACCCATCTGATTGCAATATACCATGACTGTAAGTCTACATTAATATAACCACCATCGCATAGGTAAAGCCCAGTTTGCTGTTTTCCTCTATCTCTTAAGATAAAAAACCCATTTTTTTTTTTTTTACTTTTGTAAACATAATTTTGAATTGACAGATGGACAACTCTAAAGTAACAAAGGAAACTTAAAAAGGGCATAAACACACTTTGTCGTCTCTTCTTCATTGCTTTTGAGTATTCTTCAGTGCTGAAAGTAGCAACCTTGTCATCACGGATGTTCTGTGTCATGTACTCATTAACAGTGTATTTGTCAGTAAAATAAACCCTTTTTTGTTTCTGGTTTTACAGGCAAATCGTACCTGCCCAATTTGTCGAGCTGATGCTTCAGAAGTGCATCGTGATTCAGAATGACCAATCTAAGAGCACAAATCTGGTTTGGATGTTCCTGGTCACGTGTATATATGAACTATCTATCGAACTTACCCATGTGGCTTCCAGCCTTTCCCTTTCCACAAAAGGTTCAATGGACCTTACTTTGCACTGTGTGACTTAATCAATTAAAAAGCTTAAAACTAGTCTTCACAGTTACGGGATTGTTATACTAACAGTGTGATTGGAACTCCAAAGATTTTTTTCTTTAGCTTAATTCTGTGTGTGCACTAACATTCCCTGGTTTTTGTGTGATCATTCCGAGTGTTGCTGCGAGATTACTGTGGACGTGATCTTTAAGCATGTGCTTTTATATAAAATAAAAAGAAAAAAAAGTGGTAGCTCCAAACAATATAGCAATCTACCTTATATAGAGCCTTCAGATACTGTGAGTGGGAATGAGTGGTGTGAACGTGTGTTTGTCAGTGAGAGGATGTGTGAAGCGTGCTTGTGACCGAGCGTGCATGTGTGTTTGAGAACCTATATACCAGCATGTACTGAGAACGTATGTGTGTAGTATTAATTATGCTGCAATGTATAATCTTGTGTGTTATTTAAACAGTACTAGTACTGTACACTGGTTTCTTTCCTTGTGTTTGCAGTTGCACACTGAATGTGATGGGTGCAGCAATTACAGACATTTAGTATTTCCTCCCCAACATACTTAGAGGTATAAAGACCTTTCTACCTACTATTCAAACAAGCGGTTATGCTTCCCCTTCATTGGAGGCTTTAAGCATGTACCACAAAAGAGTGATTGTTCACACATGAGTAACCTTGTTTTACTAGCATATGTTACAAAGTCCAGATTTTTAAATTGCTGATTTACAAGTTATTTTATCACTGTAAAGTTGCAATATCGCACAAATCATTTAGCAATATTAACATTTTGAATTATTAATTTGAATATCAGTGTGTTTCTGTTCTCCCTTTCAGTTTTTCTAGCTGGGTTATAATTGCATTCGGTTGATTTCAGATTAGAGTTAAGTTCTGAAGATGCTGCGGTTATGTGCTTCTTTCATGAAAGGAAGCAGAAAGGACGCTGAGGGTCTTGTGCAACAGCTCTTCATTTTTCACCATTGTACTTGCTAAGTACGTGTAATCTTTTAGCTTTTAAACATTGGCTTTAATCATACACATTCTTTGTCATTTACTAGGGAGTTTGTATACAATTAAAATAACTTGTAAGAGGTTACAATTTTATTCCTGCAACTTCATGAATAAAATAAAATTTTTAGCATTTTCACAGAGAAGTAGAACTTCTGATTTTTTTTCATTGCATCACAAAAGAGGGTGGTTTTTGGTCACTCATTGCAGAATTCAGTTGCCCTGATGCTGCTTCTTGTCCCTCCTTATTTACGTGATGAGTGTAATATGAAGAAGGAACTCCCTTGGTTTTTGCAATCGAGTTTCCAGAGTGCTCCACTGTAGGATAAAATGGGAACACCTTCCAGAAGAAAGTGCTGTTAAACAGGAGGCAACCTCTATTCAACTGTTTTCTGAATAGTATTTTCTCTGTGCTTTCGAAGAAATTAGTTTCATTTATAACATTTCAGTCTGTTAACATCTTCAAGATGTTTCACGAAAATATTTAGGTCCACGTATACCATAGTTATTCAAAGGATGCACTTTTTACATCAAAATGCTTCTAAGTTCAGTGTCATTACTTTGGTTGCAGCAGCACAAGTGGCACAGTTAGCAGTGTTGCTGTTACTTGCTGCCAGTCTCAGCTTTAAGTTTATTCTTTATCACTTCTGAAGTTTTTGTATGCTGCTGTGCTTTAGTGTCAGTTATAATTTCAGACAGTGTTACATGTTCTCCGTGCTGCTTGCCCTCTTTGAGTATTCTACAGACCAGTCACAACTCGTGGTGCAAATGAAATAAAAGCACAGTTTTGCCCTGTTTCAGATGATCTTGCTTCCATTTAGTTATGCAGGTAGTTCTCAAAAACACTGAGTCTTTCCATTCCTATTCCTACCTAAGAACACTAACTAAACAAAAATATGCTGTTAGATCAAATTCAAAATGTTAGAATTTCTTCTCTCTTCCAGAGGAGTTAAAGAGTAGGTTTTTCACAATAACACCTAGCAGGTTAAATTACATATAGTAAAATTTATTTTTTTAACAAATGAAATCATGTTTAAAAAAAAAAAAAGCATATGCCACATGTCTTACAAAACTTAGGCTCTTTTATATAGCTGTAAAAGAAAAGTTTCTATGTGTACAGATTTAACCATAACTAACACTACTATGTTCAGTATTCAGTTTGAAGCATGGAAAGAGGGCACTTTTTCTAAGCTAGTTACAAATGCATAGTGAGCAAGAACCATTCTTCTGAGGCCAAGGGAAAGTAGTCCTCTTTCTGGAATTGAGAAACCTTGATGTGTAACATGCCTTTTTCCCCAGTGAAACTATGTGAGGCAGTGGGAGATTGAGATGGAGGGTCTAGCTTGGTAAAATTCTGAAGTGAATTGTTGCACTCTTACGGCTCGTCTCTTCTGGAATGGTTCTTTCGTTTGCATGGGACTCTTGCAGATGTGTGTGGACTTGCTTCCTGTGGTTAGTGTGTACAAACAGCACACATGCATATGTTCTGGATCAGCTCAGACGAGCTACAACCAAGTCCTCTATGTTGCGGCTGTCAAGGGAGGGGGATTCATGCTCAGCTGTTAACTGCCATGTGTTATGCACGTTTGTGTGTAATTTCACAGCCTGCCATGGTGCCTGGCAGCACCAGCATCCAGCAAGACATTTCTTATGTTCATTCCCTTCCTGCCATCACCTGTCTCCTTCTTCTCAAAAAAAAAAAAAAAAAAAGTTTGCTTTATCATAATGGCACTGCTGTGTTTTTGGCATAAACTGTCAATTAAATTTGACATTTTGGTGGATATCAAGGCCTATAGATAATTCCAACGTCTCATTTTGTGGCTTTCTTTACAAAAAAAAAAAAGCCTTTTGTTGTATGCCGTTTTATACGGTCTCTTGAATGTGATTTCACAGCTGTTAACCCGTCATGTAATACAGGGGATGACAGTTATCAACCTTTTTAATTTTACTTACAGAAAACACATTTTCGACTGAGTTATCTTTGGGCCTTTATAAAAGCTGTGTTTTTTTCCTTTGGTACATTGTTACCTCATTTTGCTACTTGTGTTTCAGATTTGCTAATGATTCTGAAAGCTTATGGGTTTTGTTGGAATCATATTTTGTCAAGTGTTTTCTTTAAATCATACTCTATTGTATCATTTAATGTGTAGTTTTAAATGTATTATAAATATCTGTAACCAAATCATTTGAAGGCTTGATAAATTTTTAACAAAATTTGTACATTTTTTATGAGAGTTACTAGTAATGCTTTACTAGGTAGTGCAATGAATTTTTATTTTTAATCCCTGTGCCCACTTTTGGAGTTGAGAGAGTTGTTCAGTAATAAATGTATGATGTACACTTACACACTTTTGTCCTGTTTTTTCTTCTAGAAAAAGGTGAATTGTTTCCTTCCAGTATTCTTTATGTTTCTCTGCCTCATCATGCAACTCTAGATATTGGCAACATAGAATCACAGAATAATGTGGGTTGAAAGAGACCTTAAAGATCACCTGGTTCCAACCCCCCTGCCATGGGCAGGGACACCTCCCACCACACCAGGTTGCCCAAAGCCCCATCCAGCCTGGCCTTGAACACCTCCAGGGATGGGGCATCCACAGCTTCTCTGGGCAGCCTGTGCCAGTGCCTCACCGCCCTCATAGGAAATAATTTCTTCCTTATGTCTGATATAAATCTGCCCTCTTTTAGTTTGAGACCATTTCTCCTTGTCCTGTCACCACACGCCCTGACGAAGAGTCCCTCCCCAGCTTTCCTGTAGGCCCCCTTTAGGTACTGGGAGGCCGCTGTAAGGTCTGCCCGGAGCCTTCTCTTCTCCAGGCTGAACAACCCCAACTCCCTCAGCCTGTCTTCGTAGGAAGGGTGCTCCAGACCCTTCATCAACTCTGTGGCCTCCTCTGGACTCATTCTAATACATCCATATCCTTCTTGTGCTGGGGGCCTCAGAGCTGAAGGCATTGCTCCAGGTGGGGTCTCACGAGAGCAGAGCAGAGGGGTTCAATCACCTCCCCAGCCCTACTGGCCACGCTGCTTTTGATGCAGCCAAGATATGGTTGGCTTTCTGGGCTGCAAGCGCACACTGCTGGCTCATGTTGAGCTTCTCGTCAACCACCACCGCCAGGTCTTTCTCCTCAGGCCTGCTCTCAATCCATTCTGCATCCAGCCTGTATTTTAGCTTAGAGATGTGTTGTAGGTGGAAGGTTTATCTTCTAAATTGCAGTGCATAGAAGCATAGGATCATATAGATTGGAAAAGACCCATACGATCATGAAGTTCAGCCACCACATAACACTAACAAGTCCACCACTGAAGCAGGTCCCTAATTGCCACATCCATTCGTCTTTTAAATACCTCCAAGGATGATGTGGTATAGACTTTTAAATAAGATCTACTTTGAGAGATCATAAGAAAATGACACAAAGTGTCATATTTTAGAAGTGTAAAATGGTTGTAGTTAATAGAACACAGAGCCTTGCCTAAAAGATCAGCTTTCTGAAAATAACGACATAGTCAAAGGGAAATTTGAGGGGATGGAAGTGCTCCTTGGGCATACAGTTCACACAGTGTGTTATGGAGATGTGTTAAATGTGTCACATTTTGCAGTGCTGTAAAGGTGGGGAAAAAATCATCTTGAGTTAAGGGTGAAACTGAATTGCAGGGATTTTGGGTCACACAAGGAAGTGGTGGTTACACAAACAAAAAGGAGCCCATCCTATAGGTGTTTTCTTGTTGCACTTCAGTTAGTTTACATCACCTCATTAAAAACAAGAAATATATATATATATATTAAAGGTTTTCATTTACACAGAGTATTGAATAGGTTTATCATCAGCAAATCTTAATACTCAAAGCATATCCAAAGATCCATTGTTGCTTTCAGAAAGGAAATCCTTATGGGGGGATTCATATGCATCTTTAGGATTTATAATCCTGGATACAACTAGTTTACCCTCCTTTGTGCAGCAATGTTAATTATTAATTACACTGTTACAGTGCTGCCAGTGGTCCTCGTGAAGCTGAGGTACATCGCTGGAGCTGGGCAGCCCTGGGTGGGGACCTCAGAAGGGCTGGTGGCTGGCTTGGAGCCTGCACTGGCAAGGCTCTGAGAGCAGAGCAGGGCGTCCTGCTCAAGACGAACCAAAGCATAGCTGACATAAGCCTTAACCCATTTAGCTGCTGTCTCCGCACCAGCATGTTGTCCGCTCCCCTCTGGCCACTGCTCCTTGCCTGTAGAGCGGCACCAGCACACGTTGTAGGAGCACTCTGCCAACAGCTCGTGAGGGGCAGCACAAACCCGCGCGAGGCTCCAAGCACCGGGTTAAACCCACGCTACAGCCGCATCCACCGTTCACGTGGGTTGTGCTGAGTTAGGCAGCACTCCCAGCCACAGAAAGCTAATCCTTTTTGCAATAGTTTTTCTACACTCACTGGGCATTAAGTGCTGTATGGATGGATGGTACTGTAATGGGAGCCTGTTTTGTAGTCTGTCACGCTGTGAGTGCACGAGGCAGACCTTTGGCAGAAAGAGAAACCCTCAGCAGCTTTCTGCAGTTCCTTTCTGTGCAGAAGAAAAGAGGATGTTTGGCTGTTCAACGGGAAGCCTCTGAGTGGGGAAGCAAGGCTCAGAAAACATACTTGTCAGCTGGTAGGTGAAGTGGCAAGTCTGCCTTGCCAGACAGTCTTCTCACTGCCAAACCTGTAGATTTTCTGCTTTTGTCTCCTGTTAACTGAGTATATTATTTATTTGCTGTTCCCAGTACAACCACCTTCAAAATCTAAATCCCTTAATCCTCAATACCAAGCCAAGCTCCAGCTGTTCTATAAAACCATGGACACATGTTACTTGTAACCCAGGAGTTGTCCTTAATTTCGGCCAGAAGTGAAGTTCTCCCCCATCTCTCTCCCCTTGCATCACTGGAATACATAGAGCCCTCCACTCCTTCCAAAAGAACAGGGTTTATGAAGCTAAGTCTTGTTTCCCTAGGATATCTTCATACAGTACATTTCTGCAAGGAAATCTGTCCAATTCTTCCTACCTGGCTGACTCGTGGCCTCACCAACCACCATGAGCCCAGTCTTGCAGTCTTTGCAGGTAGGAGTAAAACAACGAGGAAAGCACTGATCAGAAGCTGCTGTGTCCTATGTCATCCAAGCAGATACTGAACACTTAGGAAAATAGGCTGAGCAATTATGCTGCTGTTTGAGAAGTCTTGCACGTTCTGTGTCTTGGTGTGTTTTTGCTGCCTTGGTCACCATTGTCAAAGCAGGACCATTTAGCAGCCTGTCTCAGGTGATATCAAAGCTGAACACTGGGGACCTTGCAAGCTTTTACCGAGATCTTTCTCATCAAACCACAGCACTGACTGCTTAGTAACACTTTTGATCTCAAGTACTGATTCTGGCAGAGGTTTCTTGCTTCTAGCACCAGCCCACGTGCTGGCTTTCCACCACTTAATCTTAACTTTCAGCTGGGAGGCAGCGTTCAAAAATGCTATAAACTCCCAAGTAAACAAGTTTAGCCCTCCCTTCTGCAGTTAAAAGCAGCTTTCTGGTTTCTGCCAGCACCAAGTAATGCAGCGGTGCCATCAGAGGGCAAAGAGTAAATTGCTAGTGGGTAGGAGGAAAGTGGAGAAAGAATTGGAGGAAAGACTGCCCTTCTGGTCCCATAGGATGGAGTTTATGCTCTCTTCTTGTGCAAAGTTCCTACTGAATTACATCAGGAAACTGCCTGAATAAAGAGCCCAGTCGTGCTTTTTGTGCATCTCCACAGAACAAGGATAACTTACCATGCCATGCAAGTATGGCTATAGGACAGGAGTATCAGCAAATACGTGAAGGTATTCCCTTCCTAGTAACTTGGGATGTACGGACTGGCTGAAACTCCTGAAAAAAAAAAGAAAAAAAAAACAATTTGCAAAGTCAGCAAAGAGTTATTTCAGCTCCACAGAGAAATATTACGTATTAGAGATGCATCACAGATCATCACAGCAACACCTGCACCAGCAAACAGAAAGGCGCCTGAGCTCAGATACCTGCAGAGCCACGTCTGCTGCCCTCAGACATGGGCTGTTCTGCCTGTGTAAAGCAGGTTGGAGGAGCAGCAGGAGTTTGGCCACAACCAGTCCCAGCCTGAAGAGCGGAGTTGCCCCCAGATCTTCCTTTCCTGACCTCCGTCTTCCCACCTCCTTTGTGTCACAACATCTCGCACTCTTCCTCAGCCTATAAAGCAGCTGTATTTGCTGATCCTGCGTTGCCACTTCCTGTGAGTCTTCTGCCATCCTCAGTTAGCTGGAAGGCCACGGTTTAAGTATCAGCGGAAATGCTGCCACACAGTCACCGTGCAAGGAAGGACCACAGAGCAAGCTTGCGTCGCCGGAGGAACGCACACTGAGGAGTGAGGTGCCTGAGGCACCCAGAGCAGTGGGCAGGTGTGCGCAAAGGTGAAAAGTGTTTTCTAGCAGGAGAAATGCATGAAAGGTCCTGGGAAGAGTGAGGGAAGCAACCCATGTGTGCCCTACGCTTAACGTGGAGACAAGGCAGCCTGGAGGAGGATCCCATTGCTGTCAGCTGTTCTAGTGGCTGCAGGAGCACAACACCCAGAGGGTGCTGGTGGTGGATGGGTCAGGCCCTCGTGGTTCTGAAACTGATGATGCCATCTACTGACGAACACTGGGTTTTACCACAAAACAGCCCGTTCAATACAGCAGCGACTGGCAGCAGAGCCGCAGCAGGCCGCGGAGCTTTGGGTCGGTTTGCTGCCGGCCTCAGCACTGGGCCTGACACAGCGGGGGTCCCGCTGGGCCTGCAGTCGTGTTACAGGTGGGATGTGAGGTAAAAATGCTTCAGCTGAGCCAGGGCTGTCTCACGTGCTTTTCTTACACGTTATTAATGAAAAAAGGCATATATATAAGGAGATCCTTTCAGGTATGGGAACAGGTTAAAGCCCTTTAGACAGGACAGAGTCTGTCTGGCCAGGAGAAACACGTATCACCAAACCACGTCTGGTGGGGGTTGGAAGATGTTTGTTGGAGAGGGAGGTGGAGAGAGGCAATGGGGAGAGAAGCTAAGAAGCGGTTCAGAGCTTGCATGAGTACCAGGAGCCTGGGCCACCTCGTAATCTTGTTCAATAAGTGAATGTAAGTCTCTTGGGTAGCAGTGCAAGCTGTGGTACTTCAGCCCCTGAAAGACAACTATCTGTTACTCAGGCAAGGAGCACCTGCTATGCAAGTGGCAGTGTTCAGCAAGTATGCAAAGAACAGACAAATAGCAGAATATCAAGGATAATCCAAGGGCAGAGGATGCAGAGATTGCTTATTTTTTTAGAGAATTTTGGTTCCTGGTGAATGCACTTTGATTTCAGTGCTACCTTTGCTGGGTTGTCCTAGGGCACTGTTGTTCACGCAACAGTTAGCTGCATGGCGGACAAGCAAGGCAGAGAAACAGAAAGTGAAAATAGGATGCTGTCATAAATACAGATAGGTGGGAGGAGATAGGAAGCAATATTTTTCTTTCCCCTTAGTGCTAGTTAAAAACCTGTCTGTAGGAAACGCATCTGTTGCTGAAACGCAATAAGTAAAAAGGAAAAGTAGAACAAAGCAAGGCCAGTACAAGAAGGGGACAGCAGGCAAGATAGTGCACAGATGAAAACACCAAACAGAAATCCTACATCTCCTCCCCCAGAAGGGGACAGGGCTTCTTCTTTCCAGCTTCTCTTCTGACCTGGAACAAGATGGCTTGGTCCCTGGGTTGGGCTTTCTGTGTCCTATGGTAGTTGTTAATAACAGCAAGTAACAAGGGTCGTGGCAAAGGAACAACAACAGGTTGTTGTTTGCTTGTTTGTTTGTTTGTTTTTTACTGGAAACTATGAAGAAGCATGGGAAATGGGGGCAGAAAGAGGACTTTACTTGGCCTTTTGCCCAAGTTCTCTTCAAAAACAAAAACAAAACAACCCAAATCTGTGCTCTGAGGCAGGCTGGGCACAGCTGTGGGTTATACCTCACCGAGGAGGGGACACAGCAGCTGCCTGAACTGCTCTACCTGCCCAGCCACAGCAAGGCCCGTCATCCACACGCAGGAGGCTCCGGCTGCAATGTGGGGACCTTTCCCGACAGTGGCTGGTATCCCCAGCCTCTGCCCCTTCCTGGGGGCAGCACAAACCACATACATCTCTGCCTTTAGCTGAAAGCCATGCTTTTTGGCTCAGCTGCCTAAAGGTTGTACCTGCAGTTCTGTCTGATGCAAACTACTTGGGCAAAAGTGTGTCACTTGACTTTTCTGCAGCAGGAATGGTTTCTCTTCTCGAGCCAGGGGGAAGGGTGACTCTTACTGAAAGCACCACAGTCTGACACGGGGTGTTTGGCTTCATCCTGTCGAACATTCACTCTGTGCAGCAGGGGCTCCCTGTCACTTGACGTCTACAGATGCTGTGTAGCTGCCACTTCTCACTCCCCAGTGTCTCTGCCAAGGTGCAAAAAGAGTCCAGATCCTCACCAGAACCTGTGAATTGTACACGAAGTCAGACTCCACTCCTCCCCTTTGCCCTGAAACCCCAGAATGAAGAAGAAGCCGGATCTGTGTGAGGAATTTTCTGCACAGAGACACAGGAACACCCCGGCTTCACCCCTGCCAGGTGTCTGTGTGCTGCGGCTGCCAGCCCCACGCAGAGGCTCACCAGACGTGCACCGAGCAGGACAGTCACTTGACAGGGGAAATATAGGGCGGTATCCAGGCTTAGTTTCCTCTTCATCAGGCGTTGTGGGTCTTCGTCACCCCTAGCGTGCAGAGGGGTTACAAAGCCCAAAACCAGGGAAAGGGAAGTTCAGCTGAGAACAAACAGGGGGAGGCTCAGCCCCCTTCAGCTCCCTTTGGCCCACCCCAACCAGCTGGCTGTCAGGCTGAGTGGCTCCAAAGCAGGAAAATGTCACGGCTCCCCACTGTTCATCTTCTTGATTTAACTAACCTCTCTTCACTGCCAGCACTGGAGGAGAGCTCCTCCTGGCCGCAAACAGCCCACAGCACCCTCTGAGGCACCTGAGCCCCATTTTGAGTGCTTCACCAGGCCCCTCTGCAGAGACAAACGTGGGAGCTGCACAGAGGAGCAGGGTCCCTCCTGCTCGCCTGGCCCCTCACCACCACAGGGCAGCGCTGGCTCACGGTGTCAGGCAGGAAAATACCAGGGTGAAAGTGCGTCCGACCTGAGTGCATGGTACCAGCACCTGACCACCCGCTGGTGCTCATGCAAACGCTCATTTTACTGCAGCTCTCTCCTCTAAAGCAAACAATTAAAAGCATTGGAAAGCTGAGAGAGATGAGCTCAACGGGTTCCTTTGCAAGGTCCTATACGAAATGGGAAATAGTGTCCCAGGCAGTCACAACCTGCAAGCTGCAAGGCACGCACCCATGTGCAATGTCCTCCCAGCCAAACTGATGAGCAGTTGTTTGGATAGGTAGGCCAGCAGGTGGACAGAGAGCCTCCTGTGCTGCTTGGCACTAAGCACTGCCATCAGATGCACAAAGTCCAGGCTGCAGCTGGGTGCTAGCACTGCTCCTCAGGGAATGTTTAATGCCCTTATCTACAGACAGGGCAATAGGGTGGAACGTGCTCTCCACAAGCCCACGGTGATTATGGATGGGAGGTGACAGCAGGCAGAGCAGCTCTGCAGAGGGCCTGTGACAGGCTGGGGAAAGGCACCAGCATGAATCCCACCAAGGTCAAGGCAGGCGAATGCCACGTCTGGGATCATCCCGTGCATGAAGGAACCCCTCTGCAGCGGTTCAGGCTGGGCACCAGCAGGCTGGGGAGCGGCTGTGGCAGAAAAGGGCCCAAGTCTGTGGGCTGAACACCTTCCCACAGCACGTCCCCCTGGTGATGGAGACCAGCCTCAAGCTGCATGTTGGTCCCATTGAGGGAACCCTCCTACAGAGGCCACTCAGAGAGTGATGGGGTTGAAGCACAGCGTGTCAAAGGAGACATGGGAGGAACTGGGCTTGTTCAGCCTTCAGAAGAGATCTCAAGGCTGTCTGTAACTCCCTTTTTGGAGGAAATAGGTGATGGGGTCACAACTGTCCTTGAAAGTGCATGGTGAAATGACAGGGCACAAGGTGCAACAAGGAAAATTTTGACTTGACGCTAGGAAGTTTTCCCCGTGGAGATGGTCAAACATTGCAACAAGGTCCCAAAGAGGCTGTGAAATCCTCATCCTTACTACCTCCACAGCACCAGGCTCTAGCCCTTTTCTGTGTGGGATGGTGAGACCAGGTGGTCCCCAGATACTGCTATGAACCCTCACCATTCTGTGACTCTTGCATGGGCTCTGAGCAAGGCACCCTTGGAGAACGTTTTTGTGAACCACTGAGTATCCGTGCAGCTTTTTGGCAGGCCTGGCATTCCCGCTGCTGTCAGAGGGAGCACCCTCGGCCCTCAGCTCTCCACATCCTCTTGCATTCATACATGCACTGGCTCCCAGGCTCGCCGGTGAAAAAAAGGCTCATTGTCAAATCCCATCCTGTTTTTCACATCGCTTTAACTCTGGGCCATTATTTTGGCCACTCGGTTGGCTTTTGCTGACAGAAACAATAGGAGGAAAACACATAAAATAAATACAACTTGAGGGGAGGGGTGGGGATAGAGAGACTCGGCAGAACGCAGCAGTCAGATTGGTCTGGAGAAAGTTGAGCAACCCCTGGGGCCGCCCCCGGCCCGGCAGGGGGCAGGAGGCAGGAGGCAGCGGCCCCGGGCCCGCCCCGCGTCCCGGCCCCGTCTCGGCGGCGGTGCCCGGTCCCGTGCCGCCATGGCGCAGGGGGAGTCGTGCGGGGCGCCGGCGGCGGCGTGGCGGTGCTGCGGGGCCCACGGCGGGCGGCCGCTGGAGCTGCTCTGCGAGGAGTGCGGCCGCTGCGTGTGCGCCCTCTGCCCCGCGCTGGGCCCGCACCGCGGCCACCGAGCCTGCCTGCTGCCGCATGCTGCCAGGCACCGGCAGGTGGGGAGGGGAGGGGAGGGTGGGGAGGGAGGGGAAGGGAGGGAAGAGAAGGGGAGGGGAGGGGAGGGAAGGGAAGGGAAGGGAAGGGAAGGGAAGGGAAGGGAAGGGAAGGGAAGGGAAGGGAATGTGCACTTGTGTGCCTGACTGGAGCTGGGAGACTAGTGGAAGTCCCTGCCTTTTACCGCGTTTGCACGCTGGTGAGCGAGTTCCCGCATCCAGGCAGCCCCTAAGGGAACGCGGCTGGAGCTGGCTCCTCAGGGCGAGCGGTGCGGGTGCCGCAGGAGCGCTCTTGGAAACAGCTTTCGCTTTCCTCTGTGCAGCCCTGGGTAATGCTCGGCCTGAAATGCCTGGGGCTGGCGCCGTGTTTCCTTGTGGCCACCTGTGAGGGTGGGAGTGCCGGGTGATGTGCGTTGGCTGCTGGGGGAGAAGGAAGGGTGTGTTTTGCTATGTTATCTTCACGGGTCTTTGAGGAAGGCAGTGGGGTGCAAATTGCAGAATGGATCGGGGAAGGTTAACACCTAGCAGAGCTCTTGAATCTTTTAAGTGGTGCAGAAACCTTTGGTCAGTCAGGGACAAGACTGGAAGAGATGTCATGCCCCAAGTTTCTCGGGGTTTCTTGCTCCATGCGAGAGAAACATCTGTCTGCTCGCACATATGTGCCTGTGCCAAGGGGCTTCCAGACATGGACTCTCTGGCTTTCTCCTGCAGCCCGTTTCGTCTGTCTCTCTCGTAACTGAGTGAAAGATTGCATGCGTCTCTAAAGGAGCCACATCTCAGCAATGCAAACCCGCGTTGCCCACACGGTTTAACCCCCCTGCAGAGTTTAAACGCCACGCAGAGCTGGGGACGTCGTGGTGAGTTCGCCCATGTGCCTGGGTCCCGGCTGCAGGACGGGCGCACCGACAGAGCTGTAGCTGCGGAGCTGGCCTGCCCGCTACAGCTGAGAGGCTCTGTGTACACCACCAATGCTATCGCTGATGCCAAGCTGTAAATATTTGTTGTTGCAGCCACTGGCTACAGCATCAGTGTAGTGATAGCGGGTGTTTCTGATTGCTCTTTTGCGTGCCAGGAAGCACCCTGAACATTCAGTGGGTTTTGACTCTAGACAGAGCACCCTGCTGATGGTCTGGGTGAAAGTGCTTGGTTAGCTGCCCCTCAGCGCTAAATGCGTGAGCGTGCAGTCCTGATCTGAAGTACGGTGGGTTGGCCTTATCTGGTCACCCACCCAGCAGCTCTCTCAGCCCCCCTCCTCAATAGGACCAGGGAAGAAAATAAGATGGATAAGCTCCTGGGCTGAAGTAAGGACAGGGACGGGGGATCACTCAGCAATTGCTGTTGACTTGGGGAAGGTTAACTTGATTTATTGCCAATTAAAAATAAAGTAGGATAGTGAAAAGCAAAAACAAAACTAGAAATACCTTTGATACCTTTTCTTGTCTCCCCTGCATTTTTCCCATGCTCAACTTCACTTCTTCACTCTGTGCTCCTTTACCTCCTCCCCCCCGAGCAGCGCAGGAGAATGGGGGAATGGGGCTTGTGGTCAGTCTACAGCACTTCGTCTCCACCATTGCTTCTCGGTCACTCCCTGCCCCTGCTCCACGCGGGGTCCCTCCCACGGGATGCCGTCCTTCCCGAACTGAGCCTGCGGGGGCTGCCCGCAGGCAGCAGCTCTTCAAGAACAGCTCCCACACGGCTCCGTACCACGGGGTCCATCCATCCCCCAGGAGCAAACTGCTCTAGCACAGGTCCCCCACGGGTGGGCGGCAGCTCCCCCCAGACCCCCTGCTCCTGCGTGGGCTCCTCTCCACGGGCTGCAGCTCCGGCCCGGGGCCTGCTCCTGCGGGGGCTCTCCATGGGCCGCAGCCTCCTCCAGGCCACATCCACCTGCTCCACCGGGGGCTCCTCCACGGGGCTCCTCCACGGGGGGGCTGCAGCGTGGAGATCTGCTCCGTGTGGGACCCATGGGCTGCAGGGGGACAGCCTGCTCCACCAGGGGCCTCTCCCTGCACAGGCCGCAGGGGAACTGCTGCTGCCTGCCTGGAGCACCTCCTGCCCTCCTGCTGCACTCACCTGGGGGGCTGCAGGGCTGCTTCTCTCACACTTTTGCAATCCTCTCCCAGCTGCTGTTGCACAGAAATTTTTTTTCCCCTTCCCTCAACCTGCTTTCCCAGAGGCCCACCCAGCGTCACTCCCTGGCTCAGCTCTGGCCAGCAGCAGGTCCCTTTTGGAGCTGTCTGGAGCTGGCTCTGCTCTGACATGGGGCAGCTGCTGGGCTCTGCTCACAGAGGCCACTCCTGCAGATCCCCTGTTAACAAAACTTTCCCATATAGACTTAGTACACAGTGCCATAGATTTCAAGATGAAAATGTTTTTTTCACCATTGGTTTCCCTGCTGCTTATGAAGGTGGCATAATTTGTACATCTGTATGTATCTTACCCTTTTAACCACTGGGCAACAGATGAAATGGTGAAATATTTGTTTAATCTCCCTCCAGTGGCCTTGCTGGACAGCCTTATAAACTGTTCCTGTAATATACTCCCTGATAAGGAAAGAAAGTTGTTTTTTATAGATGTTGTTATGAAGCAGTAATTTTATTTATTTATTTATTACTGTATAGGAACTCCTGACGCTGTATTTGAAGGATCTAGAAGAGAGAAAAGAACAAGAGGCTGGTAACAGAAGGTGTATAGAGCAAGCTGCTAATGATCTGAAGGTAAAGCATAGCTTCCTTCTCCCCTGGATGGTTGTTTTCCAAGGAGAGACATTTTGCTCTGTCTGTAGCTCTCCATAACCAGACAGCTGTTGCTTCCCAGGAAAGGAATGTTTTTCGTGTGTACATTACAACATACTACTATCAAAGGGAGAGAGGAAGGGAAAGAGTTTCTAAAGGCCTGGCCCTCGCCCCCTGCTCAGGCAAACACCTTTGGGAGAACCGTGTTGAAATGTCTGTGCAGAGGAATAGTAAATACTCCCAACAACTTATTTTATTCCGACTTTACTGATGGATGTTGCATTGCACAGAATTGCATTGTTCAGTCTGACTGAATTCAGAGTGTAGTAAACAAGAAAAGCTCTATTAACTTTCCCCTAAGAATGGGGATGCGTGCTAAGCTCCATCTCATTTATAGAGCATGAACTGGCCTTTGCTCCAAGGAACATCTCTGAACTTCTCTGTTCCAAAAATATCAGTAAAAGTTGGAGGAACCTCTGAAGAGCTTTGGACACTGTAGTTTGCTGTCACTTCCTTTTGGATGCTTTCTTTTGCCAGCAGCTCCCTGACCCTAACTTGCTTTAAAAAGGGGACAAAGCGTTGCTACCAAAGGACCAGGTCTGCTGCTTGTAGGGGTTGGTACCGGGCCCAGTACCTGGCCTGGTTACATTACAGCTGAAAACTGTGTTTTTCACATACTAAGCATCACGGAATCTGCCCTCAAGCTTTTTCATCCGGGAGATAAGCAGGAAGATCCTGACTGTGCTTGCCCTTAACTGGGTAAACACTCATTTCTAAAGAGATACAGCAAATTGGTTAAAATTCAACAGAAATGTGTCATTGACAGCTGAAATGTTTATGGTCTGTTGAATCTGGGGCGGTCACTCTTCTGCTTCACCTTTAGGCACATGCTGCTATGACCAAAAAGCAGCTGTCAGACAGAATGACTGAGCTCCAGTTACTGCTTCGCGAAGAGGAGAGCCTGGCGAGAAATTTAATTGATGAAAAGACTCAGCAAGCCCTGGAAGCACATGGTCAGCAGGTGGAGTCCTGTCGAGAAAAGCTTGCAGCCCTGGAGACCTTCTCGTGTCGAATCAGAGAAACACAGCAGAACAATGACATCATTCAGTTTCTGGAGGTGGTATTGTGTGATCTGGTTCTGCCTCTTAATCTTCGTAGTCCCTGGTGAACTGCTCTAGTGGTTAGCCTACCTAACCTGTAGATCGTTCTGTATGTAAGCAGCATCTTTCTCACTGATTTTTTTTTTCTTCTTTTTGTTGTTATTTTGGTGGACTGGTTTGTTTCCTGATTTATGAGCTGTTAGGTGTTCATGCCGTGGCATTGACGTCAGCGCTGTATGAGAACCACGTTAACTTTAAGCATACGTGAAACAAGTTAGGCCTGTCTCCTCGTCCTGAAGATTAATGCTGTATGAGGTCTTTCCTTACACAGTGTAACATGAACGTCTGAGGAAAGGCAGCCCTCTCTGGGAACCTGAGGAAGAAGGCTAAATTGGCTCATTCCTTTAATTGCAAAAGATGCCGATCTCCCCGAGCTCATTTTACTGGAGTGCTTTTCTTCTTGCCTACTGATAAATGTCAGCCTCTCTTTCCTAACAGGCTGCTAAACAGTCTGAGCACAGCAAGGGTCGCCTGTTACAGTCCTTATGTTCATTCACGTAGTGATGGAGCTGTCCTTGCCCTCTGGTGTGTGGGAGCTGGCGGGAAGAGTCCGTTTGTGCTGCTGTCTGTACTAATCAGAGGATTTGCCTTTCTGCCCTCAGAAATCCATAGAAATCGAGAAGGAAATGCAGGAGCCAAAGAGCCAGCTAGAACAGTGGCATCCGATACCTCTCTCATTTGAGCATGTACTCAACTACTACAAGCATCTCATGACAGTGCTTCAGTCCGTTCTACAGAAACCACTAGAAGCCCGGCTTAAAGAAGGTACTCAAAAGAGTGCTGCGAATTTTGCTTCCTCCTGGCCTCCTTCTAAATAAAGTGTGGTTTGTAAGATTCTTTTACTAAGTAAACTAAGCTGGAGAAAGCAAGCATTTCGAGTATGGGTGCTGTTCTCTGACAGCACTGGTGTAATGTTGCTATAGCTGTGGTGATGTAGGAACACGTGAGGTTTCTCTTTCAACTCTGAAGAGGTCTTTTACGTCTTCAGATGCTTTTTTTCCAGCCCTATCAGTTATTTCAATATAGATTACTTATCTCCACAGAGCTTACCTTATTTTTATCCCTAGACCATCACGCCTACACAATGCAGCTGCTCTGTCCTTTCAGTTACTGTTAAGTGCTGTGACAGAACATCTGCAGACATGGGACATTGGCTACCTCTAGAAATCGAAAGCTTTTTGTAGTTGGTACACCTAGTGATCCTTCTGTCTCCGGCACTCTGAAAAAACTCTCTGTTTTTTGGTACTTTAAAGGTGGGTTAACATGTTCTGCTTAGAGGGCCTTTTGTCTTCGAGCTCATATTTCAACTTTAAGGGACCTCTTGCATGATTGAAGCAAGGAGTTCCCTAACACAGAGCCACAAAGCCACGTAACCATGGGGAAATCCTGATGCTGGTTGAGTTTCAGGTCAGTAGGGCCACAGTGGCCATCAGATTACATCCAGCTACCTTTTAATGATCCCATTTTTTAAGAGCTGCCACCAAGAACAGTAGAGCAGGGTGCTGGGGGAAATGTTCTCACCAGACCTGGAAGGTCACTGCAGGATGAGTGGGAAGTTGCTAGACAGTGCCATGGAGTTGCTCTGTGGCTAGTACCTGTGGTTGTCTTAACAGCCTGACTGTGTTCTCACCTGGTGTGTGGGGCGGTTTTGGAGGAATGGCAGGTGCTTGCCTAGGGTTGTGCTGGGTTGTGATGTCCCGTGGCATCTTTGGGATCTAGCATCTCTGTGCTATCCAAAGAACATAAAGTAGAAAGTGTGCAGAGCGAGCGTACCTTGTCCAAGAAAAGTAGTACAGATTGTCCCATGAAATTGGAATATGGGGTGTGACTATATAACCTTACTCAGGATGTGGGTGGAATTCACAGCAAAGAGGTAAAACCCAAATAACCTGTCTTGCAAAATCCCCCCTGGTGTTTATTTTTAAAATCTTGAGAGTAGAGCCATCTTCTTCCACTGATAGGCTTACCTAAACTGTCCCTTTTCATTTCTGCCCAGACGTTTTCAGCAGCCTTAATGCCACCACAAAGAAGGAGCCTGGAACAATGCTGAAAACCATGTCTCCTGTTGATCGGTTGCTTTTCTTAAAACGTAAGTATGGTTGCACAAAAGCTAGAAGCACTCCAAACACTCATGGCTTAGTCATTGAAGCAGTCAGTGAATGTGTGCTACCATTATCTTGAACAGGTCTCTTAAAAGGCCTCCTGCTGTTTGAGAGGAACAAGTTCTCAGCTCTGCTTGAGAGCCAGTACTCTTTTCTGTATCTCAGGTTGGGAAAGAAACTTTAGTTTCTGCCTGTGACGTCTTGATCCTTTGTTTTTATTCAAAACTGCTAGCGTGTGAACCAGTTAATGGCTAATTTCGTTTTTTGAAGGCGTTGCTATTTTCCACGTCATCGTGGTCTGTCTTTAACTGTATCTGTCCATCATGTACGGTTGGACCAGATGATCTTGGAGGTCTTTTCCAACCTTAACGATTCTGTGATTCTATGTAGTGCGTCTAGCGACAATCCACAGGTCATCATTTCCTCTGGTGTTGGTAGAGAAGATGTATAGCAAATTGTTTCACCTCTCTGATGGAAAGCTAATTAACGTTTCCAGCGGCCTGCAGCAGATACGCTGTGGCTGTTCTTAATCCAAAAGCTGTTTTGTTCCCCATTAACATGGCATCTGGTGGCTGTGATGTCAGTGGGTCTTTCCACGTTTGCATCATCTCTGCGCTGCAGGATCCAGATTGAGTCATTCACTTTGTAACCATAACTTGATCTTTTTAGGATGCTAGGACAGGTAGTACGTGTCAATGAGCTCTAGACAGAAAGAGAACACTGCAGAAGCTTTTGTCTGGCAGTGAAGTGGGCTCCCAGTCTTCATGAACGTCAGCCTTTATCCATCTCCTTCAGGCTGTCTCCTGATGGATTCATACAGAAAGTACTCCATTTGTTTCACGTATGAGCAGACATCTCTTTAAGGGCCAAAAAGACTATATCTCAACTCTATTAAACCTAAAAATAACAAACCTCACTAAGAAAGATGCTGGATGCAGCTGCTCATAGTCCAGCAAAATTGTCAAGCCCTAGTGATAAATGAGTATTTGGAGTTAAAGTCACTTAGAGATGTTACTGCTTGGGAAAAATGGCAAGTCTTCCAGTAATCCAAACAACTCCAGCTGTTTTGCATTATTTTTCTAGTCAAATTCACATCCATGCTCTCATATACTGGCATCCAGATGCCGTTCAGTTCATGTGTTTTTTTTTTTGTTGTTGTTGTTGTTTTTTAAGCAATGGAGGTATTTTCATTTTAGTAGCAATGTATCTGTTAGGAACGGATTTTATGAAAATCTAGGTTTTCGGGCAGATTTGACAGACTTGACACCACTAATTTGCACAGCTTTTCAAGTGCGTTCTCAAAGAGAAGCAGACGCTGAAGCCAGGCCTTTAAAATCATCCCTACTTTCAAGTGACACTTTCAGTCTCTTTTGGTCCCAGTGTCTTCCATGTTCTGTACAAACAGCATCCCCACCATTTACCTCTTGGAAGGTGACGTGAAGCCAAGACTCAAAGACAGACAGAGAGACATCGACAAGAGACAATCCTGCAACACGCTGTTTTTACCTTCGTAATTCCTGTTTCCTGTCTTTTGTCACCAACTGTGCACACAGGTGGGCGTTAGTGTTTGCAGTGTTCACCCACCTAAAATGCCTATGCAGACCGTATGAAAGCCAGCACTAGCTTTTCTGCCTGGTGCTTCACCCGTGAAGTGTAGTAGAGATCACAACAGTAAGATGTTGCATGTGCGAGACCTGTCCCTGTAGTGGTATGCTTTTGGAAGTTTCAACTTGGTGTCTACAGTCATAAGACCAGAATTAAAAGTATGAAAGCTTTTTTTTTGTTTTGTTTAGAAAATGTCAATGCTTCTGTTAACACTTGTGCATGTACAGTACTGTTGGCCTCTCCCTTTTATTGTAGCAAACAGGTACAGTTTGAAGGGGGTAGAATTATCAGCAGTGGGCTCTCTAGCACCTTCACACACATTTTACACATCAGCAACTCTTTCTGTACGTCTTTGACCCAGACTAAGCAACTGCTTCATTTCTGATAGCCAGGTGTGTGCAGCCCAGACCAAGACGATTTGTTAGCAAGGCTGTGTATAAAACAGCTACTGGTGCACCACTGTTTCCTGTATGTTAAATACAGCTAATGTTAGGGGCCATGGCAAGGCAAGGGAGACGTGGCATGCAGCTGTATCTTTTAGTCACGACTCGTGTAGTACTTAACTTGTCTTTCTGAAACACTACGGATGGGTATAGAGGTCTTTTTCTGGCTTTGTGATTTCCAGTCCTGTAACAGCTGCTTCGTGGTGAAAATATTCTGAGCTGCTGCTGAGTAAGACAGTGAGTTCTAGGGTATAGTTCCAGACTGTGGTTCTTCCTTTGTAAATTACAGGCTAGGTGAAAACTTAGTGCTGTAAATCCTCTGGGAGCTGGTAGGTTGTTCCTTTGGGTAGGTTGTTCCTTTGCTACATACATGCTGCTGCTCCTCTGAGCTGTGGTGCCCCTGTGCGAAACCAACACTTAGCCCATTTTTCAAATGCGATCTCACTGAAATGAGGTCTCGCAACCAAAGACTCTGCTCCAGTGCTCTCTAAAAACCTTAGGCTGTCATCACACTACCAGTCTCCAACTAGTCCACTTAAAAGCAGAAGCTCTGTGTTCATTCCCTACCTAGTTGTATTCTTCTTACCATTTGTTAAACACACATACACTGTTTTACGTATTTGTCTTTTACTGACCTGCTTTAAGGCCTATGCAACTTTGAACCATCAGTGCATGTTGATAGTGCAGTGTTTTCCAATTTAAAAAATGTCTATTTCCTTACAAAACGGCAGTTTCCAAGCCACTGCCGGCTGTGGGCTCTTTTGCCGGCTTTTTGTAACTGAGGCTTCCTTCATGAGTCACGATAAATGTAGCAAGTATGTTTATGGTTTTGATTGCAGATGCAAGATCGCCAACCTGGGAGTATGACAGCCTTCATCCTAGGCTGAAGTTGTCTGATGACCGTCTAGTAGTGAGCTGCAACTGGAGGAGGATGTTCTACCCCTGTGGTCCCCAGAGATTCGATAAATTGTGGCAAGTGCTAAGCAGAGATGCGTTCCTTTCCGGGAGCCATTACTGGGAGGTTGACCTCCTTCAGGCTGGAACTGGGTGGTGGATTGGCGCAGCCTACCCGTCCATTGGCAGGAAAGGAGACTCTGAAACCTGCCGCCTGGGCTGGAACAGAGCATCGTGGTGCATCAAAAGGTTTGATTTTGAATACTGGGCTTTCCACAAGGGGGAGAGGATCCCGCTCGCAATAGAAGATGATCCTGATCGCATTGGTGTTTTTCTGGATTACGAAGCCGGGATCCTTTCCTTCTACAATGTTACGGATGGCATGGCTCACCTGCACACCTTTCGCTGCAAGTTCACAGAGCCAATTTACCCAGCCTTGAGGCTCTGGGAGGGGTCCATTGGGATACGCAAGCTAACATAAAGAATGAAGTAAAAAAAAAGGCTGTATTTCATGGTTTTGGTATGAAAACCACTTTAGTAGTGATCTACATGAATTACTCTATGTCATATGGAAGATTCAACTGTGATGCTTTTAGAAGGTAACGGTGAAGTTGAAGAAAACCAATTGTTTTTAATGTCTGTGTGTTTTAAACGGGGGAAGTTGACCTGCTGTTTATAAATGATGTCAATATATCACCTAAAGTGCCATACATTATATTTTTTGTACTTGATTCAAATTTGCAAAATGGAAAAACCCTGGTTAGAATTTTCAAAAAAAAGTTTATTACAACTCATATTTGAGCCTGCTGTAATTTTTTTTTCAGCGCCATCCCCTTATCTGCCTGGAGAGGTTGCAGTTGTGCATCGTATTGGGTTTAGTTTGGCTCAAGCTTCAAGTGGACATATTGCCTAATTTTATAGTTGATGTCAGATTTGGATAATGTGGTTTAATTAAAATTAAGTGGTTTGTACTGAAGTATCGTCTCATGGAAGATCTGAATAGAGGCAATGACTGATAGAGAGGCACCTTTAAGCGGAGCTGAAGTGGGAGCTACTGTAGCCACACTCAGTAGTCATGAGCCGGCCTTGGGTGTCAGAGGCTCTGAAATGGGATCCTCAGTGCCCATATTCTTCCAGCTTGCAAGGATGACTTTTCATCTGCTGTTTCTACACAGGAATAATGATTTATTCTTTTTCCCAGGCTCAAAGAGTCACAGGGAACAGAGTTCAATCCCATTGGCAGCTGCTCACCAGTGGCTTTCTCCAGGGCTCAATTCTGGGGACAGTTTTCTTTAACATTTTTGCCAATGACCTGTGCAAATGACCAAGTGCAACCTCATTAAGTTTGCAGATGATCCCAAGTTAGGCAGGAATGTTGATCTGCTTGAGGGTAGGAAGGCTTTTCCCGGGAACAGCCTGCCCAGTGAAGTGGTGGAGTCCCCATCCCTGGAGGTATTTAACAGATGTGTGGACATGGCTCTAAGGGACATGGCTTTGTGATGGGACGCCATATGTCAAGTGGATGGTTGGACTTGATGATCTTGAAGGTCTTCTCCAACCTGGATGATTCTATGATTAATTAAAATCCTGGAAATCTTTGGAGCCTATGTTGGCAGCGTTCCCTAGAACCAGCTGTACCGCCCCACTGAAGGAGCACTGACACTTGAAGCAAGCAAGGTAATCTTGGGTGGTTCAAATACTAACTGCCCTGAAACCCTCTCTGCTGCTAGCAAAGGCAAGCTCTGACCACACACTGAAACACAAAAACAATAGTTTGTCTTATAAGCTCAATTTATTTTTTAAATTTGCCATTTTAAAAAAAATCTTTTAACAATTTACTTGTTTCTTAATGTAAGGCAAGCATATTGCATCAGTCAGAGCTCACAGACTGTCACAAGCACAAGATTCAAAGACCTCTTCTCCCCAGTTTAAATACAGGACTACAGTCTCCTCAGAACGGAAGAAGGGTAAACATTTTGAGAGTAAACAGCTCACAGGTACAGAAACACAACCATCAAATTCAAAATACTTCACCAATTCATAACCAAGAGGTAGCAAGTTCCAAATAACCGTAACTAGTAAAGGGTTCTGTCACAGACAAACGCAGACAAATTAAAACAACGTGGTTTTGTGCTGACCCAAGCTAGCTGAGAGATGTGTTGTACCTGCTGCCATACTGATCCTTCCTGGACAAAGGTAAGGGCAGCAGGCTAATGGGTAGAGGAATTGCATTTCTTACTTGGAAAGTAAGAAGCTGTGATGGAACAGTGGAGTGCACGGAGGAGCACGGACCATCATGCTGTGATCTAGTCAGTGATGTGATCCAGTCGAGCAGCCAACCTCAGCTGTTTCAAAGAGCAATGAGTGGGAAAACAAAAATCCCAATGCAGTGCCTTTGCTTATTAGTCTAGAAAGGAGGCTGCTGAATCTTTACCAGCGTGAGAAGTTGCCCCCAAATACAAATACAGATACCCCAATGCACTGCAGAAATCATGAGGATGCCAGGATTCAGTCAGCTGATGGTGGATGCTTTTGCCAATTTCTGGATGCATTGATTAAACTTAGTTCCACTGATCCATCTTGGACCAATTTTTCCCCTTAACCTGTCCAGCTTGCTCTCTTGCCTTTCAGTTCACAAAAAAGTACAAAAAGGCTCTTTCTCTGCCCATTACACTGGGGCTTTCTACCCATCCAATTTACTGCATTTCTTGGAACTGTCTCTTGAGAAGGTGTGGCCATGCTGGAATCTAGTTTTCTCAAGGAGTTGTTTTTTTCCCATAGTGGCTTTACTGAATAGACAGTTATCTCCCTTCACTGTAATGCTTCATTTCAACTTTGTCCACCTTAGGCAGGTTCCTGCAAACCCTTTATCTTGAGACTTCTTTTTAAATCTTAAGACATACCTTGAGAAAAATCCATCAGGTTGCATGTGTAAAGTTTTCTGTTAAGTTTATGTAACCTTGCACTTGTCTGCATTTAACTCCAACTAACATCCTGTTTTTGCAGGGATAAGGAAAATGATGGAAGAGAGAGGGAAACATTAAAAGATATAGCACTATGACAATTCAAAGTGTAGACAAATCATTAGGATTTAGTGTATTCTTACCAGAAAAGGCAAACTGGAAGGCAGCAGACTTTGGTCTCTGATTTGGCAAAACTCCGAAATAATCTAGGTTAAGTGGAATGGAAAAGGAGTATGGTATTTTCTAGACACGCTGATACACAGTTTCTAAAAATTGCTCTTCATAATTTATATCCCCTTCCTGCAAAAACTTCCTGGTAACTGGATCTGGAAAATTCTAATCTGCTTAGATCCTTTCTTCTAATCTACCATGCTGCTATACTTAAATATGTTGTGCAGTAGGGCAGGCCTACATCATGAAATGTGTAACAGAGTACTTTGGTTTAGCACTTTACTTTCTTGACATGATTTTCTACTGCCTGCTCAGTGATGGTTTCATCTTCTTCAATATGCTTTTTAACCTTCTGGCCCAGCAGATCGAAGATGGCTTCTGGGGGAAATCCCTTAGGCTCTCCCACCTTCACTGTCAGCATGTCAAGGGTCAGTATGGTACCTTCAGGAATTGTCACCTTCGCCACAACAGACTTCCCCAGCTACAGGGGAGAAAATAAAAAGAAAGTTTAAGTCAAACACATTCCTAGACACAGAATACCAAAAGAGGTGAAAAAAAAAATATATCTGCAGTTACTTGGGAAGAGGTTGTGTGGACTGCCCTCCCCATTGGTTACTTCTTAGTCCGAATTAAGTTTGAGTTAGCATGAAAGCCTTCACTCTAACAAGGCTGTCGGGAAGATCTAAACCCATTCTGAAATCAGACAATGCCTCACTGGAATATCCCAGAAATAGAATAGCGAGAATCTCATTAGACTGACTAGTATTCTAGCTTAGTGCAAAAGCAGCTCACATAGAGTCATACACAACTATAACTCAACTTAGTTACTCACTGGATGATACGCATAGAACTGCACTATGCTCAAAATTGCCAGCATTATGGTTTGGTAAAAATAGTTAAGAAATAGCATTTTACAGGAAACAGTAAGTCTACGAAGAAGTTGTGTGCTAAGCATTATCAGTGTGCATGCTCTTACTTAGCAGCAGAATCTTTAGAGTGCAGAGGCAGAAACACTGCTGCAATAATTGAGATATTGAGACTATAAACCTAAGTATGATGTGCATAGTATCAAGCTGTTTTTTCTGAATTGTATTGGTTTTATGTGGCAAGAGTTTGGTAGCATGGGGGCTGCAGGGGTGGCCTCTGTGAGCAGAGCCCAGCAGCTGCCCCATGTCAGAGCAGAGCCAGCTCCAGACGGCTCCAAAGGGACCTGCTGCTGGCCAGAGCTGAGCCAGGGAGCAACGCTGGGTGGGCCTCTGGGAGAGTAGGTTGAAGAAGGGGGAAAAACTGTTGTGCAACAGCAGCTGGGAGAGGGGAGTGACAAAATGTGAGAGAAGCAGCCCTACAGCCCCCAGGTGAGTGCAGCAGGAGGGCAGGAGGTGCTCCAGGCAGGCAGCAGCAGTTCCCCTGCGGCCTGTGCAGGGAGAGGCCCCTGGTGGAGCAGGCTGTCCCCCTGCAGCCCATGGGTCCCACACAGAGCAGATCTCCACGCTGCAGCCCGTGGAGGAGCCCCCTCTGGAGCAGGTGGATGTGGCCTGGAGGAGGCGCCTGCGGCCCATGGAGAGCCCCCGCAGGAGCAGGCCCCGGGCCGGAGCTGCAGCCCGTGGAAAGGAGCCCATGCAGGAGCAGGGGGTCTGGGGGGAGCTGCTGCCCACCTGTGGGGGACCCGTGCTGAAGCAGTTTTTAGTTTGCTTTTAGTTTCTCACTGTGATAGTCTGCTAGTGATAGGCAGTAAATTACATTAATCTCCTTATGCTGAGTCTGTTTTGCCTGTGACAATAACTGGTGAGTGATCTCCCTGTTCTTATCTCAACCTTTGAGCCCTTTCCATCGTATTTTCTCCTCCTTTTCCTTTGAGGGAGTGAGAGAGCAGTTGTGGTGGAGCTCAGGTGTCCAGCATGGTAAAGCCACCCTATGAATTAGCTAGTTATTAGCTGTCAGTCTCAAAGACTTTCAGCTGCATGTGAAGCAAAAGCAAAAGTTACCTTTTCATTGCAAGCCATTTCACAAGGCAGGAGTTGTTTAATTGGAGAACCCATTGCTTTTTCCACAGTACGGATGGCTTTCACTAACTCTGCAAGTTCACTGGGCTCCAGGGATGCTTGGTGGTCACTTCCTTTCCACGTTTTGTCAAGAGTCACGTGGCGTTCCACTACTTTAGCACCCATAGCCACAGCTGCCACTGAAATGGCGATGCCAGTTTCATGCCCCGAATATCCAATGGGGATATCAGGAAAAGCTGATTGATATGCCTGCAATCATGACAGAGTTGGTCTGAATTATCAAGGTAGCAATTTCAGAGATGGAGCAAGTTTAACAACGATAACTGCAATGAAAACATAGACGGTCACTGTGCCACTAAACAAGTGGTTATGCTTGAGATGATTTTTTTTAATTGAACAAGTCACGCATTACCAACCATCTCGTTTCAGCAAATTCACTGGGATTATCAATGAACGACACACGTTCTATTCTTCAATTTCTCTTATACTTTTCTTTTTAATTTAGTTGTACTCTTCAAGGTCTTCAAAGCCTACATCACTGTAAATTACACTGATAAAGTAGTGCTTTATTTTCATCCAAGGACCCGATGGACTACTTAACTTGTATCCACAGCAGGTTCTACACCTCCTCCTATTTCAAATCTGAAGCACTCCTTTCTGCAGCACATAGAGGAGTTATCCAGTCTTACAGGCAATTAAATGCAGTCATGTTCTACTGAAACTAAAGCTAGGCAAATGTTTGAACACCGGCCAACTTGGGAACCTTTTCTTGCGTTAGCATCAGGCATACCCAAGTAATATTTTCAGCAAAGGCAACTATAATCCATTTCCTTTGCAGTTCCCATATTCACACGAAGCCTTTTCAATGAAAGTTTCTGGTCTTGTCCCCTGTTTAGAGTCATGTTCTCAATTACATGCACCTTCTTGGAGGTAACTGTGTCACTTTTCTTTCCACTGCAAAGCACGGGCTGACACTTCAGCCTCCTGTTTCACTCTGTTTAATTGCACATGCCCCAACAGTAATATACCTTATCATATCCTTCAAAGCTGAGTTCTGCTAAAAGAGGATCTAATTAATAATGTCACTTCAATGTTTGCATGAATTAGAGGAACATGACACTCTTCTGACTTCTCAGAGGTGAATTCCAGCTTGCCCAAGATCTGGAAATATAATGCAATAGAAATACATAGCTCTTCTCTGGTACCCTAACCATGGCACTCTCGGATATTCACTGACCGATATAACACGGAGATTGACATCCTCTGGCTGAAGCGGGTAGGCACTGGTGCATTGCAGGAAGCAGAAGTTTGGATTGATGGGCTTCACAATCTGATAAACCTGCTGCATTGTGTTCATCGACTGCATCCCGCTGGAAATCACCATTGGGCGTCCTAGCCATTAAAAAAAAAAAAATGGTTTGCCCCAGATCTCAAGTTTAGGTCCATAACAAAGCTACAAAAGCTTATTTGAAATTCTTGCAGTGAATTAATTCAATTGAACTGGAAAAAGAAGGTGGGTGAATCTTTTTTTTTTCTCTTTTTTAAGATGTTTTCCAAAATCAAGTGGAGGAAATATGTAATAATTGAGCTATTGAGACAAAGTGATGTTTACCAAGACTGCTCGAAAGAAAATGCTTACCTTTCTTTGCAGTCTTTTCCAAATATGGAAAATTGTTTGTATCTCCTGATCCTACTTTGAAAAATGGAACATCTAGTTCATGTAGAAATTCCACAGCCATCTGCAAGAAAAAGAAATCACTGCTTTTCACCACACCACTTCAGCTGGGTCAGGAACAGACAAGAACTACCATGCTGTATTACAACAAACAAACAAATAAAAGCAACCCAACCCTGCAAAACAGTAAAAGCAAAGCTTAAGTAAATACAGCACATATATACACAGCCCCCCAAACTGTACTTCTCACAAATCAATGGTATCAGGTACAAAAAAAAAAAAAAAAAAAAAGGTCAAATAAATCAAAAGCAGATACACCATTTTGCTTCAGGAGGTTGGTCTGCAGGTTAACATTTCAGAAACTCTGAGCCCATCAAAGGACAAGATTTTAAGATACAGTACAGACAGTGTGGCTGGATTTGTCAGATGCCTTGTGGCATGTCTATAAACATTAAGCCTGACTTTCTGAGACTGTTACCAAAAAGCTCTTGATACAATCAGCAGGTAAATAGTAAGAATATCAACATTATCAACATTTGTTACCCTGAGGAAAGGAGTAATTTTATTCAAAGGGAGACTTTGGAAAAGGTGCTTACTGGAACTAGCTAAGGAGCAGGGGATGTGTCAGGTACTTCAGTCTGCTCAGTTCAGTTTATGCAAGTCTCATCTACCTTTTGGCAAGGCTAGATCCCAATGGATTTACGTGTCCAACTCCTGAATAACATTTACTATTCTGAGGATATCTAGTTTCTAACTTCCCCCCAGATCAAGTGTTACTGATGTGCCTTCTTTTACATTTCTTTTACACAGATTTTGCACAGGTTTTTTATTAGGTTCCCTGTCTCAAGGCAGTCTCTTTGGTCTCCCGGCCACAGCTGGTCAAGCCTGCTCTAGGTACAGCAGCTTCATACAGCCGTGCTCCCCTGCACCTCTAACTCCCTCTAACTCCCCACAGGGCTCTGTGGGCCATGGCACTCTTGCTTGATTTTACTGGCACTACCAGGAAGAGTAACTACCTGCAGATGGGAGTTAGCCCCCTGAAGAGGGAATGCACTGCAGGCACAGAGGCAGTCTTCCTGCCTCACGCCTGCAGTTCAGAGGTATTAAACCACAAACCGCACTTAAAACTACAGGTAGCTTTCCTGAGCAGCTCTGTCACTCTGAACAGTCGTATAAGTATTCGGCTGCCTTTTGACTCTCGGAAGAAACCTGTCACCAGCTTCGGCAGTCTAGCTAACCTGTTTGCAATGGCTGATCCCCCTCAGTTCCACCATATGTAAAATTCTGCACCAAGCTACTTGCCACGTCACTATTTGTGGAAAAAGTTAATGCTCCCTTTCAAAGAACAAGTAACCCACAGACACGGAAAAATCATGTTTGCAAATCATCTATCCAAAAAGAAAGCCACAATGGATTGTCTTCTATGAGCGATATCCAAAAATAAATAGTGCCAAAGGAAAGACAGTAAAACAGTTTATTCAAATCTTAATTACACTCTGCCTCCTTCTAAGAATGTGTGTGCTATATTTGAGGTAATTCAGGAATTATTGGAGGTTCCATTAAAATTAGTATTGCATCAGTAAGTAACCTTTTGAAAATAAGTATATTTAATGAAAGAAAAATCCCAAACATATCACAAGCGACATTAAAATTCTTCATTCACATTTGGGCAAAACAATTAAATAGTTACCTAACTTTGTCCCCCTTTCAATCTCTCCCCACACATTTTTAATTTCTTTGCCTCATTCCTTGTCACAGCCAAATTCACTTAGTGCCAGAGAAAGACAAAGGTAATGTTCAAAACAGATTCGCACCTTCTTCAGTCTAATTTTTCTATAATCATTACGATGCAGATTCAATTGCTTGTGTCTAGGATGCATAATGCCTCTTTAATATGGTTTATTCACTAAGATGCATAAT
This sequence comes from Anser brachyrhynchus, assembly GCF_964034855.1. Lineage (NCBI taxonomy): Eukaryota > Metazoa > Chordata > Aves > Anseriformes > Anatidae > Anser > Anser brachyrhynchus. The sequence continues at coordinate 49,480,511 of NC_137697.1, read as the reverse complement.
GCCTCTTTAATATGGTTTATTCACTAAGATGCATTGTGCATGAAGACATATTAAAAAGCCACCGAGCTAATCAGAAGAGACTGCACAAAATGAAGTATGACATATGGACCCAATATCTAATGCCACTCTTCATAAGGTGACTATCTCACGGAATTGGCAGCTTTCTCGTAGGAGATTCAAGGAACAGGACCAGCTTGAGCATCAGGGTTGGGCCAGATGACCCCCAGAGGTCCCTTCCAGCCTCAACCAGTTTGCGATCCTGTGTAACTTCAAATAGCAGGGACAACATTAAAGGGAGTGGTTCAACAGGATCCTGTTCCGTCTCCAGTACACACTGGAGCAGAGCAGATAAAGGAGTTACCTACAGTCTTTGTATTTACGTCACACATTGCTCCACAGAACTTCCTCATACAATTAAACACACAATTTAACCTCTTCAACTTACCTGGAGCTCCAGAGGTTATGCTCAATTCATAGAAGCTAACATTCTCAAGGACTTACTATATCAATCTATGCAAAGTCTGCAGTGAGTCTGAAGACGGTGAGCAGAAATACTACCAGAAGCGTCAGCAGCTGTATAAAGTAACTGCTGTTCAAAAAAGTATGCCCAAGTATGTATCAGTGCTGTTAACTATCTGACGAGGCCACAGGCTCAGAGAAGCACAGCACCTTGAGATAAAGAGAGATCTTAGAGGTGGAAAGCGATATTAGCTGCTGTATGTGAAACAAAGATGTTCTGCATTTCACTACAGCCTGTAGAAGGAGGAGGTTTTAACATCAGAAAAGAAAGGGTGTGATTTTTCATCCCAAAGGCACGCGGGTGTTTAAGATCTCAGGCACAGAAGTCTGAGACTACTGGATGTAACTGTTCTTTTACTGAAAGAAAAGATGGAGTAGGTGTTGTTATTCAGCTGGTCCCTTAGACATGAAGGCACCAATACAATAAATATCACAATACTCTCTTTTCCCTGATCTATTTCTGAGCCCATGGCATTGGGCTATTCCGATACATGCAAAACACCTGCTTGTCTATCAGATGTCTGAAGTAGTTTTTGATGGTGTTATGGTGTTCGGCAGCTGCACTCTCAGCTGGGGCACAGCAATTCAAGGATTTTGGTCCATAGGACAGTCTGTTAACAGAAACAGTGGGAATAGCCAGAGAACTAGAAAAGACAACGTAAGAAGCATCAAGGAATTGGAACTGCTTAGTCCATAAAAATATCAAAAAAAAAAAAAAAGAGAGAGTGAGAGAAATGTAATAATGGTGTTTGAATAAACAGGAGATAGGAGAATAAAAGTATGAACTTTTATGTTAGACGAGGAATTATAAGAAAGGAGATTAATCTGATATCGGGAATTCTCTCTGATGGTAGGGAAAGCAAGGCACTGAACAGACCACCTGAGAACACTAGATAAATCCCACCCTTGTCCCATCCTGGATAAGGCTACATGCAGAATGACAGGGATGATCGTTTGCCTGCCTTATGCAAGAGTGGCTGGCTTGTTTCTGGAAGCTCTCGTTCAGTTTGTTTCTCTATTATTTTCTAGGCCACAAAGAAAACTAGAACAATACATAATCTTCAATCTGTGTTAAGGTTTAACTGTTACCTGAACTTTCCAGTTTACACATTTCAATTGTAGACTGCATTTATCAATACTGTAATTAACATCGTTTTGAGGTAGACAACAAGCAAGAGTTAAAGATTTCTACATCTTTCAAGAGGGAACAGCAACAGATGAGCTTCATGGAGTTTCCAGGCTGGTGGTTGACTGTCCAAAAACCCACTGACAAAATAAGTAAATGTTTCAAGAATAACAGAGCAAGGTGAATCTCTACCTTGATTAGTAAAAGAAAAAGAAATACATTTCTTCTGCTTAGAAACATGAACTTAGTAAACAGAAAGAAAGAAAAAAAGAGAGAAACAATAGGCGTTAAGAACGGAATCTAGTTCAAATACAGAGAAGAGTTTGAAGTTTTGGAGCTGATATAGCAGACAACACTGGATAGCAGTCAGACTGCCCTTTTGATCTAAACTCTCAAAGTCTTGATTGTTTAAGGAGTCCAGCTGAGGCCTAGTCTCTAATATAATGTACTGTGCATACGTACTTCAGCATAAATGGCAGTTCTTCCGAAACACTCAGCTGTCTAACCAATCAGAATAGTGACACAAGTGAACTGACAGAAGTACCTTTACTCCAATTTCCTCATTTACAAACTCAACGTCCACACATACTTGGTGTTCTTTTTATGTCAGAACTATAGCGCATAAGTAACAAGCAACAGACACAATAGCTGGATTCTCCCTGTCATTGCAGTATGGCTTACGTACCTCGTCCATGCCAGAAGCTGTGAAGAAAATCCCTATTTCCTCAGCGTATTTCTTTAGCTCTCTGTATTGGTCATGGCTAAACTCCAAGTGGCGCTTGTGTTCCCCGTAGGTCTTTCCCCAGGAGTGTTTAGAGGTATATGGTCTCTCTAAGGCTTTCTTGTTGAATTTGTACTCCAGTTCGCTCTTCTGAAACTTCGCACAGTCTGCTCCGCATTCCTGCAGAAGAAGGTGGTGCACACTCAGTGGCAGTGCAACCAGAAACGCACTAGTCCTAGAAACAAACACACAAGGCCTGTGCAACTAATGCTGTCACCTGCATTTCAGTTTTCACATTTATCGTTGTACCCATGGCATAATGGTGTGAGCACTGCGTGACAAAGGAGCCTGCACGTGCACCCTTTTATTTCAAAATGCCTGCATGCTTGGTAGAAAAGCAGTCCAGAAATAAACCATACTGAAACTACAACACTGACCTTCCTCTAGCCATGCCTGCCAGTTCCTCAACTCAGCTGCCGCACGCTAATTTTACATGGCAGTGCCAGGCCTCCGTAGTGCAAGGACCGCGAACCTGAAAGCTGCCTGGGATGTCGCCTGTCGCAGAGCCAACCCCTCACTACTCTGCTCCACGCCAGCACCAGCAGTCGCGGCTGTGAGCACAGCACGACTCCTCCTTCCGCGGCGACACGCCGGTTCCGAACACAGACGAACGTGCATAACGCCACAGTACGTCTAACGCCTGTCTAACACGCGTGACACGTCCCCATGATGTCCACGGGAGGTATCTCGGCAGCTGCACACGCTCCCCGCCGGCTGAGGGCCCCCGTCCCGTCCCGCCACGCCCGGTCCCACCTTGGCCATGCGGATCATGCGCTTGGCGATGTCCAGGTCTCCCTGGTGGTTCTGCCCGATCTCGGCGATGATGAAGCACGGATGGTCGCCGCCGACGCGCCGCCCGGGGCACAGCTCGAACTCCCGCGACATGACGGCGACAGCACCGCCGACCTACCGACCGACTGACGGACGGACACACCGGCACACTGACCGACAGACCGACCGCGACTGCGCCGAGGGGACCCGCCCCGCCCCGCGCCGCGCCGCCCCGCCCCGCGCCGCACCGCCCCGCCCGGCCGCGCTGGTAATGGCGGCGGTGGCAGTGGCGGCAGGGGGCGCTGGCGGGGTGCCCGCCTCCACGGGGCCTCACGGGCGGCCCTGGGTCAGGCCCGGCGGAGCCGGGTTGGAGTTGTTCACCTAACCGAGACGCTGCTTTGCTTCGTTTTTTCTTTCCTCACGTGGGAGGGCACCTTGTGGAGACTAGAATTTCTGCTGTGGGGAAAAAAATGTAAAAAACTCTTAATTTCTTTTCTCTTGAAACAAAACTGACTCGAATGTCGATGTGTTGCTCTGTTTTTGACCAAACATCATTGTGCAACAGAAGATTTTTACAGAAATGTTTATAAATGCGACACGCATATCCCCTCTTTCCACTCAAACTTGTTTTTCTCGTGAGCTACCTGCAACCAAGCTGGGATACTTTGCTCAAGACAGCAGTTACCTTCTTCCAGAGCTTTAGGGATAAAAGGCATTGTAATGAACGTTTGTAGGAGGAAAGAAAAGTTGATTGTTAAGCCTGAGGAACAAGTTTCTGTGTAAAAGGGAGCAGGTTATGCAGATCAGTTATACTAACGGAATATATTAATGAGCAGTTTGTTTGCATTTATTTCATGTAGTGGTTTAAGGCTGTGTTGGGCAACTACATATTAACTCCAAGAAAAACAAAAGCAGAACTGTCTGTTGTGAAGTAAAGTGTATGAATCAGGAACTAAACCAAACCAAGCTGTGCTGCGTGGACAGAGTCCGCCCAGAGATCCAAGTGATCTCAGAAGGTGATAAATAGTTCCCGTTTCTTCCTTCCTCTGATTTTCTCTTGACTGAACCTGATAAGGCTGGAAAACATTGAATTGCTTGTTTACTTACATAAGCCACAGATTATTTTTTTATATAAAAATGTGTATCTTTGGATAAAAATGATGAGTTAACAGTTATGAAAAAAAAAAAGGAATACTTCCTGTGTTCAGAGGTTTTCACATGGTTAGCTATTCCACATTCCTGTCATTCCTCCAGGGTATATGGCTTACTTTCTGTCTTCCTCCAGTATCTCCTTCACTCTTTGGAAGAAAAGAAAAGAAAAGAAAAGAAAAGAAAAGAAAAGAAAAGAAAAGAAAAGAAAAGAAAAGAAAAGAAAAGAAAAGAAAAGAAAAGGGAAGGGAAGGGAAGGGAAGGGAAGGGAAGGGAAGGGAAGGGAAGGGAAGGGAAGGGAAGGGAAGGGAAGGGAAGGGAAGGGAAGGGAAGGGAAGGGAAGGGAAGGGAAGGGAAGGGAAGGGAAGGGAAGGGAAGGGAAGGGAAGGGAAGGGAAGGGAAGGGAAGGGAAGGGAAGGGAAGGGAAGGGAAGGGAAGGGAAGGGAAGGGAAGGGAAGGGAAGGGAAGGGAAGGGAAGGGAAGGGAAGGGAAGGGAAGGGAAGGGAAGGAAAGGAAAGGAAAGGAAAGGAAAGGAAAGGAAAGGAAAGGAAAGGAAAGGAAAGGAAAGGAAAGGAAAGGAAAGGAAAGGAAAGGAAAGAGCCATGGGCCTGTAAAACAAACAAACAAAAAAACCTCTTGGACATTCAGTCTCATTTGGCATTTTTAAACATTTAGGAATGGCAATACTGGCACCCATGAGAGATAATGAAAGAGCAGCCACATTTCATGGAGCCGGCTACATAAAATCATTTATCCTGGAGCTCTCCTTCCAAGCAAACATTTGGAAGGTTGTTATTAATGATCCTGTCGAGATTATTGCTGTACTTCCCTAATTTAGTTACCCCCTCTGTGATAACTAAAAGACAATGTTGAGGTGGTGAATTAAGGATGGGTAAAGCAGTTTGTGGTTACCTGACACGAGCTGCTGGAGAGCTGCAAAGCTTGGTGTTGGTGGAATAGAGCAAACAAACAAACAAACAAAACTTAACCAAAAAAAAAAAAGCCACAGAAGTGAAGATCTAATGTTCTGGATATAATGGAGATGCTCAGATGATGAGAAATTACCACTGTTGGAAGCTGCTGTCTGTGTTACGGAAGGAGCTCAAATTACTGGTTATGCCAGTTCACTTAAACAACCAAAATCACTGCAAGATAGAAGAGTCCTTGCAGGTCGTTTCTGTTGACCCTCATCATTAACCCTCATACAACCAAAGAACGTGCAGATTTTGCTGGAAGTGTGAGACTCCTAGCATGGAAAGGAGGCCACACCAAGTGAATTGCTGGCGGTCATGGTAGGGTTAAGCTTGAAAATGAGGCTATCAGAATACCAGCAAGGTTTCTGTGTACTGGTGATGGAAAACACTGAACTGCAGCCGTCTCAACTGTTCTGCTGCTGCAAGTCCTGGTGTTGTAAAAAAAAAAGAAAAAAAAAAAGCATTCTTACTCTAAGAAACTAGGAAAGAAGTTCGCAATTTTGGTGTGTGTGTGTGAATATTTTGGAAAGCTGAATGTTTTTGATTAGGGGATGTTGTTCTACATTTTTAAACTGAGGATGGTCTTGCTTTCCCCTTGTATTCCAAGTGATGGCAGTGTATTAATTTTGTAAGGGAACTTACTATGCCAGCGAAACTTAAACTGTGACACTTTGATAGGTCATACAGCTTGGTTTTTAATATCTAGATTTACCGTGATAACACTAGAGAAGTATAGAATGTGTTTATTTGCATCCATCTAACACAAAAGCAAAAAAAAAAAAAATCAGAAATCTCAAGAGATTTAAGAAAAGAAAGGGCCATCACCACTATAGTAAGTGAATGGGTTAGAAAATTGATAGAGGCAGGGAAAAAGGAAACAATTTTCTCCTTAAAAGTACCTTCGTGGGCAAGAGAAGGAACATTAATTTAGCAGAGTTATATGTATTGATCAAATAAGCAAGGGCAAGGTTTGCTATCTCCAAGGTCTTGAGTATCTGTATGATAGTCTTGTGCTTTGGTAAACTCCAAAGAACAACTTTTTCAGGGATTTAGCCTACTTTCTCGGCACTCCTGAATCTGTGCCTCAACTAAGCCATACGGAGGCGCTGGAGAAATAATTTACACATACTACTGCATTCTGACAAAGGCTGCCTCTGAGACTCCAAAAACATCTTGTGGCAGATGTCAGACATATTTCTGATGTTGTGGGCCTATCTGCAGAGTTTTAATGGAACTGAAAATCGGTAATTGCATTTATTATGATTTTGTGGTACGTGGTTTTTTGTTTGTTTTTTTTTTCAGGGTGAAGCTGAATTGTGTCTCCAAGGCTGTACCCACGCATACCAGATACTGCCCTTTGTACCGCTGTAGATAGAGAAGCGTAGTAGGTCGTTCTGCTGCTGTGTCTATTCCCGTGCAGAGGAGAACGGCGTCCTTCTGAGGACTGCAGTAACAGTGATTACTTGAACACAACAACCACATTGCTATGATATGATATGAAACCCAGCCTAAAAAGCGACCTCAGCTTCAAACCAGGGGTGCCTCTGAGCTAACAGTATACCATGATACAACACCTCAGTGCTGAAGTGACACACGGAACGGATGCAGCTTTTTACAATGCACTGGGACCTGTAAACGGCAGTGGGAAGAGGACACTGCATAAATACCATTTTTTGCTTTGTCTACTTAGGCATTGTAGAGCAAATATTTTTTTTTAAACTAACCTGTGAGTAAGGAAGAATGAGTTAAAAGACAGGTTTGTCACTATCTCTGCTACTCAGCAATATCACATCTTAAAGAAAACAGCGGATGTATAAAGAGCAGGCACACGTATCCATTTCCTGGCTGTTTCACAGCCAGGAAAGTTTCCTGATAAGTGAATCTGTACTAGTCATTTCTACCAGTCAGTTACATTGACCACTGTTATGTGTGGATACAAATGCAGGCACAGCTTCTTTAGGGGTGCTGAGCCACTAGAGATCTGAGTGCAATACAGTCCCATTTTATCCTACAGAAACATTTACATTTTGTGTAATGGGTAGTACATACTTTGTATGTTTCTGAACAGTTTCAAGAGACAGAATAAAAACTTAAAAGTATGTTGCAGCTATAACTAAAACACCCAATAATGGGCCACAATATCATTTGAGGAATTAGAGGGGGTTGCAAACCACTAGTCACCTCACACTCATTGTTGGATGTACAAAACAACTTGGGAGTGTAACTTTAACACAGAATGCATATGGACGCTGAGAATAAGGAAGTTCCCCACAAAATTTGCTGATTGAAAGAACAGTTCATTAAGAAAGTATTTTTTTAATTGTAATATTTGGAGTGACTTCTGAAGCAAACCTCTCAAGTGCTAGGTCTCAGTGAATGTCAGTTTACACTCCAACATGCTATGTGTGCTTATAAGACATTACTACAAGTAACCAGTATGTCTTGCAGCTCAGCCCAAAGCCCCAGATTTCTCGTCCACATTCAGTAGGTTCTCCCTGTACTAATGCTCACCGGCAGCTCTGCGGAACAGGCACACCCCTCCTCCTTGGGGCAAGTTTCTTCTGCAACCACCTGGTAAAGAAGCAGGAAAAAGATGCCTCCAGAACACAAATAATTAACTTCTGAAGTAATTTTACTATGGCAGAATACAGCTTTGCCTGTCAAAGTCTAACAAGACAAAGGATTGAACACCTGTACTTTTTTTTTTTTTTTAACCTTGCATTAAAGCAGTGGAACAGGAGATAAAAGGAAATGCAGCCACAGATTTGTAATTCTAATGTAAAGCACAAAAGCAGGAAACAGATAATGAAAGTGCAGAAGCTGTGGAACAGCAAGTGAACTGGTCCAACTTGGGCAGTTTTATACTACCACCTCCTAGAAGCTGCCAGAAGCTTTGATGTTGTCGTTTTTGTGCAGGTAGTAAAACTCATACAAAATGAGTAGGGCTAGGACCTACTTACTGTTGTCAGATATCAGGCACTTTTCGATCTCTTTTACCCTTGAAAAGGGTGTGGCAACACCAATTGCAAAATTGTTTTTCATGAACCTCTGCATGATGTAAGCCTAAACCCTGGTTCTGTTGGAGTTTCGTCTTTTACTTTGGTGGGAGAGCCATCTCACACTGAGTATTTTATGGATATGTTTTGGCACCATAATGAGAAGTAAACTTTTAAGGCCAATGAGGGTGTGTTTGTTCTCACACTGATAGATGGTGACTTGTAAAATTGATTTTTATGCCATAATGCTTTATTCAGGAATTAGAGAGCTTGAGACAACAAGCGCATGTAGTTTGAGCATTCTGACATGAAATGGCTTCTGCACAGCTCTGGAGATCAGCTGGCATGACAGAAGACCTCCGAAAATGGTTCTCGAAGCATGCAGTGTGCTTGCAGCTTTGACAGTTTGTAGGAAGACTATTTCACAATGGTTCAGTACTGATGATCATTTGCCCACAGCGATTTCTTTCCAATATCAAGATTCTAAACTGTTAAATTTTCTCGGTGGATTGTAAATTTTTGTTCTCAGCTCCTTGGACTATGGACTGCACAATGCTGGTGGCTGTTAACTTCCTCAGGCCACATCAGCTGCCTTACCCTGTTCTGTGACTGCTTCTTTGTCCTCTTTGTTCTGTCTAAAGTGGTCTTCCCTGTTCTTAAGGCTGTACTTCTTCAATAACCAGAAGCTGACCATCAGTGAGATGTTTAAAGTTTTGTGGCCTGTTTTCAGCCTGTGCAGATATTTTCAAGGTCTTTGGAATTATCCCACACTTAAACTCCATATCATAACAAAAGACACCTGGCACTGACCTCCAGTCTGCACTGCAAATTCGCACTAGCTAATAACAAGCCTCACGGTTCTCCAGCTCTTGCAAAGCTAGCATTAGGTTTCTTACTAGCAACAGCAGTGTGGTTGTTGTTGGGCCACCAGACAACAGTCACAGGCTGCACACCGACTTGTGGTGATGGCAAGAATTCATTCTCTGTAGAGTTTGGTTTTTTTTTTGTAATTTCAGCACAGCATCTAAACTTCAGACTCCACCCAAGATTACGAGCATTTCCGTTTTGCTCTGGGCACTCTTCTCTTGCCAGTTTGAAAGCGAGCCTGTGTATTTTGACTGGTCTAGACGTGCTAGCAGCTCAGTAAACTACAGTAATGATGGATGTATAATGTCACAACATTTTGTAGATTTTAAATGACTGTAAGCCAGGGAAGGACTGTTCAGACTGAAGAGGAAGCTCCGGGGTGACCTTATTGCAGCTTGTCAGTATTTAAAGGGGGCTTATAAAAAGAAGGACAGTGACATTTTGCTCAGGCTGACAATGACAGGACAAGGTGGGAACGGTTTTAAACTAAAAGAGGGGAGATTTAGATTAGATGTTAGGAGGAAATTATTCACTCTGAGGGTGGTGAGGCACCGGCACAGGCTGCCCAGAGAAGCTGTGGATGCCCCATCCCTGGAGGTGTTCAAGGCCAGGCTGGATGGGGCTTTGGACAACCTGCTGTGGTGGGAGGTGTCCCTGCCCATGGCAGGGGGGTGGGAATTAGGTGATCTTTAAAGTCCCTTCCAACCCAAACCATTCTGTGGTTCTAGGATTCTGTATGAAGAAGAGGAAGTCTGAGACTGGATAAGGAATTTGGAGGGATTGGCTGGGATAGCGTGCACAAGACAGCTGTGACTAGAAGCCAGTAAGGGTAACAGAAGTGGAAACTGCAAAGAAACAGATCAAAGGATAAACTGAGGAACAGTGAGAGAAGAGAGTAGGACTGCCTGATACTGGGTCAGTAAGCTGGGAAGAATAAGGAAAATCCCAAGAGCTGAGGAAGCCAAAAAGTTGCTTTGAAGGATGTGGGACAGAGTAACTAGTGCAGGAGCTGGAGGCTGAAAAGGAGAGAGGTTCCATGAGAAGTGCTGCTGGGAACGGCAGCTGAAGGGACTGAGTAATGAAACTAAAGAGCCTTTCCATAGTGGGATGACTAGATGACTAAGGTGAGACAAATGGGACTGGAAATAAGGAAAAAGGCAGGAGAGAGGCATACTGGAGGATATGGAACTGATAGTGTTAAGCATCCTTTTTTTTTTTTTTTTTTTTTTAATGTTTTCCTCCTAAAAAGTCACAGGAGAAAGGCTGTGAGCCACTAGAGCACATCCCAATCTGGTGAAGATTTTGAATCTAACCAAAGATGTGCCATCAGCATATTTTCTCCCTCCTTCAGCACAACTGTCTGCTCCTCCTTCAGTTATTTCCTGTGCTGAAGTAGCAGAGGTCTAAATGTTCCAGCCTTGTGCATGTCTCTGGGACACACTGCTTTCTGATTCGACAGTGCACGTGCTTGGGACTAATGACACAAAGCACATGATTAGGGCTATAAAAAACTCCAAAGATAAGGGCTGCTAGTTTTAAGATTGTTTTTTTTTTTTCAGTTGTTGTTTTTGCCTCTTTTAGCATACTTACTATAGAGCAGTCAGAAAAATACCCTACCCCAAAAAGGAATCTTTGCCCCAGGTTGTACCAGATGTAGTGGAGGTGACTGTCCTAAAGTCCGTATGTTACGTGTTTTAGAGGGTGGGAGGCTGAGCGATCAAAGCTTTATGGAAAAGAAAAGCTGGTCCCTACATTGAGACAGTGATGATTCCCCAAGCCTTTGCCGAAGATTCGCTGGGTGATGCTGTGCAAGTTACTAATTTAAGCTTTTGACAGAAGATTGCAAATTTGAATTCCTCGCTTTATGTCTGTGTGATTTGAGGCATTATGATTTAGTCTACCCAAGTGCTGAATTTGTCCAGCTACAAATCAATAAAAGTGTGCTGAACTACACAATGATCATAAAATACCAGTCTTTAACATCTCTAAATAGGCATTGGGAATAAATAGACACTTTCTACCCTCTTCTCATTGTATTTTAGTTCTGCCCTGTATGTGTGAATGTACTCTCTGGAAATTGAGGACAGAGAGGGGAGGAATAGTTCTCTCTCACCTTGCTGAGAGGCGTGTAAAAGTAAATTATTACTTTAAAAATCCTCCACACTCTTGTGAATGGTGCAAGGGAGAGGCACAGGGGAGAAATGAAGAAATCTGTTGTCAGAGTAGTGTTTGAAAGGTATCTGGTGCAGAAAGCCTGAGTGACACACACACAAAAGAAAAAAAAAAAAAAGAATAAACTTAGAAATACTAATTAGTGTCAGAGTCCAGTAGCCCAGCAGCATCAACTTAGCCTGGGGGCCTCAGTCCTGCCCCAGTGAGAGCTGGGACAGTTTAACCTGGAGAAGTGATGGTTCAGGGAGATCTTACCAATGTGTATAACAGCCTGATGAGGCTACCTGGAGAAGGGACATCCAGGTTCTTCTCTGTAGAGCCTGCTGACAGGACAGGAGCCAATAGGCACAAATAAACATAAAAATATAAGAGCATTCAAACTGAAGACAAGAAGACACTTTCTTATTGTGAAGATGGTCAAAGAGGTTCCCAGAAAGGCTGCAGTCTCCATCTGTGGAACTACTCAAACCCCAATTGGACAGAGTCCTGAACACAGGGTTCTTGGTGATGCTGCTTGAACAGGCATGTCAGAATAGACAGCCTCAGGAGGTCCCTTCCAAACTAAACAATTCTGTGATTCATCTGCCACTTCTTTTGATAAAAAAAAAAAAAAAAGGAACTCTTAATGTCTTGTTCCTTACCAAAACCTCTACATTGCATTCTTTTCTCTGTGTTGTTTTGCCTCAGTCATTCCATTAAAAATGGGGTCTCATAATCTCATGTTCCTCTGACTTCAATTTTATGGTTTTACATCTTCAATCGTATCATTTCAAGCATCTTGTGCCCATCACTGCAAAGATGGCTTTTATACCACTCCTCCCCCACCTGTTATCATATGACTTTTCTGCTCCAACAGTCTGTCCCTCTCTCTGTGCAGTTCATCTTTGTACAGCTCTGAGCTTCCCTTAGGCATTGAACAACCTCTGTCCTCTACACTCTACTTACTCAGGTTCTTCTTGAATACCATGCACTGGTGTGAAGATCAGAGATGCAGCTGTGACAGCAACAAAAAGTAGCAGCACTGCAGCACATGTACTAGTTATATGTACACTTCTGCTTTACTTCCTGCTTACGGGTGTTCTTTGAAAAGCAGCTGCACCTCTTATCTTGAGACCTTTGTATTTTACCACATTGCAGACACTACCAACAGCATCTCCTCATTATTCCATCCAGTTCAAATTCTCATGGCAACAAATCAGTGTGGTAAACTGGAGGCAGTGTTGGTTTGCTGTGGTTGTGGAGCCCGTGTAGAAGGTAACAACATGTATGTCAATATGCATATGAAGTAAGGGTGAGACACTTCAAGCCCGCTCGCCTAGCTGGCGAGTCAGTGCTCCCCATGGAGTACGCCTCATAGGGCAGCTGCCTTCCCGCTGGAGAGGAGAACCACCCCTAGTTAAAGGCTAGCCTTTCCTGGGTGTCGTGGCAACTAAATTCTGTCTGCACAGTGACTGTGTCTGAAGGTGTGAGCTGCTCCCTGCTCCTCCCAGGTCCGGCAGAGTGGGCAGCTGGCTGAGCCAAGCTGCTCCTGTCAGAACGAGTTACGGACCCTGGCTTAGCTCTAATTCCAGCTCAGCGGAAAAAGACGAACAGCGGGGGCATCTTTAAGTGGTGTGGAGCATCAGCATATTTCCTTTGTGGGCTGTAGTCTTCCTAGACCTGCTTAGCAGCATTGTTACTTGCAGCTGACACTGCCCAAGTCAGCAAGTGCTCAGAGATCTCTAAACGTCTGCGGTGAGGGAGCTTGCTGCTGGATGTAAAATGGTGTGCAGGGCAGCCGCTGTGAGGCAGGCAGGTGCTGTAAGCTCCCCGTGCCACTCCAGTCCGTTCTCCTTGGCTCCTGTGGCTTGTGGAGGAGCAGCAAGCAAACTAGTTATCACCTTTCAGACACAGGAGTCTAGTTGTAAAATATTAGGTTAATTTAACTGGAAAAAAATATTATTTTTTTCAAACTCCTGTCTGTAGCTTGATGGTTGTGAGCCATCAGCAGGTGGAGGGGGTCTTTTCATTGATTTCGATGGACTTGGACCAGACCCCAGGCAGTGTGTGTGCCCTCCCTTTCTCATCACTGGAACTACCAGCTCCTGAGCAATAAAGCTCTAGTTGGAGAGATTCCCTGAGATGTGCTTCCTGCCCAGATGCCAGCTGGACGCTGCCTGTCTCATTTGCATGCTGAATGGGTTAACAGGCAGCTGAAAGCACTTGCATTTACATTTTCTGCACTGGAGACGTCTATTCTACTAAATCTTTAATTTCATAAATCAAAACTGTTCTGGAATAGTCAATAAAAATTCCATTAAAACCATTGAAACCATTTCCTTAAAGTGCTGGAAGTATGTAACAGCAGTCCCTTATTTTGGCAAGTGCTTGAAAACATCTTGTGAAATAGAGCATGGTAGATTTGGAAATGAGAATTGTGTGTCATCCCGGCGCACAGAATGGGGAGAAACTGCACTGTACTGTAAGTATTTTGTAGTCTGGTTGTCGTTTGGTCTTTCCATTAAGTCGTCCCCCTACTAAGCTCTCCTCAGTGTGACACGGGAATTACAAAGGGCACTACTGTGGGCTCTACGCCCACGGTGGTCCGCAAGGTGTGGCATCTGCCTTTAGAAAACAATACATCCTGCCCTGCTTTGCAGGGTAAGGCAGCAGGAACAAAAATAACGGTTTTGATCGTGCAAAAACACTGCAAAACAGCGCAAAAGGGGGCAGCCTTCGCACCGCCTCCCCGCCGCACCGCCCCTCCCTCCCCGTGGGGCAGCCCTGCGCCAACGGCCACGCCCCTCAGCGCACAGCCCCCGGCGGCGGCCGTTAACGCCCGTTAGCGGCCGGGCCCGCCCCCTCCTCGCCGCCGATTGGCCCCTCCCCGGGGCGGTGCTGCTCTCCTATTGGTGGCGGCGGAGGCCCCGCCCCTTTCGCGCCGATTTGTGGCCGGGGCGCGGTGCCGGAAGCCCGTTGCCGCCGTTGCCGCCGCCATGTCGTCGGACGCGGAGGTGCTGGGCGCGCAGCCGGCCGGTAACGGCGCGCTGGACGGCGCCGAGGAGGACCCGGCCGCCGCCTTCCTGGCGCAGCAGGAGAACGAGATCGCGGGCATCGAGAGCGACGAAGGGTACGGCATCCTGGACAGCGGCGACGTGCCGCCCGCGCTGCAGGCCGCCGACGGATTCGCTGCCGGTACGGCTCGGGGGCGGGCGGCACCTCAGGGCCTGCGGCAGGGCCCCGCCGCGACCTTCGTACCCGGCGGCAGGCGGCGCGGCGCGGCCTGCCCCTGGGGTCTTGGCACGGCCCTCAGGAGTCGGTTATCTCGTAGGGTTTGGGGCATGGGGGCTGGAGGCTGGGTGGTGAAGGGGTTGGCGGTGTTGGTGCGGCTTCCCTGAGCGCTGGGGTGCGAGGGGGGTTGTCAGAAAACCATCTTGTGCTGGTAGGTGCAGCCTTCCTTTTATATAGGGCAGAAATAGCGCACGGCTCCCTCCTTTCATGCACCTCGCACATCGCTTGTACTCCCCCTTTCATACACCTCACACGCCGCTTTTTTTCCCCCCATAAAAGCCTTACATACCCTTTATATTCAAAAGAGATGCTAGAATATAAAAGCAATCTCCTTGAGGACTGAGTTCTTTAAGGGAAGTTGTTGGATGCTAGCCTCTCCCAGCTGCCAGAGCCATCTAGTCCCACCGCTTTCCCCAGATGCGTGCAGTGTGGCTCTTGCAGTGTGATTTCTTCTCAAAAAGTCAGCTCGTTAAATGCTTCCAGATTGGGTTGAAATGTGAAAGTAGTTAAGCTGTGTTTGAAGAAGTGAAACAGTTATTGGAGAACTTGTAGAAAAAAAAAATCATAATGGATATAATAATTTGATCTGTGAAGTCTGGGTGTGATCAGTATGTCATCTTGCTGTTTAACATGTCTTGGGATTGTGTGTATCCTCTGGCCTGTTACATAGGCATAGCAGATTGTGCTTGTGAACCTTTGGTGGTCTCCTTTTTAATACAACCTTCATTTGCTGGCTGTTGGAGCCTCTACTCTACCAGTTAAAAAAAATTAAATAAAAGTGCAGATTGCAGCAATGCAAAGTGTGCTTGTTCAGCCATGGGGACATATGAATTAATGACTTACGTTGGCATTTGTCTTTGAGATTTCTTGTGATCCAGTCAGCATCCTAACAAACATCAGACAGCTCTAGTCCATGCTAGTTTATTAAACAGTTTTGTAATTAAGTTAAGTAAGCGAATGCAAATTTCTTTTTGAGTTTATATAAGTCCTTAGGTAAGTCCTTAAGCACTGTGGTCAGGGATTTGTGGATTTACTTTTTTTAACCTTCTTGAACTCCTGACTTACGGATCTGCTGCTGGATAAATTTTCTTCCCTCGATACTGGGGGAAGAGCTGTAGCTGAGGCAACTCTCAACTGGAGTTTGTAGATCTCAGCTAGATCTTAACTTCAACTGTTGAGAAGCAGTCACAGCTTCATGTAACGTACTTCTGAGGGATGTGCTATCTCATACAACGTGTTTACATTGCAGCCTGTTAAAAAAAAGAACAAAACAAAAACATTCTCATGGACAGTGGTGAACTCCAGGAGCTTATGCCTGTGCAAACAGGTATTAGTGTATAGTCCTGTTAATTGTAGTTACATTAAATAGTGAGTGAGTGTGGGGGAAGTGGCAGAATGTTGCCAAGCTCACCTGGTCTCACAGAGCATCACTTCATAGTGCTGTGGTCAGGGCTGGACTGCTGGCCTGTCCCATTTGACCATTTATTATGTAAGTAGCCATTCTGTTCAAGTTTCCTGGGTGTACAAAATTTAATCTGCTTTTCCCTCGAAAGGGAAAGCATAATCACCGTTTCAAAAGACAAGAAATACTGTATAAATAAAGCAATATAAAGCTGTTGTCTCGTTATTAGTATCTTGGTCTCTTACGGGATCCCCTTGTCAGTGATAAATCAGCTACAACAGTTCACTTGCTGTGTCCCTTCATCAGGAGTGGATGTGTTTGGGTTGAAGTGTCTGCCTTTTGGAACCTGTGTATCAGCCTAAAGACCCCGTGACAGCTTGTCAGGTAGTTTCTTACTGAGAAGAACATTCAGAGGCAAGCGTTTTTGTGTGTTAACAATAATGAAAACATTACTCAAGTTTAATGTAGGCTGCCTAGTCTCAAACAGCTTCAGTTTTGAGCTCTGTCATTTTTATGTGAACTTGCATGAATGATGCCTCTCCACCTCCTGGAGAGGCTCATAAGCCTCTCTAGGAATTAAGGAACTTAATTGCATTTGGTGGTTTGTCCATAAACCATAACAGCTCATAACATTTAATATTCTCTCAGGGACTGAATATGAATTTGCTTGAAAATATCATTAGGGAAAGAATTGTTTCCTCCTTTCTTTAGTTAGCACCACAGACCGAATGAGTTACTTGTTAGTGGCTGTTGATACTTCTTAACAGTTTGAACAGTCAGTGCCATAGGTTCTGCTATGCAATCCCTGTCTTTAGGCTTCAAGGCACTGTAAGGTAACATTGAGAAAGGTGTAATATATTTGGAGAGATCTATTTAACTTGTATTTGCAATTTTTTGGTGATAGTATTTGATGGTGAATTTCATGGTAGAAAAATCTATTTTGCCTTTTAAAAGGGAATGCTATGTGTGCTGGGAAGTTACAGAAGCACTTACAGCACAGTGTTATAGAGGTGTGCAGCATTACTGCCTGGAAGTGTGATCTAGGATCAGCCTAATGAATATATTGAAAACGACTCTAATTTTCGCTGGGACAGCAGGCCAGAACCAACAAGGAGATAAGCCCTCTTCCTGACCCATTTGTCTTTGTTACACACAGGCTTGAGAAATAGATAGAAAACATATTTATTCCTCAGTTTCTTGCATCACTAACTTTAAAAAAAAACACAACACAAAAAAAACAACAAAACACAAAACCTGAGCAAACAACAAAACCAAAACAACCACTTTTTAGAAGAATCTCTTTATCCTCTTATGGATGAGAGACAGATGAAAGGGATGAGAGACAGGTGAAAGGGAAGCTGTGTTCTTCTGTTTTAACTATCGCTTATGAGTCCACTTGAAGTAGCAGTGAAGTAGTAGAATACTCAGTGTCTAAAAGGGATGCCAAAAGTAGCTCGTAAGTACTACTTTTATGTGTATGGTTGAAGATCGTTTCTATTGCATGCAGGACATTATCCAAAGTGTAGGTGAATACAAGGACTTCAGGAGGGGCTAATCCATGAGGTAGGAACTGCTTGGACTTGTTACAAGTGATAACTCTGCACAGTCCTGCCTCTGACACTTCTGGTAGCACTTATCTATTGCATCATCCCTAAAAGTTAGGGAGGCTAGTGAGTAAGGCTAAGCAAACTGTTTTACAGCAGACAGTAGAGTGTAATATTACTTGAAAGCAATTCCTTGCAGTAGCTGATGGCCATTACAGTAAGCTTCTGGCAGCTTAGTTACTGTCCACGTTCAGTATTAAAGTTGACACGAGAGGAGGAGCATGTCAGCTAGTCCTTGGCTAAACCTGTGCTTTGGTCTTGGAACTGGTCTGTAGCTCTTGCATAGTGCTACCAGAAAGAGCTCAATGCCGAAGGAATAACTTATATCCAAATCCAGCGTTAGCTGTTTGGTCTGCCCTGTTTTGAAGTTGCATTAACTTCCTTGGTTGTTCCTTTCAGCTAGAAGCTTAATTTGGCAAATTCACTGCTTGTTGACTTGTAGAACCAAAGGGACAAAACTGTTGTGTTTATCTTCAGGATACACAGACCTTTCTTCACTAAGCTGTAGGACATGCGGAGGGCACTGATTCTAGCTGTCTGTGTCTGGCAAGCTTGGCTGCCGTTTGTCTCCTGTCTGTGCAGATTGCTGATACGGCTGAAGCTCTCCCCACCAGCCCAGACTCTGAAAACATCTGGGAAGTAGCTGTGTGGGAAGTTGGTTACCCTGTTGTCAGCATGTTGCAGAACCACAGATGCTTGGACATGCTCTGTGCTTATCTTAACTCCAGAAGCAAACACTGAGGAATGTGGGATATTTATTCCTAACTTTTTCAAAAAGTGTGGTGTTAACTTATGAGCTTCAAGATGCAGTACCGTGTTGGGATTAGGTGGACTCTGAAGCCAGTAGAGAACTCATTGTTTGTGGTTGATGAAAGTGTGATAGTAATAATGGTATTTAGGCTTCGTCTGGAGGAAGCCAGGTACAAAGTAACATATTTCTACGAACAAAAATCTGGCAGGTAGCTAGCTTTGCTTACTGAGACGAAGTAATTCATACTGAATTACACAAACACTGAGACTGGAGAGCTGAAAAGAGAATATTTGACCATTGGTTCTGTTCCAGTTAGTGTGCTTGTCTTGGCATGTGATAGGATGTTGATACAGAACCATTTCATCTTCAGCTGGCAGTATGTGCAGTCAGCATGCTGACTTGGCATCTTAATCACAAGTTCTAGGGAGCTTATAACAGAAAGTTTTAGTATTTTTAATGCTTCTGACTTGTGTGCTCTCTGAAAACACTTTCTACAGCACCAATTAGCAGCTGTTTCCAAGCAGAAGAAAGCAGTGCTAAGACAAACACATCTGTTCCTCAGCTGCAGCTCTCAGCAAGAATGTTTTTCCTTTCACCTCCGTGGTCTACCAGCCTGAGTGCTAAAGACATTGGTGAATGCTTTCTCTTTGTTAGGGTAGCAAAACCTACTTGTTTTATCACGGTTCTTGGAAAAATCTTCAAGACTAAACCCACTCGCCTAGCTGGCGAGTCAGTGCTCCCCATGGAGTACGCCTCATAGAGCAGCTGCCTTCCCGCTGGAGAGGAGAACCACCCCTAGTTAAAGGCTAGCCTTTCCTGGGTGTCGTGGCAACTAAATTCTGTCTGCACAGTGACTGTGTCTGAAGGTGTGAGCTGCTCCCTGCTCCTCCCAGGTCCGGCAGAGTGGGCAGCTGGCTGAGCCAAGCTGCTCCTGTCAGAACGAGTTACGGACCCTGGCTTAGCTCTAATTCCAGCTCAGCGGAAAAAGACGAACAGCGGGGGCATCTTTAAGTGGTGTGGAGCGTCAGCGTAATTCCTTTGTGGGCTGTAGTCTTCCTAGACCTATTTAGCAGTGTTGTTACTTGCAGCTGACACTGCCCAAGTGGGTGTGCGCTGGGTATTGTTATGGGTGAGGCAAAGCTGTTAGTAACATGACTTGTTACCTTACACAGACAGCTGTAACATACCACTATTCCAGAAAGGTGCCTTGCTGAGACTTAGCAGTTCCTGAAAATCTTAGTGCCTTTTGCATAGTCTGGTGATTTAAATGGTTTCATAAGCTCAAATGTTTGTCTCAAAATTGATACGTGTTCTCACATCTTTGTTCAAGATGAAATTCTGAGCTGTGGCAAAGGTTGCAGCTGGTCACATTCCTAAGGCTATACTGCCAATGTCATTTTGGAAGGAATAACGCTGCAGCTGAAGTAGAAGGCTATCAAATATGGTAGCAGAAGATAGCTGAGTTGTTTTTTTGGTAGGAATGTTAGCTATAACTTTTGAATTAACTAGGAATCAGGAAGTATCCAAACGATGCTAATATTTACAAAGTGTTGCCATACTGGATTGTTATACTTCCAGGTAGATGGAAGCATAGGTCATGCTGCTTAACTTCTGAACAGTTGTTTATTACTCATTTTCGAAGACTGGAGAGAAAGTGGGAGTAACTTGTGGACATTCCCTGTAGCAGCTGCTCAGTAATACCAGTTCTGCTCTTTATGTAGCCTGTGATGTGATCCTGTGAAGAGCTGACTTTGTATTGTGGGTTTCAAAGAATGATGGCTCTCTGTCCCTTGTGCCTGTCTGGAAGAGGAGTAAAAGTGCAGAGATAAGGAAATGACCCTGTGAGGTATTAAGTGACGAGCATTTACATAACTCCCACATTGGATACTGCAGTATAGCTTTCCCTACAAGTTACAGTAGTCAATAAATCCAGTGGTATTGTTTTTCTCAAGTGGCTAAACTGAAGTCATTTCTTTACAGGTGCTGTTGATGGAATGATTAATGGAGGTGTCTATCAGGTAAGGTAGAATCATTCTGTATCTAGAATGTGCTGTTCTGCTGTAAGGATTTTACCTCAGTCTAGGCTTATGCTTCCCATGGCCCTTATCTAACTTGCTTGTACCTCATGTCTGAAGAGGAACTTCTATTCTGATAGCTCATCCCATGTTATGCCCATATTGTGCTATTCTCTGAACTTGCAGTCAACTTAAAGCAGCTGTCCATTTTGAATTATGTCTGAATGGGACATAACCACTCTGAGCAGCTTGACATATAGTAGGATGGCTTAACATTGACTTGCCACTGGCTAATAAACTGAACAAAGCATGTTCTGACTACTTTAAAGCAGAGTTTTCTAAATTGCTTATTCTTTAAGGATAGCTCATATATCCTGGTTGTCTTACCAGCATTGGTCTTACAAGGAACTGACAGAAAACATTACACATTTCTTAGTTTCATTTCTTAGTTGCATGAAATCGAACTGCTGGCTAGATAGCTCAGTCATATTATGAAAGCATGTTAGGCATGGTAAAAACAAAAGGAGAGGCTTGCTTTATCAGTGCCAGGGAGAAATAGGGCATGTTAAGGCAATCGCTGCATTGCAGCTGCATTTAAGACAAGTTTGGCTAAAGCATGGTTGCTTCCTGCTGTGAGCGTTGCTTGGATAGTGTTGCGTAAGTGACTGCTTGGAAAGGACACAGCGTATGAGCTACTTTTCCATAGACTTTTAAGTGAACACAGACTGCTGGAGACATAAGCTGTTTTCACTGGTACTAATATTTTTGACCTCGCTGTTGCTGTGAGGTTGGTAGGAAAACTGCTTCTTATTGGTCCTCTGTGCCTCATTACATGGTAAAAGGTAGATGAAATATTTTGATTATTTGCAGTTCTAATTAATCAGCTGCTTTGTTTGATGGAGCCTATGCTTAATGTGGAAGAACAGACAGAATGGGCTATATATAACTTCTTTCAGCCACCTGTAACTCATTTATCCCTGCAACTGGCCAACTTATTTTGTTTTGAATTCAGTGTGAAACCTGGTGCTGTTGTACCAACCTTCCTCATTATCTTAGCATTATTCCTTCATTTTGAGGACTATAAAAGGCCCAAAGAAGGGCAGGATGTAGCCACACCTGCCATGAACTGCAATCTAGTACTATCAGCAGTGGTATTTCATCTGTTCAGGGTAGGGTGAACCTGTAAAAACTGTTGGAGTATGCTCTGTGGCAAAAAGCACTATATTAGTTTTGGAAGTCTGGTACATTAATAACACTATTCATTGCAAGTCTTTGAACTATTGTATGGTAAAAAGTATGCTAGTACTTGCACTGTTTTGTTGCTTAAATGTTAACCTGCATCCTGTTTAACATAGCTGCTTACAACAATACAAATTCTGTAATGCCTTTGACTGATATTAAAAGCCAACTTCCTTTAAGGTTTACACACTTTTCTGAAGTAGACAAATGCAAGTTACAGAGAACATTTTAAACTCCTGTGCACAAAACCAAAAAAAATTGAAAAAATACTTTCATAGCAGATATTTAAGCTGAAATGAGCTGGAGGATCTGTAGGCCTGCAACTGCATGCTGAGGCACTAGGCACTGTCTTCTGCTTTCTTCAGGCATAGAGCTCTGGCACAGTTTGAATTCCTAGTCAGCTTGAATTTGTTTGATCCTAAATTCCCAGAGGCAGCCCTATATTAATTTGCATCAATCCTGCTGTAATTTGTGGCAAGAAATTTTTCATTGTAATGGTGAAGATGTGGTATAGTGTAAGATGAATGTCATGTGCTCAGTTCAGATGGTGTCTGCTTTTATGTAGCTTGCAGGCAATTACCTGAAATATTCAGCTGTAATGAGTAAATGACGTGATTATTTCTTCCCTTTAAGGAGAGTAACGGTCCAATAGACTGCTATGCTGCCATATCACAAGTAGATCGACTGCAGTCAGAACCAGAGAGTATTCGTAAGTGGAGAGAGGAGCAAAAGGAGCGCCTGGAGCAGCTTGGTAAGGAGGGTGTTTGTTGCAGTAGTGTTCTTGCTGGTGACTCAGAAGTGGCAGCTTCTTAAGCAGGCAAGCTTCTCAAACTGTGGTTGCTAGTTCCTTGGAGCATAACTTGCCGCTTGAGCAGGAAGCTTGGGGGGAATGAGTCTTCTGGTAAGCAGACTGTTAATATTGGTGTAGGTAGGATCCAGCAAGCAAGTGGATCGCTGAACCTTGATCCAGGAATGTTCAAGTGGCTTGCCCTTTACTTAGCAATAAGCTGTTCCTCAGTCCTGTAGCAGAAAACAAACAGCTTTTATCAGCAGAAAAGGGTGAGTTAATGCAACAACCATCAGCACTTTTTTTTTTGCAAGGAAGAAGATTGCTCTTTGAGCAAGGGAGAAGAATTTTGTGATGGAGGCCATCTGTTACGTAGATTTAACCTAATAGCTAACTTAAGTAATGGACTTGTAACTAAATCAAGCTATAAAATTGACACCTACCTGTGGACAGCTTCTAAGAGCCTACAAACTGGTGTACTTTCCAGTTCCATTTGGGAGGAGACACTGCCTTGAAACTGTTAGGAAGACTTTGTATACAATGTGATTCCAGATAGAGCTGAGCCTGTTGTTTCTCTTCTGTACTGGTTACAGCAGATGAATTTGTCCTGAACTGTGGGCTGGGTGTAAAAGCAAGCTGAGTGTCACGCACCCTCATTTTGTCTAATGCAGAGGCCTTACTCTGAGCTTTTTTTCTAGTACTACTATAGCAAGGTGACTGTTTCTGTTTCTGAACAGTTTGCAGACTTACTGAATCAAAATTAATCTACAGATTCTTAGCCTAGACTGAAGTAGACTGTCTGCAGCACAGGCATTCTGTTTAGCTAACCCTCTGAATTCTGAGGGCATTGGACTTCTCATGGCCTAAATCAGGAAATCTTCTAACCCTTATTTGAGTGGATCAAGCAACAATCTGCACTAGGGTGCACTGTGAACCATCAGCTGAAATATTATTAGCAAGATCTAAGTAGAACAAATGTCTGACAGATTAATTCTTAAATCTTTAGATGCTAACTCACGAAAGCAGGAAGCAGAATGGAAAGAGAAAGCAATAAAGGAGTTGGAGGAGTGGTATGCCAGGCAAGATGAAAAGCTCCAGAAAACAAAAGCCAGCAACAGGTAAGATTTCTCCAGCCATTTGAAGACCTGTGCTACTGTCTGTGAAAGTGATTGGGTGGGGGGAAAGGTTAGAACGTCTAGCACTAATTCTTCATCCCACTTCAGTAACCTCTCTAAGAGATGGGTGTCCAGTGGTAGACTCTTCTCTAAGTTATCTTAAAATCTAGTTTCTATGTCCAAGAATAGTGAGTGTTAAGATAATGAACCAGAATTATTCATGTCCTTAAGACAAAAAGTTTGAACTTGGCCAGAGTTTATCAGTCTGCCTACTTGTTTGTACGTGCCTAGCTGCACAGGCCTTTAGTGGCTGCCATGCAACTAGCAATCTGACTCATTACCTCTCAAAAACACAGAAGTGGCCTTCTGGTTACTTTGCTGCCACTTGTTTCATTAGATACCTTAAACCCTTGGACTGTTTCATGTGGAAGTGTGTGAGAAATACCCTGAGTACTGCTAGTGAAGAACTAAATGATGACTGTTTAAATTATTACATTTAAGGCTTGAATTGTTTCATTATGGGCTGTGGAGCAGAAACTAATGGCTTAGCTGCAGTCCAGTAAATTCTTACAGTTCCTTAGAAGCTCCCTGCAGAATTTTGACTTCTGGCTACATAAAGGTAAATATGATAGTCCTGACTTAGATCTTCACTTCTGACTTAGGGCTGCCAGTGTCATTTTGTCCAGGTAATCATCAGGGCTACCTTATACTTTGGGAACCCACAGTCATCAAGCTGAACTGTTTTTTGAAATGCCATTTTTCCTATCTAAATAGCCAGCAGGCTTGTCAGAAGTAGTCCTAGCTTACCTAGGACTACTAGACTTACTAACGGAAGAAAGGAGGCCTATATATCCTACAAAATTATGGATTTGACACTTTCATTCCCTGAGGTACAGTCTTTCTGATAGGTTGAAGAGAAAACAGGGTTGCCACTCGTACAAGCAGTGGCAAGATCTCATGATATCCCCATAGCTTTATCTTGGACAGAGTTTGAGCTCAGGGTGTGTTTCAGGAGAAAGGCCCATTTAATAAGAGCTGTGATCGTGGAAGTAAAGCATTGCTCTGGGAGCATTTGGCATTCTCATCAGCCTGGTGAGATCCTCTAATTAGTCTCTGTCTACGTTGTTTAACGCTAACACTGGGGCTAGCCCTAAGGTAGCTGGTCCCAACTTCCTGGGACATAGGAGAGCTTTTATGCTGCCCCTGTGAGTCACTGGCCTTACTGGTACATTCCATGTGGTGGCAGTGGCTTTCCTGTTAGAGTGAGGTCTAGGCAATATGAGATTAACGCACTTTTAAAAACTGCCTTCAGCTGTGTTCTGTACTTCTCATCCTTATCTCTTTTCTCCTGCCTGCTTGCCTGCCTGTTGGACTACTTGCTACCTAGGGTGGCAGATGAAGCTTTCTACAAACAACCCTTCGCTGATGTGATTGGTTATGTGTATGTTGCTTAACTACTAATTCTGTCTGCTAGTAACTAGGTAATGAGGAGGTTCAGACATAGTGCTGAATGACCAAGTGTGACTTCTGCTGAGTATTTCAGGCCAGTAGAAGCTAGAATATGTAAACAGCCTTTACTTCTGCACAGCACTTAATGCTGCAGGTCAGAGTCAGTTTTCCTGTGGGAATCTGCGCAACATCCAACACCTTTAAGTCATGCAGTACACATACCACTGGCATTTTGTTAGTGAGTTCAGTAGTCTGTAAGATACGGTACTTCACAGTTCACTGGCTTTATAGGCCAGTGAACACTGCTTAGCAAGGTGCTTTGTATGTATGGGTTAATGTCACATGTAGTCTCACGTGGGTGCTGTATTTAGTCCTGGTCGCTTCAACAGTGAAGTACAGTGTTTAACTCTGCATTCTGTGTAACAGGCATTGTGCTCCTGATCTGTGCCATTTGCCTATATAATCAGAAAAATAGTCAAGCAAGCCTTGCATGTTATGCTCTGCAAACCAAAGAAGGTGGGGAGGAATCAGCTGCCATAAATCAGGGTAGAAAAGGTGCCTATAGAACTTAGGGTACTGTTAGAACAGATGAAAAGGACAAGGAGGTGGTATTGGAAAATGAACATTAGCTGCTGGCAGAACAGAACACTGATGATCACTTATTTGTAGACCTGTTGCAAGACTAATGGACCAGTGAGAATACAGCCATGACTTTTAAGCCCCAATGAGTATGCTAGTTTCTGTGGGGTGGAAGGATTGCAATGTTCATTGGCTTGTTCATGTCTTTTAATTTCTTCCCTTAATTTGTAGACTTGAATTGAAAGATGGCCATGTCACAGATTCTAAGGTGACACCTTTAGAAGGTGTACTGGTGAGCCGTGGTGTGGCCTTGAGTGCATTTATATTGAAGGTCCAGTGTGGAACTCATTACCTAATTGTAGATGTATGTAAAGCAAGACTTGTGAAATGATGGATTTACAGGTGGTGTTTGACTTTGTTCTGAAGTCTTCTGGAGTTGACTTAGACTTTCTAACAAAACATGTATTTTCCTGTAGCCATTGCAAATGTGCAGTGCAAGTGCTGCAGAATAAAATTGGCAGCATGTTTCCTGAATGTAGGCTGAGCTACTAGTGCATGTTGAGCCAGCTGACCATCTGCATTAAACTCATTCTCATTTTCTATATCTGACTTAAACTTTCTCTCCTTGTTTCTTTTCTTCTCTTCACCTTTAAGCACAAACATAAATCATCCTTGCTACAGCCTAGAACAGTTAAGTAAAAAATCTTCACTGCCCCTTAAAAGTGTCATGTCACATAAAGTAGCAGTGTTGTAGTGACCCTTGTCTTCAGTGGTGTCTGTAACCTTACCATCCCTGTGAACAGTGCTGAACCCTCATGGGAGAGTCATCCTCACTGCTTTCTCTGTACTGCTTGTTGGAGTAGATGGATTTGGTTTGATCTCTCGATGCTTACTGCTCTTGCACTCAGGCAGCTACCAGGGCCCCACAGATCACCTAAACTGGATGCTGGAGTGTTATACGTGCATTGAAGCAATGCTGTTGGCAGCATAGAAAAGCCAAAAGGATACTGCTGGGAAGGCACTGCCACTAACCTGTACATACTGTAAAAAGCCTCCTTAGAGTATCCTCCGGGTGAGAGAGAGCAGGAGAAATGTGCTTATCCTGCTAGCTGACTCCAGATGAGTCATCCTCTCTGCCAAGATGTGCTTTAGACTATAGCACCCACAGGCATGGGATTCGTGACTTAAATTCCTTTTGATTCGTGCTGCTTCACTACAGCATTGGGAATCATCAGCAGATAGTTTTATGATGGCCTGGAGGCCTTGGGGCTGATTTAAATCCTCAAATGGAATCTGTTGTAAGACATGCTTGCAGGGAACTGTAAATTTCTAGTTGGCAAGTGTCCAAAGCAAGCCATCAAGTGGCAGAGGCTTAAATAGTTGAGACTTGGGCATTCCTTCATAAATAAAAAGCCTACATAGGAGTGCCTTACTTTCTGGCAGTTTGTGTGGTGACTCCTGTAGGCAAAGACTCAGTAACTACTCTTAAAACCAAACACCTGTATTCCAACATTTTACACAACAATCCTCTGCACTGCTTGTGCACAGCATACTATTGCAACCTACTTCCATCTCCAGGGTTGGGGCAGTGGGAGCTTAAATAGCCATAATGTTCACAAGCAGCTGTCAGGTCACATTCCTTATGAAACATACTGAAAGAAACTGCATCCTGTAAGAGGGAAGGAGTGCCTTATGTTGGGCATTAACACGAGGTGCATTGCATTGCTTTCAGGGCAGCGGAAGAAGCCTTTGTGAATGATGCAGAAGATGTTTTTCCGGGCACTGAGTGGGAACGTGTGGCTCAGCTCTGTGACTTTAATCCCAAGTCTAGTAAGCAGGCTAAAGACGTGTCCCGCATGCGTTCAGTCCTCATCTCGCTCAAGCAGGCTCCGCTGGTTCGCTGAAGGAAAGCACAATGGAAACACTACAAATGCAATATCTTAACCTTACTCAGAGAAGCTGTGTTTGCAGTAATTGGATTAATTGTTTCAATGTTTTTTTGGACCAAACGTCATGATGTATCTAGAGCTGATCACTGTTTGATTGCATGTTCTTCCTCGTGTTTCCTTCGTATCTGGGAGAACCTCCAGAACTGTAGTCTCTGTGCTGTTTGCACTGAGATGTCACTTCCATCATTACTGATATTAAAGATCTGTTAAACAGCAAAATGTGTTGACTTTGGATGAATTGAGAAGTCGTCCTGCACCTTTTTCATGGGGAGTCTTTAAATTGTGTGTGAGCAAACATTTCTCTTAATTGATGGGGCAGCCAGCAGTACTCCTAGTTTCTTAGAGGATATCTTGCATGTCTCTAAGTGTTCTTAAAGCTCCTGAGAGCTGTAGTTAAAACTGCTTCCTTATCCAATTTATTACACAAGACAGGAGCTTTGGGAAACTGGAGCAGCAGGCTTGTTAAGGAGCTTATTTCCTTTCTAGTGGAACTGAGGACACTACCTTCTGCAGGTAAGCAGTTCTGGGTAGTTTTCTGCTAAGTGACTCACTCCAGCTGTAGATCTTCGGCTAGAAGAGCGGTACAGGGCAGTGAACAGTTAAAGCTGACATTCTGCTTGTTGGACTGCCTGTTTCACTGAGTAAGTGTTCAACACTGGTTTCATATGCAAAGCTCTGCTGTGTGGAGGCTGTCTGCAGCTGAGCTGTCAAGGAAGAGGCAATGCTGCGCTCTGTGGTTGTAAAGAAGTTTGTGTGTCTGGAGCAGTGTCCTTGTCCCTACTGATGTGCAGATGCTTTCATGATGGTGCTGGACTGGCGATTCAAAATGTGTTTCTGCTGCTGCTTCTCTACCAAGTAGATTGGAGCTCTCTCCCAAAGTGGTTTGAAACAAACACATCCACAAAGTTTGTCCTGTTCCTTCCTTGGCTCTCCGGTCTCAATCCGCATTCAGAAAGGCTGTATTCCTGTCCTGCTCTGGCAGATACAGTGCCTTAGCTGGTGTGTAGGAGAGCTACTTTAATATATTCTGTGCCTGAGCTGGAAGCTTAGTACAAACAGTTTGAAGGTGGCTCCAGATGCTGACTGAAGCTTGCTGAGATTTGTGGAGCCATTGCACAGCAACTCTGTTTTATTAGCAGCTTGTTGCCTTGGTGGATAATACATTGAAGAAACGGTTGCCAGTTGGGCCTCAGTAGTTGAAGTATGTCGTGTCCTAATGTTAACTATAGTAAATGGGACTATTCTCATGTTTATAAATGTACCCACAAGATACAGTTGAGTGGTGATGAAAATGATAGCAGACTACAGACTACAGGTATGGAAGCTTAATACCATACAAGATGAAAGGAAGAAAATATTTTCTGAACTACATGGGAATACCACAGGTGAGTTTAAAAGGACTAGCACACAGGAAGTCCATTGGACACTGATACTCGGTGTTAGCCTCGACCAATTATGCATTCAGCTTGACTAAAATCTTCATTCTTCCCATCACCCCAAGGTTCTGCAAACACAGGCTTCTAAAATAAAATGATAATTTAATAGTGAAAACTTA
The DNA here is from genome assembly GCF_964034855.1 of Anser brachyrhynchus. Classification (NCBI taxonomy): domain Eukaryota; kingdom Metazoa; phylum Chordata; class Aves; order Anseriformes; family Anatidae; genus Anser; species Anser brachyrhynchus. The sequence goes on along the minus strand of NC_137697.1, from coordinate 49,451,441 downwards.
GTTGCATAAAATTCACTTATCTGCTATGTGCTATGCTAAAATAGATGCTAATTGGAATTTACTGTCATTTGAAAGAATGAGCTATGGAACTAGTTGATCACCGCATAGATCTCATCAGACACTTTAACAGTGGTAAGTGCATAGTTTTGTGCTGTAATTGAGAAAACTGCCAAAGGCTTCCAGATTTGAGGCCGAAGCAATATTACCAGAGTTAAAGCATTGTTTTATGAGCTGGGTGCTATCAAGGGGTCTGCAGTTCTTGTGTATAGCATCCAACTGGGACACTCAATGAGCATCTTTTTTTTTGGGTTTGGTTAGCTTTTCTAGCTCTTACATTGAGTTTTTGTTGATTCCCTCATTTTCCTTGATATTTTTATTCAGTTATACTAGCTCACTGCCTCTCTCTGCCCCCATGCACACGCAGGGCCACCTAGAGCTGGCTGCTGAGGACTGTTTCCAGACAGCTTTTGAAGATCTCCAAGGAGGAGACTCCATAGGCTCTCTGGGCAACCTGTGCCAGTGCTCAGCACCTGCACAGCACAGAAGTGCTTCCTGTGTTTGGAGGGAACCTCCCATGCTCCAGTGTGTGCCCACTGCCTCTTGTCCTAGTGCTGGGCACCACTGAAGGTAGCCTGGCTCCGTACACTTTGCACCTTCCCTTCAGGTACGTGTACACATTGAGATGCCCATCAGCCTTCTCCAGGCTGAGCAGCCCCAGCTCTCTCAGCCTTTCCTCACAGGAGAGGTGCTGCAGTCCCTTATAATCACCTGTGGTCCTTTGTTGGACTCTCTCCAGTATGTCCATGTTTCTCTTCTACTGGGATGCCAAGACCTGGAGTCAGTGCTCCAGGTGGGGCCTCGCCAGCGCCATGCTCAGGCTGTCTGGGAATTATTTTAGTTCCTACTTGTGACACTGAATGGAAGAATAGCTAGCTTTATTTGGGTGAATCCAACCCCTTCGCTGTGTTTCTGAACACTGACTTTTATTCTGGATCCAGCATCTGTTGCTACTCTGCGACTTCATGTGATGATTCTGTGCTGCATCTGACCGACTCGGTGCTGTTTACTGCCCTCCCCACTGCTGCTGCTTATCTCAGTGGCAGTAATGTGGCTGACAGAAAACCCAGTCAGTCAGTGGGATCTGGGGAAACACGCTGGATGCTTCCAACCTTTCAAAGTCCCAGGTGTATGTGCACAGGGGTCTTATGTGGCATTGAGAGAAGCTGCAGATGCCTGCTGAATACACCCTGCAGTATAATTTGCTTTGTTCAGCCTGTGATCAGGTGCCAGATAGCACCCAGCTAGTCTGAAATGATGATGAGCATGCGTTGAGCAGAAGAGGGACAGACACAAGGCCATGGGTTCATTAAAAAGATGGGAGCCTGAAAAAGATGATGCTGCACTTTTTTGCGTCTAAGAGGATGTTCTTAGCCAGAGGAGCGTGGGTAAAAGTTGTCAACAGCCACAAACTGACACTGTGGCTTGCCTGTTTCTTGCTGATGTTTTTTTCTTTTTTTTTTTTCTGAGCAGCTGATAAAAAGGAAAATGTATAGTTTACTAGCTAACGTCTGAGAATGGACAAGGTGGGTGCCTGTAGGGTTTGCCAGAAGAGGATTCATGCGGTGGCACCTGTCATGTGGGCACGTTTGTTACTCTGCAAAATGAGGATGCTGCAGCAGCATGCTGGCACTGGGTGGTGGTCTGCCTGGGGCTGTGCAGGATCTTCACTCATGTTACAAGGTTAGTGATGATGGAGGCCTTTGGGGTATGGGATGGTCCATTTAAACCTGTGGTAGGTGCCAGCTATGAGAAAGGAAGGGCTACTCGACACTGCTGAGCAGTTTAATTCGGTGTTGCATCAGTTAAGCAAGTATCACTGATGGTTGGGTGTGATGACAATGACTGCAATGCCTTTGGCCTTCGGTTCTTTGCTCTTGCCTCGTCTGGCAGCTGTTTACCAATTGCAGCTATGTCACCCAGCTCAGTCAGGTGAAATAAGCATGAGGTATGGTATGGATGGGATAAAAACCTTACTAAGCTTTTCAAACAGTACTGTAACTATACTGATATCACAGGTTTGTGAAATTGATAAATAAAGGAACCTCTGGAAATTAAAAACAGGGTATTTCTTTAAAGTTTCATCTTAAATATAGTCTTCATGCACTTCTTAGGCACAGATTTAGCACTTCACACAGGAATTTTAAATGCTGGTAATGTGCTTCATGCAAAGAAGAAGCTGGAAAATCTAGTTTGGAACACATGCAGCTACAGAAATTTGTAGCAATGGTGGTCTCATTACAAAAGCAAGGCAGAAGTGGTGTAGAGAAGTATTTCGCTCTATTTAGACCTGTGGAAAAAATGTGAGCTTTCAAACAAGGCCTTCTTCAACTGAAGTAAAAGCCTGGTAGTAGATTTGATAAGGATACTACTGACATCTGCATGAGATCAGCAGGAGGGTTGTGTACCCAAAAGCTTCCCTCAGTTATGATAGCAGCAGCAGCAAACTGTCTGCTTCCTATACTCTTGTTGCCTTGTTCATTCTGAAAAAGTGGTCATCTGACTCTGATTTTATACCAGAGCACAGTGTACAAGCGGTGAGTGTTTTGGGCATTGCTGTGATTCCACACAGCAAAGTATAAAATTTCACTGTTTTGTGTGATCTTGCCAGGTGAACCAATCCAGAAGTGCTACAATGCTGTGTGCAAATTTAATCCAGGGTCTGTGGCTTTCTGTGTCTTCTCAAGAACATCATGAGCATTTTAAAACACTTAATGGGCCCACAGTGCAAAGCATCTGCTTTCAGATTATGAAGTAAACATAGCTTGGTGCTGACCTAAAACATTGCTGCACTAAATACATGGCATTAGCAAGTGTATTTCAGTTGCCAAAGCACTGGTTTTACTGTGCCTTTGATAAGCCATTTTCCAGACAATTATTTGGAATCTCCCAATGGGTGTCCGGTTCTGGCATTTCCCCCTTACTGAGAGCTTGTAAGCTCTCCACAGCATTTGAAAGAGTCACAATGGTCAGATTTCACTGATGCCGGTGAAATGGCGGAGCATAAGGGGACAATCCCTTCCCTCCCCCTGCTGGCCACCCCTCTGTTGATGCAGCCCAGGACGCAGTTGGCCTTCTGGGCTGCAAGCACATACTGCTGGCTCAGGTCGAGCTTCTCATCCACCAGCACCCCCAAGTCCTTCTCTGCAGGGCTGCTCTCAGTGAGTTCTTCTCCCAGTCTGTCCTCATGTCTGGGATTGCCCAGACCCAGGTGCAGCATCCTGCACTTGGCCTTGTTGAACCTCGTTAGGTTCATGTGGGCCCACTTCTCAAGCTTGTCCAGGTCACTTTGGATGGCATCCCTTCCTTCTGCTGTATCAACTGCACCACTCAGCTGGGTGTCATCTGAAAACTTGCTCAGGGTGCACTCGATCCCACTGTCTCTGTCATTGATAAAGACATTAAACAGTACTGATCCCAGGACAGACCCCTGAGGGACACCAGTCATCACCGGCCTCCACCTGGACATAGAGCCATTGACCACCACTCTGACTGTGGCCTTCAGGCCAGTGCCTTGAGTATCAGAATATAAAACCTGTCTGCACTTTACTGTCCAGTATCTGTGTTTCTGTGATACAAACTTGACAGTTTCTCTGTTGGTAATACATGCAACTTTCTGACCATTTTGGTAAATTTAAATAGAGGAAGGACACTACCAGAAGACTGAGGGATTTGTTAATCTTCACTCCCTGGATAGCGGATCAGAGACAGAAAACAATGAATAACTAAATTTGCTGCTCAGGAGACCAAAAAAAAAATCCAAACTTTGATGCTGTGCTGATTAGGTAACGTATCAGCAAAGATGAGTAACATACAGCTGGCAAAACTCAGCTGGCCTGCTCACAGTCCCAAGTCCTGGCTCTCTGTGCTTTGGCAGAGCTTTGACAAAGCAGTCTTTTTTCCACCAGATGCAAGGGTGAGGAGCAAAGCAGTATATGGACTGTTAGAGGTCTTGGATTTACTACACAAATTATAAACAATGACACTAAGTTCACTTCAGTTTAAATCACTTTCTGACCTTTTGGCACTGTGCGATTTTAAGTTCTGATGGTGCAGGCTAATGTATTGCTGAGTGTAAACGTGCCTTGGGTGTCCTACCCACACTCTGGAGTATAATATGCCTTTCTGCTTAGAGGGCTCGACAGTGGCATGCTTGGTGTTCTTGATGAGGCTTCAGCACTGCTGTGCTACCACGTGCACTTACCAGGGACACTGCAAATCCAAACCTCCTCCTCCTGCAACAGGTGGTTTTAGCAGACGATGCCCATAAAGTAATGAGAAGGCACTGCAGTATGTCTTACACTTCTTTAGTGTCTGAAATGCTGGGGACAGAATGCCCAGCTGCTCTCTTATGCTTTCACTCCCCTTCTGCCCTCCCAGTAGTGGATACAAAGGCTGATTTGCTCTCTCTGACTTTCAAGGTATGGGGTGCCTTGAAGTGCACAGGGTCAGCAGCAATAAGCCAGACACCGCAACACTGCAGATGTTCTCCCCCCGGGACTGCATACAATGGGGAGTCAATGCCCAGAAAACCTTTGGTACTCAATAAAGTGTCTGAAGTATGGGGGATGTTTCTGAACATGGAATGAAGTAATAAAGTGAAAAAAAAATAAATCACTACTACACTCTTAAATATGAACTTTTTTTAATTTTACAAACCCACAGATGTCTCAGGGAAAAACCAAGGACTTCTATACCACTTGCCCCATGCAGCAAGTTCTTGTTCAGTTGCCAGAAAAAAAAAACAAAACAATTTCAAAAGCATTTGAAGAACCATTTTCTTGAAGAGAACAGACTTTAAAGATGTTTAGCGTTATTTTTTTGAAATATTTTAAAATGTTCAAATACCTGTCATGGTTTCTGACTGCCTCAAACATCCCTTCGCCTGCTAGGGAAAAAAACATGTCTGGAGTCTGAGCTATCAAAATGCTATTTTTGCATCAGGAGGTCTGAAAAGCAAAAGCCTGGTCCCACTTTTAAACAGACATTCCTTGTGGTGGTAGTAGGATGGAAAGGTCAAACAACAGGGATCCTCTCTGTTAGAGCCTCAGTGCTGTTACCCCTGCCAAGAGGTGCTATCACTGTGGAGCAAAGCAGATTTTTTTCCTCGACTTGCTCACAGAGCTACTGCTCTGGTATTGAAGTTACTGGGATTCAGCAAGTAAATAAAGGAAAAGGAACACTACGAGACCTTGGTGACATAACCATTTGCTAACTTGTAGGAGGCTCTAAGAGCCAGTATATCCATACTTGCTGATTCTGTGAAAGACTGTGGTGCAGAGGGTTTAGGTCGTTAAATGAAGGACCCAAGACTGTTCCTCTGGCAGGTGTCTTCTTTCTGGGATACCTGATCAGCTAGATTGTTCTGTTTCTCAGTTTCTCCTTCTGTGAAGTAATTGTCATTACTAGAACAAATTGAAAGTGCGCTAAAAAGCAGATAGATAAGGACAGAACAATGAATCAAGAAGAACTAGTTAAAGAAACCGTCTTCCTTAAATGTGGAACAGGACTATGCCGTGTGATCTTAAGCCTCTACCTCAGTCCCAGAAAAGCCCACTCTCCCTCCCTCCCTCCCTCCCTCCCTCCCTCCCTCCCTACCTCCCTCCCTCTCTCTCTCTCTCTCTCTCTCAAAACTTTTCCTGTTGAAACTTTCACTACGTGATACAAACCACAAATCACCGCAGCAAGCCTTTACGGGTATTTATATACTCTGCTCCAAGGCCAGTGGATGCCTTGAACGTGAGAATGAGGCTCAGATTTGACTTTCCATCCCGTGAGATGATGGTGAATGCAGGACAGTAATATCGTACCTGCAGCCACCAGCACTGCTGAGGAGATGCACCGTGTCACTCTGCAGTGGATGAGATTTCTCACAAGGTAGTCTTTACGCTCAGATGTACCACATTACTGGATTTTAGCTAACTGGCCACTACAGAATAAAGTCCCCTCTCTGCTAATTTGGGAGACAAAGTGGTAGACTAAGTCCCTTGAGAAAACCCAATAAAATAAAATTAACCCCAACAATAAAATTCAAATAATTTACTGCTGGCTAAAGCCAGAACACGAAGATGCTCATTGCTATGCTTGTCAGTTTGTTTGGACTGCTTTGGCAGTCCGTAAGCTCACTAGACCATGGTCTTTTTCCTTCATATGCAAAGCTTCTAAAACGGGACTCTGCCCTCTAAAGATGATGTAATAAATAATTGTCTCCTCCAAGCCCTTCAAAAGCCACAATTTCTAAATGCAGCTTTTTTCGTTTGTGGAGGCACCCTCCCTTGTTTCCACCCACTGAAACTACCACCTGCTGTTGGTGATTATCTCGTATTTACATTGTTGGTGGAAGCCTGGAAATAAAAAAGATGGTCACACTGTAGACTTCTCTTTTCGCATAGGTGGGAAATGAGATGTGTATCCCCAAGTATTAGCTAAAATTTGACACCATACATATACTCCCTACCGTACGTCAATATATGCTCATAAATAATTCAGCTACACTTAAAGCAACATCTGGGCTTGCCAAGAGAAGTGATTAAAAACAACAAAATTGCACATTGATTCCTCTGAAGTCAAATGAAATTTAGAAAAAATACAAAAAGATAATACCTAATTAGGAAATGCTGAAGTAGTCACTAACTATTCAGAACATTACTCTGATTCTGTAGCTGCTCTGGTCAAAGAAAAAAATTTGGGCAAAGTATTCCCTCCACCCGTTATTAATTTAAACAGTCCATTTCTGTAATTCCTCCAGGTACCTAGTATATTCTACGTGTAGTATAATCTAGTACCAGGCTAGCAGCTCCAAGAAGAGCAGGATCTGCTAGATTTGAGACCACCACATCCACAGTTTTAACAGAGGACAGAGCCTGTCGCTGTATCACATCTTTGACAGCATTAACATAGTGGCTGGCCAGGACTCCAGAAAGGATCACAAGAGAGGGGTTCACGGTGTGTAGAATGTTCACAACTCCAAGGCCTAATGCTGTACCAGCTGAAAAAATAAAATAAAAAGAAATTAAGTAGAACACTCAAAGCAGTCCAAACATCCATTTTTGAAATAGGTCTGTTAGCAGCTAATAACACAGTAGTCAGGAAAGAGTTTTATTCCATATGGCAGAAAGTTTTTAATTTGTTATCACAAATGTTAGTTTGCCATTACTCTTTCCTTCAAAGAAAAAAAAAGGCCATTTTATTGCACAATAATGCATTATTCAATGATATGGATGTGAAAGACCAGGCAATGTATTACCACACTTGTAATATAAGAGAAAATAGCAAAGCATTATTCTACTTTCTCAGTTCTATCAGCTATGTATGAGGAAGGGGACTATGTCTGAAGATAGTAAAATAGTAAATAATCCAATGTAAAGTAATATGCATATTGCCTTTGCTTGCTCAGGCAAGACATTCCCTTGCTGACACTGAAATGTCCCAAAAATTTCCAATATGAAAATCTTGAGACCTCACTTCTTTTTTTAATTTAAAGCCAAACCTGATCTTTGCAGGAACACAGAGACTTTTCAGTACATCTTTTGCTTGCATTTCCTGTAACATTGTATTTAACTTTTCATTAAAGTTAGTAATTATACACGGAGAGTTCCTTGACTCTAATGCAGGATTGTTGTTTGTAGTGGTACAGCGCATTACCATTTCTGTATCCCCCAACATCTAATCATGTAAGGGCTTTCCAGCCTGTGGCTGTCTTTCTTACCTGTTCTGAGAATGCTTTCTGCTTTTGTGTTCCCAAGTTTAGCTGCCTGAATGAGATGTGCAGCACTAACAACTTCCTCCTTCTTCATTGACATTCCTTCCACTAAAAGCAGATCCGCTGTTTGAAGAGGAGAGAAAGCCAAGAGAAAAACATGGTGATGTGGTAAGTCAAGAAATGGAGAGTAAACAGGCAGTTAAGATTTTTACATCTCTTTTACTTGCATACTGAAGCCTGAAACCTGAGCAATCTGGCCAGTCCTGAGTTTAGCAGTCATATCCATACTCAGGAAACTCTTTGTAGAAGCAGGACATCAAATTCAAACACTTTTAGCATGGTAATTCACTAGTCCTGTCATCTGCCCCCAAACTTCACCGAATAAAAAAATGTTCTCAACTTCAGTCAAAAGACCGAGAAGCTGTTGCTGAAAGATGATGCCTGTGAAACTAAACCTCTCACAGACTCCCTGTCCAGTTGGCTACCTTACAGCACACTTAAAAAGGAGAAACTGAACTGTACGACATGATTATTGCACTTTTGAAGCCAGAGGTTCCAAGTATGGCTTGCCTGCATATTGCAATCACCGAAGGAGAATTGTATTGTACTGTACAGGCTGTGGCAGCTCATCCTGGCCATACACAACAAGTCCAAGCTGACTGCCTGTATAACTGTTGTCTCCTCCTCAAAAAAAATGGCAGGTCTATTCTTTCTTTTTATGTCTTCTTTGCATTTTTTTTATATGCTGCGGCTTAAATATTTAAAAAAATGAGGTACATAGATACCATCATGCAGCTTCTTAGCTTCTCTCTGCAATGCTATGCCAGAGGCATATGCTTCTATACATCCTTGGCTACCACACAGGCACTCCGGTCCATCCAGAGATACAACAATATGCCCAAGCTCAGCGGCACAGAACGAACTGCCATGGATCAATTCGTGCTGGTGAACGATTCCACCTCCAATTCCTGCAAAGATACAAAACCAGCCATGAGTAAAAACGACCAAAGTACAGTTTCTGAAGGCCCCAATTCTGTAGGACATTGAAATTTACATATTCTAATATAGACAAGATAAAATATGTGCATCCGTGGTCCTCTATACCGAATCCTGAAAATGACTGGTTATTGAAGAGCTCTTCTCTGTTCAACACACCTACTAAGCAAGCTCAAAGCTCTCTCCTATTCGTATAAAACAAACCAGTAAGTACTGCTTATTCTTTCTTCCGAGCTTATGCTAAAGCCTATGGATAGTACCGAACTACTATGACAAATCTTTAAGAGCTTGTGGGTCATGCCCTTTATGCACAAAACTAACCTCCCAAGTGGCCTTAAAATTTTGCATTTCAGAGGATATGTTTTAACAGCACAGTTTGACAGCTGTAGAATGATTGTGAACTCTGTGCTGAAGACCCAGGGCATTTAAACCCAGTCCCCTCTTACTCCTTCACAAACCCCAGGTGGGGATTTATCAGCCAGTTACTATCGCCACCATTCTAAAGGACTTAAAAAAAAAAGTTGCACACATTTGCTTTTGAGATATTGTATTCAGGTGCTTATCTAGCTGTTCTATATGTATATCCTGATCTGACTTCTATTTCTGCATATGAAAGAGAATTAACTGATCTATAAAGCTGAATAAAGCAAAAATATTCCAGCTAAAGTTGGTCAGATTTTACTTATTTCAAAAAAACTGCTTGCCTGCATAACTGTATCAGCAGAAATTCTTTCATCAAGAAGCCTGTACCATGCAAAAGGTTTCATTTGCCTGAATAAAGATAAAAGTACCCCAAAAGGAACAAATAGATACAGTGGCAAGAGGATTTTTGGTTTAAGAAATTAACGTATAAAAGTTTTACAGGCACAATGGTGTTGTTTATGCTTTTAAGATCAGATGAGACTCTGAGTGATGGTACTGATATTTTGACTCTGGATTTCACTGAACTGTAACATACCCACCTGTACCAGTGATGAGTGTTACAAAATTTTCTATTCCCTTTCCATGACCAAATTTCCTTTCTGCTAGAGCCGCACAGTTTCCATCATTGTCCACCCAGACTGGCAGGTGCAGAGCATCAGATATTGGGGTTCTGAGATCCACAGAGCTCCACTCCTGAATGAGTTTTGTGGAGTGAAGCACAATTCCTTCTCGAGGGTTTACCCGTCCACCTGTGGAAACACCTAAGTCCCAGAAATACAGGAGAGAAAAAACAAAACTAAGTCTACGTAAAACTTTGAGTAAAAATCAGTTTTACCTCTGTGCATTGACAAGTATTTATATTTCTAATACAGGCTTTGAAACAGAGCGCTAAAATAAAAAATTCCATGTATTTCTGGCAGTGCTGTTTCTGACATGTACAGAGAATTCACAGAACTTCATTGCTCTAATCATGACACACCTAGCATCTTAGGACTAACTAACCGGACATTAGTCAGAGAGTTAGTGTTCCTACTTCAGGCAAGATTGCAAAGAATTTTAATATCTATGTTTCTTTTTAGCAATGTATGAAAGACAATACAATAGCAAACTGTAAAAGCGTTCAAATTCTCCCTAGAATTAAAAAAAAAAAAGTTTATTGCAACAAAACCTTACTTAATACTTAGTTGCTAACTCAGCAAAAGCTCATTAAAACATACCTACTTTTTGTCATAACTGCGTAATCAATGTAAACAAGCATGGAAATAGCAGAAGCTGTTTTCTCTACTGTCAGTTCCAGAAAGGTAAGTTAAATACTGCTGCAGGCATCTCTTTGCTGTAGTCACATAAGTGATTCTCAGGCAGACTGGGATACTGGCAGCAATCTACTTCTGTATTACAGAGTGCAAGCTAGGTAATGTATTTTTGGTAAATTTACTGTCCAACAGCAGTGAATAGATAGCTCTCACAAGTATCTCAAAGAAAGATTTGTGCATACAACTACATCTGCTTTGGCTTAAAATTTGTGTTTGGTAAAATAAAAAAAATAAATAAATCAGTAATAGCTGCTGGTGTTCTTTGGGAATGATCATCTTTACTTTTCCCTCATTTTCATAAAGCTGTTTCTAATACAAATTCTTTGAGTGAGAAAAACCACCACGACTAAAAAACATAGAAACTAACTGCACAGCTGTTACAATCTAGACTTACATGAACAACAAGACACAAAGATGTTGAAAACTATTTTTTTTAGTGTTCTGTTTTTTAATCGCTCTTTGAACATGTTTTGAATAAATGGGAGTTCTTCAGAACAAGTTATGGTCATGTAGCTAGTTTTTTGAGTGATGACCAAAAGGAATAAAATGCTTTCCTCATAGAGCTACTAACAGAAAGCTTTCTCCTCATTTATTTCCAATGATTATTACTTTTACCCTTGCCTATGACAGCTAGCCAGAGTTACTGATAATGTCTCCAGGATTAGGTCCAGACCTTCCTGTTCTGTCTTGCAAAAATTCCTCCGAACTTACAGGAACACTCCAACTTATGATCATTAGCCTTAAGGAAATAACTATCATCTAGCAAATTAATTATTCTCATAGGAATTATATGTCTTCCTCTAAAGAGAAATCTTAATTTCAACTACCATTCTGATTCAAACTGTGAGGCTGAATGAGGCAAGGAGCAGCTAACAAAAATAAAATAATCAGGTAAGAAATTTATTGTATTCTGTAGCACAATTCCTCATTCATGAGGAATTGAACAGTAAACAGTCACAGAACTAAGTGGGCTGAAGAATAAATAGGGATGTTATTCTGATAGAATGATAAAAAAAAGGAAAGCTTCTTCCCCACATAAAAACTCTGTGAATTGGTTTCTGTAACACATAATACACCTAGCTGACTATAAACCGTTCTTTGATACTTGGAATACTGATTAATGCAGAGTTTGCCACCTTTGCTACAGGAAGTTTGAGACTTGCAAGATTCAGCATCTGGGCACAGTAAAATAGTCTGGCTGGTTAAGTCATGTGTATTACAAACAGGTAGCCTGAAAGATTTGATGTGAGTGTCTGCCATATATCTTATGGCTTTGTGTACTTAACGCTGAAAAATATTTTTGAAAAATAAATACCTTTAAAAGTTCAAAATAACTTTTTTTTTTTTGCCTATTGTGTGACTCAAGTAAGTTTTGGTCTGGAGGAAAACTGTCTTCCTTCAGACCATTTCTCAGCCAAAACGAGAATTTTATGTCCTCCTTGAAAATCCAGGACACGTTAATCAAACACCTTTATAAATAATTGCAATATGTAAGTCATTAAACTAAAGGAGTGTCTTGTGGTATAACCACTCCATTTAACATGGCTTTCTACAGAATGTGCAACCTCTGCAAATCTGTGGATTGCACCAAGCTCAGCGGTGCAGCTTATAAACTAGAGGGAAGAGATGACACCCAGAGGAACCCTGACAGGCTTGGGGAGTTGGATCCTGTGAAGTTCAACAAGGCCAGGTGCTGCACCCAGGCCAGGGCAATCCCTCATATCAGTACAGACTAGGGGATGAATAGACTGAGAGCAGCCCTGCAGAGAAGGACTTGGGGCTGCTGATGGATGCAAATTTGGACATGAGCCCGCACTGTGCGCTTGCAGCCCAGAAAGCCAACCATATCCTGGCTGCATCAAAAGCAGCGTGGCCAGCAGGGCTGGGGAGGTGATTGTCCCTCTCTGCTCTGCTCTCGTGAGACACCACCTGGAGAGCTGCATTCTGCTCTGGGGCCCCCAGCACAAGGAGGACAGGGACCTGTTAGAGCAGATCCAGAGGAGGGCTGCAAAAATGATCAGAGAGGGCTGGAGCACTTCTCCTATGAAGACAGGCTGAGAGAACTGGGATTGTTTAGCCTAGAGAAGAGAAGGCTTTGAAGGCTCCCTTACTGCGGCCTTTCAGTGCATATAGGGGGCTTATAAGACAGACAATGAGACTTTTTACGAGCTCCCATAGTGACATGACAAACAGTAATGGTTTGAAACTGAAGGAGGGTAGATTTAAACTGGATATAAGGAAGAATTTTTTCATGATGCAGGTGGTGAGGCCCTGGCACAGGCTGCCCAGAGAAGCTGTGGATGCCCCATCCCTGGAGGTGTTCAAGGCCAGGCTGGATGGGGCTTTGGGCAGCCTGGTGTGGTGGGAGGTGTCCATACTCATGGCAGGAGGTGGGAATTAGATGATCTGTAAGGTCCCTTCCAACCCAAACCATTCTATAATTCTACTACACAGTAAGTAAGATGGAAATGAATGAAAAGGTTGCCTTTGTCTCTGTTAGTTGCAAAACTGATCTAACGTTTTAGCCTTTTTATTCTGCTATAGTGTAACTGAGGATTCCGCCGCACAGTTGATCCTGGCCATAAAGAAAGGCTTACAGGGAACAGTGGAAACTGGACTCAGCTGCAGTTATGTTTCAAGAGCAGTTTCAATATACAGACAGCATCTGGGTCACAATTCTGAGACTGCAGTTAACTTAAAAATCCGCTTCTGCTATATACCACAGACTTTACATATGCTTCATTTAGAGAACCTGTAGAACGCGTCATTCAAATCCACAACCATGAAGCTTGGAGACAACACAAACAGCAATCTTTTAAGTAGAGTGGGAGCCTCTCCTGTAAGTTTAATCGTGTTGGAGGTTAGGACTTAGGCACTGTTAAAGCTTAGCAGATTGTGTTCCTTGCTGTTACAGACTAGGGCAACGTCAGTTTTTATAGCCAGCTTCTCATTTTCATTGACACTGTTTTTTTCTGTGTGTTAGGAATGTAATTTAAGAGTTTAAAATACACAGGATCTGTTTTAGAGAAATGTTTTAAATTAAGCGATAGTGATTTCATTACATGTTAAAATTCTCACTTGAAAAGACAAAAAAGTTGGTATTTATTAACTTACCTACTCCCAAAATTCTGCAGTTCAGATTTACTGCCTCCGATGCAGCTTCTATACACATCTTTAGAATTAAATCTAGTCTGTCCTCATAAGTTTTAGGGTTGAGCTGGGTGTACTTCTTAACTATTTCACCCTAGAAAACAAAAACCACAAACATAACACATAGAAATGTACTTTATGGTGAAATTTCTCTTCAATTTCAACACAAGTCAACGTAAAAATGGAAAGTCACAACTTTTCTCTTTTCATTAAAAAAAAAAGGTACATCTTAGGTCTTGGTCCTACAAACTGTTCTGTGTAATAAGATTCCTGATGACTATGGGGGACAAGCAGGCAAGATTAGGCCTTACTTTCTGCTTCAACCACCTGTCTGAAATAAAATACATAATGAACACGTGGGTTGCCTAAGGAAATACTACAGGGGTTGCTGGAACTGTTGTTAGGAGTAAACTGTGATACAGCAGTGCAGTTAAGCTCATTTTTGAAGTGTTAAAAAGATCAACAGAGTAACAAATGGTAAAAGGACATAAAATCTACACGACTTTAAGAATAAAATGTTTCCAATTCGACTACCTGGAAGTTTGAATGGTTTCACAGACGCTGCTACTTTACCAGCTAGAGGAGAGTCAGCCAGAGAGAAATGCTTGAAATTTCAATGTACATCTTACCATCCTTTCAGAGTAAGCAGTTATGATTCTGAGTCACTTGAAATATTTCCAGAGTACTGTCTCCTGTGATGTCTGACGTATGTGGGAAGGAGGACCCAAGAGAAAGGGATTGTTTTTAAAGCCCTGCAGTGTTTAAAGTCATGCAGTGGTAGTGAAAGAATTATGCACATCTGAATCTGTGGGTACTAAGGAACCTTAATATAATGTTAATATTGCAGGATTAGGACAGGAAAACGCAGAAGATGATATTTTGTTTAAAAAAGTTGTTCTCTCTGATATTCTGAGTACCTCACAACAAACCTAATTGAACAGCAGTGTATTAATATAACTAAAGACAAAAGAGTAACAAAGTCAGTCTATATGCAACATGGCTCACTTGCTGTTGACAAAAGAATGTAGAAAATTCCAGGACACTGAAGTTTTTGAGTATTAAATCCCACCATACCAGCATTACATCAGCAATAAGGTTTGCTTTTTTTTTAATTATGTTTAATCTTCGCTTTTGGCTTTGAAGGGAATTAGAATAACTTATTTTGGAAGACAAAGCTGCAGCAAACCTCAGAAGACACAACAGCTTTTAAAAGGAGCATTTCCTAAATTCTGAAAAACTCAGTTATTTTATTCACGAAAACCTCATCTTCAATTCTGCCATTTGCTGTTAAATGCTTACATCTGTTGTGTAATTTCTGTTACGAAACTTTGATCTTTTTGCTCTGATTTACTAACATTTCAACTTTCACAAATGCCACCTCAAACTAGATTGTACAAAATAAAGAGCATTTTTTTTTCCAATTCAGTTACTTTCATGACTGTGATGGCAGAAATGTGCTGTTAGTTTTCCTGCTTAAAAAAAATATACTTTTAAAGGTTTTCTTCAAGGCCTTATCTGTCAGACATATCCTTTTAACTGAATGCAAAAAAAAAATGAAACCATATCAGGTTAATGTAGCATATTTTGTCTTTCTTGGTTAACTATGTCTAACTGATCTAGTTATCTGGATGCACACACATTACAGTGTAACTGAAGGAGTAACTGTCCTACACTGTTGAGAATAAAAGCCAAAAACTTCAACATGAATTTTAATAAAATCCTTACAGTGCTGCAGAAGTTCAGGATTTTTATTTTATTTTTTCTCCCAAAGCAGGAAAATGGATGTTTAAGTGAGTTAAAATACTTCAGCCCTAACTGCCCTTTCATTTATCAACCCATATAAAATTATTTCATGTATTTTTACACCATACTGAAGTAATATTTATACCATTATTGCCATTAGCTTGAAGCTTACAACTTTAAATAGAAATTCTGTGCATTTTTCTTTGATGTGGAAAATCAGCTGAGGTCATGGGTGTATTTACTTGTACCTGTATTTAATACAGAATGCTTTTGCAAGTGTTCTGTCTTAATGATTATGCTTCTGTGTAGGAAGATAACTAAGAATTTTTGATTACTAGCTTTTCTTCTCCTGGTAGAAGAGATGCAAAATTGTGTATCCTGAGACCACTCACCGTGACCCCACCTCCATCCGCCTTTCCCAGTAAATTGCTTTTCCAGATGCTCGCTGTTGCTTAGAATGATTCTGTGCATCCATTACACAGCTGTGTAAGATAACGGGGAAGAAACGAGACTGGGCATGGAACCTTTCCTTTTTTTGTTTGATAAATAAAAAGCTGCCGGGTGAACTGAGGCACCTTCTTCTGGGAGTCAACACATCAGAAAGTCATCCTGTAGTTCTAGGACTTCCCACAGAAAGGAAGTAGCTAGGACCAGGTGCTGGCAAATGGGCTTTGCTAGTTTAACAGCAGCTTTAGAAAAGCAAATCAGCAAGGCAAGTTGCATCAAGGCTGGATGAGAAGTCCACCCAGCTGGGGAAAATCTACCTTATCCCTCAACAGCAAAAGCCAGTAGGACTGCTTGTTTTTGGAGGTCTTTTGCGTTATACACATATCCCCACCGTAGGAACAGAACCACAAAGCCCAATGGAGTTTGCAGAATAGCTAAAAGAATAACAGAGTATTTACCTTCATACTGACAATTGCTACTCGGAGATTTGTTCCACCTAGATCCACAGACAAAGCACTCTGTGTCTCTAGAATATGGTCTATGTCTTGAGAGATATTATCTTTGACAGGAGGAAAACAGAATTTCTTTTGCAATGGTTCTTTGAGATTGATAGATTTGAGGAACTTCAAAATCCTTGGAACAGCATTTCCATCTCCATATATTTTTGAGCTACAATATGAAAAAAGAGATCAATTTAAATGGAAATAACACTGCAATCTATGAAGTTTTTTACATGACAGGAGGCTGTAATACTGTATCATTACAAAATTATGGTATGACTATTATGACAATGCTGCACCTCAGACTACTCAAGTGAGTCACAGGATATGGTAGAGTACAATAGTTTGATTATCATGCACAACAGTACACAGATTATGTAAATTCGGCATTAGCTCCATTTAGGAATATGGAATGTAGAAAAATGGAAAGTTAATCATTCCAAAAAAAAAAACTGATGAAAGGACACACACATAATCAAGTTCTAAAATTACGTAAATTAAGAATTTAACTTCTGTATGTGCTATGTGCCCAGACAAGATGTATGTATCAGAAACATGACAACTAAGTAACAATAAATGGTACATTCATGTCAATTTGCCACAGAGAAGTCTCATTTTAAAACATTACCATACCTAGTATCACACATTTGGTATTCCAGAATTTATTTTTATTACTTTACTGAGGTTCTTAAAAAATATACTCTTGATTCTTGTCCTTAATTAAACACATGTAATCTCTTGAAGTTTGTAAGAACTCAGTTATTTCAGAACTGTAAGTCAGTACTGTATGGCTGAAGAGGAATGAATTCATCCAGCAGCTCCTCTGGAAGCTTGCACTCAGGGCTCTCTATGTATCGTGCCTGAAGTCAATCCATCTACGAAGTAACATGTCCTTCAGGCAGGAGTTAGAGGCAGACAGTCAGGACGTTCTCCCTCATGCTGCTACTATGGAGCAAGCTATCATGTTAATCTAAGCCTCACATACGAATTTCTTGACTTTCTGTTGAATGTTAAATTCCTAGTTACACCAAAATAATCCTAGCAACATTTTGCTTTCCAGACACAAATCTGCACACCAGACATTGCACTATGATTCTGAATGAGACATGTAAAATGAAAAATAATTTGCAACCTCAGATTAGTGCACTAAGAAGAGTGATCAAATATGACCACCTCAGAACTAAATGCCTTTTTCTCTAACACTTTAATATCTCAAAGGAAGACAAATGTACTTACCATGGGTACTGTTTACCAAACTGAAGCTGCAGAGCATGCAGAATCTTATCCTGTGTGTCAGCATCACGAACGTGAAGAACATTTTCACCTAGACAGCGAAAGTTAACATAACAGGACAGGTCAGCTACTTACAAGATGTTACAGCATAAGAAGAAATCAATTTAGAAATTGCTTTAGAAATGAGTACATATAATTATTTTTGTTTACTATGAGCAGGAAAGACTCCAGCCAAATTAACATTAATCTTCAACCTTTCTGTGCCTGCCCTTACCCCCAGTGAAGCAACACTGACTCCTATAGGATGCTGTCATGCCTTACAAAACACTGGAGAGTAAAGTACCTTCCAACAGAATACTACCATTAAATTAAAAGAGCACTGATGAGAAGAGGGAGGCAAATGGCTATTTGTGTCATATCTGAAATACCACAATACAGTTAATTCCTGAAGTGGTGATCAGCTCCTGTTTTTAAAGTGAAAATTGTATGCACATGAAACACTGAACTAAAGGAAAAAAAACAGTTGCCTATTCTGCTACACTCCAAATGGAGATATATTTTAGCTTGCCCACAGACAAAAGCCTCATTATCTTAAGCAAAACATACAAACATCACTAATATGATACAGAAATAGCAAGCAAAGTTTTAAAATAGGTCAAAAATTATTTTGCACCAATACTGCAGGATGGTCTCTGTTAAACATTTGTTTTACTTTATTCCATGGAACAAAAAAAAAATCAAAACAAGACAGAAATATAAAGAAATTAAAATAGTTATGTAGTTACAAAACACAAACCTGTTTCTCTTCCTGTCTGACGTGTCCCCAGGTTGATAACAGGTGTACCAAATGCTCCCACCTCTCTGACACCACAACTGCTGTTACCAATCATACAACCAGCATGAGCGACTAGCTGAATGAACTGGTCAAATGGGACATGCTTCACTGCCCGAAAATTGGGATGATGTTCAATGCCCTTCTTCCTCATCACCCGAACCATCTCTTTGCTTCCTACAGAAAAACAAAAGGTACAAATAAATGATTCAAGTTCTATTGCTCTACTGAAAGCCTCAACACACAAAGGAGCTAAAAGCAGTCAGTTGAATTGTCCAGTTGAATTTTCACCTCTGAGCTGCTTTTGTTCCCTTTCAGGCATATAAGCGTAAGTGTGATCCGAAAATCCACTGTAAAAATCCTTCCTGTAATATTTTAATTAGTTCAGGAGGCATTGAATGTTGCTTCTGCATGACACATGGTTTCCCTTCATCTTCTTCTCCACACTCAATGTGGAGAAGATGTCCTCCGGCAATGTGACACAAAGCTGCAGTGGATTCAAGCCTGATGCTGAAATCATCCAGCTCCATCTGTCTGGAGGTTCTGGGATAAAAACGCTCTGTAAGAACCAACGTATGCTTTACATACTACCTATTATCTGTCCTTCTGTAATGCAGGCGTTTTACTCACCTGCATCCACATTAGGGAACAGAACAAGTGTTCTCTTGTTGAAGGAGATGAGTGCATCTAGAGTCAGCTCAAACATCTTTATGGAATGTTTAATATCTGTGGTTACAGGATGTTGCAAAGCAACTATGTAATCTCTAGGTTTGACATCTTCACCTGTTCAAAAGGAAAAAGAAGAAAAGGTTTTGTTTGTTTGTTCTTTTTTTGTTGTAGTTTTGTTTTTTGATTTTTTTTTAATTGGTAAAGAATAGTATGAGGAAGAGATGACACAGTTCTGAAACTACTGACGTGAAAGCCTCAACAGTCAAGGCACTGAATGGGATATCTTACGTGTAAATTTCAGTGCTACAATAAAACTCATCGGATAACAGGAGGATCTAGCTTGTTATTTGCTTCTCTAAGTAAGACTTATAATTTTCACCTTTCTCTAAAACTCAAAACACTTAACATGCAGGCCTAGATCTAAAGCTTTGCAAAAGACCACAACAGAGTGGAGAGCTTGTTCTGACATCACTGTAAATGTGGAATAACATGAAAGCCCTGAAGCAGCTCTTAACTTTCACTAATGGCTTTGAGAAAAGAATGTCCTGCAGTGCTGTTTCACAACAGCAAGTGGACAGGTATTATCATTCTTACTGCAGTACATAATTCTCATTATCACTCATTACTCAAGTTTACTGTCAGTTCTCCATCATCAGGCAAAGATTTTATTCACATTGCTTTAAAAACGTGAAAGCCATACTTGTTTTAGTACATTTGTTAAACAATTTGTCTGCTAAATATTCACTTACCGATCTAGTAAGATTCTACCTTCTAAGTACACAAGTTATTGTGCCAGATAGGACATTGCTTTGTCAAACATAAAAAGCAAACACAAAACTCCACTATTTACCAAAATTACTTTTAAGCAAATTAACATGAAACATGTATGGCCCTGTTACAGTGAATTCCTGAAAAGAATGTTCAAAATATAAATTCCCTTTGATTTTTTTTTCTGTAATTAGTCCTAAATAGCTCTGATTCTCTTTTGATATATCCTTCACACCGTCATAACTGTTCATATAGGAAAAAGTCGATTTTTAAATTGTTCATAGAAGTTATCAATTTAAGGAAGGTTTTTTTTTGACCTTGTAAAAGGACCAGATATGTTTGCTAAGACAGATTTGTAGCAACACTGGGAGCAAATATACTGTTTTTTTTGTTGTTGTTGTCTGTGTTTTTTGTTTTGTTTGTTTGTTTGGAAACAGGTTCATAATAATACCCAATCAAATAAACTAAAACCTGCTAGCAACAAGCCTGCCTGCCGTTTCCTGTACTCTACTCAAAGCCACTGGTCAACAGATCCCCAAGTCTCCATGGACCACAGATTAATAACCCAGTTAAAGTTTGTCTGAAGTCACTGGAATAACATTAAGAAGTGGACTGCTTACCTAGCCACACGCGTATAACACTCATGTAGTCTTTGTTTTTGGCAGAGAGAAGCTTGTCATAGGAGGGACAGCCCGCTAAAAGGATGCGATCGTGGTCTTCACACATGGCTATCAAATGCTGCTCTGCGCTCCTTGTGCAGCACACATGGTAATGGGCCAGTTTGGTTATAGCGTGCCTAATGGAGTCGTCAATGGTCCCACTGACTTCCCCGCCTTCAATGTGAAGAATGCGAATATTCATCAGGGCTGCAGATGTGGCTAGTGCCAAAGCATCAAATCTGTCACCGTGAACTATCATTATGTCAGGTTTCAGGCGATTCAGGACATCTGGTAACTTCACTAATGCGAGGCCCACTGACTCCACCATGGCTGCTTCATCCTCCCCTCTCACAATAGTGTGCAGTCTTGTATGAATATCGAAGTCATCTTGTTCAATCATGCGATAGGTGTTACTGAAGATAAGAGAGAAAGGGTTAGAGGAAATACAACTTGGTTTTACAGCAACACAGCTTGACAGAATAATTGCATACTAGAAAACTGTAACAGTGCTATGCTTGAACAAAGGCCTGCATATCCTTCACTAAGGAAACTAACTTCTAAGTTTAACAGAACATTCTAATCCATATGGAGATCTTCCCTCATATTCCAAGTCCATTATGTTTTTCTAGACACCTTTAATGAACAGTCCTGCTGAACGTGTTCTGGAAAACCCCAGATATAACTCTGCAGAGTCTTTCGGAGAACAGATATGAAGAACAGAATATAAGAACATTTTCTTTTCAGAAAAGCTATGTTGGTTCTTTACCAATATATGGACTTTGCTGGACAAATGTATAAATACAACAGAGACAATGCAAAGCTGAGGACTCTATGTTCAAGTAAAATACCTTGCTGCTATCATCTAATAGAGAAAAAAGGTTTTTTTTTAATTATTTTTTAAAAATCAGGTTAGTTTTATGGTGTTGAATACACATTGCCATGTTACTGCATGAAAACAATGGCCAGTATAAAGCAGAGAGCATAAGGCTGAGAATGTGCGGCAGTGGAACTTCATTTCTTAGTAGTTTCAGGTAACAGAACTTCCCACAACCACACAGAAAATCACACCTTAATTTATAAAGTGCCAAACTGTATAGTATAGGTAGTCCAAAATGTGTCTTTACTTGAAGATAAGCATAGCATTTCTAAACATTCAGCAATGCTGGTATACTGAGAACCTTATGCTCACATCTTACTTTGACTTGTGAAAGTGTTTTCCTATCAATTTCACTTAACTGAGTTCAATCTGATAAATGCACCCAGAGAAAAACAAAAACAAAAACCAACCTCAGCAATAAACATGCTTTTCTTTCTGCTTTTCTCCATTCCCTCAGCAAAGAGTATACTCACCTGGGATACAGGAAGTCCTTCCAAAGGAAGGGATCCAGAACAAGACATTCCATTTTCCCAGGCAGGTGATCTGACTGCTTACATACAGGGTGTTACAGAGGGGACCCTAATCTCTCTTGCCAAGCCATACCTAATATACCTATTAGTTACTCATTTTGTCAGAGTAAAATGACCTCTCCCTTTCTTTCCCTGCAATCCTGGATGTGAAAACTTAACAGTATTCAACTGTGATACCAAATATATAAAGACTTTAATCAGTAAATATACAAATTGGAAGAACTTCAGCTTAGAATGTCTGCAGACTATCTTTTTGTTTTGAAAGTTCAAAACTCTAACACACTTTTCTTTGATAATCATCAGATTCTGAGGGAAATTTGAAGGAATTGAATTTCTCACTTCATGATAAATTCTACAATTTGGCTGAAAACCTCAGCTATAGCATTTACTAAAAACTTTCTAAAATTCCAAGATTGATTTGAAAAAAAATATGCAATCTCAGAAGGAGCTGGGAAATGAAATAAAAAGTACTTGAAATGTCTGAAAATTTACATTTAAAATGTTGTTATGTGCATTCGTGATGACAAGTAGTTTGTGACCCAGCATTTGCGATGTTATTGCCAACACAGCAGAAACAGATTGGAAGAGGTACAAAAATCCACCTTACCCATAATCATCAATCAGGTGGGAACCAAGCACTACAACGTCAAGCTCAAAGAACTGTGGTTCTGCCTTAATGCCAAACATAATGGGAGCTAATTTTGAATAATCAGCACGGTTGCAGGTAGCAACACAAACACGTAGTTTGTGGTTGTTTCCATTCTTCTCCATGACTTCTTTTTGTCTCTGTTTTGAAAGATTCTTGAAATACAGCTCCTGAAAAAAAAATAAAAAAGAAAACCAACATATTAATAATAATTTTTATGGCAAGTATATGGTGTGCTTAGTGAACAGCATAAATAATTGCAGCCCAAAACTGTGGGCACATAATCTCACCCATTAATAACAGACAACTGATAGCTTACAGTACCTATCATTAGAAGATTTTTAGAAGTACATTTTTTAAAAAAAATCTAAATGTCACAATTTTAATACCTTATAAATAATTCACATATTCTATATAAGCAATATTTAAGTATTACTAATTTCAACTGTAATTAACCTTTGGAAGAAGGGGCAGGCAATGCAGGAAGACTACAGAGCTGTTGTCAAGTTGTGCAGGTAGAAAATTGGAAGTGCCAAAGCCCAACTGGAGCTCAGTTTGGCTAGTGCAGTAAAAGATAATAAAAAATGCTTTTTAAAATACTCCAATTGCAAAAGGAGGATTAAGGAGAATCTTACTGGGTGTGAGGGGAAACATAGTGATGAAAGGTGAGGGTAAGGGTAACATACTTAATGCCTTTTTTGCCTCAGTCTTTATTAGCAACTGTTCCCAGGGTATACAGCCCCCAGACTTGGAAGACAGCGATAGGGAGGGAGACGAAACACCTATAATACAACGAACTGTGGGTGAACTATTACATCATTTGAACATCCATAGGACTACGGGGCTGAACAGGATTCATCCAAGGGTAGTGAAGGAGCTGGTGGAAGTGCTCGCAAAGCCACTCAGTAATTTACCAGCAGTGCTGGCTGACTGGGGAGGTCACAGTTCACTGGAGGCTAGCAGATGAGACTCCAGTCCACAAGGGGAGGAAGGAGGATCCAGGGAACTACACGCATGTCAATCTGACCTCGGTACTGGGGAAGGTTATAGAACAGGTCATCTTCAACTCCATCTCATGTGCCACTTGATAAGGAATGCAGCCTGCATGGGTTTACGAAAGACAGGTCCTGCCTGACTAACCTGATCTCCTCCTATGACAAGGTGACCCACTTAGTAGATGAGGGAAAGGCTGTGGTTGTTATCTGCCTGGATTTTAGTAAAGCATTTGACATTGTTTCCCACAGAATTCTCCTGGAGAAACTGGCTGCTCGTGGCTTGAACAGGTCACATTCCACTGGCTGAAGAACTGGCTGGGTGGCTGGGATCAGAGGGTCACAGTGAATGGTGGCTGGTCACCAGCAGCATTCCCCAGGGTGTCTTGGGGATGGTTTTGTTTAACATTTTTATCAGCCATCTGGGTGAGGGGATGGAGTACGCCCTCAGCAAGTTTGTGGACAATACCAAGTCAGGTGGGACTGTCAATCTGCTTGAGCGTAGGAAGGTTTTCCAGAGGGATCTGGGTAGGCTGGATTGATGGGCTAAGTCCAATCACACAACATTCAAAACTGTTCAGGCTCAAAGGGTTGTAGTAAACGGGGTTACATCTGGCTGATGGCTGGTCATGAGTGGTACCCCCAGGGCTCCATCTAGGGGCCAGTTCTCTTCATTGTTTTCATAAATGACTTGGATGCAGGACTGAAAGGTATACTAAGTAAGTTTGTGAATGGCTCTAAACTGGGAGGAGCTGTTGACTCCCTTGAGGGTGGAGAAGCCTTGCAGAGATCTTGACAAAACAGAGAGCTGGGCAGTCACCAACAATAAGAAGTTTAGCAAGAGCAAGTGCTGGGTGCCCACCCGGAATGGGGCAACCCTGGATATACGCACAGAGTGGGGGATGAGAGGCTGGAGAACAGCCCTGTGGAAAGGGATTTGGGGGTTCTGGTCAACAGCAACTTGAACATGAGTCAACAGTGTGCCCCGGCAGCCAGAAGGGACAGCCATACCCTGGGGTGCATCAGGCACAGCACTGCTGGCTGGCTGAGGGAGGGGATTGTCCCGCTCTGCTCGGCGCTGGTGCGGCCTCACCTCAAGTGCTGTGTGCAGTCATAGCAGCAAGCCTACTGGAGTTCAAGAAGAATCTGCACAGCTCTCAGACACAGTGTGATTTTTGGGTGGTCCTCTGTGGAGCCAGGAGTTAGACTCGATAACCCTTGTGGGTGCCTTCCAACTCACGATGTTCTACGATTCTGTGAACACTAAGCATCTGGTCCTGCATTTGGCTCTTAACAGCCCCCTGCAGCAATACAGGCCTGGGAAGGGTGGCTGGAAAGTTGCCCAGCAGAAAAGGACCTCGGGGTGCTGGCTGAACATGAGCCAGCAGTGTGCCCACATGGCCAAGAAGGCCAACGGCATCCTGGCTTGCAGCAGAAACAGTGTGGCCAGGAGGACCAGGGGAGTGTGTGTCCCTCCGTACTCAGTCTGGTGAGACCACACCTCAAGTACTGTGTTCAGTTTTGGGCCCCTCATTACTAGATGGATCCTGAGTTGTGGAA
Organism: Anser brachyrhynchus; assembly: GCF_964034855.1. NCBI lineage: Eukaryota > Metazoa > Chordata > Aves > Anseriformes > Anatidae > Anser > Anser brachyrhynchus. The sequence continues at coordinate 49,426,344 of NC_137697.1, read as the reverse complement.
AAGTGTCTGGAGAAGGGCTACGAAGCCGGTGATGGGCCTGGAGCACAAGTCCTGTGAAGGGGCTGAGGGAACTGTGGTTGTTTAGTCTGGAGAAGAGGAGGCTCAGTAGAGACCTTATTGCTCTCTACGGCTACCTGAAAAGAGGACACAGTGAGGAGGGTGTTGGTCTCTTTTTGTCAGGTGAGAAGGTATAGTATGCAAGGAAACAGCCTTGAGTTACACCAGGGGAGGTTTAGATTAGACATTAGGAAGAATTTCTTCATGCAGAGTGTGGTCAAGAACTGGAAGAGGCTGCCCTGGGAAGTGGTGGAGTTCCCATCCTTGGAGGTATTTAACAGGCATGTGGATGAAGCACGAAGGGACATGGCTTAATGATAGGACTCAGTACGTCAGGTTGATGGTTGGACTTTGTAGTCCATCAAGAAAAGACCTGAAGGTCTTTTCCAACCTAGATGACTCTATGATTCTAAGTAGCAGAATGGCTTTCCCTGTTCAAATGGAAACTTTTATGTAAGAAGATTATTGGTGCCTTAGTAGATCATGAAAAAAAATCTATTGCAAAACCGCAGAAAGGAACAAACTAGTAAGAGATACATCCACTGACAGACTCCATTAATGAAAAAAAAAAAAAAGTTTCTGGTCAAGTCAGTTTATGTATCTGTTAAACACACTTCAGTGAAGCAAAGTGAGTTAAATATTGACTCATAACCGCTTCCATACTATTTTGCAGGCCAAAGTACAGCAAGGTATTAAATAATACAACATTAGATTACAGTAAGATAGCTTTTAGAGATAGTAAGGACAATAATAACCATAGGTTAACAATAATCAAAACTCCAGATCACCTATGATTATCATTGTCCTTATTAATACTATTTTTAAAGGGTTCCTGACAATTAAAGTTCCCCAGGAAGTGACTATTTTTACAAGCAACATCAACAGTTACTGTAATAAGACATTTCCTCTAATTAACTTTTCCAGCTTGTCAAGTAGCTGATTAAACTACATTACGATGTTTAATGTTTACCTGTCCCACGTTAATCATTTTACCCTGCTGTTTTCACAACCTCCCCACCCCCGCCTGAAACGTAAGAACTGGGAAAAAAAAAAAACTTTAGAGAAAAATAGTTATGTCTTAAAAAAATGATACAGGAACTAAAATTGCACTGCCACCTCCCCTTCTTCCCCCAGCAGCAACCAAGTTGGTAGCACAGAATATCAGATCAGATATTGATAATTTTTCTGTACTTCTCCTTCTGAAAATAACTGGACTTCAAATGAGTACCATCCTTTGGGTATGAAATCTAATGTTATGTCAGATTTTTACTGCATTTTGGTAGCAAGTAAACTGAAGTTGACTTTTTCCAGCTTAATGGACAAGGATCACTCATCTCTGACTCAGATACAGCAGTATCAATCTTTCTACTCATTTTGATATCTAGGGAAGTTCTTACTACGCAGCTGCTATGCAAGCATGACAACAACACTGACTGTCCAATTTCATGCTCTTTTACATTTAATTTTTTGTTTTTTTACACTGCACTACAAGTTTGTGGTGGGGAAAACAGAAAATTAATTCCACAATATATTAGCTATGATGGAAGGCCCAAATTTTATTCTTTTGGAGAAGACTCAAGGTTAGATGATAGTCTGGAGTAGCATACTGTACACCACACAAATAACTGAAAACAAAAAAGTTTTCAGCTTTCTCACATTCTGACATCAAAAAAAATCTCCCTTAGTTGCTTTTCTGTTACTGACCTTTTTTTGTATTTACTCTTCTGTGTACATCTTATAAGCAGGAAAAAAAAAATACATTTTCCAGTAAATTTTTAAAAGAAGATCTATTAGGCTATTATTATTAGGCATCCCAGTCTCATGACATATATATAAAACTTCAGCAACTTTTTAAAGATCTCCCTATTTGTAATTCTTATTAGGTTTTATCACAGATAATGAAAAAATATTTTGCGTAAGTCATGTCAGGACTATCAGGAATCTGTCCTGAGTTGACAATGGTAAAACATATTTCTAGTCTCCACTTGCAATCTGTAAGGGCTCTACAAAACTATAATTGGCATGGCGATTTTTTTTTCCCTAGCACAACTCTAATAACAGTGATTCCTGAGTAGTTTACCTTTCAAAATGAAACTAAAGTGGCAAAAAACAGTGACGGCTGGCATGACTCAGCTCACCAGAAATGGCATTTCTCATTCACCCTAGCACGGTAGCAATACCAACCAACTTCAGCAGAATAGACACAACCTGGAATTTCAGCAATTGATTATTATGACAAATAAAGCTGAATTCTATGGGTTCAGCCACAAAGTAATAGATATTATTTGTTTCACAATGAGCAGAGGCTCATGGTATTTTCACTAGAACTTTGCTTCAAAAGTAGTATGTTAATTAACTACCAGTTTACACTTCCAAAGGGTCAAATGATAATCCTTCAGACAAATTACTTCCTCCTGCTGAAGACTTCTGCAGTTATGTGTGTATATGGTTGCTGTTTTAATTTTGTCTTTCTTTTTGTCCAAGAGGCTTGAAATATTTTAAACATATATAAGCAATTCAGTACCTAATGTCAAAAATGTAGAGAAAGGATATTTGTAGAGTTCTAGATGACATATAAAGTTAGATCAGAGAGGACATCACCCTGCATCGCTGAGTGAAACCTTAAACCACATCAGCTAGACAGAGGTCTAGCAGCACCACTGCTTTCCCATTTCTAAACCAACCTCTTTTGGGAGATGCTTCTAACCAGGACATCCTGTCTTTGCATGTGTAAAAACAGGTACTAATTCAAATGAAGTCACACTGAAGATGTGAAGGAAACTTCTTACATCCCTGTAAGCTTGCCTTTGAACCATCATGAATAAGGTTCCTATAATTAGAAGCAAACCTCTCACAAGACCTCTCAAGCCATCCGCTGCTGCATACATATCACAAACAATACAAACTGAGAAGCCAAGACAGAAGGGCACGGAACAAAGACGTGACGAAGCCAGCCTACCCAAGGTCTGCTCAGTGCAAGTTATCTGTCTTATCTAGAGCCCCCACTTTCCTCTGGCAAAGCAGATATCTAATCATTTAGAAAAAGCAGGCTTTAGAGAAGCAGAATAATTTTCTGTCCTCCTCGATCTTCAGGCAGCATCCAAAACCCTGGAACTATTTAATCCAGAGCTATAAAATACCATCTAAAAGACTGAGTCTCTACATTGCCAAAAAAAAAAGGTCACGGTTCACCGTAACTACAGGTCGAATCACTACAGCCCAAATCTTTACGGCCCCACGTTTAGTTACAGCTGCGACAGCAGCCTCTGGAAACAACTTCCGAGGTAGACAGGGAGATGCACCAAAGGCGTACGAACCGCCAGGACAGGAACCAAAACAACCCGTGCCATTTGTGCATTTCCACTTCAGCTAGCGTTCGGGAAGCCCCACAGCAGGGTTATTTTCAGCGCTAAGCCTCTGTAGCGCATAAGTTTTATAAGTAAGCCACACACAGGCCTTGGTGCAGACACAGCTTTTGTATCGCCGGCTGTCGCTTCTGTCCCCGTATAACCACACACCTCCCCTACCAGAACGGCCAGCTAAAAACCAGACGAGAGTTAAATAAATACAAAGGGGACATTTGTCACGGGGTGGGGGGGGGGCAGGCGAAGGGCTGCGTCCCTCCACGGGACCCACACCCCGCGCACGTACACATATATATGTATATATATGCATGTATATGTGGGCATATGTGGGCATATGTGGGCATATGTGGGTATATGTGGGCATATGTGGGTATATGTGGGCATATTCACCCCCGCGCCCTGCTGGAGCCCCCCGCGGACACGCGCGGCCCCCGCTCCTCACGCCCCCCCCCCCCGCCGTTCCTTTCGGGGGGTGCGCGCTCCCGCTCACCTCTGCGGCAGGACCGCACGCTCGCACCCACGCCGCATGCGCGCCCCCGCGCGGCCCCGCCCCGCCGTCACCGTGGCGGCCGTTGGAGCCGCGCGCACCCGCGCCAAGCACCACCACCACCCCGCCACCCCCCCCCCGCCCCAACGCAGGCGTGGCGGTGTCCGCCCCTGCCTCAACCCGCCGGGCCGTGAGGAGGCGCCCAAATTAGAAGTGTCGGTGGCGAGTGACACGTCGTCCCAGCCAAACGAGAGGGTTTCCCTGTCTGTCTTTCTCCTTCCGATGGGGCTTGCGTTGTTGTATGATCATATTATCTGCTGAAATCTGAGAGCCCGGTGTGGGAGGGCTGTCCGTCCCTTCATCCGCTTGGCGCCTGTACTCTGACAGACTTTTTCAGTCCAAAGTGTATTTTTGTTCATCCACCCATACAATGTATACGGTTCCTCAAAGCCCTTCTGCCTTTGCTCTCTGCCTCCCAAACAAAAACACACCTTAGCAGTGGCTCCCGTGTTCAGCACTGACAAAAGAAAACAGATGCAAGGAATGGGGATGTCTGTTTTCCTGTCCTTTAGTAGGGGAGAAAAGTCTTTTCTCACAAGGCTCTGAGGAACAAATACTGAGATCTTCAACTAAAAATACCTTAAGTGGCTATTATGGCAATATAGTTTGTCAAACAAAACAACAACAAAACAAGGCAAAACTCATCCTTAGGAATATTTCAAATTCTGTTTCACAGAATCATAGAATATCCCCAGTTGGAAGGGACCCATAAGGATCACTGAGTCCAACTCCTAATGACTGTTTCCCAAGAAAGCGATAAAGAGCATCTTACAGTAAGGGTTGGGAAGTCCTCAGATGGCTGTGGTGCAGTGAGTCATAGCTCCTCAAAGCTTCAGTGTCTCGGGAATAGGAAGAGGGCAGCACACCCACGTCTCAGGTTTCTGGGGATCTTGACATGCTGACCAGAGGCAGCAGCAGCTGGATTGCACCACAGGTTCAATTCATGTCACCCTTGGTTTCACTGTTCTACGCAAAACTAGATTTTCTTTGCACACATTGCTCAAAAGCCCGTGTGCATTCTGGAAATGTCATTATATACAGGTTTGAATTGTCTCCTGCATAGGCTTTTAGGTTATGATAAGTTCACCAGAGAGGCTCCAGCTGGTTTCACTGAAACAGGAGCAGAGGCTCACAGAATGCCTAAGGTTGGAAGTGCCATCTGGAGGCCACATGTTCCAGTCTCCTGCTCAAACTGGGTCATCCAGAGCTCAAGACCATGTCCAGGCAGCTTTTGCAGATCGCCATGAAAGGAGAATCCACACCCAAAAGATTCCTGATCATAAAAAACATTTAATTTTCACCTGGTAAAATGTGAATCTCCTTTTATTCTAGATGTACTTGTGTCTTTGTAAAGTTTCCAGTTGTGCCCGCAAGAATGTTGGTGATTTTTTTTTCACTTCTTTTTTGCACTTTGCCAGCAACATGTTGTAAGTAAAATCTATATAGTCTTTAAGTTATGAAATCTAGGTAGAAAAGTTTCATTTTTGACCTTTCATCTAGTTTAAAATTTCAGTGTATGTATATTTATATAAATTCTCCTCTGAAATTTAACGTGCATGAAAGTTTTACCTTCTATTCTTACACGTTTTTATGAAAGTAAAGATCTCTCAAAGTTTCTAGTTCTTCATTTAGAGTTTTGTTCTGATTTTCCAAGACCACAACTCAGTCTTCCAGACAACTAACAAACTATTTTCTACGGCATTCTGGAGCAGCTTCTCTGTTCTTCAGCTTTATTTCTCATTTCAGTTGTGGATTATCTGTCTCACTTATCTGGGAATACTGAGGAAGAGCCTGAATCAAACAAATGAGTGTATGGTTGAGTGTAGATATTTATAAATTCTGAATTATGCAAGTACTTCTGCAGCTAGAAGCAATCACATTGAGGGTTATTCTTAGCACGGCATCAGTGCATCTCCTGGTATGTTTTCTCCAGAAATGTTTCAGCATCTTGCAGCACAAACTGCAGCACAATGGGCAAAGTTTATGCTCCTTTCAGTTATTTCTCCCCCACAGACCTCACACTGCATACATCGGACAAAATTTCTCCTGTGTTACGGAGTGAGCCCTGCCCCAGTCTCTCCAGCAGAGAGACAAAGACTTCCTAGAGAGATGAGATGGGAGGAGAAGATTCAGCCATAATCTGCCTGCTCCTGTCAGCCCCCTTTGCTACCTGCAATCTCTCAGGGCACCGAAGATGGCCTCTGCTCCCACCAAGTCCTGAGGGAGTACTGGGGCTCATTAGGGGAGCAGGACCTTTGCGGTCACATTAATTCATTGGCCACCTCTGCACGAAAAAGCTATGCAGAAATTGGAGCAACCCTGCAGGGACTAAATGGACATTGATACGCAAAGAGTTGGGAAATGCGGAAGATGGGCTTGCTTCTTTCCAAAGAGGGCATGCTGCTTAGGATTTGAACAGAAGGAGCAAGATCTTCTGTCTCGATCTGCGGCTGGTTTAATGATCACCCTGTTTGGGAAACCACGCCGAATGAGGTGACAGGTGCTAAAGCACAGTCTGAACTTGCACCAAAGAGCCTGTCAGTGCATAGCTGCACTGCCATGCGGTGTGGGCAGACTGAGTCAGTACCACTATGATCTTCTGCACTGAGGTTAAGCACAGTGTTGCTTCCTCATGCCTGAAAGCAAAGGAATATGTCTTTTTAAATCAGCATCTACATCACGTGGGGCTTTAGTTAAGCCTTTCCTTAACTCTTCATTTACATCGATTCTATTTACATCAAAACCAGTTTGCTGAGTATCAGGAAGTGAAAACTCAGTATAAATTTTCAAAAAGTAACTAGAAGCAGCTGTCCATGTCCATTCTGTGCTGTGCAGCCAAAACCACTTGAAAGCAGCTTGAATTTTAGAGGTAAGGACATAGGGGTTTCAGAAGAGCATGTCCTTCTGACACAGTCATCATTTCCAAAGAAAGTGGCCACAGTGCTCAGCTGCTGTGAATGCGCTCTGTTACGAATATCCTGTATAGGAAAAGACCAGGTAACGCCTACAACACAATATAAGGAGAATACAAGCTGATACACACAGTAGGGAAAGCGTAACAAGTTATTGCCTTCCTGTTTTTTTCTGTTTGTTCTTCCCAGTTAAAACTGCCAGGTGAGCAGCGCACAGTCAACAGTAACTGTAGGTGACCACAGCGGTGCATTAGCTAGGTCAGTATCATCACATCAGGGTCTTGCAGCTTCTATCTGATGTTTCAGAAAAATGGGAAGAGAGGGAGGATGAGAAAAAGCCATTTATGCTACGCAAAGGGAGATGTGGGGTTTTGTTCCCTCCTGATCACAGCACAGATCTCTCACATCTTTGCTCAGTATCTTGCACCAAGACAGACAGATGACATGTAGGTACAGTGGTCAGGCAAAGAACTTTTTGCAAATGGAGAGGAAATCCAAAACTGTGTGAAAATCTGTTCTGTCTTGGGAAGGTTACCTTAAAACCAGGTCCATCAAAACCCCAGGCAGGAAGGAGAGTTGTGATTCTCATTGAGGTTACTACAGATTGGCTACAAAATACCACAAAACTTTTTATAGAGTTGCCAGTGTTTTGTAACAGATCAACAACCTCTTCTTTCTCATTAGAAAGATGGCATATGCTGATATTTGGTGCTTTATGGTGTAATTTATATTTACTGATAATATATAAAATTTGACTCAAGTTTCCAGCCAAGTTTCCAGTAACTAAACAGAGCTGTAGGATGCAATAGATGTGTGGTATGAAAGGCAGCCTCTGTGCTGGGGGACTCCTTGCACAGGGGGAGGATACCATCTAAAACCAATGCAAAGCAGTGGAAAGAGTGCTGACAACCTCAAAGTGATTTTTATCATGCCATTCAGTCTCTAACAACTCGAGCCATTCTCTTCATTTCAACTGAAAGAAATGCTAAACTTTTCTTTCTCTAAAAATAAGATAGCGGAACTGACCCACCTTCTGCTGCCATCATGTGATTGTGTGTGATCTCTGCTTCTGTGATCTGTCCAACTCTTCAGCGGGGCCTGTTTGCTGTACTTGGGTTAAAAGCTCTTGCGGATATGGTTTGTCTGTCTCAAGCTACACTCCTGTTCGCTTCTGCTAGAATAAACTTGACTGTTGTTGCTGATTCATGCTTGTTGACACACGTCAAGCATCCACTAGGGAGTATAGCACAGTTTAACATACCCAAGCTGGCTTCAAAGCAGTTGGTCTTGAACAATGGTGGCAGCCGAGCTGGGGTGATGCTCGTAGGGGGATTTTCACTCGGGACAGCACTATGCACTCTGCTGAAGCCTGTGCTGTGTGTCTAAATCGACTGATTAGTAGAGAAGATAGACTGATTAACACTAGTTGGGGCATATTCAAACAGGAATGAATACAGCCACTGCACACACTGGAGCGTACTTGGACAAAAGCTGGGGAGGAACTGACTTGGTTGCAAGATGCCATCACTAGGGGAGAACAGCAGGTAAGTCTGTCAAGTACCAGATCCCATGTCACTTTCAGGCAGGAGACAAATTTATCAGGCAGACTGGCTTGAGGAAAGCATGCTGCAGAAACAGCCATGTCAGCTGGATGCAAACGGCTCTCAAATGTGAAAGACTAGAGAGCGAAACCAAGTTCCTCCAATAAACTTTCTCAGTTCTGGTCACTTTTGGCTTTTATCACAATGGCCAGTTACTTATTTCTCTTTAAAGAGGGCAGTTTGCAAGACTGAGCTTAATTCTCTATCTGGCTTCCAGCGGAAGCTAAAGCTACGTCATTTCTCCTTCAGGCCTCCTGTATTATCACACTAGGGATGTGAGATACCAAAAGTTTCCGTGTTCCAGTAGTGCCGCGGTGCTAATCCTGCCTTCACTCTCCACCAGCCAGCCCTCTGCCCTCACTCCAACCTTCCTTTCAGCGATGGAGCAGGGCTTTTTGTCCCAGCGATGTTTGTGCAGAGAGACACGGGGTGCACTGGGCCCACCATGCACGGGTCTGCGGAGGCTGTGAGCTCTGGCACACGTGCAGAGCACTCTGCTGTCATGGAGCGGGAAGCGCGAGAAGGGGGCAGGAACCACAAATAATCATCTAGTGATAACACTGCCTATTTTTTTTTTCCACTTAAAATTGACATATGGCATTGAAAAGCATGGTAAATGGCTGGCAGTAAGGACTACATCATCGAACTCTGGCCTCCTGTCAGTATGAGTAATTCCTGCATTGTGAGCAGATCTAGAGGTTCCTACTTGTTCTTCTTGTCCAGCTAGTGTGTGTATATAGATATATACATACACCTTCCTTATCCTTCCTAAGGTGCTACAGCATCTGTCTTGCTTGCAGCTGTGTTTTCAATGTGGGAAAACTATCTGCTCACAAATATCAGTCAAAGTAAGCAGACTATCTGCTCACGAATATTTGGTAATTCCCAATTTCTAATTTTAAGGGGTATTAATGCTGCTATATAGTTACAATAAATAAATAAATAAATCTGTTAATCAAGCAGTGATCTAATGTCAAGAATAAAGAATGATATTAGTAAACATGTATTTCCTCCTGTTTTCCATAGAAAAAAAAATTGTTTTGTATGTACATTGTGAACTTCTACCTTGGCTATTAGCTTCACTAAGACCAAAAAACAAAAAAGTGATGGAAGAAGAATATTTGATTGTAAAGGTGGTTATGCTACACAATACAGTTTGCAATTTAAAAGACAGCTGGGGAAATTTTGAAAGACAGAATATAAAAAGGGCAAAGACGTGATTTTTTTTTTCCCCCTGTAGCTGTTCACTAAGAAAAGGGCAAATCCTTCCATCTTGGAAGCTTATAACATACCGGATTTCACTACCTTAGTTAGGCAAACATCACCTTTAATTGTGTGACTTTTAGAGCAATCTTAAATCCTACACTATGGCTGTTAATGGCTGTTACTAGTTCCTGAAACAATTTCATATTTTTCATTTGAAGATGCTTGTAGGGATGTAGTGGAAGGATCAAATGCCAGCTGAAAGCACAGTGTTTTCTGTATTAAGCATTGTATAAAAGTACGTTTGTTTTTAATTCTGGGTCAGGAATGAAGCGTCCTCATTATTCTGTTTGGAGTATCTGTAGCTCTTATTTTCATTGCTAGCAATCTCCAGATATGGTTTTCTTTTCCAAGCAACAAGCAAAAGTCAAAGAAAATTACAAACAAGCACACAATTTTAAAGGAGGTACTATCTCTAAAGACTGTATAAAAAGCCTGACACAAACCTTCTGTAAATGTGTTTTACTTGGACAAGAAGCCAGAACCTTGTAAATGACAAAGAGCAAAGCTTTAGAGCTCAGGATGACATTTAGAAAGAAAGAAAAAATAATGGTTTGAAAAAAAAACCCACAACAACAACCATGGTAAATGGTAATTTACTTCTTTCCTTCCTTCCTTTAGATAGTTATCTGAAACAGACACTCACATAAAAAGCATCTGAGTGGTTATTCAGTGGTTATTCTTACTTAACCTACAGGATAGTCTCATTCCTCAGTTGGATTTGCTATCCGTGTTATTTTATTTGAGCTTTGATTTAATACGCAGTGTTTGAATGAAAGACAGTCCAGAATCACAAAGAAGTAAAACCAAATGCTGTAACACTGCCTGATTTTGCAGGAAAGGCAGCTCTCCCCACAGATGCTCTGACCTCAGCATGCACGTCCACTGGCTGTGCTGAGTCCCTCTGGGAAAGACCATACAACTCAAACACCACCGAGAGACAAGCAGCCTATTTTTCCCAGGACAGGGTGTGTGTCAGGATGTAGGAGACCACCCAAAATCGTGTGGTTAGAGACCACCTTATGACTGGCCTGGCCGCCCAGTATGTGTTAGAAACCAGCCCAAACGTCCCTGCCGTTTGGCTACTGAGACTCCACGCTGCGAGAGGTGCTACCTCTTACTTTTCCTGCGCTTTCTAAAACCCCCTGTGCCTCTGGAAGGCAAGTATGAAGTATCGACACCGTGTAGATGGCCTCATGCCAGCATTTTCTCATGCTAAGTGCTGTGAGACGTCCCATTCTTTTACAATGAAATTATAAGAAAAAGCGGGCAATTTGAACAGGATTTTCCAAAGGATATTTAGGGCACTTAAGAGGATATTTAGAGGCACTTTGTGGGAAAATCCCTATGACTGGCTCCCACCACATGACATCATGCAGGTTTACAGAAAATGCTAGAGGGGTCCTTGACTCTACCCTCGTCTCAGTTTCACATTGCCTATAAAAATCCCCTTTCCTTGAGCAGCGCAGCACTGATGGGAATCCCACTTCCTTATTTATTTCCCACAGTGTGGGCTGCCAACCTGCTCGCTAGCTAAAACTCCCCAGACTGCAGGCAGACCTGCTAACCGCAAAATGGTGAGGCAGCGACGGAGCAGAGGTGAGGAATCTTCTGGTGGAAGAGTGCTGCCAGCTCAGAAAGTCCCCTTCGCTTTTGTGTAGTGACATCCTACTTTAAAGCCTGGGAGGAAATGCAAACCTTCTGTTTCCATCCATGCTGCCGACTCCCTTATTATGAATGTGGCGCTTTGTTAGTTTTCATTCCTGTCCCTAGGCTGGTCTACTCTTTAGCATCCTGACGTACTGACACAGTGGTGTGGTGTTCAGACCCGGGGCCCCGTGGGGAAACAACAGCTACAAGAGGGCAAAAAAAAAAGCTGTCAACGAATCCCTTAAAAATAAGGACGCGTTTTCAGTGTTTGTTGGGAATCCATTTCTTTAAAGCCTACAAAAGGGATGCCTTCAATGGGAGAGTATCCAAGGTGATGGTACTTCTCAATGCCTGCGGGTCTCAGGGAGACCAGGAGCCAAATTTGTGGCTGGGAGGCAGGAGTAAATCAGGGATGTGTAAAGAAACACGTGATGGAAAGAGCCGCTTCCAGCTGACATGGTCTGACATTCGGATTTGAATGGGACAAGGCTCCTTAGGTATTGCGCTTGGGCCGGCATCCCCAGTGCCTTTTCCACACACCCTTCCTGCATGCCGACAGACAACCGTATCTTCTGGTCACGGAAAACAACCGACAGGCAGCCGGAAAACCTGCTCCACAGGTGGCAAAGCGAGCAGCCCGGGGTGACAGCGCCGGCAGAGCTACCTCCGGCTGGCCGAGGGGCAGGAGGGCTGCAGCCTGCCCCGGGGAGCCCTCTCCAGAGGCTGGCTCTTCGGCCGCGCTCCGGGGCCACCTCGCCGACGACTCCTGAGGACCTGTGTCAGCCCCGGCTCTGCCCTTCCCTCAGGGCTGCCTTCGCTTCGGTCCCGTTAGCCGACGCCTTCGGAGACCCCCCGCCTGGAGACGCTGCCCCACGGGCCTGAGCCCTCTGGGGCTGAACCCCCCGGTCCCGCTGCCTGCCTTCACGGCCCCTCTCCCCCTCACCGCCCACACATCCCGCTCGGGGTGCGAACCCTAAATCCTCCACACCCTCCCGTGACAGGAGACACCCCCCACCCCCCCGGGGACCCCTCTCCGGGCACTGACCCCACCCGGGGCAGGGGGGGCTCACCGGGGGGGGGCAGCGCTACCGACCCCGGCTCCCTCCGCCTCGCCTCGCCTCGTCCCCCCGCAGCCCCCCGAAGCCCCCCGGGACCCGGCCCCGACTTACGTGGGGGCCGCGGGCGGGCGGCTCCCGGCGCGGCGGCGCGTTGGTCCCCATGGCGGCCCCGCAGCGCGGCCGCTGACAGGCCCGGGGAGACGGGGACGGGGACGGGGCCGCCGCCGCGGGAGCGGCTCCCGGGGACCGGGGGACGGCGACGGGGCCGCACCGGGACCGCCCCGAGCCGCAAGCACCGCCCTCGGCTCGGCGGGGGGCGAGGGGGAGGTGGGGCGGGAGGAGGTGGCGGGTACCGGGGGTGCACGGGCGGAGGTGGGGGGGGAAGCGGGGTGAAGGCAGCTGGGGTGAAGGCAGGCTGCTCTGTGGATATCTGCAGCTAATATCCACTTCTCCTGGGGGTGTAGGTAGCTGGGGTGCAGGCAGCTGGGGTGCGGGTGGCTGGGGGTGCAGGCAGGCAGCCCTGTGGATATCCCCAGCTAATACCCGCGTCTCCTGGTGTTATTGACGCTGCCCAGGTCTCTTCAGAACAATAGGGACGCGTGGCTCTCACCAGGCGAGGAGCTGGGAAAGCTGTCACGGCATTGATATCGAACAAGCGGCACCTCCAAGCACGGGGTCTGGAGGACAGCAGTGGCCAGAACTTTGGATGGATGCTTCCTGACGCGTCTTGCTTTTCTGTACCCCATTTCAAGGCTGTGTCCTGCTGTGTCCTGCCTGCAGCGCTGCGTTTCTGCCCCCCTTTCAGGGCCCCCACACTGGGAACCCCATCCCAAGGGAGCCCGCAGTACCCCCTTCCCCTGCAAGGCCAGAGCTGCTGCGGGCACCTGTCTGTGTCCTGATGTCATTTCACGTCATTTTGGGGTACCTGCAGTTCTTTGCAAACTGTCTTTGGTTTTTGATACCTGGGCCTTGTTGTGTGCGGAGAAATGACTCATCTACAGCCATTACCTCCTTTCTGTTTTTTATTCCTTTTTTTTTTCTTTTTCTTCCTTCCTTTCTTTCTTTCTTTCTTTCTTTCTTTCTTTCTTTCTTTCTTTCTTTCTTTCTTTCTTTCTTTCTTTCTTTCTTTCTTTCTTTCTTTCTTTCTTTCTTTCTTTCTTTCTTTCTTTCTTTCTTTCTTTCTTTCTTTCTTTCTTTCTTTCTTTCTTTCTTTCTTTCTTTTCTTTCCTTCCTTCCTTCCTTCCTTCCTTCCTTCCTTCCTTCCTTCCTCCTTCCTTCCTTCCTTCCTTCCTTCCTTCCTTCCTTCCTTCCTTCCTTCTTCCTTCCTTCCTTCCTTCCTTCCTTCCTTCCTTCTCTTTCCTTCTTCCTTCTTTCCTTCCTTCCTTTCTTTCCTTCTTTCTTTCCTTCCTTCTTTCTTCTTCCTTCTTTCTTCCTTCTTTCCTTTCCTTCTTCCTTCTTTCCTTCTTTCTTCTTCCTTTCTTTCTTTCTTTCTTTCTTTCTTTCTTTTCTTTCTTTCTTTCTTTCTTCTTCTTTCTTTCTTTCTTTCTTTCTTTCTTTCTTTCTTTCTTTCTTTCTTTCTTTCTTTCTTCTTTCTTTCTTTCTTTCTTTCTTTCTTTCTTTCTTCTTTCTTTCTTTCCTTTCTTTCTTTCTTTCTTTCTTTCTCTTTCTTTCTTTCTTTCTTTCTTTCTTTCTTTTTCTTCCTGAAGCAAACATGTTCAGCCAAACATGTTTATAGCAAAAGCACCACAATAAGCAGATCAGTGTACAGCACCTGCAAATTCTATCGAGTGGCTCCTACTCTACGTCCAGATTTATGGCTCACACAAGTCAACGGCAGTGGTCATGACTATTGCTGAAAGATTTTTTTAGCTTGGATCAAACTGCTATGCAGCTAGCTGTTTTAAATCATCTCTTTGTAACCATGGCAGTTTATCATTTTTGCAATTTGTTAGCAGCGTGTTTCTAGCTGCTCATTTTATCCATTACATACCTACAAGGCAGGCTGCTGCATAAAGCATCAGAGAAGGAAGAACAATAAAGCAGCAACAAAGGGCTTTAAAAGACCGGGTACATGTAGAATTAGAGAAAAAGGAGGTACTTTGTTAGTTTGCTGTGAACTGTATGCCGCATCATTTTCCCTGTTTTCCACACGTGTATCTGGTATGATTTTTTTTCTATGTGTTTTAACTGTGAGCACATTTTCTATTACGCTCTTAGATTTTTCTCTCTCAGAAAAATATCCAATTTTTTCCTTCTTCAGTCTAATCTGAACTCTGCCAGTGTAACACTCTTCTACTGAAATCACATCCTCCCTCTCCCCCCATGTGCTTGCAGCTCTTAGTGTTTCTTGGCACTGAAATATTCACTTAATAGATTTTCTTCTCCTAGGGCAGTATTATGCATGTGTATATGTTTCTGCATGTAGATAAGTGTATATGCAGGTGGATGTTTTTTAAAAAATTTTCCAGGGAGATTTCAGAAACAAGCTGCGTTCAAATTTCCCCATACCAGATACTTGTCTGCTATAATTTCCCCATTGACGAAGGCCATTAGAATTGGAGCTGCAGGCTCTGTCTTTCCCCTGGGACTACACTACAAAGCAAAAAACCAAGTAAAAAGAAAAACCAAATCCCCACGCACTTCCTCGAGCCAAATTCCCTTCTTACTGTACTTTTCCACCTCAGCAGAGATTGGTCATCCTGCTTCTCCAAATCTCACTTGCCTCACATGAGACCTTTACTTCCTACTCTCCTGATGATTAATCCACCTCCAGAACAACTGGCTTTTGTTCTGGATTGACAGTAATGCACGTTCATTCATCTAACTCAATTGTTCCTCTAGTACTGTATTACACGGCACTGTGGAAAACCTAAGTCTGGCAGGAACTGTGTCTGATGGGTCACTTCCATGAGCTCTACGCCCAGCGTTAGGCCTCTGACTGTCGACTGGGTCTTTTTGCTATTCCCAGGAGCAAAGCAGGAGTCACAGAGCACTGGGCATCAGGCTGAGGCATTCCCAAATCTGCTCTGAAAACAAAGCAGCCGTCTTCAGACAAATGAGCTTTGCAGGGATGTCAGAGGTCCTTGCCCTGGGCCCTTGTGCCACGCAGGTTGTACTGCTGTGTTCCCCCATGTGCAGGAAAACAGACACAGGATCCAGAGGTGCAGTAAAGCACCCCAAAAGTGTTTAAGGTTCTGCACTGAAGCAATCTGAGCAGCTCGGTGTGTGTGCCTTTGCCTTGGCTTCCCCATCTGAAAGGTCACCAATGCTCTCATGCAGGTTCTGCAGTCATACCTGTGTGGGCAACACAACACATGCATGCAAGGCCTCGTGCAGGAGGCATGGCTGGGATGTGCACAAAGTGAACCTTTGATGAGGTTTTCCCTCACTGTCCCATAGCTCAGAGTAGCAACAGGTCATCTCTGTGATGTGTCCACCGCAGAGATGTTTAAATCCCCCCACCTATTGCCCCCATTTGATCAGACTGGTGGCTTGGAGCTGGAGATAACCTTGAGGAACAGGGGGTGTTCTGAGGAACAGGCTGCATGGGGAACTCAAACTCCTCCACTTGCATTGCTGGCCTGGTCAGGCAGCTGGCACGCAGCTCAGCACATCCCTGCTGTCTGGTAACAAGGGAGTGGAAAAACAAAGGCTTTGCCTTTGTGCAGTTGCATGGGATTTTAATATGAGGGATAGTAAAATGTTATATACGGTATGCACTGACAGCACCAGGGCTTCAAAAATCCATGCCCACCAGTGCTTCCCCACACCTCTGCCCTGGCATGTCCTACTGGGAGGCAGGCAGCACCTCCCTTTCCCTTCTAATTTCGTCAGGACCTTCAGCAACATCTTACTTGATCTCTCTTTGAAGTTTATATGGCCTGGAGTCCTCTGCCCTGCCCAAGTGAGGAGGCATTGGGCATGGAGAAAGCCAAAACTGGACCTGGGAGTTTTGTAGGTTTTTTTCTGCTCCCACGTGGGAATCCAGAGCCCTGAGCTGGTGGTGCAGGAAGCTGAGAGTAAACGTCAACTTCTCTGACCCCTTCTCTTTGCTTTGAGGCAAGGACGGACAGAAAGCACTCTGATTAAATAATTAGCCTCACTATACCAGCTCTTCTTGTTCTACCCTCCTCTCTGTCCTTTTACTTGCCCCTAGGCTGTTCCTGCTAAGAAGGCATGTGAACAAGAGCTCTCAGAACAGGGCAGACATTTCTATGTAGTTCACGCAGTCTCACTTACAGAAATGCCACTCCGAACACTGCAGGAATTCAGTACAACAATTAGGACAGTAAAGTTACCGAAGGAGAATGGAAGGATCGGAACTTCCAGTGTGACAGAAGAAGAGGAGGTTTCTGCCAAGCACTGCAGCGAAGAGCTGTGGACACCTCAGGCTAATTGGGGCTCTCCATTGGCATCCTGCAGCCCTCTTGGGGCCAGCCAGCTTTCATGGATGAAGTAGAGATGAAGTAGATGAAGTAGTGGATAAGTCCCTTTTCATCCCCTATATATAGAGCCTGGCCAGACAGGTTTGTTTGGACAAGAGTGGAAAGGGGATCTTGAGCCTTCAGCAGTGTGGACTCTGGGTTGAGAGGGTGGGGAATGGGAGAGCTCCATGTGGAAAATCTCTGGGCTTGCAGGCTTAATAAAACCCAATAACTTGTTCTGATTCAAACAGAAGATGAATATTAGCTCACTCAAATTAAAAAAAAAAAAAGGTCAAAGCCCTATCCTAATGTCCAAGGGTGTTAACATGGAAAAGGTGCATAGGTTTCCATGGCCGGTGGCATACAGCGTGGTTGATGTTTAATGCATTGAGTTAGCCATAATTCATTAAAAGTAGAATCAATAGCATCTGAAAATCTCTCTGCTACCCGGAGCAAACCACCAAATTTCTTTCCATGTCTGCAGCCTGTTCCAACACTCAATGAAATCAGATATTATCCCTGAGCCAGGTTTTAGTAAAGTCCTATGTTGTAATCCCAATAACATGAGCCTACGTAATAAGGTTCTCAGAATAATGTTTTAGTGCACAAGTTATGCTGTGCCAGAGGAAAGCATGCTTATTCATGCGTTGCTAATTTCAAGAGCTTCAGGCTCTGCTACACCTGCAGGATCCTGCATAGGTGGAGTTCAAGGAAGTATTTGTAATGTAATAGTGATTATCTTCTGACTGTTTATATAGCATTGAACTGCAATCTTTGCGACTTTCTTGTGAAGCAGAAGTCTGGAAACACTAGCTTTATATACATAAAGATGTATGGGAACAACCTGGAGGAAGGATTCATTGGGGATGGCATGGGATGTTTACCTAGAAAACAAGAAGGGTGCATCAGTGTCCTGTATTAAAAAAAAAAAAAAAAAAAAAAAAAAAAAAAAAAAAAGAGATTTGCTTGCAGCTTTTTACATCAGAACGTGCAGATTCCCTTTTACCTTGGTGTCTTATAGATTGACGCTTGCTCTGGTGCTAGAAAAGACAAATGAAAACAGCAAACATTTTCAGAGAGCTGAGTGATTAGCTCAAGGGAAGCCATGTGGATTTCAAAGCTCTCTGAGGAGACCGGTGACCATAACCAGAAGTCATGAGGTCTAATTAACCCTTCAGAAAAGAGATCCATGTGACTGGTAGGCAAGCTCATGTGGTGGTGAGAAATAACATGCAGAACAGAGTGCTTGGTTGTCACGGAGACAACATCACTGTCAGAGGATGCTCCTCAGGCAACCTCTGCCCTTAACTGAACTTGGGGAAGATACCCTAAGCTGTCCTCTACATCACTGCTGTACAGCAGGCGGCCAGCTACTAGTCCAGTGCTTTCCAGTGAGCTCTGGTTCTTCACAGAGCTTGCTGCTTATGAAGGGAGCAATGCAGTCAGGTATCCGAGCACAACACAGCCCTGGCTGATGGCCTTAGAGCTCCTGGCAGGTCTCATCCATCAGAGCAGCGAGGTGCACTGAGCGCTCCTGTCCCAGCTCTCAGAGAGGCGCCTGCTGACAGCGGCTCACCCCTGTGGCAACCTGTATCTGGGATTGAAAGTTGCCCCTGAAAGACTTGGCAGGCTGCCCTGGTATAGCCCTGGCAACTACTCACCCCCTGTCCTTGGTCAGAGCAGGGTCAATGTGAGGTTTTCTTCCACAGCTGAAAGTGCCCAAACAGCAGAGTACATCTGAGGACTGCGGTGTGTAGTCCTTTAGTTAACAGCTGATAGACAAGAGAAACTACCTGCTCCTGTTAGAGAACAGCAATGGTCCAGATGTACACGGGTCGTTTCTTTGAAGAATGGTGGTCATTCCACAGTTAGCAATGAACCTCCTCCCAGCCTTGTCTGGAAAATTGTTACACTGAGCAGACAGGAAATAGACACCACTATTCTCCTGTTCATGCTGTTTAGCTGTAAAGCCTTGTGCTATGGGCACACACAGAAGGGTCTGAGTTATTGATGCTGGTGGATTTATGCAGTTTCCAGCTCTTGGGAACAATCAAAAATGCTTTCACTTTGGTCCCAAAAGACAAACCAAAGAGCCCAGAATTGGACACAGCAGACTGAAAATGCCTTTTTTGCACTGCCAGTGGTCAGAAAGCAGGCCTGTAGCTTCACACCCCACTGAGCTGTGCTGCAGTCAGTTCACAGTGACTGCCTCTTTGCTTGCAATGCACAGTTTGGTGTTTGCTCATCAAGCACCTTGAAAGGAATGACTTTGTTTAGAAGTCCACAAGAGTGGCGTGTAAGTCTGGAGCAAGGAAGATGTACTCTTGGTAGAAGACAATCAGGTAATGGACAGGGGACTGGCCACAGGCCATGATGGGATGCACCCATGAGTGCCTGATGTCACTGTGAAGCTCCTCTTGATTACCTTTGAATGATCATGGCAACTGAGGACTGCAGGAAAGCAAATGTCACTCCCGTCTTCAAAAATTGTGAGAAGGAGGCCCCAGGCAAGTAGAGGATGGTCAGCCTCACCTCGATCCCTGTGAAGGTGATCGGGCAGCTGATTCTGGAAATTATTCATTCCTGGAAAGAAAGTGATTGGTATTAGTAAGCACGGATTTACAAAGAGGAAGTCCTTAACCAACCTGATGACCTACTCTGATGGAACAATTGGCTTGGCAGATGAGGGGAGAGCTGAGGATATTGTCTACCTTGACCTCAGCAAGACTTTTGACACTGTCTGCTTAAAGGAAAGGTGATGAAGTATGGGACAGATTAACAGATAGTGAGGTACATTGAAAATTGTCTGAATGGTCAGGTGTACAGCGTGGTGGTGATCAGTCATGCAAAGTCTGGTTGGAGGCTAATAACGAGAAGTGTACCCCAGGGATCGATATTGGGTCCAGCTCTGTTTCAACATCTTTATTAGTGATCTGGATGAGAGGATAGTGTGTACCCTCAGCAAATCTGCAGGTGATACAAATCTGTGAGGAGTGGAATATACATCAGAGTGTCATGCTGCCATCCAGAGGGATCTTGACCTCATGCAGTTCAGCAAAGGCATATGCAAATTCTGGCACGTGGGGAAGAATAATTCCATACACCACTATATGCTGGAGGCCAACCAGCTGGAAAGCAGCTTTGCAGCAAAGGTCCAAAAGGTGGACATCAAGCTGAATACGTGGTAGCAATGTGCTCTTGCTGCAATGAAGGTTAACGGTATCCTGGGCTGCATTAAGCAAACTATATCCAGCAGGTCGAGGGAGGTGATAACTCTTTTCTCCTTGGCACTGGTGAGGTCACACCTGGAGCACTGTGTGCAGTTCTTCAGTACAAGAGAGACATGAAGGTACTCAAGAGTCCAACAAGGATGAACAGAGATGATGAAAGGACAGGAGCACCTCTCCTGTGAGGAAAGACTGGGAGAACTGGGACTGTTCAGGGGGAATCTCATCAGTATACATAAATACCTGATGGGAGGGTGCAAAGAGGATGGAGACAGGTCCTTTTCAGTGGTGCCCAGTGCCAGGACAAGAGTCAATGGGCACCCACAAGAAAACAGGAGGTTCCCTCTGAGCATCAGGAAGCACTTCTGTGTTGTGTGAGTGACTGAGGACTAGCGTGGGTTGCCCAGTTGTGGAGTCTCCCTCCTTGGAGATCTTCAAAAGTCATCTGGACGTGGTCCTGGACAACCTGCACTCAGTGGCTCTGCCTGAGCTGAGAGGTGTCAAGGTGACCTTCAGAGGTCCTTTGCAACCTCAAACATCCTGTGATTCTGTGATAAATGTTGTAAAGAACTGAAGACATGTAAAAGGTCCTATAGGTCATGTACTGGCAGCTGAATGCCTTAAGTGGTGCCTAACAGTGTCTAAAATGACACCGGGTGCCAGGTTTAAACACTTGAATTGCTCTGTGTGTCTTGGCAGTAATTTCTACATTTGTTCCACTCAGCGTTGCACCACTGGATGGAGCAGATGACAAAACAGGTTCAGGATGTGGATCCTGTTGAAGAGGAAGAAGATATTTGACTTACAGGCGTTGGCTGGTGTGGTATGTCAAATGGCACATTGCAGAAATTGCTGCAGTTCTTTTCCCTTCCTCAACTTTTTACAGTGTCTTTCTTTCTTTCTTTCTTTCTTTCTTTCTTTCTTTCTTTCTTTCTTTCTTTCTTTCTTTCTTTCTTTCTTTCTTTCTTTCTTTCTTTCTTTCTTTCTTTCTTTCTTTTCTTTCTTTCTCTTTCTTTCTTTCTTTCTTTCTTTCTTTCTTTCTTTCTTTCTTTCTTTTCTTTCTTTCTCTTTCTTTCTTTCTTTCTTTCTTTCTTTCTTTCTTTCTTTCTCTCTCTCTCTTTCTCTCTCTCTCTCTTTCTCTCTTTCTCTCTTTCTCTCTTTCTCTCTTTCTCTTCCTTTCTTCCTTTCTTCCTTTCTTCCTTTCTTCCTTTCTCTTCCTTTCTCTCTCTCTCTCTTTCTTTCTCTCTCTCTTTCTTTCTCTTTCTCTCATTCTCTCGTTCTCTCTCTCGTTCTCTCTCTCGTTTTCTCTTTCTCATTCTCTCGTTCTTTCTCTTGTTCTTTCTCTCGTTCTTTCATTCTTTCGGTCTTTCTCTCATTCTCTCGTTCTCTGTTTCTCTGTTTCTCTCTTTCTTTCTCTCTTTCTTTGTCAGTTTTTGATTTGGACCAGAATTGTGTTTTACTGTGGCAAGGGACAATTGAAGCTTATGGTCTCAAGTATCAAGATAAGAAAATTCTGGGAGCCTAAATACCTTTGTAGATCTGGGCCTTGCTGCTTGATACTTCAGAAGTGGAGATTACCGTCTTGTTGATTCTGAGCCAAGTGCCTGGGACTTGGTGCTTTTCAAGAGGTGTGGATATGAAAACTTGGGTAGAAGAGTGGAAATCAGGGTTGGGCACTGGTGTCTTCAAACTGAGGGTCTAGGCTTGGGGTCCATTTGGGATGTGGGTTTGCTGAATGGTGGGAAAACCCCTTTATTGTTGTGAGAAAATTTTCAGGCATGTACTACAGATGGCTACAGGCACACAGTCTTTTCATACATCATCTCTTTTTGCCTTTTTCTGACTATCAGCTAGACTAAAACAGAAAGCTACTGGAACAGATATAATTTTATTGGATTCTCCTTTGTGAAAAATTTTAGGTCTTTGATTATTTGATTTCTGCTTCTTGGTGCAAACTCTGAATGACAGGACAGCCTTACTTTCATAACCATGTTTTACTGTCAGATCAGTCCCAAAACCAGAAGGCCTAATTCTATCATGAAAGTTTCTGTGAAGATCTGAATTGTGCTGAATCTGAAATGTATTGAATCTACACCTCCAACTAATCTTTGAAAATCCAGAGGTGGGAAAACAAGCCCTAGATGATGCAGATTTTTGGTCTGTAATGGATAGAGTAGGTATATTTGTGGGCATCATGCAGAGAGACATACAGTAGAGAAAGACTCAAAGGAGTGTTTATTGAGCAAGTTTTCCTTTAAAGACAGAAAGGCAAAACCATCTTCTTGCAAGTCACTGTTCTTCCACTGAATACAAGGAGAGCAACACTGATAATGCTGCTTGAGAGCATCCCTGGAGGTGAGTTCACACTTAACGTTTCAGATGAAGCAAAGGAAAGAGCAGGCCTTTCTGTTTTTGGCAAAGGTCTTTGCAAGGACCTGTGTGGTTGGCACTCTTTTACACAGAAAAGTTGAAGCTTGCATACATGTAGAGACTAGTTTTTTGAGTTCACCTCAAGAACAAGTGAGGTCCCTATTTCCACCAGCACCGTGCTTACCCAGAATTGCAGGATACTGTACCAGCGAGTGCTTTGGCAGGAGTGATGCTCTGCGAGTAGACAGATCACTTGTATCATATTTGCTCCAAGAGCAAAATGTAGTGTCCCAATAAGAACAGAGGCCTGTGAAGCAACTTAACACCTCCAGTGATATTTGCAAACACTGCTTTGTTAATACTACTCTTTATCACAGTCCTGCCCCTCAGAGCTGTGCTGGTAGAGGTGTTGGTATGAAGCTTCCTTCTAGGTCCTTCCCTCGCAGACCTATGTCAGAAACTCATAGTACAGCTCTTTGTTGCTGTGGTTCAGGCTGGTGCTTTCACTGTGCTTCTCTCCTCTTCTGAACATCTGTTGAAACCTTTTTTTGATGCAGAGTTGAAGAAATCCTAGCCCTGCAGCTGAGCTGCTCTGTGGCTATGCCCTGCTGAGCTGAGGGACATCCTAACACTCTGTGCCACAGAGGAACCGTCTGGAAGGCTCTGGAGAACCTTCTCATTTATGTTCTGTCCTTACTGAGTTTTTAGTCCAAGAGAAGGCCCTAGCTGACTCCAGGCAGGTCTTTAGGTAAGGCCAGCAGCCCGGTGCAGAGGGAGGCTTTAGGAAGCGGAGGTGACAGGTATAAGTGACAGCTCTTCAAAAATTCTGTACTGAAAGCCTACCCCACTGACTTCATCAGGCTTCCCTGACATTCACTGCTGTGCAGAGCCAAACACAGAGAAAGTCCTAAGGACTCTTTAAATCCCTTCTAAGCCTTCAAAAGAGACTCTGTTCCCAGTGCCCCAGGGTGTTCATATTCTTAAATGTCACAGATGTGCATCCTTTTAGAAAGTATAAGAAAGCATGTGTGGAGCACACCAGTTTCAAGCATTCCTAACATTAAGTTTATTGAAAGATTTTTGTTTTGTTTTGTTTTGTTTTATTTATTTTATTTTATTTTATTTTATTTTATTTTATTTTATTTTATTTTATTTTATTTTATTTTATTTTATTTTATTTTATTTTATTTTATTTTATTTTATTTTATTTTATTTTTTATATGTTTGTTTTATTTTATTTTATTTTTTTATATGTTTGTTTTGTTTATGTTTGTTTTCCTTCATGTGTCTTAGAATTACTTACGCTTGGGATTTCTGGTATCTGGAAAGCTTTTGAAAATATTTTGTTCTTCACATTTTAATTACCTTAAAATAGCCAAACTGAACTGCGTCATAAAGGAGAAAAATACACTACCTTTGAGAGAGTAGATTGTAACATTTCAGACTGAAGGATTTTCTTTGAGCAAATCAGGTGCAATGAAAGGCAGAGGTGCTGAAACACGTACGTGAATTCTTCTCAGCCTAATTCTGAAAGCCAATTTTAGCAGTTAGGTCTTGCTGAGTTTTACCTGAGAGAGGGCAACTTTTTAAAGCTACTTTGCCACTTAATATGTAAAAGATACCACTGGGACTTTCAAATACACCTGAGAAGTTGTTGAAATTCAGGACTCCTCTCCCCTCTAGTACTTAGCCCACTAGAGTCTAACCCAGCCAAGACCTTCCCCCCTCTGTAGGGGCCACAATGTATTTGAGAAGGTGATAGCGAGGACCCCAGCTTTGTCCTGGAGGGCTCAGGGCTGTCACAAAACCGACAGTGCAGTCATTCTGGACTGCAGCCCTGGCTGATCTCAGGGAAAGTACTAAACCTGTGGGGGGACTGGCACTGCCTGTGTAGGCTGTTTTTCTCTGTGTCAGCAGACTTGCAGCTGGGACACGCCATGACACAGCAGGAGTCAGAGCACGGTGCGTGGCCCTTCTTGCTTCCTTCTTCCCTTTAGGTCACACAGTTATTTTAACAAAGAGGTACAGTTCTCGCACCAGACCCCAGCTCCACCCTCTTGTGTAAGCAGTCCCCCAGCAGCACCGCGCTATGTTCTGTAGCCAGTCCGGTGGGGTAGAGATGGGGGGCTGCTTCTACTCCATGTGTATGAATGGCTGCTCTTAGGGCTCTGTTTAAGCTGAAAAACTCAGGGGCACATAGTTGTCTCAATGAAGGGCAAGCACAGCTTTGCTGTATGCCAAAAAACTGCTGCCTTCAGGGAGAGAGAGCTGTAGTACTTGTGTGAGAATGGCATGCCTAACACTCAACAGATCAAGACTGCGGGTCTTTGGCTAAAATCTACAGCATGTAACACCTGACACAGACCAGTCTTTCACTTCTTGAAAAATCCAGGTGACGAGAAGTCAAAAATAGTTCACAAGACCTGCTTCAGACATTCCAGAAGAGCAAGTTTAAGGGCAGGGCTGTGTTGCTCCCAGATGTGCTGCTGTAGCTGCAGGTGACAGGGTGACCTGCTCCATCAAACCTGCAATGTCCAGCACCACCACACAGCTAGCTGTTCTTTTACACAACCAGTCCATACAACACAGTTTGGATGTACATTTAAGCAAAGCTGGATGATTATTACAGCCATCTATATGCACTTGCAAATTATGATGGCCAAGACAGAATGAGTAGAAGTCTTTGGAAATTAACTGCTTGAATTTGAGCATATACTTCTTTTATACTTAAATACATAATTTGCAAATGTCTTACAACTTCGGTTCTGCGTGTCTTCCTAAGTTCTTAGGAGTCCTCCAGTATAGCCATTCAATGACTGTAGGATGTGGCTTTTGAAACCTAGAGACAATAAGGTATGTGCACAACATTCTCTTATTCATGCAATTTTATTACTGTGTTCATAGGGAAGAATGTATTGTCAGGTGGTATCATTCACATCAGAATTAACAGTGGTGTTTTATAACTACACACACTTTTATAAGCATAGAAGATTTAGTACCTAAGTCCAAGATTCTCGGTTGTTGAAGGCAATAGGAGGTCTGTTGAATAAAACTCCCAGATGAATAACACTCTCAGAGGACCCAAAACAAAGAACCATTCCCACACTTCCACAGGAGACGCCATACTCCCCCTGCCAGATGGAAAATAATTCACTCCTGAACTCAAACTTAGCTTGGTGATTGATCTTGAGTATGTGAGTGGGATATACTAGGTTTTTGTCGGAGAGAAAGGAATGTTACTTCAGGACAGGAGGCACTTCATTCCCTTCCACCTCCTAAATCCATGGGCAATAGAAACTTCATTTTATTTATCTTTTTATTTACCTGGTCTCCAGGAACCTACGTTTTATTTGTTCCAAAGGTGTCAACAGAAAGTGACTCACCCTTCCTTTTCAGCAGAGACCCAGCTGGCCTGTACCAAATGTTTGTTGTCAATCGATTGGTACATTAACCAAGGTGTGTTGTGTTTGTTCTTTAACCTTTGTCTCTTCCAGTGGGTCTTTCAGAACGGGTCAGAAGAATAACACACTCTCTAACAGAGATCAGGAGGGATTTTCTTTCTAGAAATGAAGCAAATAAAAAATGCATGGTGTCAAAATCTTCCATTACCTATTTGGAGAATAGAAAAATAAAATAATAAAGTAGCTGGGATTCTCTCTGTGTGCCCTTGCTTTCTTTCAGTTCATTTGAATCTAGTTTCTTTTTGGGAGGAGGAACACAAATACATTTCCTAAGACTGAAAAGGCCGTATGATCTAAGAAGATTGTCAGAGAAAACCAGTTCAGTATCCTGAAAGTCTTCATACCTGCAGATGCAAGAACAAGGGAGTCCTCCAGTAATTCCTTAATGGGTTAAATTTAGGGACAATTATGAACAACTTACCATGGCCTTTTGCTGGGAAAGATGGGTGATGGACCTCTGTGAAATGCTGTGTGATAGGATAAGGTGGGGACTTCCCTGTGAATATGAAGATCACAGGACAGTTTATGGAGAAGAAGACCAGCTAGCAAAGGGAGTTGGGAAAACTGAATCTTTCACATTTGAGAAGTTCGTGCTGGGTTTGGCCGGGGGCTGCTTCCAGGGATCATCACCAAGAAACACATTGTTTTCACAGAATCCCAGAATGGTTGGGGTTGGAAGGGACCTCTGGAGATCATCTAGTCCAACCCACTGCTCAAGCAAGGTCACCTAGGGCACTTGCACAAGATGGCATCCAGGTGGGTTTTGAATATTGCCAGAGAAAGAGACTCCACAGCATCTCTGGGCAACCTGTTTCATTGCTCTGTCACCCTGACAGTAAAGAGTCAGTGTTAACAGGCAGTACTAACAATCTAAGTGCCAGTCTCATGATACTTAGTGTTTCTCAGTAAGGTCTTTTGCCTGTGACCCTGTTAGAATTTTGACTTTCAACAAGCAGCAAAATGAATTTGTAGCTGTTGGGTATAAGAACATGTTATCTGAAGGTAAGAGGAAAGGTGTAACCTAAAAGGAGTCAAAATAATTATGAAAAAATAAAATAAAATGAAATTAATCTGACTGTGGCTGGCATTTCTGTGATTTTATTCTGCTCATGTCTCTGGGTGAGTAATCCTAATTTCCTGCCCACGTGTTGCCAAATGAAGCAAGTGTTAACCTTCAAGATAAAATAAGAACCCACATACTGGACCTTTGGACTTCTGACAGATAATTCCGATATGGAAGGAACATCGTGCAGTCCAGGGGAACAACAGCCCTATTCACTGGCAAAATGGTGAGGCTCAGTGCCTAGTATGCTGAGGGGCACAGCTCACTGTAGGCTAGTCAATGCCTCTTGACAGTGGACTAACTCGAGCATTTTTATAACGCTGCTCCTTTAATCTGCCAGACCAAGCTTTTGTTCCAACCTCAGAAGCAAGCACTGCACAACAGGAAAGCTGCAGCAGTATACTTACCGGTGAATACAGGGCTTGGAGGACACTTCTCTTTGACTGTGGAACAATTCATGCTTGGAGCTGATGAGAGCTGTGAGGCCGAGTTTTTATTGTTTGCAGGACAGTTAGTGAGCAAAGCAGCAAAGAGATTGTGGCGATGTCTCGTGACCTTCTCTCTCCTGAGCAACCTTCACTGGCAAACAGGAGCTGACTATAGACGATAGTTGTAGCTGCAGCATTTTTCATGGGAGAGCCCAAAGCCATCTGGAGTTTTGGGGCAGAAGGTGCCACTAAGCATCAGGTTGTCCTTGCTCCAGTGAGGCTCATGAGAGCTCATGGCTCATGGTCATGAGAGCTCCTCACTGAAGCCAGATGAGATTTCAATCTGTTCGTCTGTTCTTCAGTGTACTTTTCAGTTGTTTTAATTTTCCTTCTCTGCCTGGGCATAAATGGTGGGAAAGTTCCTGTCCCGCTGAGCAGAAGAGGCATTGCCCAGGCATTCAGGATATGGGAGAAAATTATCATTGACAGTGTGTAGCATGCTGGTACATCGGTTTCAGGGCCTGCTCAGAGCCTGTTGGGATGCCGCCTCACTACAGCTTGCAAGACCCAAATCTAGGAGCCTGAACTCCAATTTTTTTTTCTAGTAGACGTTCATCCAAAGGGCACAACAGGATCAACCATCATGTTTATCATATCAGTCATGTTTATTATCAGCTTATGCAACTGTTAACTGGGTGCTATCCTAAACTCTTCTGTCATGGACGTGTCATTCTGGGCACCTGAGGATTAAAGATGGGACATAAAATCGAACTGCCCAGCCCCTCCTGGGCTCTGAAGAGCATCTGGCTGGTAGCGTTTGGCAGGGTTTAACTTTGCAAAAGCATCTTCCTGTGCATTTTTAAAAACATTTTTGAGGGTAGAGTAGCACATTCAATTAAAGTGAGTCAACATAGACTCCTTGGAACCTGTGGCCACCTGAGGAAGCTCACCAAAGGTCTTGATGCTGTTTCTCTGCCCCAGCCTTCACGGTTTCATTAAATGCAGGAAAATGACACATCCTTAGAAAACATCTTTTTGTGGGGGATTTTTTATCCCAAAAGGTCTGAAATTTTTGCACCTTCTCTTCTAGCAAAGCAGAAAAACAACAACAAAACTGCTTCTGAAACTTCTGGATATATTTGCTTGTTTAGAATTGAGTATCTGCTAAAAACTCTGAGACATCAAGGCAATTAATGGTCTTCTCCTCCATTAAATTTGTTTCACTTGATGTTTTTTCAGATGTTTACTTGCATCAATCTTTTCTGCATTGATTATCCCCACTTGTAAATGTAAAGCTATATTTTCCACTCTAGGTTTTATTGACACGGTATTTCTGAAGGTGATGATGGTGTCCTATGATGCAAGACACAGACAGGAAATTTAGAACACAGCTCCTACCTCAGACAACAAACAGACCTGATACCAGAACTTCCGTCATGTGGATAGGCCAAATGGTGAGAACAGGAGAATGAAATAACATATGGACCTTGGTGGGAAAGGTCTTAGCTCCTCCCCAGGAGTCAATGAGGACAATGTTTAGTTGTCTAGAAATAGTGAAAAAAGGTCCCCAAATGCAGCATTTTGTATAGTCTGTTTCCATCTCTAGGCAAGGTGCTACACTACTGCTCTGTTCACCAGGTGATGCTACTTCCAGGCCCTGGACCATATAATAAATAGTCCTGATTGCTACTGTCAGTGAGGGCAATCTTTCCGCTTCTCTAACCACCAGTTCTGCGTAGTCAATTATTGAACTCTGTGAGTTAAAAATAAACACAATGCAGTAGCTCTGAGGACACCTTCTGTTTTACACAAGGTAACTAAAACGTGTTTCTTAGTTGGTGTCAGTCATGCAGGCAAATTTTCAATGCGAGCCAGTTCTAACTGGTCTTTAAAGGTCATTATTTCTGGGCAAATGTTTGTTTAATAGTGTATGTGTAATTTCCGGTTCTGAACCTGTCTCTTTGGCTCCTTGTCAGCTTTTTCTTGGCCGCGCAGAGAGGTGAGACGGCGTTCAGGCCTCTGCAAGACAGGCACCAGAATTTCAGGTGTCAGGTGCCTGTGCCAGCCCGCGAACAGCAGTCCCTCCACTTGTCCCACGCTGGTTCTGGGGTGGTGGGCAGGAGTCTGACAGCTCCTTGCCCATGCTGGGGAGCAGAGCAGGGATAAGGGCCATGTGCAGCAGCAGGCTGCCTGTGCCAGGAAACACCCAGGTTGGCATGTCCCAGGCACAGACAGAAGTATTGCTTGCTGCCTGTGTTGGCTGGATCACACCTTAGTGGGGTGTTCAGAGCTGGCTGAGGCTGGGTCTTCAGTCCCATTTTATCTCCAGGACCTGTTTTTTCCCTCTTCATCCATTTAATTTAATCCTGTGTAGCTAGTTTGCCATTTGACAAGTATTTATTTTATCGGGACTGTCTTCATTTTACACTTGGATCCCTACTGTACCTTTCAGTTCCTTTGGTATTTCTATAATTTCTGTCTGGAGACCTAATTCCAGAGCAAATAGTTTATTTTTAGCTTGCATATTTGTATAGGATCAACCACAGTGGACAAGAGATTTGTGAACATTACTAGAATGGCATATTTCACAATGAAATTCATAGAATCATTAAGGTTGGAAGAGACCTCCAACATCATCTGGTCCAACCATCTCCCTACCACCAGTATCACCCACTAAACTGTGTCCCTAAGCACCACATCCAACCTTTCCTTGAACACCCCCAGGGACGGCGACTCCACCATCTCCCTGGGCAACCTGTCCCAATGCCTGACTGCTCTTTCTGAGAAGAAATGTCTCCTCATTTCCAACCTGAACCTCCCCTGGCACAACTTGAAGCCATTCCCTCTAGTCCTGTCACTAGTTATCTGCAAGAAAAGGCTGACCCCCAGCTCCCCGCACCTTCCTTTCAGGCAGTTGTAGAGAGCAACGAGGTCTCCCCTGAGCCTCCTCTTCTCCAGACTAAACAATCCCAGTTCCCTCAGCCACTCCTCACAGGACTTGTGCTCCAGGCCGTTCACCAGCTTCATTGCCCTTCTCTGGACATGCTCCAGGGCTTCGATGTCCTTCTTGTACTGAGGGGCCCACAACTGAACACAGCACTCGAGGTGCGGCAGAGCAGAGTACAGGGGGATGATCACCTCCCTAGTCCTGCTGGCTGCACTATTCCTGATACAAGCCAGGATGCTGTTGGCCTTCTTGGCCACGTGGGCACACTGCTGGCTCATGTTCAGGTAAGCATCAATCAACACACCCAGATCATTTTCCTCTGCACAGCTTTCCAGCCACTCTGCCCCAGGCCTGTAGCGCTGCATGGGGTTGTTGTGGCCAAAGTGCAGGACCTGGCACTTAGCCATGTTGAACCTCATCCCATTGGCCTCTGCCCATCGACCCAACCTGTCCAGGTCCTTCTGCAGGGCCTTCCTACTCTCTGGCAGATTGACACTTCCACCCCACTTGGTGTCATCTACAAACTTACTGAGGGTGCACTCAATTTCCTCATCCAAGTCATCAATAAAGATATTAAACATGAATTCAACAGGAAGCAACAGGGACTTTTATTTTAATACCATGACCAAGCTGAAGTTTATTTTCATATAAGGTGGCTGAAAGCTCACCAAGTAAAAATTTCCACCTTGCTGACCACCTAGAGCTCTTAAGACTCTTGTTTTGGGACAAAAAGTTTCATTTATCACATTTTTGTTTAAGATTCAGCTGAACTAAAGTAATGAACACTTGATTCAAAATGAAAATGTAAACATTTTTGATGCTGTGAATATCTGACATTATGGAGGAAAACAAAACATTTCTTTCTTGCTGACTAGATTTGCATTTCAGTAAATGATTTGTTTCACTGAAATCTTTCCCTTTTTCAGCAAATAAAATTTCAGTTGAATTTTCTTGTTCCACTTTGCATTTCAGTAGGGGATTAAGAAAACATTTACCAGCTCTTTCTGGGAACAGCTGCTAAAGCCCCGCCTGGCACAGCAAATTTGACTTCTCCAGCTATATTTTATTTTTCTGTAAATTCAAGGAGGGTGATGTCATATAAAAAGCTCCCTCTCAACAATGAAAAGATCTATGGGTGTGTAACAAACCAACCCAAACCTATGTCATTGTCTTGTAGGATTTGCTGTCCTCAGGAGACGAAGCCACAGACTGAGACAGGGAGGCCAGAGAAAATTTCAGTGGCTGAGGCTGTTTGCAAAATGACAGAGGCTCTTAGGACACAGCCAGGATATCTGCATGGTTCTTTTCTTCCTCCTACTATTGTCATAATCCTGCATAAACACTGTGCTTTAATATCTAGCAATCAGGAACTGTTGATGGGATACAGATGTGTGAACCATTGTGCTTGTTGGCACAAAGTGTTGCAAATTTTTACTGGTAAAACAGGTTAACTTGCCTCTTTTTGAGCCAAGGTAGCTGTGCTGGTGGATCAGGAGCTGGTAACATGGGAAGGGAGATAGTGCCAAAGGTCACACAGAAGCTATCACCAGCTCCACTGTCTTTGCTGGGTCTGGGAGAAGGTGCATCAGGCACCCTGGCACTCCTTTAACAAATACTACATGCTCTTGTAGTGGAAATCCTGCAGGAGGTTCACAGCTTTGCTGCAACGTCAAAAGCCAACTGTTATCCCACAACTGCTGGCAATGAAGCACATTGCTTTGTCAGTAACACCAGAACACTGTTCTGGTATGTCCAAGACTAGCAGAAAGCCTGTCTTGGAGTTCTGTACCTTTGGATGAGACATGGAATAAGTCAGCTCATGAATTTAAGTTTAGTTTATACCTCCTTAGTGTTAGGATCTATTTGCTTGTCAGACGCTCCAAGAACATTAACTACTGATAATTAACCCAAAAACTGACACAAAATGCTGTACTGCAGAAAGCTTGCGCATGCATTGTATTCTGCCATTCAAAGAGGAACTGGAGAAGAAATATTCATGAGCTCTGAGAACTGCATTCTGAACTGTGTATACTCTGTTCAAAGAGTACCACTAAATCACAGAATCATCTAGGTTGGAAGAGACCTCCAAGATCACCTAGTCCAACCTCTGACCTAACACTAACAAGTCCTCCACTAAACCATATCACTAGCCTCTACATCTTAACGTCTTTTAAAAGACCTCCAGGGATGGTGGCTCAACCACTTCCCTGGGCAGCCTATTCCAGTGCCTAAAATTCAGCTTAGAAGCCATTATCTGTATACTGAAAGTGAGTATACAAAGTTTCCTCCTACTAAGAAGAAATAGGTCAAAACTGGGTACCTCTGAGCCCTAAGCATTCAGAAATACTCAGTTACTTTGCAACATATTTTTTGATTCTTTGCTGTGAAAAGCACTTTCAATCCTCTGCATTCAAAAAATACTGATATTTACTTTAAAATGATAGAACAATATATTTTTCCTTCTGCTTCCTGTCTTTGCGTTTTTGAATCTTTTGATTGCCCTCTTTTTTTTTCTTTTTTTTTTTCAAGATTTCTCTGCAAATGTGAAGGTTAGAACCTTAATTTTTGTTTAATAGGGAGCAAGTCAGATGATGTGACTTCAGGAGCTGGGACATTTGGAAAAAATTGTTCCAACGTATTTAGTAGTATCTTCCCTCTTCAAACAGTACCACAATAAATATTTGAGGGTCCATATCAGGCTCCTGGAATGGTGTGAATTGTCTGTTCAGTGGACACTGTGTCTCAGACCACGGTTGTTTAAACCACAAAGCAATTGCCTCTGCACAAAGCATTCCTTATTTTTATACAGAGAGCAGAAATTCCTTTTTGAGTGTGGTAACAAACAAACAAACCCTGCCACTTTCCCAGGGTTAACTGAATGGAAAGCTGGGGTGACCCTGCCCCAGCAGGGTCTCATTTTGCAGAAGTGGAACACAGTGTCAGCTTTCCCCTGTACTTTTTAACATCAGCAGAGACAGGAACCATTACTGTAAGGTGACCTGTGTTCCTGTAATTGCACTGCGATCACCCCCTGGGCACTCTTCAACCCAGAGCAGAGCAGGCTGAGGGTAGGCCTCATGGCGGCCTGCAGCTCCCTCACGAGGGGAGCGGAGGGGCAGGAACTGAGCTCTGCTCTCTGGGGACAGCGACAGGAGCCGAGGGAACGGCATGGGGCTGGGACAGGGGAGGGTCAGGCTGGGTATTACGGAAAGGTTCTGCACCCAGAGGGTGATCAGGCACTGGGCAGTGATCATGGCACTGAGCCTGCTGGAGTTAAGCAGTATTTTGGACAATGCTCTCAGACATATGGTCTGATTTTTGGGTGGTCCTGTGTGGAGGAGCCAGGAGTTGGACTCGATGCTCCTTGTGGGTTCCCTCCAACTCGGGATATGCTATGATCCTATGATTCTTTGCATATGGTGCCATAGCCTGGGGATGGCTGGCAGAAGCTAGAGGGTGTCAAAGAATGACTGGACTCTGACCTTTTGCTCCTGTCCTCTATTCCCCTTCTGTTGTTCACTGGCAACTCCATTCTTTTTCCAGTCTAGAAGGGAAGGGAAAGGGCTTTTCTCAGCAAGGTAAGTGAGATTCTCTCCAAAATATTCCCCAGTGAGGTGATAAAAAATTAGGTCTCTGTTGTAGGTTAAGACCAACACTACAACTGTCACACGCCTGGAATGTGGATGGGAGAATCTCTACTGCCAGAGTGGAACCTCTCTGCTGGAGCCTGTGGGCTGTTTCTCAGACAGCTATCTTTGGGAAGGAAGAAGAGTTGCAAAGGTCTCCCTAACAAGCAACAAACTCCAACTGAATGACTGCCCTTCTATCCCTTTCTTTCTGCAGTCAGGCAATGGGAAATGGAAGATGTCTGGGAACAGCTTTCCCTCCTGTAAAGGCAAACCTATCCGGCAAAATCAATTCAGGCATTGTGACAGGGGACAAAGCAACCTTATTGTCACAGCAGGTTGTAATTGCATCCAGTCTACCAGAACACTTTGGGATTGGCTACTGCAGTAAGAAAAACAGTAAAGTCTTTGAATTTGCAAGTGAGGAAATAGTGACCCAAGAAGTTTGTCTCTAAAATGAACTGAGCCATGTTTTGTTGTTTCACTAAAGCATATTAGCAAGTGAGTTGGAATTTCTCCAGGAACCTACCAATCCAGCCAAGTCCAGTGAAGCATTTATGAGGTTGTGCAAACATGTCCTGTGCTACAGTACATTTCTCTGAAAGCCTCCAACAGAAGTCTGTCATTGCTGTACTAAATGCTATGAATACACCCAGCTAGCCCTTTCATCAAATGCTTCCCTTTGAAAGAGAAAAAAAATGGGGAACAGCAGGAGGGATGTAAAGCCATAGACAGAGTAAAATGTTTGCCTCAAAAGTTAGTGACTATGCCAGGAGCATGGCCTGCATTTCTAGACTTCAGTCATAACCATTCTGTTGAACTACACTTCCCTCATGGTTTTGTGTTAAGGTTGTGTCTGAAGCTACTAGAATCACACCCACCCTTATGAAACAGTTCTGTTGCTGAATTAAAGCAGTATGTTTGGTTTCTGTCAGGCTTAGGTCTCTAGAGGGAGAGCTAAATGTCACTGTGCATTGACTAGTCAGGAAGAGAAATAACTTTGCTTTTGGCTTTTTTTTTTTTTTTTTGTAATGATAGGTCACTGAGAGCCGGATAGAACATTTCTGTCAGAGTAATACCTTCTGGGAAATACAGTTTTGAAGGAGTGATCCATGAAATTGCTACAGTTTCAACAATATTTAATTTAAGAAAAAATCCAGATAAAAATCGAGCCTAAAAACTGTGGTCTCTCATGTGAATTAGTTTTATTTGACTATGTCCATTTGAAGAAAATAGATAAGGGGGTTTGGTGTTGTAGAAAGGTGCTTAGAATCTATAGAAACTAAAAATGTGCAGATTCCAAAATGATGTTTTCTATCTCAGTTTGGGATGAAAAACTCTCCATATACAATGCCAAGTGTTTACCATAACTTGTCTCCCCGTTGTAGGTCTGAGTCACTACAGCTGGGTACCCTGAAAATCCATTTTGCTTCCTAGGAATGGAGAGCCAGTAAAACATTTCATGCAGAGCATCACTTCAAGTACAGAAACAGCATGTTTACAACAAATGTTACAAGTTTGCAAGAAATATTTATCGCAGATTTGTGTTTTGAGACCTAAAAGGCTGAAGTCCCTCATTCAAGGATGGAAACTCTCAATCGAGGCTTGATGCTCCTTTCCTCCCAGCCTTCTGTGCTTTGTCCAAATAGCATTGAATCACAGAATATTTCCCTCCTTGCCAAAATCCATTGCCAATATGGTGCAATAGCACATAGCAAGAATTTTTCAAGTAACTAGTCAAGCAGAAAATGAGATTTTCATTGGTTATCCTGCTCTGTTGAAACCAGACAGGCTAGACGGTGAAGGTGATGGTGCAGGTATGTTGGGTCTGTTGTGCCACTACAGCCAGGGTGCTATTTTGCAAGTGACAACAGCACTGTCTGATGGTCATCTCCTAGGGTGCTCCTGGGACCATGAGTCCTGGCATGTTGATCTCAGTCATGACCATAGTGGAGTTATTTCTGGTGTTTGGCACCCGTGCTTTGAAGCTAGAGGTCACGGGTGTCTTCAGGTGATTACAAGAGTCTGAAGGTGGAGGGTTAAATGAAACACAGCAGAGATAAGATCAGAACATGGGGAGGAGACCTCCTGCTGTGTGAAGGGAATGGGTTGTAAACTGCTCTTGGTGCTCTCTGGTGCCCAGCAGTGAATTGACACAGCTAACCAACACCTTTTCATGAGTTTGTTTTCAAGGAAAAGCATCATATTTATCTTATGTCTTATCAAACTAGAATTTCCAAGGACATTGGTTAGTCATCTGGAGCAGGGTCAGGAAAAAAAGCTAACTTTTGTAGGCAGGACATCAGGGTTTATCCAGCTAGATCTGTATGAAAAGCACACAGGACTGATTTCACTTACGTTGATGAACAGGGATGGCTGCTACTGCCCACGTGGCAGCAGAAACGTTTTTCCACACACTCAGGCCAATGAAGGAGTGTTTTTGTAGGGGGTGAGGCTGTGGAACAGGATCTAACCTCAGTTAGGTAGGTATGGGGAAATTGCACAAGTTCCTGAATGCTACTTTGATTTTCTGATGGTGGGGTGTGCTACAGTGGAGTTTATTGGGTCCACATTGCTATCATAGGGGTGTGAGCAAATCCCTCCCATGGGGGCAGAAAACAGCTGTGTTCAGTGCAAAAGACCCCAAAAGTTGTGGGGAGTCATCACTGTGCCCTTATCTGAGAAATGCTATACTGATGGGGAGACATAGGCAGCAAACCTCTGTGCTGTAAGCTAGTGGAAGAAATATATTTTCAGAGATTTCTCAGCTCCCTTCTTTAAGGATATTGTTTAAAAGTCCATTAATTGTACTGAAAATAATTAAAAAAGGGTAGTTCTAATAAAATTAAACAGTTTAACTGAATGCAATTCTGCTTTTGACCTTTTCAGTTTGCTGCTGGGAGTCAAGACAGTTTTTGTTCTTGATAAAGCTGAAGCCTTTTATTTGTTTTGGCAAAACTGATTTCCTGCCTAGCTGGCAAACATCATTCCTCCCACCTCAGGTTTTCAAAACTCCATGACGATGCTCAAAAATGGTACTCAACCCACACATTTCTGAACCCTCAGAAACTTATTTTCCATTACTGGTGTGAGAAAGCTTTTCTTTTTTTCTTTTTTTTTTTTCTTTTTTTTTTGAAAAAAGAAGAGTTGTTCACCAAAATGGGATTTTCTTAAAAATTCACAGGATTTGTAATACCAGTCGCAGACAGCTGAAGATTGTTTTGTTAGGTGACCAGGCAGGACTTGAGTATACTTCTCACAGTCCAACAAACTGGTCTCCCTACTTGCACAGGACGGCTTTTCCAGAACATTTTCCTCACCAGGAAGAGGAACGAAAAACAAGAGTCATACTGTGGCTGCCAAATGGAGCCCTCCCTTCATACATGGAGCCAGGGGATGGCTCCTTTAGCTTGCTGCAAGGAGCTGGCAAGCTGTCCTCATTGCTGCAGACAGGAGGAGCAGGAAGTTTCAGCTTACAGTGGGTGTCTGAGGAAGTGCAAAGGGACAGCACAGCAAGCCAAAGTGGGAGCACAGACCAGACAGCTCAGCCTGGAGAAGAGTCCCCTCCTTCCCTAGGCTGCCTGCAGTGGAGGAGGTGGAGGGAGGGGAGAGTATGGATAGTAGGCCTTACCTTGTAAGATAGGTAGAGCCTGCCCTCTCAGAGGCACAGGGAGAAACCATCAGGTGTGTGAGGGTGAGGGACAAGATTTTGGTAGCTCACCAATCATCCTGGAGTGTCTCTTGGCCCACACTTCATGCAGCTCTCAGCAAAGCACGTCATGGCTAGGCTGGGCTGGGCCTCAGGAAAGCTGTGGTCACCACCCTTGTCTGATGGCCTCACACTCCCTGATGCATTCAGAAAGCTGGAACAAGAAGGGGCACCCGCCCAGACAGGGGCACATTCCCAGCCATAGCACAAACAGCAATTTCTGGGAAAGGCAGAGCTGGGCACGGAGTCCTAATTTGAGGGTAAGCCAAGAAGTGGAGAAATTAGGGTTCAAGTGATGACTGGGGGGTGTGGAGGCTAACACTCAAATTTCTTACCTCCTCTTGTGCTCTAGGATAGGTATATGTTATGGCTCCTTTGGAAATGAGATCACAGATTTACCGTCTTTCCCATTTACTTTATTTTCCTGATGCAACCATTTTGCAAGGCCTTAGATTTTGGCTAGTCACTCCAGTCATAGGAAGCAGACACCCAGAGGCTGTACATAAATGAAACTCAAGAAGTGCCGAGCTGCCCCAAACTAGTGAAACTGAATCTGTGCAGGCTCCTGCTGAGTGACAGTTGGGCTGTATGCGTTCCACGATGAACTTTAGTCCTACATTTTGGGTTCTTCTGTCTCCTTATGCTCTGTTATTTAGTGCAATAATGATCTCTGATGCCAAGATCTCCCATAGCCTTAAGTCCTCTGAAAAATGCTTTACAATCTTGGAACCAAACTGTTGTCAGGAAAAGAGCTTCTATTCTACATGCCAGCATCAGCCACCTTGGATTTCTTGCATTAGTGCACATAAATAGTGCACTTCAGGCTTCAGAGAGCTGATTCACCACCTGGGTAAATTCTTCCCTCTCTCACTAACTGGGGTTTGCTTTGGCACAGCTAAAGAATTTGATTGCAGGATGGCAGTCCTGCATCCTGTTGCACCTAATTCATCAGAGTGCTGTTCTCTCATTTGAGAGACGTGCTAGGGACGGTTGCAACCCTTTGTCAATAACATGTCACGGTGCTGGGCACCCATGCTACCATGTTTTGTGGAACAGGGCAGCTAGGCGTGAGTAGGGGAGGTGTTGCAGATGAAGAAGAACATATTGGAGGAGGGTGGCAGATCACAAGTGAGGAATGGGGAAGTGATGATGCCAGGAAGTGCCTTGTGAAGACCTCAGCGGTCACTTGGGATGGCAGGACCATGGGCAGCAGGTTGGACTGTTTGGTCCATGGCTTAGCTGGCAGGTACAGACAGCTGGGCCTGAGGAGGCCCAGGCTGCTTCCCTGTGATGAAGAGGCCACCCTGAGCAATAGCACAGCTGCAGTGTGTATGGGGGAGAGCCTGCACAGTCTGTCCTGTCACAGGACATGCAAACACACGCCACACCGAATAATTCTCACAGGAAGGCTACAGTCCTATTAATGTGTGCCTCTCCAGGTCTGCCCTTCTGTCCACAGAAGAGAGCCAGCTTGTCTGCTGATGGCTTGCTTGAAACACCCACGCACCAAACTAAGTTTAACATTTGCTCCACCTTGAACTCCAGTGCTCTCCCCTTACCCCATTCATGCCTCGTAATTAGTACCTGTTCTTCCAAAGGCCTTACTCCTTTCCACCTCACTTTCACCCTGTCACCCCCTTCAACCGTCCCAGTTCTTTAAAAAAAAAAAAAAAAGCCATCTGCCCTGAGGAGGTGCAGGAGTGCCCCAGCAACCCAGTTCCTTTTGTATCTGTCACTGACTAGCACAGCTAAATTTCCACGCTGAAATTACCAACCCTCATTATCATGCCTGGCAATTACGTCTTGTGGTGTAACAGTGACACCCAGTGGCCAATAAATACAGAAAGTCACTATCCCCTGAAAGTCTTGCCTTAGGCTTTCTTTGGATTTCAGGGGCCTGAGATTCCTGAGTGCTAGTCTTATCATTTAAGACTGAGGCAAAGAAGGCATTGAGTACCTTGGCCTTTTTCTGTGGCCATTTTCATCATGGTTCATATTCACTTTTTCCTAGCCTTCCTTTTGCTGTTTATGTACCTGAAGAATCTCTTCTCATTGCTCTTCGTGTCCCTTGTCAAGTTTATCTCCAGATAGTCTCTGGCTTTTCTAATCCTATTCCTGTATGATCAGACAGCATCTCTATATACCTCCTAAGCCACAGCTCTTCCTGTTCCTAGGTGTCCTCACAGAGGAACTTTCTCCATGCTTAGAAGGAACCCAAAACTGATATACTTGACACTGATGAAATTGGTGGTGTGCCGAGACCGCAGCTGTTGACACTGACTACCTAAAAATGCTTCCCCCAGGCTGTTTCCTATCTCATGCTTAAATGCTAAGTTAAATGAGTATTTTATATTTATATACTGGGATGAGTATTTTTTTTTCTGCTTTTGTATGGCACCTACCACAACAAGGTCAAGGAGGAGTTGTCACAGTAGTATAATGTTAAATAAGTAGTATGAGGTACACTAGTAACACTAAGTATTTTTTTTTCTCTTACCGATGTAGAGAAATGATATGCAGACATGCTTCTTTGTTCATATTTTCACTTAAGTCATAAGGAAAACAGTATTTGTTTGTCTTTATTTCTGCCACAGAACCACAGTGTCATCTTAAGAATAATGAATAGTAGGCAGATAAGCAGAAAGGGCTGACATTCTGGAGTATGCTTTTGGCAAAAGGTGTCCCTGGGAACAATTCTCTCCTGTCCTTTAGGTAGGGATGGTCTGTTGGAATTCCAAAGGGTTTCCTGCTGTGCTGCAAGTCAGGCACTTCCCTGCCAGAGAGAGAAAGGAAACTTCAGACTTTGAAAAAAGAGACTAGATTTCTTTTTTCTTTTTCTTTTCTTTTTTTTTTTTTTTTTCCCAGAACTACTAGAAGACACACTCTTTAACCGCTTAAGAGGATCTCAAGGGCTTTGCTATTAAATAACCCAAAGGTATTCAATGAAGACAACTTTCCAAATAGAAAAAGAAACTCCTGTAATGTTTGCCAGAAAAGTTAGGAGAGAGTTGTCTTATCTGTAGCTGTACCTAGCTACGATGTACCTAGGATATCCAGATTTTTTCTTTCATTATAACAGCTGGATTCTTTTCCTCTGCAGGGAACATATCCCTACCCCATTAAAAAAGGCAGTGAGATCATTGCTACCCTGAGTAACATATGCTCCAATCTGGTGATTTTATAAATTATTCTGTAGCTCAAAACCCAATTCACCTCACTCAACTCCAGCAAAACTGTATTAACAGCAAGGCTGGAGGGAGCAATTCAAAATCCAGCTAATGAATGCTGCTGAGAAAGGTCACTGCTCATGAGAAGTTAATTTTAGCAAATAATTTTATTTAGGCCAACTCTAACAGCCCGATTTGTATTAGCCATTTTTATGAGCTATGGTCTCCCCAAGCATTATTTAATTCGGTTTGGTGCTCACTAAACTGCTGATGAAACTAGAGTTTCAAGTTCAGCACTTGTTTCTGAAATGTATTTTAATGTTGTTTATAAAATTCATCTCTGCTGAGTTGTAACTGCACATTGGCATTGTGTTGATGGTGTTGGCTGACAATGAGCTTGCAAACAGGTTCGCTGAGGGGAGGCCTCATGGCGGCCTGCAGCTCCCTCACGAGGGGAGCGGAGGGGCAGGCGCTGAGCTCTGCTCTCTGGGGACAGCGACAGGAGCCGAGGGAACGGCATGGGGCTGGGACAGGGGAGGGTCAGGCTGGGTGTTAGGGAAAGGTTCTGCACCCGGAGGGTGGTCGGGCACTGGGACAGGCTCCCCAGGGCAGTGGTCACAGCATCGAGCCTGCCAGAGTACAAGAAGAGTTTGGACAACGCTCTCAGACATATGGTCTGATTTTTGGGTGGTCCTTCAGGGACCCAGGAGTTGGACATGATGATCCTTGTGGGTCCCTTCCAACTCAGATATTCTAATTCTGTGCTTTTATAATATCCGATCAGCATTTCTTGCGGTGCAACTTGTACACGTTGCCTTTTGTACTATCCTCATGCAACTCTGTGAAGAGTCTGGCTCTGTCTTTTCTGTACCCTCTGATCTTACAGTTGCTGACAGCCGTGAAGCCTCTTCACCTTCTCTTTCTAGGCTAACAGATCCAGTTCCTTCAGCCTCTCAAAGAATCATAGAATATTCATTTTACTGCATGCCCACCTGAATGATTCCTGACTACTTTTTTCCACTGGTAAGTGCCCTTGCTGGCTGCCTGCTCCTATTTCCTGTGCACCCTCACAGCACCAAGACACCAAGGATTAACCATACAAATCCTATGGAGTGACTTTCTGCCCCCCTTCTCACACTGAGAGTTCATGTAGGCTTTCAGAAAATAAATGCACCAAAGTGTGGGCATATGCTCAATAGGTTTAAGTGGGACTACTATATGAGCTCATTTGGACTCTTGAACAGAAAAGTCTGCCTGAACTGAATTCACCTCTGTGAACAGTCTCACCAAAGTCAAAGATATGGTTTTTAGAATACAGTGTTAGCTTGAAAATGATAACCATTTTCATTACAGGATATTTGATGGAAGACAGTTATGAAGTACGATTTTTTCCTTGGATTTTTTCCTGGTATGTTCTGCAGCCTAAACGATTTCTCAGAAGTATCACAAAAATAGATCTCTTTGAAAAAAAAAAAAAAAAAAAAAAAGTATGTCTGTTTTCTTGCAAGTTGAAGAAATAAGATTTCCAAGTCTAAAAAGCCCTCTCCATTACTGGGCTGCAGAATCTGACTTTAACTCTAATTTACTGTAAGCTGCTCAAGGCAATTTGCAAACAGAGAAAAAGATAAAATTCATCATCTATAATATTTACTCTGAATTATTTGCTAAGCTCCATAGAGGGAGCTGATATTCCTACTAAAGCTCTCTAACATCTGCCTGTTGGTTCTTCCTGCCAGACTTGTATCTTTCAGATATAAGTAAATAATGACTTACAGGGAAAAATTTATATTACAAAATACACCTCCCCCTGCCCACCCTTCTAGTTCATGAATTGTCTGTGAACGGATAATGAATTTTTTTTTTTTTTTTGGCAAGCCTTTGTGAACTGTAGCTAACCTTAATTCACAGAATTCACAACCCTCTTTGATCAGTCCTGGAGGCCCCACTGGAATATTGAGTTCCTTCCTTGGGTGACTGAAATTATGAATGGAGTTTATGAGAATTTCAAATGATATTATAATTTCTGAAAACTAAGAAGCACTAAAAATGGATCCTTATGTATAAAAGTAAAAATTAAACTCCTTAAACAGTTTGAAGGCTGAACAGAAATATCTGTGGAAAATGAGGTTGGACTTTGATAGATTTACACAAAGTTCATTGAAGGAGAATGCAGGACCGTAGGGAAACAATTAGAATAACAGGTAAACTCTCAGGCATTTATGATAACGTGGACAAAATTTATATACGGCATTACTTGATAAAAAATGAACACCAAAGTATTTGTCCCTGTCTTTCAGTCACTCTCGGAGTCTCTCTCTGTCTCTCCCTCTATTTTCTCTGGCTCTCTTTCTCTCTATTTACTTTTTCTCCCTCTTCTTTCTCTCCCTACTCTTTCTACCTTTGTGGTTTTCCATCTGCTCTATCACACTTTGTCCCTTCTCTCTCCTTGTTCTCTGCTCTGTCTTCTTCCCCCTTCTCTCCTTCCTCTCTTCCTCTCTCCTTGTTCTTTCTCTCTTTCCCGTGTCTGTCAGTCTGCCTCAGTGTCTGTGTCTGTCTGAGTGTGTGTCTATCTGTCTGTCTCTTCAAATGACTGCCTAAATATAGAGAAGAACTTCTGCTCCCAAAAACTTCCCTGTTTTTTCTTTTGCTGCTGGCTGATCTAATTAACAATACTTTTTTGTCCTTACAATCCCACCTGGATGAGCATGTTGTAAGGCAACCAGAGAAACATGGATATTTTAAGCCTACGGGGGATCGAGAAACAACTGTCTCAGTTGAACTCCCTCCATTAAACACATTGTCCCCATCAAAAAAGGGATACTCAGGAGTGAGATCCCGCAGCTGAATTAAATTTTTTGATGAAAATTGGCAAGGTCAAAATGGACTTTGGGAGGAAAAGTCTCCTTCTCATAGTACAGAATATCTGATGAAACTAGGAAGCAATCTACTGAAAAGTGATGTAATTAACTTGGGGTAAGTGTAACTCATCTAGAGGAACCTGGCAGCATGGTCACATAAACTGAAAAGTTATCAGAACTCATGAGATCCCAGGCAACTGGAAAAATGGCTTGTCAGAACAGTTGCTGTATTATCCCTTGCTCCCACTTTCCGTGTAAAGACAGGGTGTGAAAACCTGAATGCTGGACAGCTGGAATTCAGGCTGAGATCTGAGTCCCTGTTTAGAGAACATTCAGTGGCCTTGTTCAGATATTTCCTTCATCACATAGCTTTGAAAGAGGATTTTTCTGAAATTAACATATGAATTTGTTAGAGAGCGTTGATTCCTTTTTAAAATCCATCTATTACTGAGACTTCTACTTTGTACTTGATTATTACTCTTGATAAGATGCCTACATACCAGAAATAGTTTCAAGTCATTCCTCTCCTTTTCACACATACATGTCTTGCCAAGGGTAGCAGCACCTTTCCAACTAGTATTTCCCAGGTATTTTTGCAGTATATTCCTCAAAGAACGTCCATCTTCTGCTCTCTGTTTTTGGCCCCCACCCCTTTGGATTTTATCCTCTTGGGCTTGTTCTTGCTTTTGCTCTTTCTGTTTCAAAATCACTACTTCCTGACCTTGTCTTAATTCTCTTCTCAAGGATATTTCCAGCTTGGTTTAGTAAAAATTGGTCACAGGCCCATTTAGTCTGACACAGATTTCTTTTCTGACTAGGTGCTTCAGGTAATTAAAGGCTGTGGAGAAGGGGC
Organism: Anser brachyrhynchus; assembly: GCF_964034855.1. Taxonomy (NCBI): domain Eukaryota; kingdom Metazoa; phylum Chordata; class Aves; order Anseriformes; family Anatidae; genus Anser; species Anser brachyrhynchus. Next base: position 49,381,758 of record NC_137697.1, on the reverse strand, counting down.
CTATATGGCAGTTTTTCTTGATCAAGTGAAACATCGCTATTAGATATCATGGTGCTGGACAGAAGGTCTTGCTATGCTGTGTAGGCAGTTGTCCCATATCGTATTTCCCAAATTGTCCCAAATGGGTAGTTCAAGTACTACGCGACTCTTTCCCCTCCTGTTTTCTGTAGTGACAGTCCTGTACACCTCTGACTGAGACCTTCCTGGCAACTCTCTGTCCCCAGTGCCTCTGGCTTCTCCAGACACCACCCAGAGCAAAGTGACAGAACTGGCAAATCAATCCTCGAGCAATCAGCATCCTGACACCTCCTCATGATTCAGCTGTTGGTTAAATAGACAGGGCTCTGGGCTAGTACCCAAAACTGGCTGCCAGTGTTGAAAATGTAGGGTGACTTCATTTCCTTCTATCTGACTCTGTCACTGGTGAGAGACACTTGTTTATGTGAAGGTGATTCCCTAAATTTTCCCTTTGCAATGGGGTGGGCTAATTCTGCCTTAATGTAAGGAGCCTGAAAAATCTTTCTAGATGCATGCATATTGACAAGTCAAGTGCCAAGGCAACCCGAGAGCGAATGCTTCACTTTGGGGGTATTTTGGGAAACTGCTGCTCCCACACATGCCAGCAACCTGTTGTATGTCCCTGAGCAGATCTCTTTCAGGAAAGGACAGGGGTACCAAAGATGACTTCTGCAACAGAATAACATCCCCATGCAGGACTGAGCCCTTCTTTCCTCTCACCTCTGCACAGGTCATCCAGCACTGGGTGGAAGAGCAAGACAGGGTGATGAGGCTCTCCTTTTCCAGCTTGTCACATCTTTGACATAGGAGCTTTGGCAGATGATGGGGTGTGCAGAGTCTGCTTGTGCTGGGGATGTTTGCTAGTGGAAAGCAAGTGCTGCTCAGAGGAGCACTGCAGGAGAGTTACCCATGTATGCAGAAGGTCTTGGGACATAAAGTACCAGCTTGCCATGCAACTGCAAATAGTGACCCTAGTTTCTATGTTTGGTGAGAGACTCCTATGCTATATTTGTGTTCCTGATAACAGCACCCTGATGCAGGACAGGGCAAAAACAGTGATCTGCATGTGTGGGTGGATCGTGTCCTCACCCATGTTGGCAAATGTCAGGGAAACATGCAGCTGTTATGGTTCTGGTCATTGAGAGTTTGCGTTTGGCAGAAGGCTCTTCACATATGCAGCTCTAGTCCTCCTTCAGTGGCCAGTCAGGAAGCAAAGTCACACCTTGGAAAGTCCTGGTAACACAAAAAGATATACTTGTCTTTGATGGAAGTGTCTACAGCACATGTAACAGCTCTGGGAATTTGGCAAAGAAAAATCATCATTTAAGTCTGGATGAGTGACAAGGTCAGTCTTACAGTACAATTACCACTGTTACAAATGATCTCTGTTATCTCTGTACATGAATCCGGTCAATCTTTTCTCTAAAGAGGCAGAGTATTTTGTCCTCAGGGTCCCTCTTCTTTCCAAAGTTAAAAAATCTTGATGCTGCTGTCAAAAGGAACTTTTACTTGTTATCCTTTATTGTTCTTTAAGAGAGCCATGCATTAAAGTTTTACGTCATGCCCAAAGAATATTAGAGTTATCTGAAGTCTTTCCATGGAGTTACCTTCCTGAAAGCTTATAGGCTCAGGAGCCTGAGATATGTTGCCAGGACTATAAAGAGGGGATTTGCTTCTTTACAAATAAGGGATTCAAGTATATTCGGGCTATTTTTTAAGCTGCCATGGTAAATCAGAAGAGACAATCTGAAAAAAAAAAAAAGAATTTATATAACACAGGGAAAAAGTGGCTTTTAAAAATACCTCCCTCTGAAACAGCATATTGCATTTCAACTTCTGAATCATTATTCTCAAGTATCTGCAAGTGCCCAGTGTGATGGAAATTCACCATGACAACCATCACACCTTATTGTATTTTTATATCCAGGGCATTAAAATCCCGCTATGGTTGTGATTTCTGATACTTCGGTTGATATGTGAAATTCCTTTGGATCCAAACCACCTCATTCATGGACTGTATCAAGCTGCCCGTGCAGCACTTAAAAGTTGCCTTTCTCACAGTACACCGTTTCTTGCCTCAGAACAAAGATGCAAAATATAAGACAACTAAGGCCATTTGTAGTTTCAGTTACACGAGGAGGCTTCTTCTGGAAGTGAATTTTGAAACACTGAGTTTCCTACCTGTTACAGTTATGTTCTTTGTCTAAAACAATACCAAACAGGAGATTATCACCTCAGCTTCCTGGGACCTGCACATCCTATGCTCCTGCTCTGTATATCTCAGTAGGGAAATCAAAATAAGGATTGGTGGTGAGGGCACAGTTTAAAGAAGCAAATCAGTATCCTGATCCTTAAGCATCCTGCCTGCAAACATCTGCACATGGGCAGCAAAATAAAGGTCCTGGGTATTTCTGCCTGTCTCCTCTGCTGAGCTGTTGCTCCCTTTTGGGAGTACTCAGTCCTCAAAGAGCACGCAGATTAAATCCAGCCAAAACTCTGTGTGTGGTCCCTGGCACTGCCTAGGTATAAAAACATCAGTCAAAGAACTCCAGAGACCTCCCCTTTGGATGATCTCCCTGACATGGATGGTAACTATCACACAGTTCCACTTATTCTCCCCTGGAAAGGATATGAGAACCAAATTTAAGACTGATCCTTAGCTTTCTTCTTCCTTCCACAGAGTCTGGAAGCTCAGTGTCCATGCCACTAGCTGTAGGACGTGTAGATTTTATTCAACTTTGCTGGAAGCCCTGACGTACAGAGCTTTGGAGGATAGAATAATATCCTGAGGAAGGATTGCTCTGGGCTTCCCATATTCTGCAGATATCCACATATCTGCAGAATGAGACCCTGGGCCAGATGCTCTTTTGATCAAGAGCTGGTGTTAAGTTACACTATTTTACTGTGAAGCCTTATAATACAGTATAGCCTTTACTAAGTCTGTAAAGGCAATAGACTGAGACCTACCAGGATTTCTTTGCCTGGACTTATCTTGATGTGCCTGCAACTTGTTTCACTTGACTCATCAGTAGCAGCAATTTTTCTAATTGAACAATTCTCTATGGCTAATTTGTTTTACTTTTGTTTACATTTGTATGATTTTATCACTTTGACACAATGATGTAGCATAGAGAAATACAGGTTTGCTATGACAACAAAGGTCTTGGGAAGGGGAGGCGGAGGCTGTTGTGTAGAGGACCACAGGCATGTGATGATAAGAGATGCGGTACAGGGCTGACAAAGGACAACAGTAAAAGACTCACTAGTGGTCAAATAGAGAAATGCAGACAGAATGGACAGAACTGGTTTTTCCAAGAGTAATTAAAAGAGCAAAGATTACTGTACGTAAAGTACACCACTTATAGTAAATTAAGTAGTAATCTGGAGCTGCAGACCAATAAAGAAGAAGCAGAGTGTAAAGAAACACACAATAAACACATTAAGAAACATATAAAAACAACCCATAGTGGATCCTAGCCTGAGGAAGAAGAAACAAACCATCAGCATCATATTCCTCCCAGTGAATGATTCCTCCCCTTGCTGGTAATTTGCACTAACACTCTCACCACTGCCACCATAATTAATCTTTTTTAAATAGTAGGATCCAAGGAGCCATGCAAGGGTGAGTATAACAGCAAGAAAAGGAGTAAAAATTAAAAACCAAACCAAACCAAACCAAACCAAAACCAAAATGAAAATCAAAACAAAAACAACTTGTGTGTATAACTATTTTAACTGTACCATAATTCTTCTTATAATTCTAGCATCATCCACAGAGTGCAATGCTCCACAATTCATACTCAGAGCTTAGGCTCTGAGTAGCTGCTCCGAGCATTGAGGACATGAGGGCTAGCTCTGCATTGGGGCAGCAGGGAGAAGGAGTCGGGGCACCACGGAGGCAAAGCCTCAGGTCTTTCATGCCTAAGCCCAGACACAGCTCAGTGATGAAAGAAGGCCCAATACGGTGTTGAAAGTCTATTTTCTGTTCTCAATGTATAATAGAGAGGGACTTAATAAGGTAACTCAGAAAGCACATCAGATGCCTCAGGCTCTTTTAAGCCACTTGCCCAGTATAAAAATACAAGAGCAGTACGCAGTGGCTATACTGAGCCTGACTCTATCAAGCAGTGGGTGGTTTACATACAAAAATCTGTGGGGGCAAGCAAGTGCTCCTCTTCACAATGTGGCCCTGATACTGACAGCTGATACGGCAGAGGTGTGAGTGTAACAGGAGCAGACAGAGTGCCCAGAACTGTAGGTGTTGAGTGGGTGCTTGCTCAAAGACTGGCAATGCTACAACAAATGCAACAGCAATGAAATTGGCTTGAGAACGACCACCAGCCAAACTGAACAGTAACCAACAGGCTATCAAGATGGTTTTTAACAGAGGAAGATTCAGCTAGAGAAGAAATAGAAAAGAAGCATGAAAATGTGATGGTGTGGATGGCCCTTGGAGGCCCAGTAAGGCCAGGTTTGGTGGTGCAAGAAGTGGTCCTGTTGGTCTCACACCCTCCTGGAAGAGCAGCTAGGTGTGCTGCACTGCAACTTTTGGGGTGCACAATGAGGTGCAACATATGAGGACCAGCCCTGAGTGTGCAGAGGGACCTCACAGCAGCTGTCACACTGGTGTGAGGATGCTTGGACTGTGTGGAGAAACCTGGGCACAGCTAAAGTTCAAGCACCCTTGTTTCTCTGCTACACACACACCTTGTAGTGGTGTGTGTGTGTAGTAGAGAAACCACATTGCTAGGAGAGGGGATTGCATGTAACCCTCATGCCCTGTGACTGGAGGTGGGGAGGGAGTTGCACATAGCCATGTGATGATTGTGTGTGTGGGTATGAGGTGTCGGGACGAGGTGTTTGAAGTGTGTTTGCAAACTGGTGGGTGTTCACGAGCATTTAGTAAGGGTCCTGTACTCTTTTTTTACCTGTTGCTGACACTGTGAATGTATGATTCTGTGATTGCTAGCTAATTACTTGCTGATAAATCAGTAAAATACTGACTCTGCTTGGATTGAAACCAAATGAGTTGAGCAAATCTTCCAGGTTGCTTAAGTCCATTCCTTGCCTCTGCTAAAGCTGCTCCCTGTCCTGTCATGGTTTCCTCAGCAGGGGTCCTGCCCTCTTGTTCTCTCTCTCTTTGATCTGCCCAGCTGTGGAGGTGAGGACCTGGTATTGCTGAGTGAAAAGATTAGGGTCTCACAAAGTTTTTCTTGTATGTCTTCCTGCAGAGGTTTTAATTTAATTGTCAATCAAAATCCCTGTTACAGAGTTTTTCTGTACTCTGACACCTGACTTTGCAGCCTGGCATTTTTTTTCATCACAGAGAACTTCTTTTCATTTTGCTTTTTTGGGGGACGGAGAGGAAGGTTGGAGATATGATTTGTCTGATGTTATAGCTGGAAAATACAGGTCCTACATGCATACTGAGGAAGCAGAAACAAAATTATAAATACTGAACTTTCGGAGAGCAAAGATGCGCAGAGTAGGAAACAAGATCCTAATGAAGTGGGACAGTGAAATGGCAGGAATGTATCATTAGATTTCCGCTGTCTGAGAAACCCTTTGTTCGCCTTGCTGACCCAAACATTTATCACCACCTACTTTGCAGCGCAGCATCACAAACCACCAGCCTTCCTCAGAGAAAAAAGTCAAGTCGTCTGCCTGGCAGCAGTGGTGCTGGAAAGAGTGGAGGGGAGGAGGTGAGTGGTGAGAAGAGAGCTGGGGAAGAGTACCCCAAGGACTTGCTGCCCTGGGCGAACACCGGTGTAACAGCAACAGCACTCTGGTCACAGGAACAGAGGCTGCTCCACAACGCCATGTCTGTGGGGGACACATAAGTGCTCCCCGGCTTCACCCACCAGCCAGAGTGTAACTCTTGTAGCTCAGGACCAGCACTGCTGTGTCCCCAGACCAGCGCTGTTCTTGGGCTAGGCACAGGAGCACATGGTGGCACTGTCTGGGGAGCAGGGGGGCATCAGTAAGAAATGAGGCAAAAGGCACTGTAAGGAAGAGATGGAGACTGTGTTTGTGTCTGCCTACATGTGCGTAAGTGTGGGGACCACAGGCCTGCTATCCTATTTGTTCCTATAGGAGATCACATAAGCGAAAACGAGTGCATTTTTCAAATTGTCTGAGAGCAACACCTTAGTTATATAGGTGCTTAGTTCCTCCAGGAAGTGGTTTCTGCCGGGCTTATTGCAACCACTATGCCTCAATTTTGGTGGGGCGTGGCCAGGGTACTCAGCGTACCTCAGTTTTGCTCTCCAAAAATCTGTCATCTCTTCTCAGACGGCCTCCAGATTGTCTAGCACTGCTGGAGACAAGACCCCACCTCCTGAGAGCAGCTCAGTCCAGGCACCTTAGGCCTTTGAGCTGGGTTGAAATACTCTCTTGTCATTTCCTGTCATCCATCTTGGAGACCACTAAGGTCTCTGATGTGATGTTCACTTGCCGAGGTGATCGGCTCCGTGGCAGACGCGTTCTGCAGTGGAGCGGGGGATCGGGACAGGCAGGGCTTTTTTTCCGACATCGAGGCCGCTCGAGGGAGCCGCCAGGACCCGGCAGCCCCCGCGAGGGAGGCTGACGAGGCGTAGGCGGAGCCAGCAGCGCCCCCTCCCCGGCCGTTCAAAAGCAGCCCCTAGGGAGCGCAGGCGAGCAGAGCGGGCGAACAGGGCGCGGCGCGGCAGTTTGCGAGGCAGTTCGCGCAGGCAGGGCGAGCAGGCAGGGCAGAGTTTCCCCCCGCCCATAAGAACAACATCTTTAACGGCTGTCGACTGCTAACTGGATTGCGATGGTCTTCACCAGGCAGAGCACTCTCACTAGAAAGTCTGTGGCCACCCAGACTGACTGCCTGCTCAAAAATGCGGCAGTTCAGGTCTCTGGGTGCAGGGACTGCCAGAGCCTGTTGCTGCCATCTGAGGGAGGCAGAGGCGCCGTGTGTGTGAGGTGCGAGCAGGTGGACGGCCTGGTCTGCCTGGTGGCAGAACTCAAACAGGAGGTGGAGAGGTTGAGGGCTATTGGGGAGTGTGAGCGGGAGATAGACTGGTGGAGTGACTCCTTGCAGGGCCTGAAGGAGAGGTACCGACGTGAGACACCCCAAATGGGGATGGACCCCCTGCCCTGTTGCTGTCGGGCAGAGGGAGGCGACCTAGAAGTTGAGGAGGGATGGAGACAGGTCCCTGCTTGACCTTTCAGGCAATGCCCCCCCCTACCAGCCCCACCTTCCCAGGTGCCCTTACGCAACAGATTTGAGGCCCTGGAGCTTGAGAGACCGGTGGGTGAGGATGAGGTAGAAAGTCTACCCAGGAGGATGCCTAGGGTGAGGAAGCCGACCCCACGCCTCAAGACTCGGCACCCGGCCTGATGGCCGGAGACGGGTCCCTATCTCTAAGGGGAAAACGAATCCTAGCCCAGGAGCTAGCAGGGCTCGTTGAGAGGGCTTTAAACTAGGAAAGAAGGGGGATGGGGCTGAAAGAAGGCCTGTTGGAGCTGTGCCGGGGGGGAACAATGGCAGAGCCGGGGAAGATGGCAATGGCCCAGCTGAAGTGCATCTACACTAATGCACACAGCATGGGCAACAAACAGGATGAGCTGGAAGCCATCGTGCAGCGGGAAGGCTATGACTTGGTTGCCATCACGGAAACGTGGTGGGACCACTCTCATGACTGGAGTGCTGCAATGTCTGGCTATAGGCTCTTCAGAAGGGACAGGCAGCACAGAAGGGGTGGTGGTGTGGCTCTCTATATTAGAGAGTGTTTAGATGTTGAGGAACTTGAGGCTGGGAATGATAAGGTTGAGTCCCTGTGGGTTAGGATCAGAGGGAAGGCCAACAAGGCAAGCATCCTGGTGGGGGTCTGTTATAGACCGCCAAACCAGGATGAGGAGACTGATGAGGAGTTCTACAGGCAGCTGGCAGAAGCCGCGAAATCGTCAGCGCTTGTTCTCGTGGGGGACTTCAACTTCCCAGACATATCCTGGAAGCACAACACAGCCCAGAGAAAGCAGTCTAGGAGGTTTCTGGAGAGCGTGGAAGATAGCTTCCTGATACAGCTGGTTAGAGAGCCTACCAGGGGAGGTGCCCCGCTAGACCTTCTGTTCACGAACAGTGACAGACTGGTGGGAGATGTGGTGGTCGAGAGCTGTCTCGGGCAGAGTGACCACGAAATGGTTGAGTTCTCTATTCTTGGCGAAGTCAGGAAGGGGACCAGTAAAACCGCTGTCTTGGACTTCCGGAGGGCTGACTTTGAGCTGTTCAGGGCACTGGTTGGCAGAGTCCCTTGGGAGGCAGTTCTGAAGGGCAGAGGAGTCCAGGAAGGCTGGGCACTCCTCAAGAAGGAAATCTTAACGGCTCAGGAGCGGTCTGTCCCCACGTGCCCAAAGACGAGCCGACACGGAACTAGACCGGCCTGACTGAGCAGAGAGTTGTGGCTCGAGCTTAGGAGAAAAAGGAGGGTTTATAATCTTTGGAAAAGAGGGCGGGCTACTCAGGAGGACTATAAGGATGTTGCGAGGCTGTGCAGGGACAAAATTAGAAAGGCCAAAACTCATTTGGAACTCAATCTGGCTACTGCCGTTAAAGATAACAAAAAACGTTTTTACAAATACATCAGTGCAAAAAGGAGGACTAAGGGGAATCTCCATCCTTTACTGGATGCGGGGGGAAACTTAGTTACAAAAGATGAGGAAAAGGCTGAGGTGCTCAATGCTTTCTTTGCCTCAGTCTTTAGCGGCAAGACCGGTTGTTCTCTGGATACCTGGTACCCTGAGCTGGTGGAAGGGGATGGGGAGCAGGATGTGGCCCTCGCTATCCATGAGGAAATGGTTGGTGACCTGCTATGACACTTGGATGTACGCAAGTCGATGGGGCCGGATGGGATCCACCCGAGGGTACTGAGCGAACTGGCGGAGGAGCTGGCCAAGCCACTTTCCATTATTTATCGGCAGTCCTGGCTATCAGGGGAGGTTCCAGTCGACTGGCGGCTAGCAAATGTGACGCCCATCTACAAGAAGGGCCAGAGGGTAGACCTGGGGAACTATAGGCCTGTTAGTTTGACCTCAGTGCCAGGGAAGCTCATGGAGCAGATTATCTTGAGTGTCATCACGCGGCACTTGCAGGGCAACCAGGCGCTCAGGCCCAGTCAGCATGGGTTTATGAAAGGTAGGTCCTGCTTGACGAACCTGATCTCCTTCTATGACCAAGTGACGCGCTTGGTGGATGAGGGGAAGGCTGTGGATGTGGTCTACCTTGACCTCAGTAAGGCTTTTGACACCGTTTCCCACAACATTTTCCTCAAGAAACTGGCTGCTCGTGGCTTGGACTGGCGTACGCTTTGTTAGGTTAAAAACTGGCTGGATGGCTGGGCCCAAAGAGTTGTGGTGAATGGAGCCAAATCCAGTTGGAGGCCGGTTACTAGTGGAGTCCCCCAGGGCTCAGTGCTGGGGCCGGTCCTCTTTAGTATCTTTATCGATGGCCTGGATGAGGGGATCGAGTGTACCCTCAGTAAGTTTGCAGATGACACCAAGTTAGGTGCGTGTGTCGATCTGCTCGAGGGAAGGAAGGCTCTGCAGGAGGATCTGGATAGGCTGGACCGATGGGCTGAGGTCAACTGCATGAAGTTCAACAAGGCCAAGTGCTGGGTCCTGCATCTGGGGCGTAACAACCCCAAGCAGCGCTACAGGCTGGGAGATGAGTGGCTGGAAAGCTGCCTGGTGGAGAAGGACCTGGGAGTACTGGTTGATAGTCGGCTGAATATGAGCCAGCAGTGTGCTCAGGTGGCCAAGAAGGCCAACAGTATCCTGGCTTGCATAAGAAGCAGTGTGGCCAGCAGGTCTAAGGAGGTGATTGTCCCCCTGTACTCGGCTCTGGTGAGGCCGCACCTCGAGTACTGTGTTCAGTTTTGGGCCCCTCGCTACAAGAAGGACATGGAGGTGCTCGAGAGAGTCCAGAGAAGGGCAACGAAGCTGGTGAGGGGTCTGGAGAACAAGTCTTACGAGGAGCGGCTGAGGGAGCTGGGGTTGTTTAGCCTCGAGAAGAGGAGGCTCAGGGGAGACCTCATCGCTCTCTATAGGTACCTTAAAGGAGGCTGTAGAGAGGTGGGTGTTGGTCTATTCTCCCACGTGCCTGGTGACAGGACGAGGGGGAATGGGCTAAAGTTGCGCCAGGGGAGGTTTAGGTTGGATGTTAGGAAGAACTTCTTTACTGAAAGGGTTGTTAGGCATTGGAATGGGCTGCCCAGGGAGGTGGTTGAGTCACCATCCCTGGAGGTCTTTAAAAGACGTTTAGGTGTAGCCCTTAGTGATATGGTTTAGTGGAGGACTTGTTAGTGTTAGGGCAGAGGTTGGACTGGATGATCTTGGAGGTCTCTTCCAACCTAGATGATTCTGTGATTCTGTGGTTCGGGAAAAACATGCACGCTTTTGTTGCTGTGGATCTCAAAACCATCTGCCAGGTAAGGGAACCAGCCTTTCTCTCTTCCTTCTTTTTCCAGGGTGCTATGATGAGAAGAGTAATAAAAACAAGGTGCTCTCAACTACTGTGGTGGTACAGGCCACATAAATGTCAAGAATAAATTGTAGTAACACTAGTAATAGAAAATTACTCTGTTACCAAGGTTTCCACATTCCATCACATAAATATGGCACAAACAAGGTGATGTTGAGCTCTTCTTTGTGCAAACAGTATGTTGTTTCCAGATGCTTGAAAAGCATGGATTAGTCCTGCCAAACACTAAACTAATTTCTAAGGGGAATGCGCATGGTCTCTTGCTCATGAGACATGATGACATCGAGCCTTTTTGGAGCAAGTCTTCAAATGTTTCTCTTCTAACCACACAGACTAGAAATGTGGACTAGAAATGTGGACTTAAACAGATCATCCTTATATATATATATATATTTTCTTTTTAATAATAGCTAGAGCTGGCACTTTAGGAATACTGTCAGATGTTGTGAGCTTTTTAACCAGGTGTAAGACAATAACTGCTCTTAGCAAGATAATCTCTGAGGTAATGCATTGAGAGGAGCTTGTTGCCTCAGTGTGTAGGTACATTATGAAAATTGTTATGTTACAGAGAATCAGGAGTTCTCTGCCAAAAGTGGTTAAGAAAATAAGCCTCAGAAACAGCAAGGGTCCTCAAAGGCATCTTTGTATCCCAGTGTTTTGCCTTGAGTACTGCAGAGGAATAAAGAGATGATTATTTACATCCTGCTATGGTTCTGGGGCTTGGGTATCTGTGTCATTGTCCTGGGGCTTGGGTATCTGTGTCATTGTCCTGGTGGCTTTTGCCTGTTGCCTCTGTCAGGCACACTCACAGCTAAGAGTTTCTTCTGGACAGGAGGCCCCCCAGGTGCCCAGATCTCAGTTCTTGATGTGACTCCCAGAAAATGTGCTTATTGCCTCGTTACTGGCTCTACTTCATCTATGCTGAATATGTTCCCCAAATCACCACAAACCTCTCCTCTGCTTTTGGGAAGGGCATATTGCAGGGAGAGGCAGATTCCTGTAGCTTCTTTGTGTTTAATCAGTGAAAATGAGGTAAAGGAGGGTGAAACCTCTTATAGAATAGACCTAATGCTAAGATGTGCTGTCATGTCCTGTTAAAACCCTAAGGCAGACTTCCATCAAATGACCTATCTTCCAAATGCCATGCATCTGCTTTCCTGGATTTATGGCTAGGTTTTGTTTTATGAGGGTAATGATGCAAACACTCAAGAAACAAAATTTGGGTTCAGGGTTAGGTCAGGGTGGCAGATGATGGGGAAGGTGGTGAGCCTGGAGTGAAGGCTGCACTGCTGGAGATGGGTAAGGACATCAGCACAGAGAACTAAGAAACCAGGAGCGTGGTGCGATCCTGTTCCACAGATCCATGAATCCACCTGCATGGTGTCGTGGACAGAAATCCCAGCTGTCACCAAGGACATGATTGTACAGGATATTGCCTAAGAATGAGTTAAAATCCCTGACTTGACTTGATTGCCATGGGTCTTTGGAGAGGCTGCACCACTGAGATCCACCATTTGTAGATTTGGTTTCATATCTTCTGCAGTTGGATCTGGAGAGCAGACTAGAACACAGCTGGCCAGAGCTAAGCCAGTGAGTGATGCTGGTTAAGTGTCTGGGAGAGCAGATTTAAGCAAGTACAACAGCAACATGTCTTACACCACCCACTAGATCAGGTTGCTCAGGGCCTCGTCTAACCTGGTCTTGAACACCTCCAGGGATGGGGCATCCACAGCTTCTCTGGGCAACCTGTTCCGGTGCCTCGCCACCCTCTGAGTGAAGAATTTCCTCCTAACATTTAATCTAAGTCTCCCCTCTTTTAGTTTAAAACCATTACTTCTTTTCCTGTCATCTGCCCAAGTAAACAGTTGCTCTCCATCTTTTTCATAAGCTTCATTAAGTACTGAAAGGCTGCAATGAGGAGCCTTCTCTTTTCCAGACTGAACATCCCCAGCTCTCTCAGTCTTTCTTTATAGAAGAGGTGCAGTAGCCTTCTAATCATCCTCTTGGCCCTCCTCTGGGCTCACCCTAACAAGTCCACATCCTCTTTGTTCTGGGGGCCCCACACCTGGACGCAGCACTCCAGGTGGGGCCTCACAAGGGCAGAGCAGAGGGGAACAATCACCTCCCTTCACCTGCTGGCCACCCCTCTGTTGATGCAGCCCAGGATGCAGTTGGCCTTCTGGGCTGCAAGCACACACTGCTGGCTCATGTCAAGCTTTTTGTCTACCAGCACCCCCAAGTCCTTCTCTGCAGGGCTGTTCTCAATGAATTCTTCTCCCAGTCTGTCCTCACATCTGGGATTGCCCTGACCCAGGTGCAGCACCTTGCACTTGGACTTGTTGAACTTCATTAGGTTCATGTGGGCCCACTTCTCAAGCTTGTCCAAGTCCCTTTGAATATTATTCTTCCTTCTGTTATATTGACTGCACCACTCATCTTGGTGTCTATGTCACTGATAAAGACATCAAACAGCACCAGTCACAAGATGGACCCCTGAGGGCCACCACTCATCACAGGCCTCCACCTGGACATAGAGCCACTGACCACCACTCTCTGGGTGTGGCCTTCAAGCCAATTCCTTATCCACTGAATGGCCCACCCTTCAACTCCATCTCTCTCTATCAGAGAGATCAGTAGTCAGTAGATCAGGATGTCATGTAAGACTGTGTTGAAGGTCTTACAGAAGGCCAGGTAGATGACGTCGGCCGGTCTTCTCTTGTTGACTAGTAGTAGTCACTTCATCATAGAAGGCCACCAGATTGGCCAGGCATTACTTGCACTTGGTGAAGCCATGCTGGCTGTCTCAGGTCACCTCCTTGTCCTGTGTGTGCCTGAAAACTGCTTCCAGGAGCACCTGTTCCATGAGTATCTCAGCTTTCTGCATGTCTGTCATTACCAGTTCTCCCTTCTCATCCCCCATGAGAAGGGGTATGCACTCTTTGGCCTTTCTTTTCTGCTAATGTACCTATGGGATCCCTCCTTGTTATTCTTTGCATCTCTTGACAAACTGTGCCTTGCTGTGCCTTGCCATCTGTGCCTTGGCTTTCCTGATCCCATCCCTGCACATCCGAACAGCATCCCTGTCCTCTTCCCAGGCCACATGTCCCTGCTGTCACTGCCTGTGCATTTCCTTCTTGCACCTCAGTCTGACCAAGAGAATGCAAGAATGGCAAGAATGCCTCATTCACAGGCTCTTTGATCAGGTGGACTGCAGGAGACCCGACCACAAGATGTCCTTTATTGGTGTGGTCCGTAAATTTCACCCATAAGCTCTTAACCTGTCTGTGGCTGTTTCTCAGAGGCAGCTCTTCACAGCCAATCACTTCCCTAACATAGAGGGCAACACCCCCTTGCCTCCTTCCCTTCCTATCTCTTCTGAAGAGCTTGTAGCCCTCTATTCCAGTGTTCCTGTGTGTGATGGGTCCCACCACATTTCCAAGCTAGCAATTAGGTCATAATTTTCTAATTGCACCATGGTTTCCAGCTCGTCCTGCTTGTCTCCTATACTGCATGCGCTGGTGTAGTGGCACTTCATCTGGGCTATCTGTCCCATCACCTCTTCGGAGAAACCCTTTCTAATTCCTTTGGGACAATTCACAGGTATTTCACAGTTGCTTCCTAAAGTGCTGGTGTTCCCAGGTTCTCTTCCATCACTCAGAGGAACATCCCCTTCCCCCACTTAATCTAGTTTAAGGCTCTGCAACTACCTGTGCTATCACACTACCTAGGTTTTTGCCCTGAGAGTCTTCCTGAAATACTCTGCCACCCAAACTGTTACAGTAAAAGCATTCATCCCTAGTTAAAGAAGCTGCTAAAGAGAGAGTGAGAGAGATCCTCTTTTTGAAGGACACTTTGACCTTATGCTTTTGGCAGTGATATCCACTCCTTCTGGCTCTCAGAAGAAGTTGTCTGTTATTTGGTTCATCTTCATGGTGAGTTGTTTCGTGGACAAGGGAGGAAAAGGCATTCTGTCTGTTTTGACTCCTACCTTCTTAAGTGGGAGTCTACACAAAGATGACAGGTTTTTAAGAGCTCAGCCTAGATGAGGTTCTGGTAGAAAGCTCTCACTGAAGGAATTAGCATAGTAGAAACCCATCAAGAGCCGTGGTGGCCCAAGACAAAATTTCTTTTTCATCAGAAAACAAAGGGTTCTGAGATCTGTTTTGGTGAGTCTGGTGAGGAATTTCCAGGTCTTATATGGTGACACTAAACCCTCAGGTACTCCCTTTAGTATGATCCCAAAGCCTCTTGAGACGCCTGCATTTATGTCTCTGTTCTGTGTTTTACTGTTGACCACACTTGTCTGAAGTGGGTATAAAATACTAATTCACTGACAATACGCAATGTGGAAGTTTTTCTCTCATCTGGAAAGACTCAGAAGGCTCCTCACTGTGTGGAATATGGCTGTCTTAAGCAGTGAGAAGATTACATGTCTGACCTTCACCCGTCATTAAGGGCCTTCCAAAATGCTGAGCATTGGATATATAGTTAGACAGATAGATAGACAGATAGATGAATGGATAGATAGATAAATCACAAAGAGTATCTTGGACTCTAATATCCTATCTAGAGAAAAGAGACCTGGAAAATGGACTTGCCTTCATCTGAGATTAGAAATCAAGATTCCTTTAAGGAGTCTTAATGTTAAAGCAGAACAATGGAGTGAGCTTTATGTTTCTGTGGAAAGCAATAATAAGGATATCCCTGATAAGCTAGAGATACAGCAATCTAATTCTTTTGTAGAGGTTACGAGCATTGAGTGTATTTGATATGGAGCAGGTAGGCTTCAATAGAAGAAGGAATGTGAATGCAATGTTGTAATTTGATTATGGCACCATCCGTCCTGTACTGGGAGTCAAAAAACAGCCAGGTGAACCTGTGGAGCTGGTCTTGAGGGTTAAATGGTGTATTGAGAGCCTTGCAGAAGACATTGCATCTGAGGAATTAGTGATCTTGAATAGGCCATACATACTGGGCTTTGCAATTAGGGTCTGAACAGCCCGTATGCTAGCACGAGTGTGCCAGGCTGTGTTTGCAACCTGTCAGGAAACTTTCTATTAGCTGAACAGCTTGCTAATATAATCTGTAATTTATAATACCTTTGAGAAATATAAACAGTATGTGGATCAAGGGGTGAGATGTATTGATCCTGATTGGAAGACTGTTGTACATCTTTGAGCTAGTGATCCACACAAACTCAGCCAGCTCCTTGTGACAGAGGAGCCTGCAGGCACCTCCTGCTTGGTACCAGCAATTAGGACACCCACATGTCCTTGCCTTTACCTACAAGAGCAACAAGAAGCTGTCGTGTAAAAATTCTTTATAAATAGAGATATTTTCTCTAAAAAAAAAATCTAAAGAAAATAATACGTCTCAAATGATCAGAAGGAAAAAAAAATCTCTCCGCAGATGGGATCTTCACAGTTTGCTGTGTGAAAACCCATCAGGGTCTGTCCAATGCTGCATGAATGCGGGGTTCTCAACATCTGAAAGGACATAAGGTTTACTCTCTATTTCTATTCCTGTTTTTGTTCTGTCTTATTAAAACAGCTGTTTTGTAAGTCATTTGCTGTCAGGCCTTACTGAGCTGCAGAAAGAGCCCTGCCTGGTCTCAGCTGCTCTCACCCCTGCCCCAGCTGATGCAGAACAGGCAGCACTGCATTGGCGTCTGTGAACTGTGTACAAGTGTGTTCAGTGAGCAACACATGGGGAAAAATCCAGGGGAGTGTAGGAAGTAAGGGTCACGGTGCACTCAACACACCCCTTCTTGACTGTGCAAGGATTGCACAAGGTGGGGCACCAACTGACATCCCTTCCTTCAGTGCATAAGTGGTAATTGTGCTTCACGGGGCAGCAGACTGCCTTTCAGGGGAGTTTTGGGATATGCTGAGGGAAGGCAGTGAAAAGAGATACTCAATCAGGGACGATGCTGTGGAAGGGGTAGTTTCAAGCTGAACAGCTCTGAGTAAGCCGTTCTTGTCTGCTTTTTTCCATCAGCAGTTTGGGACTGGGTGGAGGCAAGAAAACATTTTTCCTTCGACAATTTACCTCAGGGGTATGTGCTGGTAAGTCAGCTGAGCACCCGACCAGCTACCTATCACATTTGTAGCTGCCACGGCTTGTCAGTTGAGTGTGCATTTGTGTATGTATAGCCACATGCATGCACAAACACACACACACATGCTGCTTTCTGAGAAGATAAATTTGGAAAGTGAATTTGTTCAGCTAGCCGAGTTTCGTTGCTACTGTTTTTTGTATGGAAATTGCTTCTCTGCACCTCTATGTGCAAATACATCTGCACAGTAACTAAACAAATGCCACTCTTCAGAGAGCCATTCCCCATGGCACAGTGGGAGTACCTGAGTCTACAGCAGAGAGGACCTCTTTACAGTCTTATGCAACATGAAGAAAGAGTTATTTATTAGTCCTGCAGCTCAGAAATAATGTAGACATTTTTTAAAATTTTTGTTTTGTTTATCCTTAGTGCCATAGAAGTTGCTACCATGATTTTATGCACCCACATACTTGCTTTTTGAGGGTATTTATGCTGGTACCATAGCAGACAGAGTCTCTGTTGGGAATCCTATACAATAACAAGTATTAAACTCCTAGGCCTTTAAATTATGCTTTGTAGTCTCACTACTCACCTTGAGTCATTTAATCTTGCTTTGTCTAGGTAGCTGCTTTGTGCCTGCTTCCTCCAGGGAGCTAATCCTCATGGCATCTCACTGCAATTGCAATCACACTGCCAGCCAAAGCTAGGCTGGGTGCTTGTGTTCTTTCTGATATCATCTGCAGTTAGCTAAGCAGAACAGATTTTGGGGAGGGGAGCAAGGCAGAGTGGGTAGGCAAAGGAGATGCCATCACAAGATCTGTTTCCCAGCCTGACTTTCGAGTGACCTTGAAGCAGGGCCAGAAATAGAAATGTTGTATAAGAGTATTTATCTGGGCTGAGCGCTGATGGGGAACCCTTGTGCTCCTCCACCACAGCAAGCTCAAACAGAAAACCACCCATTAAACCCATCTCTCTTGTCCTGGGCAGCTGGAGAGCCAGGTCTTGAGAAATGCCAGCAGCAGGCATTTCAATCATAGGAAGTGGAACTCTGAGGCATACTCCATGTGTTTCTGGGGCAAAGGATGAGGGACCAGCTTTGCTGCTGGTGACGTTACGGCTGTGCTGTAGTCACCTTTTATTTCTGGGTAAGCCAGATTTATGGTCTTCTCTGCCCTACACTTCCTCCTGGCATATGGCCATTGCCTTCCAAGGGAGACCCTATTCAGGCCCTATTTTGCCAACGTCTCAAGCAAGTAGTAGGAGGAAATCAGGCTGCTGGCTAAAGGATGGCAGAAGGGAATGCTGGATTTCCATGTGCTGATCAGTCTTGGTGCTGTGCAGGGAGGCTGTGGTGACGGCTCTGCAGGATCTCTGCTGGGTCCAGTCACCCATCCAGCACCTGGCACCTTGTCCTGAATTGGCTTCTTGGTGGCACAGGAGCTCCGAGTGTGTGACCCGACATAATTCTTTGCTGCTAAGGAGCAGCACGGTGAACCCACAGCTTTACAAACATTTATGTGATCTCCGCACTACCCCACAAGCTGGTGCGTGTGGCATGCGTGTTAGAAATGAAGGCAAATGCATGGAAATTGGATATTACCTGACAGTTCAAGACTGGTTTCTTATTCCTTTGAAGCTGCATGTTGCTATTAACTCCAGGTGTTTATTGGATGCACAGACAGCAGGGAGCAGTGACTTTAGGAGACTCAGCACTGTATCAGGCTTGTCGTGGCCTGTTCAGTTAGAAAGACAGCCGGTGTCAGACACTTATCCTGCTTTCCAGCAGTGGTTACTAATTTTACAGTTTTTTCAGTTTAATAGGGATTTCTTTCTTCCTAGGAGACTCAATGGGGTAGTCCCGTAACAATTTATGCAATTTAACCATGACTAATACCTTGCTCTTACTTACACGGTTTATCATCCTCATGGTGAAGCTGAAAGACAAGCACTTTGATCGCAGTTGCTCAGCTCTGTTTGCCATCTGCTGATGCATGTCTTCAAGCTGTTAGAAATGGTCACAATTTTTCCATTGGAACACAGGTTTAGTAGAGAAAAAAATTGTTATTTTCTTTTCTTTCTTTTTAATTAATTAATTAATTAGTTAATTTATTGACTGTAGCTACGTTAATTGTGCTAGATGTGTCTACTCTCTGTGGACTAATTCAATTTTTCTGTTGCACATTTGTAAGGCCAACAATATTAAGAACATAAGCATGCCAGTGCTGCCTTGGATGAATGCCTCAGATGCCCCTCTCACTGACCAGCCTGTCTCTTGGTGCGTACAAAAGCGCATGCTGAGGGGAGAGTAAGAACAGGGCAGGTATAATTGACACTTCCTTTGAATAATCTCCAGCTTCCTGCTATTTTTATCTCAGGGAACTCCCTGAACGTGACGTGTTTTTCTCTTTTTAGTAAGTCTGATGCAAATACTTGCCCATTCTTCTTTTAAGGGTATGTCAGTGTTTTGCACTTCAGCAACAAGTTTCATGGGCCTACTGGCACCCTAGTTGCAGTTTCAACTGTAAGCATCACAAAAGTGGTATTTTTTCCAGTTGTATTCTGTTTTGCCATGTATGTTCAGCCTTTCTAAAGTGAGTACATTTTCTGCATTGTAAACACGTACGTATGCTTTGGGGAAGTATTGGCGAAACCAGGAAGACTAAATTCAGGAGGGTGTGACACACATTTCCAGCTTTTGTGAGTCACTGGAGTTCATCAGGGAACTGAAACAAACCTTAAATCAGGTGCAAACGTAAAATATTCAGCATGCTTCTTTCTTTCTTGCTGTCCAAAGAGCAGCGTGAGGGGGCTGCTTCACAAGGGAAAGGAATTCAGGAGCTGAGGGTGAACACAGCACAGGCAAGGACACTGATCTCCCCGATCAGGCGCAGAAACAGAGCATTTGAAGGACAGCACGGCAGGTCTCATGATGCTGACCAGAGTCAGACAAGAACCCAGTGCTGGCGAGACAAATCCAGAGATGTGGCAGGTCTGAACTCACGTGCCAAGGTAGACGATCGGGGTCAGCACAGTACATGGTCAGGCACAAGCATGAAGTCAGAGTAGTGTAGGCATGGACCAATGTAGCTCCCAAACCAAAGGGTGGTGGGTGTCTATGTGGAAGTCCCAGATGAGGCTTTTCGTAGCTTTTTCTTATCCAGATGTTTCACAGCATCCCAGGTTACGTGAACATACTACATCAGAGCTGGATTTGTACACAGGCTGCCAAACCCTTGGAGAGCAAGAGGTGGTGGAGCCTAACAGAGCACTTAGGGTTCTGATTCTCATTTTTCAAATGGCTGCACACCTTTCTTTTTCTGCTAGGTCTCTAAAACCAGGGACATTTAACCTTTTTGTGCCACTGTGACTTAGTGTTTTTACTGAGAAACGAGAATGAAATTTTCTGTCCAGGTGGAATGGTGGCAGCTCCTGTTGATACGTACACTGGCAGACTCACTCAGGCTGATGGGCCAGCTCACAGAACAATAGAATCATAGAATCATAGAATATCCTGAGTTGGAAGGGACCCTTAAGGATCATCAAGTCCAACTCTTGATACCGCACAGGTCTACCCAAAAGTTCAGACCATGTGACTAAGTGCACAGTCCAATCTCTTCTTAAATTCAGACAGGCTCGGTGCAGTGACCACTTCCCTGGGGAGCCTGTTCCAGTGTGCAACCACCCTCTCTGTGAAGAACCCCCTCCTGATGTCGAGCCTAAATTTCCCCTGCCTCAGCTTAACCCCGTTCCCGTGGGTCCTGTCACTGGTGTTAATGGAGAAAAGGTCTCCTGCCTCTCGACACCCCCTTACGAGGAAGTTGTAGACTGTTGTTACAGTTATGACTTTGGCTTTATGGCAATGGAGACTCTAATTTGAACCCCCCCCTACGAAGCTACTTATTTTGAAGAATTCCATGGGAGCTTTATACCTTGGATCTTCCCATGCCTGAAATATGCTGAGACGGACACATAACAAAACAATAATCTACCTAATCTACTTATGGAATCAGAGCCTCTGCCTACTGGTGTATCCCCTCATGTGTCTATTTTAGTGGGCTGAAGCTTGCTGAGAAAATTAAAACAAGAAATGACTGCGGAGAAGAAAGAATGGTTCAGCTCCTACCTCTGAAAACATGTTTTTGTCAGTGTGTAAACCACTAGGAAGCCATGTACAATGGACAATTCCCTTCTTTAAAGGAAGAGTAATTGCTTCGTCTTTCGAGGAAAGATGAATAGTCTGTTTCTGACCATCAGTTATGCAGTCTGCAAAGATGCCAAGTTTTGTGAGCAGTTTGGTAGCTTTATACAAAATCCTAGCAAAAAAAAAATTAATCTGAAGTGCTAGAGAAATGGCCATCTTATCAGCAGCTGCCAGCCTCATGTGTCTTCCTCAGTATACCTCCTAACTCAATTTTTCTGGGTTTGCAAGTCTGCATCAGGAATGTGACTTTTTCTTTCTAGGAATTCAAACTTGTTTCTTCTGGTCTGAGAGACAAAAGAGGCCAGCTAAATTCCTGAATGAATTTGGTGGCCCCCAGACCAGTAGAAGACCCCAAGTGCTAACTCACAAACACAGGAGTGCTAATGTGGAAAAAACAAACAAACAAACAAACACAAAAACAAAATTTAGGTCACACGTCTTCATCCCCTGTCACTCATTGAAGTTAATGGGAGCATCCTGTGAAATACCTCTTGAGCTGCAGAGCACTGCACCATGATTGGTGTTGATTTGAGAATTTGAATGACATTTCCTGGCTTCTTTCAAACTATCCAAGCTTGCTCACTGAAAAGAGCCTTCCCTTCTTGTCCTCTCCTTTATGTCCATGAGCAGACATTTTCTAGTGCGAAATCAACATTAAGACAAATAATAACTTTTGTATTTTTATATTTTGGCGTGGGCCTGTGGGGTTGTTGGACATGCAGTGTTTTTTTATATTGAAAGTAGGTTCTATCTGTGTTTCAGTAGAGGATGGTTTTAAAAAACATTGCAAAGATATAAAGTGAAAAAAAAAAAGAAGAAAGTTTTCCAATTAAACTGCAAACCATTCTACTTGCAGATGGCTAAAATTGACCAAGTTATATTAGGAATAACCTGAATTATTCACAAGTCTAATTTTATAATTCCTATTAATTTTGACACTGAATAAAAATGGCAGTATTTTCTCATCTTTGAATGGTTTTCAATAACTACATGCACTGCCTCTTCAGTGTCTATTAATAGCTTGAAGGACATCATTTTAATGAGATTACTAACTACCTTTTGGTTGGAAATGTCATTTAAGCAGTCTCTTAAGAAGCACATTAAAACAATTAGTCTGGGTCCTTACTTGGAGCTGGAACTTAAATCCTTTACATGGCTCAAAAACAGTTTAGAAGGTGATCACCACGGCTTTTCTCTTTTCTCAACATTTGCTATAAGACAGGCATGTGCTTCTCCTTCATTAGAAGCTTGTATTAGAGCCCTTTTAAATGACACCTGAACTCATTATAGCTTATTGCAGGTGAGTTAAGGTGGGGAGAAGTTCCCAGACCCAAAATCTTATGGCTGATTCTTTGGGTTATTGGCCTTGGTCATGAGCTGCAGTCTATTTTAAATCTGGTAAAACTTCCTGTCTTCTCTGTTAGAAAAGACAGCAAAAAGTCGTCTTCTGTTCATCTTCTGTAGCACGAAACCATTTACTGTATATCCCTAACCCATTCAATATTAGAAGCAAATCATGGTGCAATTTTCATCTTGCTTGGGCCACGTCAGCTTCTCTGGTTTTACCGATTTTTTTCCCAGTTTCTTGTCATCAGCTGTGAACTACATGTGAAACAGAATGTGCAGAATCAAAGCAAGAAGAAAGCAAATAGCATGGAATTGCTGTCAACAACAATAAGCCACACTAACAAATAAATTTCGTCTTCAGCATGAAATGCTGCATGTGCAAAGAAGGGCAGAAAACTGACAAAGGATTTCCTTTCTGCACCTGTGTTCCAGGTTGTACACAACAGATTCATTACTGGGTGGACGAGAAGAGTGACTATTGAGTGGACAGTCACATCCTCTGAAATCTCAGTCCCCTGTGATCAGTACAACATGACCTATATCAACAGTATCAAAACCAGGGCCCATCTCCTGCTGAAATGGGCATGCCTTTAGCATATTTGTTCTTACATCCTTATCAGGCTACACAGCACTAGCATGATCTATTCTTTTATTCTTACTTAGTCACCTGCTTTTGGCTACTGTGAAAGACAGGTCATAGGGATAGCTGAATTGTCAGCATGATCTTTTATTTTTCTTTTCTTTTTTTTTTTTTTTTTTCCCCTGAATAAAGGCAAATGAGATGCAGAACAGCAGAAAACACAAGTATTATTTGAGATCTCTGTAACCAGTGTGGCCGAAAGGGACACCTAGCTTTGCAATGAGTAAGTAATGCTGGCATTGAATATGACTGTGGAAGTGTAATATTAGCGAAAGAACAGCAACAACTGGAAGTGACAGTGTTAAACCCTCCAGAATTATGCAGAAAACTCAAGCCCTGTAGGTGACCCACGTAGTGAGGAGTTCTTACAGTCTTCTTTAGCCCACTGAGCTCTCTTAAAAAATATTACACCATGAACTTTCCGAAGGTGCAAAGGCAGTGGGGAGTCATTTGGTTTCCTCCAGTACAATGGAATGGGAATAAAACTACAGCACTTACAAATGGGCTACAAACCACGGAGCAGACAAAGATTTCATGGCTTTGGTATCAGACGATTTCAAAGGAATCTGCACATACCATACCCACAGCACAACACCCAGCAGGAAGCATGACGGTGACTGGATCTCAGGAGTCTCTGCTAGCATGAGCAGAACGAGGTAGAAAGACAACTGGGAGTGCCAGCACCAGAGCACTGTTTGACAGGGAACAAGTAAGCTGCACAGTATGGTATGTTTCCAAGTCTGGAGAGAAATGGTGGGAGCAGAGGTCCCCGTGTGGATGATAGCAGCAAACAGCACTTTGTAGTGGTTCATGTAGTGGATCATGGGTTGGGATAAAGGAGGCATTCAGGGACCATTCTTCCTCTAATTTGTACATTTTGCATAAAATGATGAAATGCTCATTTTGAACTGGTAATTTCATTACCCTCTTTGTTGTGCAGATTACCATGGCAGCTTCCTGAAATGAACTGAGAGGTGCTTAGCAGCTTCTGAGGATGTTTCAGAAACATTTTGAGGATCAATTTAGACCAATTTTTGTCTAGATTTTCTGAAGCCATAAGAAAGAATTATCTCCCCAGTCATTAAAAAAAAAATAATATTACTCTAGTCAAAATCTCTGATTTACAAAAATAGGTTTTATTTGAAACGCTCTTGGCAAACTTTAAAGGGTTGATTAAACCCCAAACATAAATTAAATTCACATATGTTTCATTTTATTTTATTTTTACTATAAATAACAAATGACTTTGGGTCATTTAAATAACAGATGAGTTATTTAAATAGATTATGTTTCAGCATTCAGATAATGGTTGACTTTGGTCATCTATTGAGTGTGAATACTATTAAGTTTCTATTGCACATACAAATTTATCATTTTTAATGAGAAATCAAAGTTTTTGAAAAAGTTTTTTCTATTCCTCCCCCTCTGCTGTCACTATCATGATCCTAGATAAAGAGGTTAGTTAAGGTACCGGACCAGGAATGGCAAGAGCTGTGTTTCCAGCTCTGCAAACAACTCCCTGAATCCCTTGCACAGATTGCCTGAACAATCTGTTCCTGCAGGATGTGAACCACTTACGATATATGGCAAGTTCTCCTGAATAGCATGAAGAGGATGGAATCATATTCTGTCTTAGTTAGAGGCATATCTGCAGACTAAGATCGAGAGTTTGCTTGATGGTAGCTATTCACAACACACTGGGCTAATCCCATTTTGGAGATTGCTGAAGGAAAAAAAAACAACGACAACAACAACAAAAAAACACGTTACTTTTCAGGTCAAAGGAGTACAACTGAATTCATGTAGAAAAACATGCTGGAAACAGCGTTAAGCACTTGACAGAGCCTGGCCTTCACTGGCCACTAGTGGGAGTGAGCTGTTCAAGAACTGCTTGTGTCTTTGAAACACAGCCTGTGAAAATGGCAAATGCTTGTCTTTTATTATTTTTTTTCTTCTTTTAACATATTATTATTATTTATTTATTTTTGGTGAACCTGGAAGGCACAAGGCCCCATGTGTGGACTTCGGGGAAAGAATCAGCTTCTGGTTTACTTCTGTCCTTTTTGCAGCTAAAGAAGCTGGTGAAAAAAAGAGAGGTTGGGTGAAATCTGAGTGCCTTTCCCTAAACAGACAGATCTTGTATCTCCAGGACTGTATGGGAGAGCTCTGTCTGCTATCCCAAGGCTTATCTATCTGTCTCCCAGCCTCTTGACTGCTCAACCACAGATCAATGCCCGTTGTCCTCATGATACCTTCCTGGACTAATAGTCCCTAAATTTTGTCTGGCAGTGAGGTCTACTTTCTTCTCCTTAGCAGATGAGGAACCAGAAAGAGTTAGGGATTACATCGTCATGCCTATTTTCCAAATACCATCCAGAGGAGTGACTGAGTTGCAGAAGTAAGAGCTGTGTCTCAGTGTGCTCCAGGGGACAGAGCTGGTAATAACAATCCCTGTCGTTTTCCAGTAGAAAAACTTGGGACATTTTGGAGAGGAGGCCAAGTGGCCAGGCTGTTCTCTGACATGGATGCAAGGGCATGCCAAAGTTTGCTGATGAATCACAGAAGCACAGAATCACAGAATGAGCGAGGTTGGAATGGACCTCTGGAGGTCATCTGGTGAAACCCCACTGCGCAAGCAGGGACACCGAGAGCAGGGTCCCCAGGACCATGTCCAGATGGCTTCTGAATATCCCCAAGGAGGGAGACTCCACCACCTCTCTGGGCAACTCAGGCACCTGCACAGTGCAGAGGTGCTTCCTGGTGTTCAGAGGGGACCTCCCGTATTCCAGTTTGTGCACATTGCCTTTTGTCCTGGATGCGAGCACCACTGAAAATAACATGGCTCTGTCCTCTTTGCACTCTCCCTTCAGGTATTTGTATACATTGATAAATCTCCCTTGCACCTTCTCTTTTCCAGGCTAAACCAGTCCCAGCTCTCTCAGACTGAGGCTTTAGGAGAAGGCAGCATGTGGGTTTCTTTCCTGGTGCTAGCAGGAACACAGTAGACCTTTTTCTTTGTGTTAACTCTCCCACAAAGCTCCCTGAAGTGGATGGAGGCACTCCCGCTGACTGCAGCAGGCATTGGTTGCTTTCTCAGGTGTACTTCATAAAGCCTCAGAACCTGAGCCTTCTGCCCAGTGTGTCTTCTGGAGGGAAAGTGCAGGTGGTCTGGCAAGATCAAATGAGGTCAGGAGGGTCTATACTGAAGATCAAGCCTTTACAGATTCACAGATTCACAGATTTCTCTAGGTTGGAAGAGACCTCAAGATCATCGAGTCCAACCTCCGACCTAACACTAAGTACTCCACTAAACCATATCCCTAAGCTCTACATCTAAACGTCTTTTAAAGACCTCCAGGGATGGTGACTCCACCACCTCCCTGGGCAGCCCGTTCCAATGCTTAATAACCCTTTCGGTAAAGAAGTACTTCCTAACATCCAACCTAAAACTCCCCTGTCGCAACTTTAGCCCATTCCCCCTCGTCCTGTCACTAGGCACGTGGGAGAATAGACCAACACCCACCTCTCTACAGCCTCCTTTCAGGTAACTGTAGAGAGCGATGAGGTCGCCCCTGAGCCTCCTCTTCTCCAGGCTGAACAAGCCCAGCTCCCTCAGCCGCTCCTCGTAAGACTTGTTCTCCAGACCCCTCACAAGCTTGGTCGCCCTTCTCTGGACTCGCTCGAGCACGTCCATGTCCTTCCTGTAGCGAGGGGCCCAAAACTGAACACAGTACTCGAGGTGCGGCCTCACCAGAGCCGAGTACAGGGGCACAATCACTTCCCTCGACCTGCTGGCCACACTGCTTCTTATACAGGCCAGGATGCCGTTGAGCACACTGCTGGCTCATATTCATCTATTTTAGCACCACTATGGGAAAGCACTTCCCCTTCCACTTCACCTATTTTTGTTTTTTAGTTAGAAACAGATTAGAAACATCTGTGCAGCAAATCCGGACAGAGACAATGATCCTTGCTCCTGCAGCAAAGGAAAGAGGAGAGGTCCCATGCAGCAGAAGTTTGGATCAGAGTTGGTTTTACAGTTACAGGCACTTTTCTTCAGGCAGGAGACCGTGGGAGATTTGCAACCTTAGGAGCAGATTCAAGAATATTAAGGTTCATTCTTTTTTCTACACCCTCACCCAGAATAGCCAAGCTGCACACAATACCTGCTTCTTTCTGGTTATGGGGGAACAGGTATATACTTCTAAACTCTAAAAGCATAGTCAGTGTGCTAGGAACATGCTCTGAAAGAAAACACCTTTCATCTCATTAACCTGTGAAAGGGCATACCGAATATTGGAGGCTTGGCACCGCTTCTGCTACTGGCTTGCTCTGAAACTTCAAGAAAATCACTTTGCATTCTTTCTGCCGGTTTGTCCATCTGGACTGGAAGCTTTTCAGAACAGAATTGCTTCTGGATAGCTGCACAATGCTGAACTGCAAACCTACGCATAGAAACATAGCATAAAACAAGGGAGGAAATCTGCAAGAGGTGCCAGTGTCACAACGATGTCAAAGTAATCAGTCATATCTATTTGGATAATATAAACAGCAGAAGTGAATCCTGAGATAAAGAAATCCATCTGTTGATTGATTGTTGAGTGAAAAGTGAACAGAGCAGTTCTGGATCTTCTGATTTCCTTCTGTCTGGTGATTTCCCCAGAATGCCTTCAAGGCAGATGACTCTGAAGAGCTGTCAGCAAATTTATTTAAGAATTAAATTTTGCCTGGTGAGGAAGGTATGTTTCCCCTTAAGTTTCAGTCTGCTAATATCAGACAGCTTTCCTCCTGAGGTCTAATGTCTGTGACTCAATAGCCAGCCAGCCAGTATCATTTTCTCACTGTTGACAGTGTGATTTCCTCTGCAATTTGTGATTACACAATTTGACAGATTCACTACCAGAAGTTCCAGGCAGTGAGGTCCACTGTAGCCTGAGGAGAAGTGAAAGCTTTCAGTTTCCAGAATTATCACCTTACCTCATGCCACCTCTTGCCCTAGAACATAAATTCAGCTTTGAAGCTTTGAAACTTTGGTAACTTTGAAGGTATGGATAGAGAGCCGTCGTACAGCATGGATATCTCCCAGTAGAACAAATAAACCAGCAGTGTGTTGTCTTTTCAAAAATATTTTCATTTCATGGAACTCGAAATAACCATCTGTTGAAAGAGCTGTGACGTCAAACAGAGGTCTGAGAGAGGACTGACTGGGGAGGAGATTCTTTGTGTTTGCTGATTCTGTTGCTGATTATTTTATTGCTAACTGTAGGAAATATATACTTGTAGTCTCCCGGGACGTGTTTGACATACCTGTGGGATTGATTCCGTAGTCAGAATGAAGATATAAGGTTCCTGAAGTAAACAGTTCTTTCCATGAAAGCGCAATACTTCATTCACTTCATTCAGTAGATTTGATATGGCACTCAATAGCTGGAACTATTGTGCAGAGGTCATGAGATCTCTCCTGATAACAAGATATATTTTCTTATGGCATAAGGCAATTGGTGAAATGGTAGCTCAACAGTTGCGAGTCAGAAAGGATTTCATCTGGTGAAACCCTGCTTTGCTGAATGTCAAGTGAAAATAGCAGATTTCCATAAAAGGAGGAGAAAGTGCTCAGGTTTTGTTGTCTTCTGGGTGAAAACAATCTCCTCTCTCAGTGGGATTCCTTTCACAACCAGGAAGGTGATGGTTAACTCTGATGCTGCAATCTGTTGGTCACATCCATCTGACTTTTCCCAAAGCCTCTGGCTTTGATAGCCAGCATTCATCCCTGCACTTCAGCATGTAAGATCAGGAGTGTGCTGAAATGCTGGTAACTGTTTGGGTGGATGTACAGCCAACCAATTCATATTTCCATATTAGTGCCATGCTCCTGTGTTTGAAAGAGCCCAAGCACCTATCCAATAAGGTAAATCTCCTACTGTGATCCCAGCCTGCTTCCTGTGCCAAGGTTTCATGCCGTGCTGCATGGAAGGTCATGGTGTTCTTACCTTCCTGTGAGGCCAACATCTTCTGCTAATTTCCTTCTGCTGAGGTGTCATCATGTTCTCTAAAAGTTGTTCACTTACTTGTCCGGTACCAAGTAAATTGCTTTGAGTGCAATGGATCATACTGGGTTAAAAAGCCTGCCCAATAAAAGCAGTCCTGACTTCAATTTCAAGGGTTTAGAGTACTGTATTAACAGTAAAGGTAGAAAAAGCAGGCAGTGAAAATAACATGATCTAATGGGGTTCTTTCATATAAAATGTCATGCCTCTACATTGTGCCTTAGAAAGTATAGAGATAAAAGTTTCCAGTTGCTTTAATGGCTTCTGATATTTGAAGGTTGGAGGAAGCTTTATGTTCTGTACCCTCGTCCACCATGTACAAGAGGCAGCTGTGCTCAGCATTTTTGGCACCACTGCATTAGTTCCTCTCCCTGCGCTACAACCGCAGACTGGAAGCCTGTGAGCAGGGGAGCAGAGGAAAGACTGACTGCAGAGCTGTGAAGCAGCTGCCCTGCTCATGTAAACAGTGACATGTGAGTGTCACGGAGTGATGCTATGTGAGCTATAAATTCTCCACCCACCCCAGATCCAGCCTGACAACAGCCTGACCTCAGTTCCATCATGTGAACTACTTTAAGCAGAGCTTTTCAGCACAGGGATATGCAGGGATCCTGCCAAGGCTTACAGAGTCTCAGGCAGAGAGAGATGCGATCCTCCAGGCTCCAACTTCTATTTGTAGCTACCAGCAGAGCCCAAAGGACAGACTACAGTGTTAACAGAAGGGTACACCCCTCTGATCTTTTCATGCAGTCCTGCGTGATTTACAGCATAATTCTAAGGATACTTAAGGAACTCACCATTTTTTTTTTCCAGGCTCAGTTCCCTCCATCTGCTGTGCAGTGATAGAGGGATGTCTGTAAATCCCTCTTCTACAAGGGCACGAGCATTCCCAAGGTTGGGTAGGTCTGCTTTTTCCCTTTTTGCTGGCCCTGTCTTTTGCAGCTTTTCCCTTCTCATGTGACTAGTGCAGGCATCTCACTTCTCACTGGCGGCTAAGAGCCAGGTGAAAAGCATAGGGAAGGGAACAGGCTGCAAACAGAAGCCTCCTTCCTGTGCACCCCTGTGCTGGCTAACAGAGACGCAGGTCGCAGGTAACTCCTGAAAGCCTGCCACATGGACATGCCACCTCCCTCCTTACACTCCAGCACAACAGTGAACACAGGCCAGGAAAACCTGCCTGGCCTGGCCTGGCAGTTCTAATATTTCTGAAGAAATCAGGTTATTTTTTTTTCTTTTTCTTTTTTTTTTCTCCTTTTTTTCTTTGTGGTTTTCTCTAGGAAATCATGTAAACAAACCATATGAACATTATAGGTGTCTCTACCACAAACAGTATGCAGAATTACCATTTAGAAATATATGTTTCTTTTTTGGGAGTGTGACCTGAAATGTAACAGGTTACATTAGATTTTCAACTGCCATTAATCTCATCAAGTTTTCCCAATTACGCAAATTGATTTGTTGCTGCAGTATTCTCCTACAGGACTAACTCTAGCATTTACTGGTGCTCAGAGGGGGTCTTCTCCTTTTTCTTCTGTGGCAGCAGTTGTCTTGTTTTGTGGTACTTCTGAAATGATGGTTGTCAGAGTTTATCTCTAAAAAGACAGATGCTGAGGCAGTGTTGGTCTTACTGGTGCTAAAAATAATACAGTTTCTAATAAATAATCCCATGTCCTGGAAACCATCTACATTTATCTTCTCAATGATTTCTGTCATCAAAAATGTCTGTTTTTTAAAATCTATGATCTACATGCCATGCTGAAAATAACACACACAGAGGAAAAAGAGACATATGCCAAACAAAGATTTACTTCAGTAAGTCTTCAAAAGAGTGTTTTGTGGTCTTGCTGGTCTTCAGGATGAGGTAGTTTATGAGGAGCTGAGATGCAGCTTAGGGATACTGCAAAATAGAAAATAACCAAATCACCAGTCTTTTTTTTCAAATCTTGTCCTGTACTAGTACTTCTTTTGTTGATGCTGTTGTTGCCCTTTCATGGACTGATTGGTGCATAAAGTGATGCTCCAGCACTGGAAATTGGTGACAACCAAAGCAGGTACCCAAACTCCCAGACGAGCAGCCTGACCAGCAGGGCATGGCACTTGCAGTCATCTGCTATCACTGTGGACTTGCTGGGTCCTACACCTTTAAATGTAGGAATTCCGGGGTTAGATGTTGGATCATGCTTTTTCCAGCTTCCCTTCTATATAAAGTCTGTGAAAAGTGCGCTTTTCTGGTATGTCAGATCAAAAAAAGCAATGTGCTTTTATGGTCTCTTCAAGTAACTCAGGAAATATCAGCTCCCAGCTCCCCTGAAGGAAAGAGAAATCTGAAGTGCGTACCCTACACTGGATCCTGATAGATTATGTTTCATCTTGAAATAAGTTCCATTCTTTAAATCCAGAACCGAAACTTTCAAGTTTCACTCTGCTAGCAAGAACAAATGCTTTTGTATCCTTTTACAAGTGCTTGTGCAGGCAGAAATGGCCAACCTTAAGAACAGCTATAATCTAAACCCCCTTGTGCTAATTATGGCTAAACATTAAAAATTATACCTTGTAGACTTGGTACTTATTTTTAACAATGACAAGATAATATACACCAAAAGAATGACAAAAATAGGACAGGGAATACTCTTTAGTTTGGCTGTGAAGGTTATTTAATAGAAGCCAAGCCTTTCTTGTGACTGACAATAATTCCTATGACCTGAATAGAGCTCCCTGCCTCTAAATCTCAGTGCAGCTTACAAAAGATAGGTTTCTTTATTGCCTTCTTGATGCAGTAAAACAGAGGCATGGAGAAAGTCACTCTTCTGAGGTCACGAAGAGGACAGAACTGAGACTGGCCCTGAAGTATCCTGACTCCCAGGCTAGTGCCCTACTAGTCAGATAGCAGCACAGTGGCAGTACTTGAGTCTTGTGGTACCTGAGGGGTCCCTTGTTCCTGACTTAAGGAGATGCTTCCTGTGAAGAATGCAAGTTATCATCTATCCCCTCTTTCAGAAGTAAGGGGATGCGACTAATTCTTCATAGAGCGATATTAAATCCACCGGTTTATGTGGTTACATTTGGGCAAGTCTGGAGTAACAGAGCTACATTTGTTTTGTACCTTTCAATGTTATTGCCTGAAAATCTGATCTTGGCAGAGATGTGAGCATGTGAGAGATATTTTGCCTTCTCTGCTCTGCTGTATATGTCAAAGCTAAAAGGTAAGGATCATCTCTTTTGTGTGGAACAATCGATGGAGCTACAAGAAAACTTTTAGCAATTCATGCTGTATGGGAATTAAACTTCAGGTCTGTTGTAAAGGCACAAAATTCACCTTAAATTTCAAGTGTAACAAGACAAAGAGATCACTACATAAAAGGCAGGTATAAAACCTGGAAAGTTGCATGATCCTGTAATTGCCTTATACTGGTCCAGGTGAAGGGGGGAGAATTACAGCTCTGTTTTACAGTAGCTTGGGAGGGTTCTGAATTTGTATTTGAACATCCAATAACAGTATCCTGAGCATTAAAAAAGAAAAAAAGTAATCTTTCTGTTTCTTTTAATACACGTTTTCAGGTATAAGGGGTTCTGAATTTTGGTTTCTCTTACTCTCTCTCTCTCCTTTTCCTCCCTAGAAGATACCACGGAGCTGATCTGAACTTTGTGCCACCAACAATGAGAACCTCTACACACTGCCCAAGTGTTCACAAGGAAACATTTTATCAGTCCTATTCAAGCCTCCTCCTGTTAACCTAGACTATTTCTGCTCACAGGGTAGCTCAGTACCCCTGGTTAATGCCAGTTAGATACAATCCAAGCAAAGATAGATGTTATTATTATTATTATTTTTTAAATGTATCTTGTGCACTGAAACATACCAAAGTCGCATCCATAAAAACCTACCATGGGTCAGTAACTTGCACTGTAGACCACTGGAAGAAGCAATAATCCTGTATTTCGTTTTGTCATGCTCTATTTTGAATCTCAGAAGCACTTTAGTCTTTGGAATTTGTGTGTGTGCCAAGGGAAGTATGAGAATGGACCAGTAAAATGTTTGGATTTTTGCTGAAAGACAGATAGCCTCCATTTTCTTCCTGTTCTAGTTCACTTGTGTGCTGAATGTTTCATGATGTGTTCAGAAACAACCTTTTGGCTCTTGCTTTGCTGTTAATTCTTCAGTGCCCTTTCCAGAAGCAGACTGCTCCTAGATTATCAATTAGAACACCTGGAAATCTTTTTTTTGCTAGTAAATTGTTTCAATGCAAAGGTTTTCATTTTGAACCTGAGAATTTTTTTATAAAGCATTTTTCTTTTCTTTTCTTTTCTTTCTTTTCTTTTCTTTTCTTTTCTTTTCTTTTCTTTTCTTTTCTTTTCTTTTCTTTTCTTTTCTTTTTCTTTCTTTTCTTTTCTTTTCTTTTCTTTTCTTTTCTTTTCTTTTTCTTTTCTTTTCTTTTCTTTTTCTTTTCTTTTCTTTTCTTTTCTTTTCTTTTCTTTCTTTTCTTTTCTTTTCTTTCTTTTCTTTTTTTCTTTTCTTTTTCTTTTCTTTTCTTTTCTTTTTTCTTTTCTTTTTCTTTTCTTTCGTTTTTCTTTTCTTTTCTTTTCTTTTCTTTTCTTTTCTTTTCTTTTCTTTTCTTTTCTTTCTTTTCTTTTCTTTTCTTTTCTTTTCTTTTCTTTTCTTTTCTTTCTTTTCTTTTCTTTTCTTTTCTTTTCTTTTCTTTTCTTTTCTTTCTTTCTTTTCTTTTCTTTTCTTTTCTTTTCTTCGTTTCCTTTCTTTCCTTTCCTTTTCCTTTCTTTCCTTTCCTTTCCTTTCCTTTCCTTTCCTTCCTTTCCTTTCCTTTCCTTTCCTTTCCTTTCCTTTCCTTTCCTTTCCTTTCCTTTCCTTTCCTTTCCTTTCTTTCCTTTTCCTTTCTTTCCTTTCCTTTCTTTCCTTTCCTTTCCTTCCTTTCCTTTCTTTCCTTTCCTTTCCT